>NC_089042.1:20756562-21390000 GCF_034140825.1 Oryza sativa Japonica Group | reverse complement strand
AAATATTAAATATAAACTAAAAAATTAACTAATTACACAGATTGCGACTAATTTAGGAGATAAATCTTTTAAGCCCAATTACTTCATGATTTGATAATGTGACGCTACAGTAAATATTTGCTAATGATGGATTAATTAGGCTTAATAAATTCGTTTCGCTGTTTACTGACGGATTCTTTAATTAGCTTTTTCATTAGTGTCCGAACACCCCATGCGACACCCTATATAATAGCCGATGTGACACCCCAAAATTTTACACCCGTGAATCTAAACACCCCTTTAACGTTAATCGCTCTCACACTACTACAATAGCTATTTTTGCGTGCGATTTTTTCGCCCATCTGGAGCGGGGTGTCTGGTAAAATCGCGATTTTCTCGCGCGGGTGGCGCACCTGCACGCAAAAATGGGTGCTTATGCCACCCGCATGGGAAAATAAAAATCCAAAAAAAAAAATCAAAAAATGGAAACCATAACCCTAGATCCGGGCACCCCATCGCCACCGCCGCGTCGGCCACCGCCACCGCCGGATCCGAGCAGGGGACTACCGCCGCCGCCAGATTCTGGGTGTGGGGAGGGCGGTGCCGCTCCCGGCTGCCTCGCGCGAGCGTCGGGAGGAGGGGGATAAGGTCGAGCGGCGGCGGCGGCGCCGCTCCCAGCCGCCGCCTCCTCCTTGTCATCGTCGGCAGCGGCCCCCATCTGCCTGCCGTCGCCTCCCCACCGACCGCCCGTCGCCACCGAGCACGCCGCTCCCGGTCGCCGCGCACACACCGCTCGCTGTCGCGTGCACGCCGCTCCCGGTCGCCGAGCCCTGCTGCTCCCGTCCGTTGCCGCCGCGAGTCCGCCGCTTTCGCCAACCACCGCTGAGAGCCGCCCGGAGGAGGAGAAGGAGGCGCGCGGCGCCACTGCACATGAGGAGAAGGAGAAGGTGAGAGAGAGAGAGGAAAGTGAGAGAGGAGAGGAAAGTGAGGAGAAGAAAAAGGGGAGAGAGAGGAGAGAAGGTACCGGGGGAGAGTAAGAAGAAATTTAAAATTTTTTGAATAGGATGGGAGGAAACGAAAATAGAAAAATAGACTTATTTTCGCGTGCGGTAGATTAGGAGGCCCGCACGTGAAAATAGACTTATTTTCGCGTGCGGGCCTGTTAAGTGACCCGCACACGAAAATGATTTTCATGTGCGGGTGACGACCTGGCTTCGGTCCCTCTATTTTTCCGTGCGGTCCAACTTACGGACCACATAAAAATAAAATGGGGTGGCGTCCAGAAAAATCACTCATTTAGTAGTGTCATGGCCGTAGATTCACTTGCAGTGAGTCTGTGTGACGAAATGTCGTCGTCGTCATCGCATTTAACGCCACGGCGCCACCGTGTGATCTCCTGTGTCTCGCACGTATGACGACCCTCTTCGGCCGGTGCCAGGCGGCGGCGGCGGCGGTGGCGACTCCGGTGATCGTCGGCCGACTTGCCGGACGGATGGATGGATGGATGAATGGTAGAGGAAATATCTTGCGATGATTCTTGATCAGAAGGCGATGATGTGATATGCAGGGGTGAGAAGAAGATGCATTCATGGGTTAGAGTAGGTCCAGTTGCAGGGCAGGGAGACACCGGAGTAATGGCTATGGACGACATGCATGGGGCTGACTCTTTCTCCTGCAACACAGTAGTGCCATGCAATCATGGAGCAGATCAGCAGACTGATATTTTTTTAGTTGGATATATAAAAGACAATAGACATATACTCCTAGCATATGTTTGGTTTGGGGACTATGTGGGATGCGATGAAACCATATCTGATTTTAGGGATGGAGTGATCCAACTTACTTGTTTGATTTATAGAATGAGCTGATACCAGTTTTTTTAGTAGAAGGGATGAGGATAGGGATGGGATGAACAATGTTTGGAGACATTAGCACCACGTCTACTCCCAGTGAGGAAGGAGCGGCGGAAGGAGGAGCGGCACGGGCGCGAGCGGCGACCGGCAGTGCGGATGGAAGGAGGAGCAGCGTGCGAGCGAGTAGGCACGGGCGTGAGTGGTGAACGGCGGAATGAGGAGCGGCGTGGGCGAGCGAGCACGTGTAGGGAAGGAGGAGCTTCGCAAGCGGGCGGAGGATGGACGGGCGTCGGGGGAGGATGGAGCGACACCAGGGGAGGGAGCAGGTGGAGGAGGAAGAAGAAGTGCCTGTGAAGAGAGCGGCGCCAGGTGAGGGAGGGAGGAGGAGGAGGGACAGGTGCTGGGGCAGGGTGTAGGTGGAGGAGGAGGGACGGGCGACCCATGGCAGCGCCGCGGCGGGAGCTGTATATGGGGTGAAAAGTTTTGGCGTGCCACATCGGATATACGGACACACATTTAAAGTATTAAACGTGGACTAATAATAAAATAAATTACATATTCCGCCTATAAATTACGTGACGAATTTATTAAGCCTAATTAATCCGTCATTAGCAAATGTTTACTGTCCACTTTGTCAAATAATGTAGCAATTCGGCGGCTTAAAAGATTCGTCTCGTAATTTACACACCACATGTGTAATTAGTTTTTTTTTATATATTAATACTCCATACATGTATCCAAATATTCGATGTAACTGCGTGAAAAGTTTTTGCGTGGGAGCGCTGACAAAGGCACGATGTTTTAAAGACAGGACGTCAATCCCGTTGATTCTACGTACAGTCACGCTGCACAGATGTAAATTAACAAACGCAGGCGCTGAACTGCATACATGACAAACGCCGGGTTGACTTCCACCGGCTTAATTTCCTGTTGCATTTATGAGAGTCGATCGATCGATCGATCGACCGAGGTGATGATCGTCCATCTTCTCCATATTGGATTGCCATTACTGCGTTCCTAGTCTCATATATATAGAACAGATTCTTGATGAGTAGCTAAGGTCTCAATTATAAAGCACGCACAGTTCCAAGGAGAGCGAGGCGAGACGACCGGTTTCCAACTTAATTTCCCCATTATTCATGTATATATGCACTAGCCAGCAAGCTAGCAGCCACGCAACAGTATGCATGCAACAGTACGATTCCTCCTACTCCTACAACGATTGTACTTGTACTCTCTGCCAGTCTTATGTACTCTCTCTGTGTAAAATAAATCAACCTTATACACCGATATGATACATCATACTACCGTATAAATCTAAATATAAATTTCAGATTTACGGTATTAGAATATAACATATCGTGTACGAGATTGATTTACCTACCACTTCAATTTGATCCATGAACATATGATCATCTCGCTCTCGATCGATCGATCGATCGATCAAATGCTGCTTTACAGCTACACGACACACACACACAAACGCGAAGAGATCGATGAAAATGGAAGAGCTGACCAATGTCAATAATAAGTCATCTCACATGTGGGGAGTCGTATAGTGGTGGATTACCCTACTGTGTCGAGTAGGGGAGGCGTACGCATTTAAGCCGCACGGAGCTTTCCCTTTTCTGCTCGGCACTGCAGGCTGCTGCATTCAAGTCCCCTACGTATACTCCCAGTTCTTCACACTTCTTCTGCATGCACTCGCGCACACGTACGCACACTGCTCAATCCCCTTTCCTTGTCTTTCTAGTAGGAGTAGTATACTCCATACATCCATAAAAATTACGCCTATTTCACATTTAAGTTTTTCCAAATAAATTATTTCTATTTATAGTTTTTATATATTTAATACTTAAATGAAGAGATAAATTAAATGTTTTATTAGAACCCAAGGAGTCATCTAAATACTCATTGGTAGCATGATTGTATTCACTCCTTAATTTCATATTCCCTCCGTACTCGTAAAGGAAGTCGTTTTGGACAGCGATACGGTCTCTAAAACACAACTTTGACTTTCTTTTCTATAAAAATATTTATTAAAAAGTGATATATGTATACTTTCATGAAATTATTTTTCAAGATAAATCTATTCATATAATTTTTTTATTTTCAAACTGAACAACTTGAGAGTTATTCATGATTTATATTCCCAAGGTTTGACTTAAACATTGTCCTAAACGACTTCCTTTATAAGTATGGAGGGAGTAACATCCAAGATGATTTAATTTCTTCTTAATCTTGGTGTCAATAGTAATATGTGTAACTTTTGTAGATGGAGAGAGAATATGATTACCTCAAGCTACATGCTACCTCTGTTTTTTTAATATATATGACACTTATAATTTTTTTATAAACATTTAACCATTTTTCTTATTTAACTGTTTTGTAAATATAAAAATATTTAAGTCATATTTAACGATAAATCAAATCATGATAAAATAAATATGTATTATCAAATGTATCTTAAAAAATCAACGGCGTCGTATATTAAAAAACGGAGAGAGTAATTAATTTTGTCTTCTTGGAGGTTCATGTATATATATGCTGATCTGATGACAAATGACAATGTACTGATGTTACATGGCTCAAAATAAATAAAGGGCACACAGTGCAAAAGCAGCAAGCTAGCTCTCCCCGCACACAAGAACAGCACTCACAGTCACAGGCCTAAAGCATATATGCATCTGCAAAGAAGGTGAGAAAGAACACAGTGTTTTAGTTATAACTACAACCTTGCATGGTCATGTCATTCATGAGAGCTGCTGTACTGTTCTTTTTCATTTCATTTTTTTTACAGCTTCAAGGAAAGAAAGAAAGGTGCAGCAAGCAGGTGCAAATGCATGCCTTTGAGCAAAATAAAAAAAGAAGAGGAAAAGGTCAAAGCTGGCCAGCTTTAAAGATCTACTACTACTAGTGTGGGCATTTAAGGCTTGCCTGCATATTTCCAAGGGCAGTAGTAGTGTATGACATGCATAGACCCCCTTCTCTCTTGTTCCCTTGCTCTTTAATCCTTCCCTGATGAGCCTCAGCCCTGGGCCGCTGAATCCATGGGACTGCCAGTTCAGTACCGCGCTGTCGCACACCATGGCATGCGCGTAGGATCAGCAGTTCAGCTTACTACACTTTTGTTTTTCTTTTACAAGAGAAATTCTTTTTAGGCTTTTAGCACTCTTGTAAAACTATGTACTCCCCTCCTCCCGGTTCAAAATAATTGTCGTTCCGAGTGACGATACGATCTAAAAATACTTTGGTCACTATTTTCTATCGTAATATATAAATATTAATAAATGTATGATGGAAAGTACATTTTAATGTTACCTATATATATGGGTTCCATATTTTTGAGCAAATATTTCACAAGTTATTCATAGCCAAAGTTTATGAATAATTTTCTGCAACATGTTGTACACCATGATATTTGTTTTTTTTATTACATGATACTACTTTTCACAAGCATCATCATTTAGGACTCATTTTGGAATGCAAGATTCAGAAATCATGGGAATAGAAAAAACATACAAGTAGGTTGTCATGCCTCGTTGAATCTTCCAGAAGTTGATCCATCGAATTTTTTTTCAGAAAAATATTGTTTGGTAGCACTATAGGAAAAACATAGGAATTTTTAGAGAGAAGAAGAGAAACACATGAGATCTTGCCTCTTTCTAAATTTGCTCAACAATTCCTATCAAATGACCTATTCCACACATGATTACATGAATTTTAAAGGATTTTGTAATGGTCATTATTTTATTTCCAAATTAAAGTACCATAAAGAAATTTCTTCCAACGAATTCCAGTCCTCTAAAATTCCTCCATTTTTTCTTTTGCTCCTCAAGTGTTTAGAGTGGCCCACTCGATCACTCCGATCCGAGACAATATCCCATTTGCTAAGGTGGATATATATAGTCCGGTGAAACCGACAAGCGAACATGATATGTCAATTTGGCAATTACTATTAAAATGTTTGGTAGATTATTATAGACTCCTTGAGGTTCCACGAGAACCCACAATTTAGCTTGCACTTGCTACATTATTAAAGGATGAAAGTAGAAAAACCACTGCACGCTTCATTTAATTCCTTATTAAATTATGGCAAAACCAGGCTTTCGAGTAACAGTTCCATACACCAAACTTATCTTATGACATTCACTGTATCAAGATTTAAGTATACTTACATCATATATATATCTAGTGAAATAGACCCACTCAATGCTCAATCTCTAAAGTCAAGATCCTATCACATTTTCATCTTGCTATAGTGTTTGTGAGACACAGAGACCGCGAGTTTAATTTACTATTAGAAAAAGCATTTTCGTAGACTTGGGTTTTTTTTTCTAAGCGGGTATGAGCCTCGGAGCCAAATAACCGCATACGAAAAATATAAACTAGAAGTGGATCAGCGTCGGCTGCGGCTCGGACGAGCGGTGGGAGCGGCGTCGGCTGCGGCTCGGAGCGGCTGAGGCGGCGGATCTGACGAGGTGCGGGAGCGGCGGAGACGCCTCCCCTCCCCTCTCTCCCAGATCCGACCGGAGGGGAGAGAGGGCGGTGGTGTGGTGTCGATCTTGGACAAGGGGAGCTCCTCCTCCCAGATCTGGCGGAGGGAGGAGCTCGGGCGCCGGCAGCGGCGGAGGTGCCTCCCCTCCCCTCCCCTCCCTCTCTCCCAAATCCAACCGGAGGAGGGCGGCGGCGCAAGTGACGCTGGTGTGGCGTCGCCATCTCGATAGGGAGAGGGCGGCGGCGGTGCTATGTTGGGCAGCTGGCAACGGCGGCAGCACAGACGGATGGGGATTTATTTTATCTACGACGTATATTTTTTTTAGGCAGGTGGTTCTACTGCCTGTAAAGATGGATTTACCGCCTATGAAAATGATTTTCGTAGGCGGGCTTTTGCCTACAGTAGGTCCTTTTCCCCACTTGGAAAAACTATTTTCGGCTACCTAGATGGAAAAACGATTTTTCTAGTAGTGATTGCTCCGGCCGTCAAATGGGCAGAGATGTATACTATGCTTGAAGGTGTTCGGTGAATTGTTATACCATAAGGCCAAGCTTTTTAGTCGCTATCTTTCCATTTCTTTCATATTTTCCGGCAATATTTGTCCTTTAGTTCAAAATAATTATTAAATCCACGTGAAGCGGCACGTGGACAAGTCAACTCAGCAAAGGTCAGCCATGATGCAACTTCCCTTATTGCTACTACTATACCTTATAAATGAGTAACAGGGCTTCTCAAAATTAATCTAATGTTTAAACCTCATTTTGTGATATCTAGTTTAAGATTTTATGAAATTTACTCTCTCTTCAAACGGAACTGATTAATTTGAGCAAGCATATAATCCATCGTACTTGATTTGACTTGGATTTATGATAAAAAAAGTCCAACTCTGGATGATATTACTATATCATTGTTAATAAGCATGCCGACAAAGTATGCCATCACTATTTTCTTGTGCTTAACAATGAATGAATGGATGAATGCGCATACTTCTCGAACTCCTAAGCTGTATGATTTATTTGCAGTACTATTTTAAATTTATTTTTAACTCTATAATAGTTCATTCATCCATTTATGTACCTAGTACCCTCGAACAATTATCACAAATAATTCATCTATCAACCATTTAGCAGAAAAGAGATTATAATTAACATGGAAACATGTCAGCTCTAAGAGCAAGTTTAATAGTATAGCCAACTATTAGCTCCAATTCATCTCATTCATACAATAGTTACATAGTGCACTATTAATACATGGTCCCACCTGTCACACATACACTGCGTCTTGAAGTCCGTGCTACAGCTGGCTACAAATTTGTAGCCCGCTACTCTTCTCTCTCCTCATTTATCTTCTTAAAATATGTTTACAGCTGGCTTATAGCCTGTTATTGTATATGCTCTAAAGAGGTCAAATGTGGAAAACACACACACAAGAGGTGCAATTAATTAATTTATTCTCAATTCGTTTTCTTGACTGTGATCTTGTTTATAACCTTTTCGTCTACAAGAAAGCTGATGTGTGATAGATAGAACAAAACCAATTACATGAGAAAATATAACAAATCCAGGTCTCGTTTGAGACATGGGATTGTAGCAAGAAAACATGCATGCAAAAATTATATACTCGTCTTTTCAATTTCTTTAGTTAGGTAACCCCAACAAAAACATTTATTAAATTAACTTGCTTTGAAGAAAAACGGAAATTAAAGCAGCAATTAACTGTTGAGACTAGCTATACTGAAGGACGACCTAGAAACTTTGGGTGCACAAAAAGATGTAGGTAGGTAGCAATATACCCTTAGGTCGATCGATATATTATTGTATTCAAGCGATATTTATAACAGAGATGTGTACTCCTCCATCGATCAAGGCTGTGTTTAGTCCTTTCAAATTTTCAAAAATTCCGTCACATCAAATGTTTAGATACATACATAGAGTATTAAATATGGATGAAAAAACACCCAATTACATAGTTTGCATGTAAATTGCGAGACGAATCTTTTGAGCCTAATTACGCCATGGTTTGACAATGTGGTGCTGCAGTAAATATTTACTAATGATAGATTAATTAGACTTAATAAATTCGTCTCGTAGTTTACATGCGGAATATGTAATTTGTTTTGTTATTATTCTACGTTTAATATTTTAAATGTGTGTCCGTAAACTTAAAAATTTTTGGCTGGGGAACTAAACACGGCCCAAGTTAACATCAAATGTTAACTGCAGAGGCAAAGGTGCTTAAATGCAATGTCAGATTCTATGGCCGTGCCCTCCAGTGGTCGCCATCAGCATGGACAAATTAGGTTAAGTGTCCTATTAATTAGTCATAGCAGCGAGGCAAAGCCAGTTGCAACCCTGAGGTTTGTCCAAGTTGAGTATTATAGGGGATCTGCATTAGCTAGTGAGAGACAAGGGCATGACACATTGCCCTGCACATTAATTCGAATCCCTTTCTACACATATATATCTATACACCATATTTATATGGATGCATCTCTATACACAAATTGAATTTAAATCGAGGAGGGATTAGTCGCGTATTTATGGAGAAAAAAACAAAGTGTTTCCTTCAATTGGAGAGGATGAAGGGTACATTTCTAATGCTACTTTTTGTTGCTAATCTGAGGCAACAAACTAATTAATTGATGATTACTGACATTTCTAATTTTCCCTCCATAATAGTGTCATGCTTACAACGAGATTGTAATTATGAGATTAGTTTTCTCTTTTCCCGGTTTTTCAGGTTAGTTTTTATGTGAAAAAAAAAACTGATTTTCTTTTTTTTTTGGTGGGGTGGTGGTTTTTATATGGAGAAGGGAGGAGAAGGACAACTCAGTTTTTAAGGTAATAAAAAGATACTGACGAGTATCAATTTGCTCCTTTTGTAAGTTCACTTATTATTCAACATGCAAACATTAAGAGATGGTACTAGCAAATTTTTCATTGTTGCAAGTATATAGGAGAATATTACAGTAGTAGTGTCATGAATAAAATTCAGAAAATTAAGATACACATGGGACATGCATGGTTAGCTGAGATAGAGTATATACACATCAAGTACTCACTACTCAGTACGTACTAGAAGCAAGCATTAGATGCATCACAATACCATATGATTCTCATGAATTAGTGCGCATCAAATCAATGCGTGAGACCACGCTATATCAATGTGTACGACTCTTACATTTAAGACTCGCTATTATTTTTTGCGATTTTCCATTTAATACTTGATCATCTCTAGCTATAGTATCAAACGTATCATATCCTTGTAGAAAATTAACTGTGAATAATACCGATGAGTACATTTCCTAGTACATTTCACTCGAAGATGTATCATAGCACTCGTCCGTGAATTGCAAAAATTACTCGCAATAACCCAGCTTGAAGTAGTACCACTGGTAAGTTAAACTCTCTTGCACCTAGTATTAATTAATTAATTAATTACAACAAATCGAACACAAATATATATGTACCAAGGATATATTATAACATTTACTGGTACTACTGATATATATATAAGATTTATGTTATTAAAGAAGATGTACATTTCTATTGTTTGCCAACCTCCATTTCATGACTGGCTCATCTCACAATGGATCCAAGTCATGCATCCACCATGGATTAGTATAGACTACTATATAGAAACTTACAAATTAAGATGATCAGTTCCAAACCCTAACAACGAATTAAAACTCAAAAAGAAGAAGAGAGAATATAACTAGATTTAACTATGCTAGATCAACACCAGCTTTGTGCTTTTGATGATCTAAATCACCAAGGATTGATTGGCTTTGTTCTTCAAGGCTAGTCACATTTATTGTCACCTTTTTTTTGTCCCCTCATTTTTTTTTCCTTTTTTCACTTGCACTAAAAGAACTCACTCGGGTCCCCCAATGGCACCACCACGTCCATGAGCCCCACCTCGCCGTGGCCCATGCCGTCGTCGAGCAGCCAGCTCTCCAGCATGGAGAACGCCGGCGGCGGCGGCGGCGGCGGCGCGCCGGCGGTCTCCTCGTCCTTCGTCTTGCTGGTGACCGTCGAGCCGTCGGGCGTCGGCGCCGTGGCGCCGCCGCTGTGGCTGGCCTCCCCGGACAGCACCGACGCCGCCGACGACCTCGACCCGGAGGACGGCGTCGTCGTCGTCTTGCCGCCGCCGCCGCCGGGGCGCATCCAGCCCTCCAGGAGCCGCGCGATGTTCTCGGCGCTGGATGCGTACGACGTCGCCGCCTGCGACGACGGCGGCGCCGTGGCGCCCGACGACGAGTCCAGCGGCTTGGCCGGCGGCGAGGGGTCCAGCGAGAGCGCGTCGCGGAGCGCCTGGCGCGCGGTGTGGATGTCCGTCTGCAGGCGCCGCTCCCACTGCCCCTTCGGCGCAGCCGCCCTGGTCTTCACCTCGCCGGCGCCACCTCCCTCGCCGTCGTCGCCGCCGCCGCCGGTGGCGCTCATCTTCTTGAGCTTCTTCTTGAGGTGCGTGTTCCAGTAGTTCTTGATGTCGTTGTCCGTCCTCTCCGGCAAGTAGGACGCGATCGCCGCCCACCTAACCAAAAATCAAGAACCGCCAAAAAAAAAAAACGCAAGCGCGCACTTTAATTAGGGCTCCAAAAACCAACCCATCCATCAATCACTCAACCTCGATCGCCAAGAATTTCATCTTCCGATTCACGAAACGACGTAAATTAAACCAAAAAAAAAATTACCTGTTGCCGAGGAGGGCCTGGAGGTGGACGATGAGCTTCTCCTCCTGGTCGGTGAAGTTCCCCCGCTTGATCCCCGGCCGGAGGTAGTTGGTCCACCGGAGCCGGCAGCTCTTGCTGCACCGCATCAGCCCTGCACACACGCACAACCATCGCCGGCCGGTCGATCAGAACACCGCCCACCGCCGGCGACAAAAACCAAAGGGGATCGGTGGTGGTGGTGGCTCACCGGTGTTGGTGGGCACGGCGCGCCAGTTGCCCGGGCCGTGCTCCTGGACGTAGGCGACGAGCATGAGGTCCTCCTCCGGCGTCCACGGCCCCTTCTTCACCTCCGCCTTCACGCAGCACGGCGGCCTCCCCATCAATCCCCACCACGGCACCACCTCCTCCAACTCCAACGACGATGAACAAGAAGAAGAAGAAGAAGAAGAAGAAGAAGAAGAAGAAGATACTCTCCACTCCACTCCACTTCACCACCTCCGCCTAGAGACCGACCTAGCAATCAAGGGGAGGAGGAGGAAGGAGAAGGTAGGGAAGCAAGAGAGAGACAGGAGTCCAACCGAGACGGCAATGGGGGGGGGGGGGGGCGGGGTCGGCGGTGAGTCTCCGGCGGAATATATAGGCGGCCCCGCGGCGTCGCACAGCTGGGTTTGGGTTTGACCTACTAGCCGCCAAGGCGAGTGAGGTGGACGACCCAACAACCTGCTCCTGCTCGATCGACGAGTCCACATACACGGCCACGGCCACGGCGACTCTACTGACCTGTGACGTGGCAGTGGAGTTTGTAGTAGTAGTAACTTTTTTTTTGTTTAGGAGAGGAGTAATTTATTTGCTAGGGACAAAAAGAAGTGAGCTCACTGGGTCATTAAGGAGTAACTGAAACGTGGTTGAGTGGGCCTGGTGGGCTTTCTGGGCCGGCCCGTTAGACCGGGTGGGTAGAATTGTTCTGGTTCGGGAGATATGCTCTTTGTCGTGATTTTTACTATCAGACTCTCCTCAAAATTAAACAAGGGACTAGCTACGGAGTTGTCGACAGTTTTTGAGGTCCAAAACTTTCAAATTTTTTAACTACAGAATTTATCATCAATGGTTATAAGGAAACAATCCACACTAGTACAAACCATGAATTTTAGTGTCCAAGCTGATTGAACAACAAGAAATTGGCCTACATGTAGAATGGAAAAAAAACTTTCAAATTCAAAAGTAATATGCGCTCCTAAAAAAATTGCAAATCATAATTTTATACAATATAACTACCCTATAACTATCGTGTAACTACTCTGTAACTAGTGTGTAAGTACTATGTAATTAGGGTGTAAGTGTTATGTAACTACTCTATAATTAAGGTAAGTGATATATAACTAGGGTGTAAGTGATATATAATAAAAAAGAGTTATTACTAATAAGAAGGTGCATGGCTTAGCTTAACGTGTGCATCATGTTCGATGACTGCCTTGCCCATGCGATCTTTTTTATTCTGGGTGTATATGTTGCACGAATCCTAGAGCGCATCTAATGGCTAGAAAATCAAAAGTTTTCCAAACAAAAAAACTGTCAACAGTTTTTTAGCAAAACCGATTAAACAAAAATAAATATATTATATGGGACTATCTATATAACTGTTGACAGAAAATCCCTCCATCCATCTTTTAAATTTTAGACCATCGGATATGCTTTAAGCCGTGTTGAGGCATTAACCCTATCTTTCCTCCTCCAGTTCCCCTCCCATCACACATTCCGCCGCCACCACTCCCATCGCTCATTCCTCCATCCGATCCCCCGCCGCCACTGCCCCACCGCGCCGCTACCCGCCTCGCCAGTTGGAATAGCGTGCCGGCGAGAACCCCCCCCCTTCTTCATCCTCGAGCCGTTGGCGGTTAGATGCCCCCGCCACCAAGCCGGCCCACTACCCTCCTCTAGCCCCGCAGCTCCGACGCTGCCGCTGACGCCTCGCCACCCGTTCAATCCGCCGCCCACCGCCAGGCTACCGCCTCCCCCGGCCATCCCTCTAGAGCCGGGAAACTCCTCCTGTCGGTGATATGGGCATGGGGGTATCAGGTTTAGAGGGAGGAGGCTGCCACCAATGCCACATGGCCCTCCCCCGAGGGGAGTCAGGCCCGAGGTGGGGTGGCGGCCACTCCTTCCCTAAAGACTAGTCGGAGGAGACTGCCCTCCGATGCCACGTGGCCCTCCCCCGAGGGGAGTCAGGCCCGAGGTAGGACGGCGGCCACTCCTTTCCAGAGACTGGATGGAGGACGCTGCCCTCCAATGCCACGTGGCCCTCCCCCGAGGGGGGTTGGGCCCGAGGTAGGGCGACGGCCACTCCCTGGCCGAGACTAGAGGGAGAAGGCCGCTCCAGGCGCCACGTCGCTCCCTCCCGAGGGGGGATCGGGCCCGAGGTCGGGCAGCGGCTGCTCCCTGCCATGACTAGGGTCAGGCTCCCCTGACCCCCTTTCTAGGTCACCACGTACGGTGGGTTAGGTGTCTGCCTCCAGGTGCCCATCTACCCGCATTTATGGCGTCCCGAGCGGTCGCGCCACGCCGCATTTAATACAGCGTGCAGTGCACTCAACCGGTCTGTGACCAGTCGAATGACCGATGGGACTGGCTAGTGAGACTGTGCGCTGCTCGTGTGTCAGGCAGCATGCAGCCTGACATGTCCCATCAAATAGTGATGGTGAGAGGTTCTCATCCTCTTATCCCAGCCGGAGTCGGTCCTTCCGCTCTGGTCAAAGCAAGGCTCCCGTTTCACGGTGTAATAGGAGCCCAGAAGTCTTCACCCATTAAATGGTGATTGACAGGGGCACCCCCCGTGTCAGGCGGCAATATTTGACAGGCCCCATCATCAAGACGACGTGTGCTTGGCTTTCCAAGTCAAGAGACAAGACATGCATTTAATGCAAAGGTTATAATGCATTTGTTGGAACCTTGAGGTATAAAAGGAGGTCCAGGCCTAGTGATGGAGGGGGGGACTTCCGAGCGAACTGGCGCTTGGGTCTCGCAACCCCAAGCACTGGTGTTCTACATTCAATCAATCATGCACAGGAGTAGGGTATTACGCTTCATAGCGGCCCGAACCTGTATAAACCTCTTTGGTCTGATTGTCTTGGAGGGGCCTAACCCCCTCAAGACCACACAGCTTCGCTCACCAAATCCTCGAATCTCACCCGCTGCCCCCGGCCGAACTCACAAAGGGTGGCCTCACGGTTCCCTGGTGGAGGAGTTCATTCTCCGACACCTCCCCTTCCCCTTCCCCCTCCCACCCACACCCCACTCCGGGACCCTAAACTGTAGGGTCCTCTGTCATAGTCTAGTGAGTCGCTGGCACCGGAGAAGAAGATCGATAGGTCGCCGGAGTTGGAGGAGAAGGTCTGGAGCATGAATCTCGAAGCTTATCTAGTGGCTCAAAATCTGCAAGATTTGTGGATACAATTTATGTCTCAGAAGGTTAGCAATTCCGATATATTATGATCGTAATGTCACTATATTGTATCTTATATGTAACCATAATACAACTTGTAAGTAACTTTTAAATATCGTATGATAATACACTATTTCCACGAAGCGGATGTCTCATGACGAAATCCTCTCACATATACGCGCGCTGTTATTTCTTCCTTCCTCGCTTGCACAAATCTTAAAGCAAAATCTAATGATTCAAAAAGTATGTGAAAGTTACGTACAAGTTATATTATATTGTAATTATATGCAAGTTACAATGTAATTATATTACGATTATACTATATTTACATCCGTGATTTTTTTTAAACATTTCGAGACAAATATATGGTAAAATCGTTTTTCCATTAATTTTGTGAAATTTAAAGCATGTGAAATAAGGTTTTTATTCGTGCCCTGAGCTACTACCTTCGTCACAAAATAATTTCATATCTAACATATATGATTGCCCCAAAAGGATTTCACTTTAATATTCCTCTTATACCAATGTCAATAGGATAGCTAACTATTACCTATAAAAATTAACGTTATCTCTAGCCGATTTAATAAGAGCAAGTTTAATAGTATAGTCCACTACTAACTCCAAATCATTTATAGCCAATGTAATAGCCAATTCATACAATAGTTGCTTACTATATTATTAATACCTAGTCCCACTTGTCATACACACATTACGTCTTGGAGTCTGTGCTACAGGTGGCAACAGATCTGTAGCCCTTCTCTCTCTTTTTTTATCTCTTTAAAATATGTTTATAGCTGGTTTATAACCTGCTGTTGTACCTGCTCTAACCCACTCGTATGGAGTAATAATTAACTATCGATATGCACTACAACATAAATATTTCATCCACCTCTTTCTCTCATAAAGTATGTTGGAGTTCGTGCTACAGCTCATCACTGCTTATAAATTTGTAGTCCACTTCTTTTCGTACTTATCTTCTTTTGCTCCCACCTCAACAGAAATATGATGTGATAGCTGCTTACATCATCGGCTCCTACCTACCCTCGATCCACACATCGATGAGTTTCGTTTCTCCAATACTCTTTTACTTATCAACCCATAAATAGTACTCGTTTTATTAATGAGTTGCAATTTAATTTGTTTCATATACCTTGTTTTGAACCGGAGACCAAATATAAAGTTGTTTTAGACATACATCCATCCCTAGAATATAAAAAGTTTTAGGATTAGATACAATTATTAAGAAAGTAGGTAAAATTAAATGAAGAATGTTGTGATTGGTTGAGAAGTTATTAAATGAAAAATGTTGTGATTGGTTGAGAAGTTAAGGTAGGTGGAAAAATTGAAATCGTGAAGAGTTGTGATTGGTTGAGAAAAATATTTTATTTTAGGATAAATTATGAGGGTTAGAAGTCGTTTTATTTTGGAACGAAGGAAATATGCACGAATGTGGCCGAAACCATCTGACCACATCGTCCAAAAGTTCCACATCTACAACTAAAACTATGACACATTTTTTAATTTTATTTAAAAGAAAGTTTCACAATTAAAAAAAATCGGAAAAACGACGGTTGCAGTTATAGGTATGACTAGTGCCACAAACATTACACACGAGTTCGCTACTACCTCTGTTTCCGTTTTAGGTTGGATGACTTTCTAGCATTGCCCACATTTATATATATGTTAATGAATCTAGATGTATAAGCTGAAACGGAGGAAGAAGCTTTTAATAGAAATTTAATGGAGCTAAGAATTTACCACCAGTATGCTTAGTATATGTTGGGGTTACACTCGTGGGTACGTACGTGTGTGAATGTGGCATACCGCACACGTGCGTGTTGCTGCCCGTGCAAAAAAATTAAAGAAAGAAAGAAAGAAAGAAAGAAAGAAAGAAGAAAACTGGCCGCTTTCGTCATGGCTGACTCGCCGCTGTTGATCGCTCTCGTCATCGTCGTCGGCTACAGGAGGAGCGGCGCGCCGCAGCCGCAGGAGGCGGCTGCCGGCCGGAAAAGCAAATTCCGGCGGCTGCAGCGCGTAATTAATGGCCGCGGTTATATATATTGCCGGTTGTTTTGCCCCTTCTCTGACGATCGAGACGTTTTCGGTCGATTGTTTTTCCCGAGCCCGTTGAAGAAAAAAAAAGTGTACGCATGCATGTGCAGTTCATCTGTGTGCGAATGTGTGATCAGTGAGTCAGTGACATGTATTGTAGTAGTATATACGTGACATCTCTTCATGTCCGCGCGTGCCATGGTCGACACAATATAGCCACGTACTCATTCCGTTTCTAAATATTTGACAGTGTTGACTTCTTAGTAAATATTTGACCGTGAGTCTTATTCAAAAACTTTTGTTAAATATTTAAAACTATACGTATGCATAAAAGTATATTTAACAATGAATCAAATGATATAAAAATAATTAATAATTACTTAAATTTTTTGAATAAGACGAACTGTCATGCATATTTAAAAAGTCAACGACGTCAAATATTTAGAAACTGAGGGAGTAACTTGTACCATAAGCCCCATTCTTTAATTCGCTGTGAAATTCGTACCATTTATCACTACTATTATAAAAATTAAAAATGTTTTTACTAGTATTTTGATATATAGTCTGTATTTGAGTAGGTTTTTACGTTCATTTGCTTCTGGAAATATAGATCCGTGTTTGAGTCAGTTTTTAAAGTTGTTCGCTTTTGAAAATATAGGAGTCCTATAAAGAAATCTATTTAAAAAAAACTTAGCATGGTAACTTGAAATTGAAACAATCGAACTCTTACTTACAGCTCATGATTTAATAAAAAAATTTCAAGCAAAATCTCAAAGTAAACTTTTATCTTAGCTAAACCGTATAACAATAATAAGATTAAAAATAGCTTCACATGTTTTTTCTAATATTAGTAAAAATATAACTTATAAGTTAAACTTGTATATATGTACATATCCTTAACAACTAAAAACAAATAATGTAAAATAAAATATGGTGAGAAAAAAACACAAAATCAATTTTAATTTTTAGCTTATAAGTATAAATATAAACGAAACAATAAGGCTGTATATCTATGTTACTTAAAAAAGTGGGGTCATCTTTCTTCTCCTCGCTATCGTAGTTTCTCCATATAAAAACCATATCTATGAAAAAGTACTCCACTCAACAACCGATGTTTCCACATAAAAATCAACTCAAAAACCTCGTATGAAAAAACTAAACTCTATAATTTTAATCTCCTTAGAACACACGAATATGGAACTAGTATATACTGAAAATTTCCTATCATAGTCCGTGCCATCAAACGTTATTCTTGGAAGTTATACGGTCCTGTTTGAAATGTATTTTTTATAAACTATTGAGGTGAATTGTTTACTTGATTAACGCAAATAAATTATAGTATTGTAAGAAATAAACTTTACAACTTTCTAGGTTTATTAATCAATGCAGCAGAATTTTTTTTACTTGAGAAATCGTGTATTTAGAAGCGTGAAGCAAATAACCATTGGCAAAAAAAAATTAAAAAATGAAAAGAACTGGTTCTATATATAACGGATTTGCTATCAAACATTCGACAGGAATTTTGAGAAAAAACCTATCAAATATCAGGTCATCGGGTAAGCTTTAAGACGATTGCCTATATGATGGATTAAAAATCAAAGCACATGGTTGGGGTGAAGATCGAACCATTAACCCGCAAGCAGCTAGCCTCCCACACGCGTTTCTCACTAAGCTATTATAATTTTTGTGACTTATTAGTATCACTTGCACCACATCCTATTTACATTGTAATTACACCTTACATACATTTATAATTATACTCTAATACAGTGTTATATTGCAGTTCGATCTGATAGATTTTTTGGGATTCTCTATTAAATGATAAGCAGACAATCTCCATATGCTACGGATTACAGGTCTTGCATGCAGTGAGAAGGTAGGTACACTCCTGTTGCTGCATCTTTCTTGCATATAGCACTATGGCAGAGTATTTGTCATGTGGCAGAGGTCATCATCGGACGAACAGTGCTCTTGTTTTCCCCGGTACTATCGTCACATCCTGGGTGAGCCTGCATACTGCCATGCATGGACCGGCGAGGAATAATGGCCGGCCGTGCAGCAGGGGACCATGTATGAGGGGAAAAAAAACACATGACGCGACGCCCAAACAGCGACCTCCCCGGCGTACGTGGTTGATCGGGCAACAGGCCGGCAATTGGGATCGAGCTTCTCCGACAGGGTCGTTGAGACCATCATCAACAAATGTGTCAAATATATAGCTTTTGATCCTAATTTTTCAGTTCTTTCTTTAAAAGAAGGTTGGCCTCAACTATTTTCTCCCTAGTTAGATGCCCAAAAGTTAGAATCCCTTGCCTACATTTTCACTCTCCACTAGTGGAGTGCACCCGCTCCCGATACGCATGTGCGGGTGGGGGCGGGAGCGGGCATAGGAGGCTGGGTGAATTTACCGTGAGTCAACTTTTAGACATCTCTCTTCGAGAGAGATGAATCTATTCAAAATTTGATTAGGAATTCCCAAAACAGAATTTTGGGTATGGATTTGGGTATCTGTTAGTGATACTCTGAGATAGATTTTCGGTTGAGAGTCTATTGAATACGTTGGAATATATGTGCGCTAAAAGTCTATACAAAGATCATGTCATAAGAGACATAGATGTGAACCTTAATATAACCATGCTAGTTCTACAGGAGTGAGATTAATCTTTAAGAGGGGCAATTCAATGATCTCCTAACTACTTAAGCTCACTACTACAGAACATCAAATAGGTGTCACCACTATAGGTATCGGTAGTGCTAAAGCTGGCACCTATAGGCCTTTTCCTACTTCCACGGGTCGAAATTAATCGCAAAAAACCGGCACCTTTAAGTAATTATAGGTGTCGGTTCTAAATAAAAACCGGCACTTATTATATTTTGTGTCGGTTTTTTTTTAAAAAATCAGAACCTATAAGATATTATAGGTATCGATTAATTAAGAACCGACACCTATAAGATATTATAGGTGCCTTTTTTTATACACCCCAGAAATCAAGCTGAGCCGGTGGGCCCCACCACAATGAGGCGACGCGAGGAGATAAGGTCTCGCTCTCTTCTTCGCCTCTTTTTTTCGCCTCTTCTCTGTCTCGCTCTCTTCTCTCGTCTCTCTCACTCCCTTCTCTCCCGCTGCCGGCGGCTGGTTGGTGGAGGCGGCAGCGGGACCCTGCTCTCCCCTTCGCCAGTTCCGGTGGGAGGGGAGGCGGCGGCGGCAGGAGGGGAGGCGTCAGCGGCAGGCGGGGTCGGCAGCGGGCGGGGTGGCCGGATCCGGCGTCAGCAACTGGCGGGGTGGCCGGATCCGGCTTTGGCGGCGGGCGGGGTGGCTCGAGGAGGGGAGGTGGCAGAGGGCTCGAGGAGGGGAGGCAGCGGAGGGCTCGCCGGCGGGGAGGAGCCCCCCTTCCGCTAGATCTGGCGGGAGGGGAGGCGGCGGCAGGGGCGACGGGCGACAGCGCGACGGCTTGAAGACGACCGACCGTGCGATGACGACTTCATCCGGCGGCCAAATCTTCTTCAACAAGGCAAGCCACCAAGCCAAGCAAACCCTTCCTCTCGCTTCTCTGGCAGCGGTGTGATTTTTTTTATTGCAAAAATTTGTGTTGTGGGATGAATCCATCTTTGAATGTTGTGGGATGAATGTTGCGGATCAAAATTTGTTCTGTTCTTGTGGATGTGGAAGGAGGGACTGCTCGGCTCGATGCGTCAGTTCGATCAAGCCCGCATCGAGCTGGTTTTTTTTTTGATTTGTGGGACCTAAAAGGTGTCGATTCTAAGGAACCGGCACCTTTTTAATTTTTAAATCAGTGTCGTCTCTCTTGTGTTGGTTGGGATAACCGGCATCGAAGGGGGTTTCCTGACCGGCACTACAACCCTTTTCTGTAGTAGTGGCTATATGTATGGAAGAAAATTAGATGAACATGTGCGTTCTCGCTCTCGTCACCTTATCAAGGTAACGTGAAACTTTATCTAGCTACCGAGCCGCCATGCGAGTAGGTTCTTTGAAAACACTACTTGTATAAAATTGCTCGTTGTTCGTTGTTCGCCATCACGGTGTGTGTATTCCTCCTCACTTTGTTGCGAGCGACGTGTTCCTCGTTTGGCCACAACGCGTAGTCGTGAAGGACATGTACCACGAGTTATGCCTATATACTACTACAAATAATACATAACAGAACCACTGGTACACATCAATTATGATTGATCTGTTCATATGTAGTTTTGTCATATGTATGTGCGTGTCTCTCTCTCTCTCTCTCTCTCTATATATATATATATATATATATATATATATATATATATATATATATATATATATATATATATATATATATATATATATATATATATATATATATATATATATATATATATATATATATATGTCCAGCATCATATACCCATTTGAGATGATAAAATATATTTTTCTAACGGTTTTGTGTCCAAAGGCTATGCTCCCAAGTCTTGTAGTGATGCCATGTATGATTCTGTTAGTTTACATAGTAAATGTCATACATTATTATACAATAAATTACATCCATAATAAAAACTACATCCGTCCCAAATTAATTATAATTCTAAGTTGTTTAGCATATATATAAAGGTTTGAGAAGAAATACTAGGATAGCCCTTATTGAATGTAAAATATGAAGAAATTTGGATGAAAAGTGATTAATGGGATCATTAGTACTCTATTGTGATAATTATTTTGGGACAAATTCAAATTCCAGAAATACCATTATTATATGTTACAGAGATAGTTTCTTATTTTCACGAAAATCGGTTTGTTTCCTTTAGAATCGGAGACTTATTTTATATCTTAAAACAAGGATTAAGGAACAAACAAGGCTCTGAATGTGCTCTGAACTACACATGCACACGTGGAGTAGGTATAGACCAAAATTAGTGGGAGTGTGGTGTGCCAACGGCCGATCAAGCATTTGCATGCATGTTAATTACTAGGATTAATCGTGATGCTGCATGCATCGGTTTCCCTATATTTGGTCCTTCATTTTCATTGATGGGTGGATCAAAAGGCTCACTCTAAGCTACTTCCTCTGTTTTACAATGTAAGTCATTCTAGCGTTTTTCATGTTTAAATTGATATGAATGAATCTATATATATATATATATATATATATATATATATATATATATATATATATATATATGTCTAGATTCATTAATATTAATATGAATATGGGAAACTCTAGAATGACTTACATTGTCAAACGGAGAGAGTAGTTGTTATCGACCTACGTACATTCCACATATACGTCCATGCATGCCGACACACTCATTGAGATTATTCATGTTCATGTCATATCCTTAATAACTTTGTCAAATTTGACAAATGCTTTTCATGAGTCCCTTTCGCTCTATTTAGGATGTGGGAACTACCATTAGGCTAATCGAAATTAAAATATGATTATACAATAATGTTTCTCAATATGCTTAGATATAGTTTTCTATTCATATCTCAGTAGCCAGTAGTTAAGCACTCTTTTTCATTGATGTGTTAATCTTTTTCTTGATTTTAGTTATCACAGTTAGCACAATGTACTCCTTGTGTAGTGTGCACGCATAAGATGAATTGTGGCTATTGGATTGTATGGGCCTTCATGAGAGTAGGAAAAGCACCACCAGCCTTCCCCCAACAACACAGCCCCAGTAAGGTGTTAAAGCAAGTCTAACAGTCTAACACAGCCCCAGTTCTGGGGAAGCAAAATAATTGTTAGCATTATTAATTAGCATATCCCTGGCCCCACTAATTCATTTCCTCCTATTTCTCTTCATTTTTGCATTAGAGACGATGGATGAATTTTGTTGAATATCATGCGAGGTGGAGTAGCTCAGGGCAGTGCACCTCCAATACTAGGCTAACTATCGCGGGGTGGACCACCTCCGGGAGGAACGGGCCACCTCGCCTTACAAACGGGCAGCACTCTGGGGCATCGAGGATGGCTGGAGACGGGAATGCTCTAGGACGGATGGTGAGTAGTTGAGCTATGGGCGGCAAGAGGGCTAGAACAGGTGTGGGATGTGAATGAGCCAGAACACCTCGGGGATGATCGACATAGGGTGAAGACGTTCCCCTTTATTTTAAGGGAGTGTGCTGGTTTTTTGGTTGCTAAAAAATATTGGAACCGGGGGAGCCATTGGAAGACTACTAGAGCACCCAAAACACTAATAATAATAATTTTGAGGGATTGGATATTTATTGGGGCTGTTGGAGATAACGTATTTATTGCGATCAAACAATACATAGTCTATTTATTATTTCAAATATGTTAGAAAGCATTTCACCAAACAGGATGTATATAGGTCGCAATTGACATCCAAAGAAGCGTGATGACCGAGTAACACCAACATCAGTGGTGATGCAAGAAGTACATGTCTCTCTTTATCTTCCCTTGCAAGATCTGTTCTTTTTTCCAACAAAAGTTGAATTAACTTTTAGATACTCGTGGCACTCTTTTCAAACTGTACAACTGTGCGTTTAGTGCGAAAACTTTCTATATAAAAGTTGTTCTAAAATGTCAGATTAATCAAAATTTCAAGTTTGTAATAATTAAAACTTAATTAATCACACGTTATTACCACCTCGTTTTGCGTGAAACACTTAATCTTAATCTTCATCTTCAAGAGATTCAAACACTTAATCTTAATTTGTGTTTGGACCAGAAAGGATAAAAGTTAAATGTTTTGGTGAGAGGGATTTTGGTATAGTATATGCACGGACGCTATCTATCTAAATAAAATTGATCAAAAGGTAGAGAGGGTGCATGTAATGTACGTTCATACAATGGGACCGAGGTTTATTGTTAGCTGGATTAAAATACTAGGATCCATTGGAAAAGGTATATATACATATATTAGAGAGGAAGATATTATATAGATTTGCAATGTTTGGGATGGAGACTTTTTATGCAAATTTCACGAAAATAAATCTAATATTTTCGTCATAACACATTACAGACACAAACATCCATATAAGCACGCGCACACTCAACCTCAACCTTATAGATGCAAACATGCACACTTTACTCATATGAACACCTCCAAAGACTGGGTAGACATTTCTTAAAATTAGCGAAGTCACCACAGATGTGTTGCTGTTGGCCGTAAATCTACATATTTAAGGCACAACATTACAGAATTACTCCCTCCGTAATCATAAAGGAAGTCGTTTTAGACAGCGACACGGTCTCCAAAACACAACTTTGACTTCTTGTTTCTATAAAAATATTTATTGAAAAATGATATATGTATACTTTTATGAAAGTATTTTTCAAGACAAAACTATTCATATAATTTTTATATTTTCAAACTCAACAACTTGAGAGTTATTCATAGTTATTCATGATTTATATTCCCAAGGTTTGGCTTAAACATTGTCCTAAACGACTTCTTTTACGAGTACGGAGGGAGTATATATACCTAAGCCATAGTAAATTAAAACTATGTAATTTATAGGATATATAGATCCATAGCATTATTGTCACCATGAAACTTTTTAAATATACAGTTTTATGATAACTTTAGCACTAATATGTAGTATTGGAATAATGTAGATGTTGGATTGAATTCTGTTATGAAAAAGAATTATTGGTCTTTTGAGATAAGATGCCTTATTTTTATAGTTTTTTTATATAACTTTGTAGGTTCAATTGAATATTTAGTTTTTTTCCCTTGACTATTCTATATCACATTCATATATATATATATATATATATATATATATATATATATGTCCATGCTTACCAATATATATACTCTTTGTGATTATTCACATTCATGCATGGCACACCCTTGAATATGTTGAATTTCACAAATATGCCTTTCATGCATGAGTCCCTCTCCTCTCTTTAGGATGTGGGAACTACCTCTAGACTAATCGAATTTAAACTAAGATTGCAATGTTCCTAAATGTGCTGATATATATGTAGGTAGCCAAGTAGATAGTGCAGTAGTTAAGCACTCATTTTCTTTGTTGTGTCAATCTTCACCTGATCATAGCTAGTATAGCTCCGTAGCTACATGGTGCATTAGATACAAGCTGCGGCTATTGTACGAGCATCCATGAGAGTAGGAATTTAAGTAATGGATCCAATGCGACCCTACAACAATCCATCTTTTTTCTTTTTTTAGATAATGGTATTTTTTTAACAACAATCCATCTACGTTCAAAAGAAAAACTTCTTAAAATACAACCCTACCTTCAACTCAAACTACTAATAATATGTCCTTGTTAATGTTACGGCGATATCGATTGGTAATGCATTGTCATATATTTTAAAGAAATCATTATTTGACAAAAGAAAATTGTTATATATAAGCAAACTTCTAAAACATAATAAACATGCTCCTTTCATTGCATCGATCTATATCATGTTGATTTTTTTTTTAACAAATAAGCTTCAATTTAGAAAAATAAGAGTTGACAATATATATAGGTATGAACACCATTACCCCTTTTAATAAAGAGGAACCTACCCTAAAAAAATGAAAAAGAGGAACCTATATAATTTCAAATTATTTAGGAGTAAATTTCAAACTATAGAATCCTGACGTATAGGACTATTGTCAGGAAGTTCGACAACTTTGAAGGCCTACCAATTAACACCGTAAACGGGTCTGCATCAGTTGTTGCTATTCTATATCAGAATGGAAACAACAAATGAACGGACAAACAGTAGCACGGGATTTTAGGTGGCAATTCCAAGTATCACTATCAGTAACATTTCTTTTTTAAAAAAGGAGTATCCTATCAGTGACCAGTGCAGCTTTAATTTTTATTAGCTGGATTATGACGTGTAAGCCTTAATTAAGTGTGAACGCCTGCGCCGTAATTTTGGATTTGCACCAGTAGTCGTGTATAATTACTTGACAAAATCTTCAAACACAACGAAATTTTAATTCGACAAAAAAATAGTGCGAATTATTCTAGTAGCTAAGCCCCTCCCAATAATCAAAGAAAAGAAAACGAGCAAATTTTTTACTATTTTTGTTTTTCTATTTTACCACCCCTAGACAATTTTATCTTCACTTCACCCCTAAACTATTAATACCAGTTTTGTGCATGCCAATAAAAAATGTTGTTAATTTTTTTCTTTAAAAAGTAGATCGATCAATAATAGATATGTCAAAAACTTACAAGTTCAAATTCAATTTACATAATTTAAAAACAACAATTTTGACTACAAAGACTAAATATAGTATGTACTATTCACAATCAAAATTTATTGTTTTAACTGCGTATTTAGACTGAATATTAACTTATACTCCATCCGTCCAAAAAAAACCAATTCTAAATTTGAATCTGCACACACTGGAGTTATATATATCTTCTACTTATCTATCATAACAATTTTTTTAAAATTTTTTATTAAATGACATAAAAAAAGCGAGACGATATCTACGCTAGAGAATGTAAACACATTTTCAAATGTGACGACGAATCCGATAACGCCTCATGCCATGAGAGTGGACTGTAGCGACACAAAACCAGGGGGCAAGACGCAAACGTTGGTTCGGGGACGCCAATCCGGCCATTCAATTGGCAAAACCGAGCCTCATCAATGCCGATTTGAACCACTCTTGACTAAAATCTTGATTAATTTGAGATGCACTAGTGACAAAGATAATGTGGTTTTAACCTAAGATCCGGTGTTCAATCCCTAACACATTAATAATATTTTTTTAAAAAATGTTTGTAAAGAGACGTCTCTCTCTACATATCGTTTTTTTTTAAATCTTGGTTAATCTTAGTTGCATACGCCCATTCCCTCAGAACACACACACAATACAGTTACTTCCTCCTTATCTGCTGGCTGCTGCTGCAACAAACAAAAGCGGCGAGAAAAAGAGAAGAGTTCAGCACTGCATATATGCATTCAGATCGGCCGGCGATTCAATCAGTGAGCAATTTCTTTCGCTTGGCAATGGTGATGAGATATGGTGCGCGCGATCCCACCAAACCAAAAGGGAGTTTAGTTTCAGCCAATTTGGAGCTCCCATGGAATCAGGATATATTTAATTTATGCATGGATGGACCATTCGTGGTTGTATTGGAGTAAATTTGATCGGATTGTGTCGCCGCCTTGAAGCGCCTGCACTACCTTCTCCTTTCGACGCAGCGGCAGCGCCCTTCAATTCCCCGGTTGTTTGACAGCACCACAGCGGGCTACAGCCAAGGTTCCTATGATCCCTATCAAAATTATCGTCCAACCAAACCGAAATGATACTAATCTTACCATGTGTTCTAATTTCGTACGATCACCATGAGATCAGTAAGATCTTGATCTTATATATGTAGTTCCCGATCGTGCGATACTAAGCAAGTACCTCCTCCATTCAAAATCTTAAACATATTTATTTATTTTTATATTTTTTTCAAATAAGATAGTTATATTTGTAGTCTTCATGCATAAAAACTTAAATAAATAAAGAGATTATTTTTTTCGTTTTACAATGCTAGATTAAATTATTGCCTGTAATCTGAGCAACCATATTAATTAATATTCGTTAGTTACTACATGCATATAAAGTTTCTTGGTCTTTGTTATATTTTGGATGAGTTAATTTCTTTTTGTTGGTCATAGTGCCAAGAAATACGCTTAAACTTTTAGATGGAGGGAGTACTATTAACTATTCAAATTTAAGGTGGATTGAAAAAAATACTGTAAACAAGTCCACTTAACTAAAAAGTTAATTAAATGTATTAAAATCAATATAATAGACTTCAATTTTACATGTAATGTATGGGCCTGTTTGGTACAGCTCCAACTCCTAAATTTAGCTATAGGAGTTGGGTCTGGAGTGGAGTTGTGGAGCTGCCTAAACCCAGCTGCACAACTCCAGTTCATTTTGTGAGAGGTGCTCCACCCAGCTCCGCTCCCATTTTAGATGGAGCTGAAACTGATTTGCTGAGCTCCAACTCCCTATATCTTATATAACTTTTTTTTTGTAATTTATAAAATTTGATATTGTCTCAATGATACGATATTTCATACTGATAAAAGATTAAAAAAGATCACACCCAGTAACCCAATCCTGACTACCTTACTTGCGGATCGCTTGGTATGACATGATTGACATGTCGTATGAAACTGAAGGTTTCTTCAGGTTATCTAGCTATAGACGATGACGACTATCAGTAACAAAGAATTAACATATATAAGTATATATATGTAGATTTATATCTTTGCGACATCATTAATTACGAGATGTTGATCAGATGAAAGCAATGAGACGAGGTCCCGTACACGCGTACGTACGTGGGCCGGGCCAATGCTAGCGATATGATCATGCCACTAGTTTATACATCTCTCACGTGGCCTCTATAGTACTGCAATTAAGTGGACGTGTCATAATTTATATTGACAAGTCTAACGTAATCTCTGGTATTAACCTTGGCGATCGAGGTGTGGTTCAAATGCCATGTAATTAAATTTTGTATTCAGATTCCTTTAATTTAGGTTTGTTCAAAAAAGAGATGCCTTTAATTTATTAATTACCACCATGATGGCATGATGTTGAGCTACAATTTTCGTCGTTGTTAGCTCGTTTTCTCTTGACACGGCCAATCGGCACCTACCCATCATCGATGTTGCCCCCACGAACTGAACAATAAATCAATGCACTGAAAATGTACGTAGACATATGTTTGACTGTAGTCATGACAGTTTAAATCTTTAAATGACTTTATATGCTTCACTGAAACTTGTCCCTTTTTTTCTAAGAAACATTTCCTTACTCCGTTTTCAAATACTTATATATTGGTTAATGGTTACAGTATCCATCTTTACACTTTAACCGCTCGTTATCCTATAAAATTGAGAATGCATAGAAACCTAAAAGTAGGCCATATGTCATATGAACAAATTAAATGAGTAAAATGCACGGACGATTCTTAAACTTGTGTTTAATTCAGTTTCCTCATCTTTTAACGTACACTTTCAAGTCTCTAAACTTGTTTTGGGTGTCGTATAGTGATAAAAGTCCAAACGAGCTCCAATCTATTCCACATATAGAGTAGCATGTCACGACGACGCATACGTATTAGTAGAACTCACAAACTAGTCACATAATTTAAAAAACATTTTCGGGAGTCTGCGTGAGAAAGAGGACAAAGTTGTCTTAATTTAATTGTTTTCTATGTGACTGATATATGTATCGTACTAATACGTATGCATCATTATGGTATATTACATCAACGCACGAAGCGGGTCGGAGCCCGTTTAGGCTTATATGATATGCAAGATAAATTCGGGAATCCAAAAAATTATTTTAAAAGTTGATGGACCTAAATGACACACCAACACAATTTAAGAAATGGCCTATTTCATATACCATGATATAATCATTCAATTTATTATTGATAGCCAATAAACATTGGCAGATATTTGAAATCGGAGGAAGTAGCACAAACTTCATGAAGCCCATTTGCCATCTCAAAAAAAAAGAAGAGAGAAAGAGAAAGAAACCCATTTGCAACCTGAACCAGCCCACCATACAAGTACAAAACGGGCCTAAATTCCAGTACCTCTCCGGGATGAAGCCCACGACGGCCCAACAAGAGGACCCACGACGGGCCAAACCAGCCCAACACCATCCCCGACCGTCGGATCAAGCCGATCCGAGCCGTCCATTCCCCGCCCACCCCCATAGCCAATCATTTATACCCCTATCGCCGCCGCCGCCTCGCCCTCTTCTTCCACCTCCACCCACCCACCCACCCAGCCTCGTTTCTAGGGTTTATCGCGGCGGCGGCGGTGGCGAGATGGTGCAGCGGCTCACCTACCGGAAGCGTCACAGCTACGCGACTAAGTCGAACCAGACCAGGGTCGTCAAGACCCCAGGTACGGATCCGTTCTTGCTTGAAGAATTTTCTTGTTGCCTGGTGTGGTTTCTTGATCTGTTGCAGATTTGTGATGTGTTTGGTGGTGGATTGTTGTTGCAGGTGGGAGGCTTGTGTACCAGTACACGAAGAAGAGGGCGAGCGGGCCGAAGTGCCCCGTCACCGGGAAGAAGATCCAGGGGGTGAGCGATGCGCGATGCGGCTTCTTCTTTTATTCGCTGTATTTTACTTTATTTTGGGATTTCCGCGGGGCTATTATAGTGTCGCATGCGGATGGATTGTGCGTCGTTAGTGTTGTATCCGATGTACGAGTAGGTCCTGGTTTGCGCTGATTAGTAGCTGTGCTTAATGCTGTTATTGTGGAACTAATGCTTGAACTAGATCTTGTTTTTGGGTTGTTTGATTAGATGATTTGGTGGTGGAATTTGTCTTTAAGGTTAATTAAATTGTGATTTTTTTTGGGGGGGGGGACTGCTGCACGAAATTTGATTGGGGAATGCTGTTGTCTTTTTAATCTTTTGTCTAAATCTGTTGATGAACAAGTATAGTATTTGGCTTATGGACCAAATCGAATGTACTAATTAGTAATGGGTAATACAGGTAGCAGTAGGTGAATCTACTAAAAATGGGTGCTTGTTACATTGTCCAATGACATTTAGGTGGTATGTGTTGTAGCTAAGAGAGAATTGCTCTGGAGTTCTGAAATGCTAATTGAATAGTCTACACTTCTTGGTACTATTTCAAGTCTATTGCTCCTTGGATTTATGGCTTCATATTTACGTCCGATCTTGTCTTGTGCAACATTACAGTAGTCGAGGTTATTTCACTTCCTAGCCTACTACTGGGCCTGAAGTGGCGCTTTTAGTTCCAATACAAGCAGAAACCCTTTGTTTGTTTGTATTAATTGAGAAATGTAGTGCAGGATAGAGTCGTTTGTTTGTATTAGTTGAGAAATGTACTGCAGGATAGAGAACTTTGGTTGACTTACAATCATGGATACCGTTTGGTTCTTCATATTACCGATATTACTTTTCTCTATGCTATTTCACTGGATATTTGTACTTGAGGATTTATACAGTGTTCTATTTTCTCCAGATTCCCCACTTGAGGCCTGCTGAGTACAAGAGGTCCAGGTTGTCTAGGAACCGCAGGACTGTGAACCGTCCATATGGTGGAGTGCTCTCTGGAACTGCAGTTAGGGAAAGGTCAGTACATAATGCTAGATATTCTGATGTGAAAACTTTCAAGATCTGTATTGTGGTCTTATTAGCTGCAACTGTAACTCTGCAGGATCATCCGTGCTTTCTTGGTCGAGGAGCAGAAGATTGTCAAGAAGGTCCTGAAAATACAGAAAACCAAGGACAAGACCGCAAAGTAGAGCTCCTTTGTAAGGGTTGCACAATGCTGTTTTGTACACAGTGAAGAGTATTTTTGATGGTGGTTTATGTTGGATGATGTTTAGCATGTGAGAGACCTACCTTTTGAGTTTAGGGTTTTCAAATCCTCTCATCTTATAATTGTCGGAGTATTGGGACATCTGATCCCCTTGTTCCTTAATTATGAAATTTCTGTATGAACTATTGGGTACTAGTCGAATTCACCTACATGTTAGCCATCTTTTTATTTGACTTAATTCACTCCCTTAAATGATTTGTGGTTGTTTTACTCCCTCTGTTATTTGGTAATACTTTTTGTTAGCTGGTCTATTTCGTTTGGTGATAAATATGCCCAGAATGTTGGATACTTGGATGCACAATTGGTCATATCAGCATGTCGATGTCTATCAACTCGGCAAGAACAAGATGATGCATTTCTGAAATTTAACTTTCGGATACAGGGGGTGTTTGGTTTCTGGCCGCACTTTGGTTGTTACAGTTTGTTACGCATGTTCTTTCACCTTTTCATTAGCATGTTAACTTTGCCATATTTTATGGCTAGCAATTTGTTACCATACTTTTGTGGCTGTCACAATTTACCTAACTTTAGTTGTGACCAGTAACCAAAACACCCATAGTGCAGTTTAACACGCTAATTGACCTGAATAAATTAAATATCTTACTTTGGCTAAGAAAAACTGGCAAATACTGAAGAAGTGCCTCTTCGAAACAGGGTTTGCAATATCCACAGCAAAGTAATCGTGATATCGTCTGATAGCGATAACTTTCTCCAAATGGTATTTGAAGTAGTCCCAAACTACCAATTATGTTTTATGTGTGGAATCTGAAATGCTTTATACCCATCTCCAAACGGTATTTGAAATAGCTAATTATGTTTGATGTGTGGAACCTGAAATTCTTTCTTTGTGAAAGTAGAGCTTTGATGCAACGTCGAGACAGGTATGTATACGGAAAGGATGAGATTCATGGTCTGTAACATCCCCTCCTTTTTAATACTACCTCCGTTTCTAAATATTTGACACCGTTGACTTTTTAGCATATGTTTGACCGTTCGTCTTATTCAAAAACTTTTATGAAATATGTAAAACTATATGTATACATATAAGTATATTTAACAATGAATCAAATGATAGGAAAAGAATTAATAATTACTTAATTTTTTTTGAATAAGATGAACGGTCAAACATATTTAAAAAAGTCAACGGCGTCGAATATTTCGAAACGGAGGGAGTATATTTCTAAAGCTGCCAATCTGCCATATAAATTCACATATATTTCTTCTACTGACAATACAATACTCATCACACTCTCACAGCACTCAGAAACTCGAAAATGTATGTACAACACAACCAAAGTAACCTTCTCTCTGTTAGCTTTGCTGTTAACAAGTACTCCTATATCTCACAGTATGTACAGTACATCTAATCAAAACTGAAGAAACAATACCTTTTTTTTTTTTGTTGCTAACAGAAATGCTAACAGATGAAGGTGACTCACTGTATTTGTACATCTATATCTCTGAATAATATTAGTAACAACACCCCTGGCATTCCTCTGCAGCTAGTTTGGCATCTCAGCATGGACAGTAGTTGGGCTAAGGAAGGATTCCCAAGGTATGCTGCTCCTCCAATCTTCTGAAGAATCTGCTCCTAAATCGAACGGGAAGTTGATTCTTGCCACACCATCCCAGTCACTGTTCATGCTGAAGCCACTGCCAGGCTTTCTTGCTGATGGATCTTGGCTCTTGTTGCTGATGCCTCCTCCATTTGCATTTACAGATGAATCGACCACAAATCTGCTGATCTGGTCAGGCTGCCCAAACTGCGTGTCGAAGAGCAGCGGCGTAGCGGTCTTCTGCGATGTGTGTGCCTCAAATGGCAGTATGATCTGGGAGTTCTGGACTTCTGCAGATTGACTGCAGTTGAAGTTTATGACCTTGCATGAAGATCCATCTAGTGGATTGCTAGGCTTGTGCTGTTGCTGCTGCTGCTGATTATTATTATTACCTTGCAATGCATACTTGCTAGTGATCTGATGAGCTGCCGTTGCTGCAGCTTGCAATGAGCAGGAGGAACTCTCCAGGGCAAACTGTGAAGCTTGCACAGATTGCAATGTAGAGAAGATGTCTGGATCAATTGTTCCAGGCAATTGAGCTCCCCAGGTCTGACAGAGTGCCCTTTGTGCCATGGAACTGGTCTTCTTGAAGATCCTGCAGATTGTCCAGGAGTCCTGTTTTCAGAAACAGAACAGTGCACCCTCAGAATTTGACAAAACCTTGGAATTCAGTTCTATAAGACTATAACAAATTGCGAATGGAATGCTTACGTTGAGCGGAATGTTCTTGTCAATCGGCTTCTTCGGGAGCGATGGATCGGTGAGCGTAGGAAGCCTGAACTCATGCATCATCCAGTCAGTCTTGATCCCTCTTGCAGCTCTGCCCTTGTAGAAGACAAGGGACTTCTTGAGGCCTATGCACTTGGTACCCTCAGTGGAGTAGATTGGCCTGTCAGTTCCTGTGGCTTTCCAGAACCCAGCTGTTGTCACCCGGTTCGGCCTCACGCTGTTGCGATATTTCCGGTCCCTCGGGCAGTAGAAGTACCACTCCTTTTCACCCGTGCTCGCAAGCTCTGTCAATGATCAACATAGTGAAGTCAGACACATTGCAGTAAGGTGATTTACGAGTATAACTTTATCAGTTACAACAAAAATGATATTGGTGACTTTACTTTCAACTTTCAACAGAGAAGTGTCACTAGTTTCTATTCAACTAGACATCACATAAGCCGGTTAGTTTTTCTCTTATGTTTAATTTGCAGTTCCTAAGATGTCCTTAAACTACAAAGAAAATATTCTCTTCCTCTTGCTATCTTTAAAAATGAACTTCTAAAGTTTGGAGTTTTTGTGTTTGAATGATTGAATCCATTCATTAAGGTTCAAGAAGTAAGAACAAGTAGGTGCAAGCTTACTTGGGAGATCCCAAGGATCAAACTTGTAGATGTCAAGCTGCCTGATGAGCTCAATGGAGATAGGCTTCTGCTGGATCTTCCTCTTGAGATAGAAGCTAACCAGCTCTTCATCTGTAGGATGAAACCTGAATCCAGGCAGGAGGATCTCATCTGACTTGTCCATGTTGACATCATTTCTCTCCTCCATATCTCACACAAGAAAAGATCAAGCCTGAAGCAAATCTGACAAAAGATGCTCCTGTACTACTTGTGCAGTAGCTAGTGAATGGCTTCTAGGGATGAAGCCAGTGAGGTGAAGACACAGTTGATCACTATTGCAAATCCATTACACACCATGTGTACTTATATATGAAAGCTTGTGATGCTTAGATTGACTAGATGAGGCCCACAAGTCTGAAGGATTTCATTCTGCATTAAACAAGTGTTCTCTATTTGAAGCTGTCAAGGTTTCTTTAATCCCGGATCAGTGTCTCAAAGAGAACAACAAGCTCAGCAGATTACCGTCACTTTCAATTCACACTTTAGAATACTCATGTACGGCAGTCAAAACAATCATTAAACTATGCAACAGTTAGCCTTCTGAATTTTTCAGAAATTTGTTTTAGCCTCTCCAAATACACCAATACATTTAGTTTATTTAGAATGTTTCATTCCTCCTGAGTAATTTTGGTTACATGAACTTCAAGATATATTTCTTTAATACTGATTCTAAAACCTACTCACTGATGTTTTGGGATTCTGAAATACTCACTGATGTTCTATTCTTCCTGAGTAATATATTTCTTTAGTAATGCGTAGTCACTAAAATATATATTGTTTTTTGCTGAATTCTCATAAGATAGTGATGGCCTTAGGCAGTGTAATAGCTCAACAATTTTTTTTATCAGCTAGCGTGTGAGACACTGCTAAGTGTTGGAAGGAAGGGAAGCTTCTATTATTCTAAGTAGAGTTCTGTTACACTAAATTTAATTGCAGCTGAGTTGCCACGCTGGAAACCGGTCCAATTTGCTCCATGGTCAGCATGGTTAATCTTATGCTAACTCATCACGTACTCTTACTACTCCACATGGAATTATTATTCCACAGTCCATAAGATTGCATTCTTAAATATTTTGCAAGATTCTGAACATACTAGAAAACTGGATAGGCACGCTGAATAGTTTAATCCCATCTTAGATTCAATTACTATATGCAAACACACGGTGTGTTTCAAACATTCATGGAAAGTACATGTCCATTTCAAAATGAACTTTTTTCTGCTAGAGAAAGGGAAAAATATCTCATCTATAAACTTTTTTTAACGAATCGGTGAGCCACCAATTTCATTGAAGAGAGATCTCATCTGCAAACTGATCCATGAAAATGAAGAACAAGACAACTGGTAATTAAGTAGTTTCTTAATTATCTTACTAACTGCAAAAACACACAAACAAAAACATCCAAGAAATGATCACTGGATCATGGACAGTGACGCGAGAATTCAGCACAGGGGGTGAGAGTTCTTGCTCCTTCCAATCGCTCGAGGACAAAAGGCTTCGCCCGTGCGCTTGTGTCAGTCAGGTCAAAATGTTCATCAAAAAGCTTTGTGATTTGTACTAAATGCAAACCCAATGTCTCCCCAATTCCCGGCAAATTGAGCAGGCAACACCATTAATCTCCCCAGCTTTGGAAGAACAAATCCCCATCTCGATTTTGGACCAAAGCTCTCTCAACTGCACTTCACTGAGATTTGATTCGCGTCAACGTCAAACGCTTCAGGCTCAAGCGATCCATCTCTTCTCTGCATCTCCTGCTCGGATTCATGGTTTCATGGAACACATGCCCATGCATTCTGCTGCTGCTGCTCCTCGTTGACAGCTGCAAGAGCAAAGCTCAATGTAGTAAAATGTTAGTTTTGATTTGATGATTAATTCGTAAAAATGTTAGTTCAGATTGAAATGAAATGACTGTTGACTGTTCTGATAAGGCTATGGGAAGCAGTGAAATGTTGTTGTTATGGAAAAAAGGAAATTAAAGGACAGAGATTTCGTGCTCCGTGTAAATTACTAATTAGCATCATCTTGTTAACCTCATTTCTTCCAAATCAAGCGAGATTTTGCACGAGGAGAACTCCTACTTACATTAATTACTTTGGTACGGCAAGAAGTCATAGTGCTTTAAATTTTGGGTCAATCGAGCTTTCATCAAGAATGAAAGGAGTGCCTAGGAATCTTGCAATTGAAGCATTGCCTTGGAACTTCTTGTTAACCTTTGAAGTTGTTGCTTCTAGTGTTCTTCAGAAAACTTAACAGAATTTCGTGTTCACACGATGTACATAAGTCTGCCTTAATTTCTTTTTTTTTCGAAATACACAAAAAGACCTGTGCATGCATTAAGAAAATTATCTAAGTACTACTATAAGACAAAATTTAGATGCACACCCGCAATAGACTAAAGACGTCACTATCACTGAGCTAAGCTGACAGTCTGCTACTCTCATAGCTGAATTTCGCAACTTACTAAAGCCATAGTCCTAAAATATACTCCCTCAGTTTCACAATATAAGTCGTTCTAGCATTTCCCACATTCATAGTAATGTTAATGAATCTATATAGATATATATGTCTAGATTCATTAACATCAATATGAATATGAAGAATGCTAGAATGACTTACATTGTGAAACGGAGGAAATAATAATTTAGAATTGGATTAGACATATCAATCCGATCCTAGATTATTATGTTTTCGGGAAGAACGAGTAGATTATATGATCAATCAAATCAGGTTAGTAGTTAGGAAGGTAAAGATTTGAAAGTCTAACAAATTTCACAACATTTTACTGGTTGAAATTGTTGGGATACGCGTAGGCTACGATAGCATAAATCAAAATTTTCAATCATGTAAACCAGGAACCATGCAAGTATTAGATTATAGATCGTTACCACTCGACGCGCTGTGCAGCGGAAGAAGGCGCTAAGAAGTTGAAGGAATTCTCGCGAAGTAGCGCGCGTCGATGTAGAGGAAGTAGTCGATCGCACCGGCTTGACCTTCTCCTCCTCGTGCGTTCTCCTCGCCGTATTCCCACGCTGATCAGCACCGCAAACCAGCGGCGCCTCTACCGGTATCCACACGTACAGGGATGGAACGCCACGCGCAGATGTGCTAGCACCCGCGCGCGGCTAGGGTTTTGCTCGGGGAGGGGAGTGACGACTAGGGTTTCTCACGTGATGCAATACCTCCGCCGGTCACACCCCTCGCGAATATATAGGATCCATCACTCAGGTCTCTAAGGCCCGTAGGACTCCTATTCGGATCCCTATCCGCATTAAGCTCATATTGGATCTCCATCCAATCCCCTTATTCTGGCCAATTAAACGTGCGACCCTGTAAGTTCATGTACACTCGGCTGTAACCCGAAAACTCCTTTTCGGTCCACGCGTCAACAGCGGCCCCTAGCAGAACGTATTGACCCAATGGGCATACATAAAGATCATATCGGCTGAACCCCTAGTGTATACTTGTATGAACCACTTTGCCTCACGATATCGATTAAGCTCAAGGCTAGATATGTGCCATCCTCTAATAGCTCAATCATTCACTCGAACCTGTTGATAGATTATATAACTTATGATTGACTCCTCAATCACCTTTGGCATGGCCATGCACTTCCATAATCTACAACATCGAGGGGCCCAGAGATATCTCTCTATAGGAGGGGCAAATCCCATCTTGATTATTCATATCTCACTACATGTTTCATAGCATATCCGAAAACTACTATTATAACTACCCAATTACGGAGTAGCATTTAGCAGTCCCTAAGTAAACTATTACCCATGTTGGGAACCATGATAATCTCAGGTCTAAGAATTCAACACCAACACTAAATGAGATCACTGATGACACAAAACATATGGCTCTTGTAATGTCTCATGTTGGGTCTATCCAACAACATGTTCACTAATATATGTCCACATTATTAATTTGGTATCTCTATACCATGATCCATGAGACATGATCATCAATTAATACATGTGCTGATCATCTAAACATATTTATTTCACATATGATATTTGATAAGTGATCCTTTAGAAATAGCACCACACAACATAAAGAGTCTCATGAAAGAATCACATATTCATTAACCAATAATGAGTTATCTATTTCAAGGAACAAAGTCGGATAAATATGTAAATATAGTATGTGATACAATCATCTCTATGATTGCCTCTAGGGCATGTCACTAACAGAAATCAACTTTTATTTAACTAAATGTGTCGGCACAGGTAATCTTATTTATAAGTAGATACTCCTATACTCCTATTGTCCAGAAAAACTCCGTTTTTAGCCCATCTTATTTATCCTAAAAAAGCTTCATCTTTAAAGCAATATATGCATTGGAGTTTGCTAAAGTGAAGGGCATTCTAATATTTTCAGATTTCTATTGGTATGTGTGAGATTTGCTAAAAATAAAGTTTGTTTAGGGCAGGGAGTATACATGATCCTCACATTATGAATTTCGAATATAACAAGAAAAAGGTGTTTTATATATATATATATATAGCAACAAGCAAACAAGGTTTTTTTAAGACTCAAGCATAATTTTGTCTTTTATCCTGATTCTTAAAAACATTTTGGAGTAATTTTTTTTCGAAAGAAGCATTTTGGAGATAAACTGTCTGCCGATGAGCAATGGCAATTTTAAAAGGGACATTCTTTACACTTTCCATCTTTATCCATGCAGATGATGACACAAACTGAGAATTTTCCATACGAAAATTCTTCCAAATCCATCAGGCAGGCATCTTCTTCTGATAGTTACAGGCTTACAGCGATGGAAAAAATAATTTCTCAGAAAGCAACGTGTAACATCCACCTTGCAACGTCACCAGGAATGACACCGAGCAATACCGCTGCTGGTTAATAATAATACAGTAATTAAGGTTTGTCCCCTGGGGTTACATCTTTGATGTCACCATCAATTCAGTTCTCTGCACTAGTACAAAAACTCCAAAAGCAAAGAAACACCTTCTGATAATATTCAGTTCATTATGGAACTCCAAAAGCTAGAGATTAGTGAAAAAAAAAAGAGGAAACCATAAAAGCAGTGAAAATAAATTATTTCAGAATTAATGGGAATTCTACTAAACTATTTTTGGGGGCACAAGGATATCTGCATCATCTGTATATATGTGATACAAATTGTTCTAACAACAGGAAAGTTTCTACAGCTGCAAGACCTACTTAACAGGAGACAGATGTTCACCAATAGCCCATATTTTCATTACAAAGATCCCTTTAGTGCAAAATACAATTGATTTCATAACTTGCAAGATACTCTTACATATCATGTTCTATATTAAATGTAGGTTTGCCTTCACACATGCATGTACTAATCAGACAGCTAACAACAGGGGTCAATATCACAATAGTAACAACTTATCACTCTGCTACATTATAATGCAGTATTTGGCCCTAACTGGATCCATACATCTTATAGAGATCCCTTGAGCATGCTTTACTCTCCCTAGCTATCCTAATAAATTAGTGGATGACCCTAAAGCATCCAATTGTGAGTTCACATTGGTTAGATGCATGAAAGAAAGAGCCACCCCTTTTTTAGTGAGAAAGCAAGTAAATCCTATTGGTGTTTTGCTTAAACAAGGAAGGAAAACCGAGGGGAACTTGTCAGATTCCAATATGGATTGAGCTCTTCTTGGTCAAATTGGAGAACATTAAAAACTCTGAATTAAATGAAACACTACATAATTTGATGGAACATTTCCCAATAGATAGCTACCTTAGTGGTCCAAACTATTCAGGGAAACAGCACGTGCAGAACAAAAATGTTTGTAACAAGAGGACAATGCACCTGATGGAGTACCTGACTAGTTTCATACTCTCATCTAGTTCAAGGAGAGTGGATACTGGGTAACAATGACATGAACATTCTGATCAGATACTATACTTTACATTGGCCATGATTGTATTATACACTTCTACTACATGTGTACATGGTCCTCAACTCCCCAAGAACATAAAAATCTCTAAAAATTAAGCACAAACTCATGGTCATGGACTGTACATCGATGCAATGGTTCTTCCTAGAAGTGATAAATGTATGAAATAATCAAAGATAACATGAATGATGCATTATCAATGCAAAACATGGATAAGTGCTTTAGAACTCTCCAAAGTGTGAAATTCAAAATTTTAGAGCAAAGTGAAAGCCTGAGTTCCAATCACCAACATTCAATAATTAAATGTATTGAGCCATGTTTGCACTCACTTTAGTTTCTATAAGAGCACACAACTGACACAAGCACTAAAATAATCCCTCCATTGGTTTTTGTAAGGCATATTTTGATATCAAAAGGTCAAACTTTGTATATGTTGACCAACAATTAGTCAGATTAAAAGTACATTTATTCATATTCAAAGCACTTTCACAAAATGTTACATCAACAGTATATTTTGTAAGAAATAGATGGCCAAACTTTATTCTTCAAGACTTCTTCCAAAATAAATATGCCCTATATAAATCAACAGAGGCAGTACACCATTTACTATTAACTGAGTTACTGGTAATTGGTTGCTGAGGTTTCCTATAAAGTTTTAACCTTCGTAAGGAAAATGATCCCCCTCTGTTTACAATTGACATGTTTGTAAACTAAACCATTCATGAGATGTGAAGCTACTAGCCTACTACACTTAGGTTAAAAAATATAAATAAATGATTACTAGAAAACTATAATCTAGATGGACTCCACAAAGTGCATATGTTGACCACAGAGCAAGTACTCAGAGTTTCTGTTTTGCGTTGCCTTGAAATACGCCGTCACATTTTTTTAGATCAAAGGTCATACAACCCAGCTTTTAAATTGAGAGCAAAAAATAGCATGGAACCTCCTGAAAAATAAAGATGACATCATAGGAGAGCAAACTCTTAAATTGCTTGACTAAAAAGATTACTAGACCATTCTGAAAAGAAAAATAAGGATCATCTAAGAGTGTATTTGTCATCTTAGGTGCCTTTATAATATGCAAGGCAGCACAATATAAAACTAATATAACCAACTGAAACCTTCAAGATGCCAACAACAGCTCCTTGATATTGTATCCCTGCAACTGATGGACAATAAGTCAATAACAAAGCACATACATTAATTTAAATATGTTTTGGAGAAATACATTTACTGCAGTATATATGATTGGATGCCTAGTTTCTTTAGACAAAAGGAACCTTGCAGTTTGTCATGAAAACTCATAGCAGAGTAGATTAAACTTCCTCTAGAACTTTCTTTACAGTTGGCCCATTCTCAAATAATTTAGTAGATAGAAATAGAACTAAAAAGGGAATCATCAGAGCTGTCCATATTTCTCTCTAATACCAGAAAACAAATGTAAAAAATATGGAACAATGTGATGACAAGAGAACAATACAAACCTGAAGAACTGTTAGCAATAATATTACTCCAGAGTTCCACATAGCATGTATAATAATAGGAGTGAGAAGATTGCGAGTTTGAGCATATGAGAATCCCAGTACAATACCTGTGATCATTCAATGGATATAGGAAATACAGTCAAGTAAAAAGTGCTATATCATGCCAAGACAGAAGTCCCAGAACTTTTCAGTTTTTCCAAATTATTTATACCCAGGTGCAACACCTCATTGAGTAACTACACTGCGAGTGGGGATTTGGCAGGTTGCACTTTCTTGTGTTGTGTACTATCTAGCTAATAGTCACTTACCAAGCACAAATAGCTGTGGAAATTCGCCTGGTGTAAGATGAGCAAAGGCAAACACTGAAGCAGTGATAAGCACAGAAATTGGAGTAGAAAACCTGCATAGAAAATTATTTATTAGCTAAGGATAAAATACCCTGAATGCATTGTTCTGTAATGTTCTATTTCTAAGATAATCTTTTGAAAGGAAGCCTCTGGACCAAGAAAAATATTATTTGTATAATACCACATGGTCAAGGACACCATTAGAAATCCTCGAAACACAGTTTCTTCCAGAATCGGCGCAAGAACCCCAGTGATGCCCAGTAAACAGGCAGTGCTACAAACAAGGGGGGAAAAATCAAAAGTTAAGTAAGTCTGTGTTGCCTGTCTTATTAACAGTAAATCAGTAACTTCTGAAAACAGCAAAAGAAAGTCCAGATAAACCGCACCTAATATTAGACGAGCCAATTAGTGGCAATAAAAGGACCAACGAGTCGGTCTGGAAGAAGATTATCAATAAGTAGATCAGTAAATGTGAAATATAAGCTGGTACCCCAACAATCAGGGTTGTCAACTTATAAAGGGCAGTACTAAGTATGACAACAGGAAACTAGATACTGAAGCATAAAAATGTGTACACCTCTCGCTCTGGAGTTTCACCACCCAGAAAGGACATTGCAGCTCCAGCTAAAGCAATAGAGATTATTGCGGCAAAGAAACCGATCCCAGCCCATAGTAGCCAACCATTTTCAAGCTTAAACGGCTCTTTCAAATCTGAAGGTTTAAGAACATAATTGCATCAATACATTGTCATTCAGAGCTTGAAAAGATCGAACAGGCTAATCATAGTCCAGAAAGCAGCAATATTCTCAGATATTAGGTATTCTTCATGCCATCAAAGTAATGTATACCAATCTAATCTTTTGAAATATGATAATGTGTTCATATGTTATAAGAAAGAACATCATGAAATGAAACATAACAGTATAATCTTACCATAACGAAATATATCATTTGAGAACGGCCGGTAGGTATTGGTGATGCCAAATATAACTCCAAGCACAGCTGCAGTCACGCTACTGTACTTGCAAATATCAGGTGATTTTACATTATGGCATTCAGTACTTGAAGATCATCTAGGTATTGAATTGCAATATCAGGTGATTTTACATATAGGAAGAGTAGGTTAGATCCATACAATTGCCCCAGAAAGAGTACTTCCGCCTTCTCATCTATAGTTGCCTCCCCAGCTTCAAAACCTATATACTCCAGAACAGCCTGCTCAACCATTCCTGTCAGAAGAAAGCTGTCTAAAGAACATTCAGCAATTTCTACAAGGCATTTATTGATTGATTTACAGAACATCCAAGATGCTCAGATTAATGTGGATCACTAGAAATGGACTGCACTAGAAAATTGCCAAACTGTAAAAGCAAGGCAGCTCATTGAAGATTTAACGACGAGTAACACAAACTAAATTCCATTTTACACAACAATGACAACAAAATTCTGAAACTAGAATGCTACCGCACAGCATCAATAGTCCAAGATGCATCATATATATCACCTTACTGCACAGGCCACCATGGTGAGTGAAATGGTTGGCCATTCCCATGGCACATCCCACCGGCGAAGCACGGACCAATCGTCCAAAATTTCCTTCTGAAAAAACACAACGTTTTTAGCAACGACTAAATCACAATTCACAACCGAACACTTCGGAAAAGAATTTTTTTAAAAAAATCACAATTCAATAGAACTCATCATAGCACACACATTGTCAGGAGGAAGCTGGGGCGACTCGTTGCTGTCATCGAAGGAGCAAGAGCAGGCGAAGCCTCCATCGCCCCTTCTCCGGCCAGTCTCCGGCAACCGTAGCACCAGCTGCTCCACCGCTGCCTCTCCCACCCGACGGCGACCGGTTCTTGGCGAGAGAAGCTGGCGCAGCCTCCTCCGCTTGGATACGACGCGGAGCGGCCACATCCCCCCGCCGCCGCGAGGCGTCGGGCGGAGGCGGAAGAGCAGAGAGGGTGGCGCCGACGGCGAAGCCATCGGAGCAATCCTTCGACCGGAGAAGCCGCCGCCGGCGTGGAGACTCGAGAGAGAGGAGGAGACGGGGATAAGATACAAGGGCTTTTTCGCAAATAAGTAAACTTTTTAGGGTCTCTATATAAATTAACTTTTCTATAAGGGTCTTTTTGTACATTGTCGTAAATAGTAGAGTTCGGAAATGAATCCGATTTTTTTTTTTTAGAACGTTTCGGAATCCGACTCGGATATGGCGCGAACCGCCTTATCTTCTCTCTACTTAATGGCGCGAAGGAGGCTTTGCTTCCAGCGTCGTCCACGAAGCAAATCCGCCGCTGCTCCCTCCCTCCCTCCAGCTCTCCGAATCACCGATTGCTGATTGGTTCAAGCAGTTCTTGATCGTCGTCGGGTTTGATGGCGGCGAAGCAGCTGGAGCTTGACGCCGGCGGCGGCGGCGGCGTGCCGTCCTGCGCTAACTGCTGCGGCGGCGTCGTCGCGACGACGACGGCGAGGAGCAAGAACCTGTGCGCGCGGTGCTACCGGGACCACCTCAATGCCGTCGACGGCACCGCCGAGGCGGCGAGGACGCGCGCCCTGCTGGCGTCGCTCGCCTGCGACTTGAACGTCGGGACATTCGGCGACGCGCACGGCGGCGCCAGCGGCTTCGGCTTCAAGAATGCCGACCGGGATAGCGCGAGGGGTGGTCATCATCAGGTCGTCGAGGTTGGAGACGACGGCGAGGGCGCCGCCGTGACACGGCTCCGGCGACGGCGAATGGTCCGGACGTGCGAGTGATTTGCTAAGCTTGTACTTAATAGCATCAAGAGTTGAAGGCTAATCGCCTAATGCTGTAGGGTAGTGAAGACGATGGATCATCGATCATAATTTAGAAAGATCTTCGGTTCGTGTGCCGATTTGTGTGTCATGTGTACATGTTAATTACAACCATCTACATAAATAAGTTATTATGAAAAACCCAAATTGGGGATATTGGATCTCATCTTTCATTCTTCAAGGCGGGGGATCGATCATGACCTTGTCTCAGCGCTATCTATAGATTCTGATCAAAAGTGTTCGTGCTATATGTGTTAGCGAACGAGAAGTCCTAGCTACCAGCATTACATGTCTTATTAATGGGACTACCTATATATATGCCACCATATTTTTTATGAAAAAATAGTTAACATATATTTACATTGTAAGTCCCAAATTTACATATGTAATTTGTAATTACACATGGATTTACACATGTGTAATTACAATGTATTTACTGTGTAAATAGAGTAATTAAATTCATTGATGACTACCACGTGTCATGCAAAGCAAAAAGGAGTCGCCAACTTAGGAGCAAGTTGTTCGATGAGCTTATTCAGATGCACTTTGCATGAATCGTGAAGAAGATTAGATGGCAGACATCCCAACCCTGTATCTGATAGGGTCACCGCCACCAATTGACAGAGTTCATCAAGGTCACAGATGACCGGAGCATGTATCGCATTGCATATCAAGAATTTGTGAGATGATTTTCATTTTTAGTCAAAATGTAGTTTGGCAAAATTAAAATTAATTTTAATTGTGCATACCAATTTATGTAGACTTCAGTTATTCTTTACTGCCAGAAAAACATTATATTATTAAAAGTTATTAGTAATACGCTCGTACTTTAAAAAAAACTAGGCCCATATAGTTGGGGGCTAGGTGGGTGGAATTGAGGAGGAATGATTGGATCCTATGGTGGTTAACACCCACGAAGAAGTGTACAGTAAGAAAAAGAACGATTGCGTTTTTAAAATAGTAGAGATATATGCCAGTTGACTAGCTCATATCTTTATTGTGTAGATTTTAAACAAACATCCAAACTAATTTTTAAGGTATCTTCTTCAATAACTTACACATGTTGGGCAGAAGTATGAGCATTGAGCAGAGGCATGGTAGAGCTTGTTAAACCACAGATCATATCCTATTCACACAAGTTTCCCGTTCACACCAATTAGCAAATATCATAAAAGATTTTCTTTAAAAAAAGAATAGACATTTACTCTTGATAGTATTACACATATATATACAAAGTCTCATATTCAAATTCATTATACTTTGGCCGTATAACAAAAAAAAAAGATAAAATTCTGACAGTTTTAAGGTAAAAATCTATCAGACTTTTTTGTTATGGCTAAAATATAATGAATTTGAAGATAAGATTTCACACGTAGGTATAATACTATTGGGAGTATGCGTGCAACTTTTTTTAGAATTTCCTATGATATTTGATAGTTGATGTGCACGGGAATTAAGCTTGTGTGAATAGAATATTTTCCCTAAATAAATAATCGCAAGTTTGCATAAAACCTTATTATTGAAACCAGCAATTAACACCCAATAAAACTAAACACAGATGCTGATTATATATGAATAATCTGATTCTCATGAAATAGGTAGCATATGCATTACAGGTAGGCTGGTTACAGCAACCAACAGAGTCATATAGATGACTGAAGTAGAAACTAAGAACAAAAAAAAATCATCAAGCCTTGAGCCACAGCCTGACTGAACTAAACTAGAATAGTAGAAACCTAGAAGAAAAATTTGCATGCATATGGTCTATAACTAAGATCGATGAATTTGGGGTGCTTCTTTTTCAGAACTTGGTGATCTTGGGCGCTACGATCAGCGGGTTCTCCTTGGCGATCTTCTCCCGGTCGCTCTTCTTGAAGTCGAAGGTGCAGGCGTGCTTGTCGGCGTGGCGGTGCGTCGAGCAGAACGTGCCGCCGCATCGGCACTCGAAGCCCAGCAGCCCCACCTTCTTCCGGCACGCCACGCACCTGTTAGGCTTCGCCGCCGCCGCCGCCGACGATGACGCGGCGGCGGTCGCCTCCTCCTCCTTCCCCTTGAGCGACGGCGTCGGCGCCGTGGTGGCCGGAGCAATGGGGACGGTGATGTCGGTAGTGGATGCGGTGGCCGGCGACGACGACGACGAGAACAACGGCGACGTCGCCTTGAGGTGGTCGCGGTAGCACTTGGAGCACATGTTGTTGGTCTCCTTGCTGCCGAAGAACCCGCAGCCGCTCGAGCACAGCGCCAGCTGCTCGTCGGCGGCGGCGGCGGCGGCCGTGCTCGCCTCCTCCTCCTCGTTCGCGACGAGGTCAGGCGCCGCCGGCGGCGACGACGGCGCCGCCTTGAGCTGGTCGCGGTAGCACTTGGAGCAGAGCTTCTTGGTCGCCTCGCTGCCGAAGAAGCCGCACCCGTTCGCGCACATCGACGCGCCGCCGCCGCCGCCTCCGCCGCCCGCAGCCGCCGCCTGCTGCTCCTCCATGATCGCCGTCGCCGCTAGCTAAGCCCGATGCTACAGGTGGTGGACGTTGTAGCCGCTAGCTCCGGTCGCCGGAGAGAGAGTCGTCAGCCCTTGCGCGCGGTGCTCGCCGGAGAGAGATCTCGTGAAGTCGTCGTTCGTGATCGCGATCGCATACGTTTCGTTGCCACGTTATATATAGAGAGAGGCAGAGAGGCCACCCACACGCGTGCGGACTCCGAGTCGTGTCAGACTTCGGACTCGCTCGCGCGTGCACGTACGTTACACTAGTGTAACGCGAGTCCGCGTCGGCGTCGCAAAAGCCCCAACCACAGGAAGGTTCTGGAAGGTTGCTGAGCACGTGTAGGGAGGGGGTCAAAATCACTTGTACTCCCTTGGTAATGTATAAGTATGTCGTCGCTAATTAAAATTAACTACCAATCATTTTATTTAATTTTTTTTATAAATATAATAATATTTATGCCATTCTTAAAGAACATTTGAAATCAAATCACAATATAATAAATGATAATTACATGAATTTTTTGAATAAGACAAATGATAAAAAATAATCTTAAAAAGTTAATGGCGTAATACATTAAAATACTGATGAGGAGGGAGTAATTAATTAAGCTGTAACCAGTAAGGGCACCCGCAATGGTTATCTATAGGCTCTCTACAAGAGATCCATGTCAGCATATTTTTCTACTTGGAAGAATTAAATGTAGAGAGAGAGCAAATCTATCTACTAACCTGAAGATAGTCTATAGAGAAAAACGAGGCAATGGATTAGAGAGCTATAGATACCCATGTAAACATACCATTAAAGTGGTTTACTATTAATCTAGTTTATTGCTGAGATGTACATGTTTTATAGATAGCACCTTACTTTACCATTGCGGGTGCTCTAAGGGCATGATTGTGTCCAAGTGCATCTACAAGGTTTTATATGAAGATAAGTCTAATTAATTAAAGTGCATCTACAAGGTTTTATCTGAAGATAAGTCTAATTAATTACAAACATAATATATATCTGCAAGGGAAGTCCATGTTTGTGTAAGATGTGGACTAGTATATGAAAACAAATCATGAAGCTCTAATTCATGTTTCTATTAGATTAGATGCAAAACTTTCAGTTTTGCTTAACCTAGGCATAGATCTTGGGGGCTCTTGTAGCAAAATTTCAGAATCTGTGTTGAACCTTAGAAAAATAGAAGAGGAAAGGTTGTCCGAGAGTTTGAAAGGTTCTTCGACTTTTAATTGCAATAAGTTAAATAACGAGGGGTATGGTTCGGAGGAAGAAGAGGAGCTAAACAACCTTGTTCTTGGCCACTTATGTGGTGGCTTAGTGGAGGAGGTTATGGATGGGGAGAATGGTCACCTAAGCTGTGATTTTAATAATCTCCCCATTAAGGGCATTGGGAAAAAGATTGAGAGTAGGAGCAAAAGAAAGAAGGTTAAAATTGCTGTTTTTAAAAAGGGGTCATCATGAGAGAAATGTTTTGGAATAGCATAGGCCTTGGTGACTTGGCTAAATTTAGATTTCTGTCGGATACCTCAAAAGAGCAAAAGCTAGACTTTATTACTCTTTTGGAGACGGGTAAAAATGATTTTTCGAACTCTTGCCTTAAGAATTTTTGTGGAGGTAGAGATTTTTTTTTGGCATTGGACAAGGCCAAAAGGGAGATCAGGGGGTATCTTGCTAGGGATTAATGAGGAGGTTCTTGACATTTCTAGTGTTGATAAAGGTGATTTTTATGTTAAATTTCATGTTAAGAATAAGGATGATGGCTTTCAATGGATCCTCGTGGCAATATATGGGGCTGCACAGGAGGATTATAAAGAAGCTTTCCTTGTTGAGTTGGTCAATTCTTGTAATAAGGAGGCGCTACCAATTTTGCTCGGTGGCGATTTCAACATTATAAGGAATCCCACTGAAAAGAATAATGATAATTATAGTGAGAATTGGCCATTCCTTTTTAATGCCGTCATAGATAGTTTGGACTTAAGAGAGTTGGAGCTCACAGGACGTAAGTTTACGTGGGCTAATTCGTCATCAAAACCAACATTTGAGAAGATAGATAGAATTTTGATGAGTACAAAATGGGAACAGAAATACCCATTGTCTACTGCTCGAGCTTTGAGTAGGGAGCTTTCCGATCATATGCCATTATTGTTGGATACTGGTGTTAATTCTCTCAAACAACCACTATTCAAGTTTGAGCTTAGATGGTTGTTAAGAGATGGATTCTATGATATGGTAGCGGATGTTTGGAAAAAGGAGGTTAGGGGGGTTACAAGGTTGGAAAAGTGGCAAAATAGGTTACGAAGGCTGCGTCAATTTTTGAGAGGTTGGGCAAAAGATACAAGTGGGGCCTACAAGAAAGAAAAGGCTAGCTTGCTAGCAAAGGCAGATGAATTAGATAAGAAGGCTGAGGTGCAATGTTTGTCTGAACAATAATTAAATCTCAAGAACTTTGTTAAAGATAGATTAGCACTTTTGCTAAGAGAAGAAGAAATAAAATGGTACCAAAGGGCAAAAACAAAGAAAATTGTGGAGGGCAATAGAAATACAAGATATTATCATATGATAGCTAATGGAAAGCATAGGAAAACCCGAATTTTTCAGTTGGAACAAGAAGAGGGTATAATCAAAGGTGATGTGCAACTAAGGAAGTACATTACAAGGTATTATAAAAAAAACTTTTTGGACCCCCAGAGGAAAGTAATTTTTCCATGATGGAGTCTAGAAAAGAGGACATTCCTCAAGTCTCGAGTGAGGAAAATGAAATCCTAACAAAGGAATTCTCATAACAAGAAGTAAAACAGGCTATTTTCCAAATGGAACACAATAAGGCTCCCGGTCCTGATGGATTTCATGCGGAGTTCTTTCAAGTGTTTTGGGAGGTCATTAAGGATGACTTAATGGCCATGTTTAATGACTTTTACAAAGAAGAGTTGCCGCTGCATAGTTTGAATTTTGGTACAATAACTTTATTACCCAAACAAAATGATGCTAAACAAATTCAGTAGTACAGACCTATATGTCTGTTGAACGTGAGTTTCAAAATTTTCATGAAGGTAATGGCTAATAGAATAGCTCTAGTAGCTCAAAAAGTCATTAGACCTTCTCAGACAGCCTTTTTACCAGGAAGAAACATTATGGAAGGTGTGGTTATTTTACATGAAACAATTCATGAAATGCATAAGAAGAAGAATGATGGGGTAATTTTTAAACTCGACTTTGAAAAAGCTTATGATAAAGTAGACTGGAGATTTCTCCAACAGACGTTGAGAATGAAAGGATTCTCACCACTTTGGTGTCGGTGGATAGATAAGATTGTCAGAGGGGGTAGTGTAGCAATTAAGGTGAACGATGAAGCTGGAAACTTCTTTCAAACAAAAAAAGGCTTAAGACAAGGGGATCCGTTATCGCCGATCCTCTTTAATTTGGTGGCTGACATGTTAGCAATCTTGATTAAAAGGGCAAATGAACGAGGGAGCTTTCATGGGGTGATACCGCATCTGGTAGATAATGGGCTATCTATCTTGCAATATGCAGATGATACGATCATCTTTATGGAACATGATTTAGAAGAAGCCAAAAACCTCAAACTTGTACTAAGTACATTCGAGAGGTTAGCGGGTCTAAAGATCAACTTCCACAAGAGTGAATTGTTCTGTTTTGGTAGGGCTAAGGAAGTGGAGAGAGAGTATGTCACGTTGTTTGGCTGCGGTTCCGGTAGGTATCCCTTTAGATATCTAGGGATCCCAATGCATCACAAAAAATTGTCAAACAAAGATTGGCTTACAATCGAAGAGAGAATTCAGAAAAAATTGAGTAGTTGGAAAGGAAAGCATCTATCGGTAGGTGGTAGATTAGTGTTGATAAACTCGGTGCTTAGCAGCTTGGCTATGTTCATGCTCTCTTTTTTTGAGGTACCTAAAGGTATTCTCGAGAAGCTGGACTATTATAGGTCACGTTTCTTTTGGCAATGTGAAGAACATAAGAAGAAGTATAGGTTGGCTAAGTGGAGCATTTTATGCAAGCCAAAGGAATGTGGGGGTCTTGGGATACAGAACCTAGAACTACAAAACAAATGCATGCTAAGCAAATGGTTATATAAACTTTGGAATGAAGAGGGAGTTTGGCAAAACTTGTTAAGAAGGAAATACCTATCTAAGAAAACTTTGACTCATGTAGAGAAAAAACCAGGGGATTCTCATTTCTGGTCAGAACTCATGATGGTTAAGAACATCTTCCTTTCTTGTGGATCATTAAAAGTGCACAATGGGACTCAGGTCAGATTCTGGGAGGATAAATGGAATGGGAATACTCCCTTTGCTGCTCGTTACCCGACCTTATACAACCTTGTGATAAACAAGTATGAATCAGTGGCAGTGGTTATGAGTAAAAGACCTCTAAAAGTGTCCTTTAGGAGGGCTATTGTGGGTCATAATTTAAAAGCTTGGTTGGAAGTGGTCTCAAAGGTTATATCAATAAAATTGACCGAGCAGAATGATACCTTTTTGTGGGAGACACAAAAGAATGGGTGTTTCTCAGTTAACTCAATGTACAAAGCAATCATGTACAGGGAGGTCGTTCCTAAAAAGGACATGATTTAGAAACTCAGAATACCACTAAAAATTAAAATTTTCTTGTGGTACTTAAAGAATGGAGTAATTTTAACAAAGGATAATTTAGCCAAAAGGAAGTGGAAGGGTAATGTTAAGTGTTGTTTTTGTGATTCTAACGAATCAATTCAACACCTTTTCTTTGATTGTATTTTGGCAAGATTCATGTGGAATGTAGTCTATATATCTTTTGGAATTCACCTGCCTAGGAATGTTGCTAGTATGTTCGGCAATTGGCTAAAGGGGGTTCAACCCAAGCTAAGAGCTCAAATCCTTGTGAGGATTTCAGCTTTGTGTTGGGTGGTTTGGTTATGCCGGAATGATGTAGTCTTTAATGGCTCCAATTCTAATTTTCTGTTGCAGGTGATTTTCAGGGGGACTTTTTGGGCAAGACAATGGTCTTTGCTACTTAAGGAGGAAGATGGCCAAAAAGTGAGAGAAGGTTGCTTGATTCTAGAGAAGAGAGTTTCTGGCTTTTTCGCAATGAAGGGATGGAACTTAAGGAAAAGATTGGGAGATTAATGCTCTCTTGTTTTCTTGTGTGGTATGGTTGAAGCTTTGTATTAACTTTTTAAGAATTATTGTTGCTAGAGCCTAAGTGCTTGGGTCTAGTTGCTTGTGATGGTGTTAAACCTTGTGTAAGGGTGTGAGTCTATGTACTCTTGTAAGTTTCGTTGTGGCTGTGTACATCCTTTTTTGGGTGTAGAGGCCAGTTTAATCCATTATCTAAAAAAAGATACAAAACTGAAATAAAATCAAGGATTTCTGGGAGACAAAAATTAGGAACCTACTGAAAGTGTTTCTCCGTGCTCTCTACCTATACGCAGGACACTGAACACAGAACCCATACCATACATACATAAAAAAGGGGCTTCAGTATCACAGACACCTCTTACACACACACACACCAAAACATACATGAATTAATACATTCTATCTGATAAGAGATGACATTGCATCTCATCTTGTGCTGAATAATTAATTAATCACAATTAACAAATTCTTCGTCAAGTCATCAGCTAAACAATGCCACATGAACTTGAGTGATGCTGACAACATTAATTCAAGGGATAGGCTCATGCTGAGGTGTGGCAGGGGAATCTGGTGCGATGGTGAAATTCATGCCCCTTCTTTGTCCTGACTGTAGAATGAATGCCACCTCAGTTGCAGCTAGAGCAGCCGCTACCTAGATGGGAAGAAAATTACACAAATTTAAAGATTGGGTAGTGTTGAATCATGAAACCATATAAAAAGTACCAAAACACAATTTCCTAATTGTTGGTTTTCCATGTTTAAAGAATTCAAGCTCTCCAGAAAATTTTAATCGAAGCAACTTCCCAATTAACGTGGTTGTAGTCAAACAATTAACTGATTAGGAGTTCTTACACAATATTTAATAATCTACTTGTCCATTGGAATGTTTATGGTACCCTAACCTGCCTCCGCCTTCGGCCCTGTAAGATATTGATTGCCCAAGCCATGATGTAGAATGGTAGCAGAAACCCGGTGACTCGTAGTAGAAAAAGCTGCCAAACGATCGGTTTTCTATCAGTATGAGGGGGCCAGAAAGACAGAAACAAGTGTATCAATGTACACTTCCAAGAAGATTATTTCACTTGCCAAAAACATTGAAGAAGCGTCGTCTTCATCTTCATCAGTTAGTACCAACACATGCCTCAACACTAACAGAGCCATTAACTGAACACAAAATACAAAATACAGTTCAAGTGTATAGTAAGCGAGAGCTATTAATAGATGTCTCGTGAATGCACAAAGGGAACTTACAATAAGCGCAGCAGAGCGGCAAAAGGCAGCAGAGCTCGCATTTGTTACTGAATAATCATCATAGTCAGCTTCCATTATGTGATTTTGTGCCATTGCAATAATCCTTGGATCATGCAAATCAAATGCTGTGCCGGTAATGGTCCAACCACCACTATACACCAGAGAGGAGGATGAAAGACGCATCAGAAAAAACATACAATAGATGATCATTCCTCTTACATAGTTATGGGGACAGGTAAATAGTTAAAATAAATAAAAAAATGACTATAGTAAAGTATGGATGCCTGCCTTATATCAATGGTTGTCTCATCAGGATGAGCTCTAGGAAGTGCAGTGTACCCGTGTTTGTATGGCTGCAAACAAGTAAACTTTCAGCCACAGAGCTCAGATGACTTGATTTTTGAATGATATTATGATGTGAACTAAGAAATATATGAAAATAAACATTGATCCATTTATTTTTGCTCCAGGTTCAGTCTACTTCTACTTTAAAATCACTTAAAATGTCATCCATTGCTTTCATGAATTTATCGCCATTCGTTCTAGTGTTAAAAGAGATCGACTTCAAGACAACCTGATACAAGAACATGATACTATTCACAGATATAAGATAATTGATCTCTCAAGCCTCCCTTAGTTTTATGTTCTTCATTGAGATGTCTACAATCATCTACCAATATACAGTACTCCCTATGTTTCATATTATGAGTCGTTTGACTTTTTTTCTAGTCAAACCTTTTAAGTTTGACCAAGTTTATAGAAAAATATAGTAGTGTTTTCAACATAAAATAAACATATTATCAAAATATATTTAATGTTAGATTTAATAAAACTCATTTTATATTTTAGATGTTGCATTTTTTTCTATAAACTTGGTGAAACTTAATAAAGTTTGATTAGAAAAAAAATCAAACGACTTATTAAATCCTTGATCAACACAAGAACACCACCTTTTGCACAAACATTTTTCACATCTTTAACATACTTAAAATAAGAAGCCAATATGGAAAAAAAATATTGGAAATTTTTAGATGGCTTCGTAGTTGATACTCCATCTTATCACTTTTAAGGTGCACACATACTTCAAAATTCAAAATTTGTAACTTTTGGCTCTAGGATGTTTTAGTCACATAATAGTGGTGACATTAGATTTCTAGTTGAACATACTTCCATCTGATCATGATTTTTCTAGATTAATTATATGATATAAGAGAAATTAATGCTCAAAGTTCATTTTAAAAGACCTTGTCGGGTAAAGCCGGGCTAGGTGCCGACTAAAATCCAGTAAGAAAATATAGAGATGTCATTTCAAAAAGTGTTAATTCACCTCATGGCAAATTTCACATGTCAAATCTCCTTTCTCATCGCACCATCTCTGCACGCAAGCCCGATGAGCATACTGCAAAACAAAATATTAGACAGATCTTTGTGAGTTTCCACACAAAATGCATTTTTAGTCCTACAGAGGTATACTAGTACTTAATGCTCATATAAAACAACCAAGACAATTGAATAATTTTTTTTTGCTTTTCATTTTCTGTTGTTTGCAACTGAAAGTACACAGGATGCAAAGGAAAGTTGATGGATGAATGAATACCTTTAGACTTCCAGTGCAAGCACATGGACTCTCAAGGTTGCTGATGTTATCCTCCTCTTGGCAAATACGACATTCTACTGTCTGAATAAGAGGCTCTTCCTCAGCACCCATGCTTTCCCGAACTGACAAAAGTGTATGAGTTGTAGACAACGGTGGTAGAGAAACTCCCCCGGAAGGCAGATTCATGGCTGCCTCGGTCGCCTCAACAGACTCGGGAAGGTTGCTAACATTAAGCATTAGATGATCCTTCATTTGTTACTTAAAACAAAGAACCTTGCCAACAGAGTAATTCTATCCACAAGCAGTATTGAATAATAAAATTGACGTACTCTGCTAAGATCCCTCCTGAAATGGGCTAAAAACACAGAACATTCAATCAATACACGATTAACTTGAATATTATCTAACAAAATGGCTTCTGGAGAATAACAATGCCTGTTCTCAGGAAAGAAGGAACTTGAGTTATTAGTGGAACCGTGGAAGCTTCAAGACAAAAACAAGCACTGATTTTTTGCCAGGCCGGCGATGCAACGTCAGCCAACTTTATTAGGATTGAGAACAGGCACCGAGAACATGAGCTCCACCGTGCTGCAAAAAAAAAAACTTTATGAGCATGTATTTCTTTACATTGTTAACATTAGAACGAACAAATTCTCATGACTGGCAACTTTATGAGCATGTATTTCTTTACATTGTTAATATCTAAGCACCAAAGCAATTCAAAAGAACATATCTAAGAGAATATTACAAAATGTTTTTAGCAAACGCGTTTCGAGTAAAACTCTCATTACAAAAACAGACAAAAACAATCGGTTTGCAATACATTATCATGGATGTTTCCTAACATTTATAACTAACAAACAAGAAAACAATTGTATTGGACAAGGATTGATTATCCAAAAACATAGTGGCAAAAAATTCACCAAACAAAAAATGTGAGTTTGTAAGAAACATTTCCTACATCAACCTATAAGCCATCCATTCCTTAGTAAAAAAAATAAATGCCCGAATCCTACTTTTTGGACAAATGAACACAAATAATTGTCCCCAATCAAAACACGATTAATAAAAATCAAACAATGTTGCGTTCAAACTTCACTTTGTGTTGTGATCAAATGTTACAATGTAACAATAAGCACTCAACCATCTTGCGCTTAACCACAATGCGATCAAATGTTTCTAATCCAAGGGATCAATGGGAACCAAACGTTTCTCCCTTTTTCCAGCATCATTTTTTCCTACATCACACCACTGTAGAAAATCGGAGGAGAATATAGATTAGGCGCCCGATATTTGGGAAAAATCGGGTGCCTGTCCGCCCACTGCATGCAAGCTACATCTTGCACTCTCTCCCCACCTGCAAACATTGCACATCTGCTACTCTGAGCGTCTGACACATGCAACAAATATTCACTATTCTCTCTCCTTCTACTCAAATACTCCTATATTGTTAGCAGTACATAACTACTTGTTTACAAATTTTAAATACTTTTTCTCATAAATTATGCATCAGATCTAAAATCTAATCACACTATTATATTCGATATAATTAAATCTTTACAACAAGATCTTACACTATTATATTTTTTTAAAAAAAATATGTTGTTCCACTACTCATAAAAAGATGTTTCTACTTATTCTATCAAATGTTTCAAGGAGATGCGACAGAAACAAAATATTGGCTGCAACACAGACAATCACTACACGAAACATTAATTACCAACAAATGAAACATCAAATAAGATTCATATGAAACATAGGTATATTTACAAAATACATGATTTGTTGAGATACTTTTATATATATTATGCATGAATTATTGAGACTTCACAAAATACTATGTTCAATATCTGCAAATGATGCAGTGCAACATCAGGAAATACTTATTGAAACATTTAAATAAGAAAAAATCCATTGCAACAAGAAAACTAAAAATGTGCAACAAAGTTGGTTTTAGGTGAAACATTCCCTTTTCACATATGTGACATATTTTTTTAATTATTGAGACATATTTTTTTTCATTGGAATATAATTATATGAGATCTTGTTGTAAAGATTTAATTGTGACAAATATAATGGCATAATCAGATTGTAAATCAAATAAATGGTTTAAAAGAAAAAAAATAGTTTGAAGTTATGTTTGAAACTAATGTAGTACCTGGGAGGATCATGCTTCATCTAACCATATGATGTCACCTTTATTTTCTTTCTTCTATGCATGCATGCACTATTACCTTTTATCTTGCATGTTGTTGCATGTTGCGGCGAATTCCTCCCAAAATCTCTCTCCCATCGATCCCACATTCATATTTGACAAAGGAGCAATTAAATCCCACGACATGCACACACAAACATCCCCTCCGCGCTCGACTACATCGATCGAAATCCTTCCGCAAATTCTCTCGCGCGTGACGCCACGTTTGGGCCAGAACACAGATCGCCCCTGGAATACTCCTCCCCTTCTCGAATCGAATCGAATGGAATCGATCCCCAGTGGAGGGAACGAAATCCTGATGATGAGAAGAGCGGATTCCTGGGTGGGGGGAGAAATTTGGGGGAGAAAAATTGCATGTTCTTACCTTGGGTGGGAGGAGGAGCTCTCGTGCGTGCCTCCTCGTTCTCTCGTCCTCGTCGACGTCGCCTCGCACTCGTGTAGGCGTCGCTCATATTAAGGGGGAGGAGGTGGGGCCCATAGACACAGAGGCTGCCACGTGGGGTTGTCCGTCTGCAAGTGGGGCCTCAGAATGTTGCAAGCGAGAAGAACGGTGAGGCTCGCAGCAGTATCATTTTTGTTTTTCTTTTTTCTTTTTCTTTCTGAGATATAATTTCTTTTTCGTTAATAATACTATTACCACCGTTGAGAAGTAAGTAAACTGTATTTAAAGAGAATCAAACAGTAAATGCATGGTTATGGTACATTTGCATTTTATGGTTTCTTAAAAATACCACAATCGGAATTGCATTAAATAAGAAAATGATTACAATCTCCTACCGTTTCTATTGTTAGAAATAAGGATAAGCTATGGACTCTCGTAACAACTAGACACAAGATAACGAGTTCAGTAGCATATGGATCATATGGATAACATAAAACTTGAAATTTGTCAATACAAACAATGAAGCAGGTGAAGTGCTAATATACAAACCGGATACTGTTTGCTGAATGTAAATGAACAAAATTTCAAAACTCTCTCTTTTGGTGGTTGTGTACCTGATATTGATAATTTGTTCTCTGGATGTACATTTACAAATTTTAGCTAGTCAGCTCGAGAAATCATTGGGTACATTTTACGGAGACAAAATTGCTGCTATACATCAGGTCATCAGCAATATTTTGAGACCAGTACATCATTGAGCATTCTGGAAACACGACCGTTGCAGCAAAAGCAACCCACATCGTTGTATTAACTACAAAGGGCTGCTTTTACAGTCAAGATTCATTCAGCAAGGCAACGTCAGAACCATATATATGGCTGCCTAGCAGATATCGTGTATATACTACGAGAATTTACAAACACGATCACTGGCACCCCACCGCAGGAGCTCCACCAAATCCCAGCGACGACGCGCAAGGCTCATCGTCTCACCCTGGTTATGATGTACCGGCCTTTCTCCATGTCGTATACCGTCTTCAGGCGAGATCTTCTCCCCCTCAGGATGGAGCATGCTGTAAATAGAACGACAGCGGAAATGAAGAGGAGTGGAACCAACCCAGAATAGTAATAGCTGTTTAGATATGGAACTGATGAATCTGAGTACTCTGTCTGGTTTGACGCCTTCTGCACAATGAAAGCACCCAATGCCCAGTCAACAGGCACACCGCCAATTTGATTCGCAACATCAATCCTGAAACAAAATGAACATTTTAAATCCTGAAGTTCAAAATGTGAAATAGAAATATTAGAACAGCAGAAAAGATCGCACCTCTTATCATCCAGCGGGACCTTTAGAGTATCATGCAGCAAAGCAACAATATATGCTGAGGAAAAGCAAAAAAGAAGCAGCTCCCCCTCATTGAAAGAACGGTACTCCTTTTTAATCTTTGACCAGTCTCCTCGGCAAAATTTCTCCCCAGCCAGCATCAGGTCAGAAAGAAAAGACTTAGAACGCAACCTAAAGAACTGCCAAGTAATGAAGGATCCAAAATTAGTTCCACAAAAAAGTTGAAATGTTCAAGCCGACCATCCTCGCAGACCCAGGGAACTGAATCTAAGTAAAACGATAGACTTATAGTAAATGACATGCTACAAAACACAACCTACTATAAAACAAATTAACATTAAAGAGGGCGCAGAAGGCCTGTGAGTAGAAATATTACAATGGCTGCACTATCATTTTCCTCAATGGGCAAACGTTATAAAGACACATCTCAAGGCACTAACCGAATTTTGTGGAACTAACCAAATTTTGAGGCACAGGAGCATACCATTTTGATTCATGGGCACTCTACATTCTGCTAAGTCATTTTATTGCATAAATGCAATCCTCTTGTTTTAATTTTCCAAGATTTTCCCAGAATTCTTAATATGTCAGCAGATGTGAAGTCATGAACATGAGATCCACTAGGCAGCCTATCATGTTCTCGCTCTTTTCTACTAGCTGATCAGTCATCATTATCCTCTTTTGTCCTTGTCGTGTTGCCACCAGTGGTGGCAACTGGCAACAACCGAAAACATCCATAGTGAGTTCCATGTGTTGTGTCTTGTGAGATATGGTTCTGACCTATGGGGATATTGAACTTATCCCAAAAAAGGTGAAAAGCCAAAAGGTTGCCTTTGGAATTCTCGTCTTCCCTACACATACCAAATACACTTTGAAAGACACCCAAATGGCCAACCAGGAGGAGGGAGAAAGGGGAAATAAACCTTGGAAGTATGGTAGAAATTCTCTGTTGCTAAAAATTTCCCATCAAGGTCTGGTACAAATGCTGCTCCCATACGGCATTCATGGTACCTACATTCCTCTGCAACAGGAGGAAATTCTCAGCTCCTTTTATTATATTATGGAATCAAAGAACAAGAAACTGCCAGAAAAGGTATACACCATTGAATTGTTTACATTGCAAATCATGAATCAAGAAATAGCAACCTTAGGAATGAGTTTAGAGAACAGAACATGGCTGTTGTGGTCCAAACAAATTCAACAGTACAGACAACTTTGCTTTTGCTTTTTGTCATCTTCTCAAGGATAATAAGAAGTATAGAGAACTTCTGATCATTTATCAACAAAGCATGTATTTTTCATACTTTACAGTTTACTCCTCAACACAAAATATCTCATCAGTTAAATAACCTTTTTAAATTAAAGATTTTCCTCTGAAGGGTGACATATGTTCTTAACTAAAGGACAGCTCAATGCAGCAAGAGCAGATATATACCTCTTCCTTTCTGCAATAGTGTTAGTGCTGCAGATCTACATTCGGAGAAGTTACCAACAGCATGAGCATAAGGTCTGTACTCAACCTTCGACTCAAGAACACTGGCAGGAAGTTTAACTGCTCCCTCCATGGGCGAAAATCCCCTTGGAGTGCAAGGATCTCTGTACTTAGCTTGAGAAATTAAATGTGTTGCCACTGCATAACAAATCAAATCTTAAGTAGAAAGACCAAAGAATTGCACTGCTAGTTGTTTTACAGGGTAGGTAAGTGTATCCCATGGACATAGAAAGGAACCATATAAAAGGAAAAGAGACAATGGCATATTAAATGAGCAAACAACTAAAATCTAAGCTTTGGAATGGAGTGAAGTCTCAATCAGTAACATTAGCAACTACACATATATTAACAAATCAACTTACTTGATTTATGCCCAGGTGTGCTCAGCATGTCATGGAGTGATTCGTACGCAACATTCTGCACAGGAAACAAGCAAGATATTGTAACATACCTTTACCCAAAAGTTTATTGATGCCACATGAAACTAAGATAATGATCATAGCTCATCACAGGTAACAGTTAAATACACAATAATAAATATTTGCACAAATCACCTGACCAAGTTGTAGAAAGCTGTGACTGTACAGATTATATGTGGCATCACCGAACTTCAGAGTATGAGAGAACTCTGGAGGCAAAGGTTTGTCCGTAACAAAAGTTACCTATTCAACAAAAAGGGTACAATAATAAGACATCCTGACAAACTTTCATTGCATGAAGTTCAATTCATTCGTGTGAAAACGATACATGAAACCTGAACGGAAGCTCCACCAAGCTCAATTATCCCCGTAGTATCTTGTGAGTCATCGCCTAGGGTACCCAGCGCATAATTTGCTGCAATCCATGCATACATCCCTTCCTCAGCTCCTGCACGAAAGTAATAAGCAATTTTATGATCACCTGAACAAAAGTACCCAATTATTCCAAACTATCATGCACGCAGGCGCACAAATCAGCCCAGATCAAACACAATCCCATCCCTAAACAGGCAATTGAAATGAACTCCATTCGATATCGTATTGATCAGTAGCATGAAAGAACTGTGGCTCCGCACTTTTCCACTATATACAAAAGATAAGAATTCTACGCTTTCATTATGTAGCATGCCTGAGATCACGGTGGCCCAATCGTCCTGGAACTGGAACCCCGATCCCCGCAGCAACACCCTGCACGAATCCAACACAGCCTCGGCCACCGCGGCGTCGAGCAGCCGGAGCCCCGCGGTGGCCATGAGGCGCACGTCGGTCTCCGCCCAGCTCTCCGGCGGCACGCGGCGGCGCGCGAACTCCAGGAGCGGCGCCAGCGACCGGCCCGCGCCGCCCGGGTCGGAGGCGAAGGACGACAGCCCCGGGGCCGCCTTCATCGACGCCGTGCGCGCCCAGTCGATCCGCGGGAGCGCGGAGGCGGGGGAGGAGGAGGAGGAGCGGTAGGCGATGACGTGGACGCGGCTCCCCGTGCTACCGGCGTCGATGACGACGCCGTACTCGTGGGGACGACGACGCGGCGAGCGGGGCACCAGCAGGAGGAGCGCGACGGCGAACGCGGCGGCGAGGAGGGCGGCGAGGAGGCGGCGGCCGCGGGCGCGGCGGGAGCCCATCGCGGAGGAAATGGTCGGACGAGGAGGAGGAGCTAGGGTTGTCGCCGCCGCCTCCTGCGATTCGCCACGCGGGTGATGGGCGCGGGCATTGGGGCGGCGCATGCGAGGGGGGGGGATCGATCGGAGGAGAGGCGACGGCGACGCGTCGGCGGCGAGGGGTGGTGGTGGTGGTGCCGGCGCGGCGGGCCGCGAGGTGGATGGGATCCGGTGCGGGGAGGGGCGCGTGGGGGCCCACGTGTGGCCGCGGGGAAGTGGGTGGGGCCAGGGTAATCGGCTCGACCGGTCGTGATGGCGATTGGCGACGGGGAAGGGGGTTGTCTGTTGCTGCCTTGCTGGTGCGGTGGAGTTTCTCACGATTTCGTGTCGTTTTAAATTTGACTTCTTATGCTACTAGTAGCAAACAAGTGAATAACATAATCACGTGCTCCCATAAAATTGGACTTAAGGAAGCCATTAATCGGCTGATTTTAAGCATAAGCGAAACGGTAATTTGTGAATAAAACTTTTATATACGTGTTCTTACCAATTTATAAGCAAATATTGAAAAATGAACTTCGATGAAAAAACCTCAAAATCAACTTCAAATTTAAGGTTAAAAATTTAAATTTTGGCTGATGAGTATAACCATAAGCGAAAAGATGAGGCCGTTATGTGCAGGGACGGGCCTACAACAATTCAAGGGTATTCAAATGAATACCCAAGAATTTTGGCAAAAAAAAAATAGATATATATACTATGTATTTTATATGTGTATTTAAAAAATTAAAGAAAAGACATCAAACGGCCCAATCAAGCAAAGAAACCATCTAACCGTGTCATCCCCTTCTTTGTTGGCCCATTAGCACAATTGATTCACTCTATTTTACCCAACCAAAAATTCTATATACATAAAGTTATGCTCAATTTTGTGTTATATATGTTATATATTATACAACTAATAGTATGTGATAGTATATAAGCCAATTATTAGGATTTTTTAGTGTAAAAATTCTTTTCCCCTCTTTATTTTGAATACCTAACCTTAAAATCCTAGGTCCGCCCCTGGTTATGCGATAAAACTTTCAATATGTTTCCATCTTTGCCTAAGTTCATACACAACATTGTGTTATTATCGGTTATTGTAGGACAAAATACATATAGTTCAATTGTTGTTAATCACAAATTTTATGTAAGAGTGAACGTACTTGTAAGAAAAAAAATTCAAATATTGTACTTAGATAAGGGGTTATCTATGGGTATAAATACAAGACCCCCTAAAAGAAGAAGGGACAAACCATAAAGCCACAATACACAAGCCAATACGCCGCCAAACGTCAATATCAGATATTAGTCTAGACAAACCCAATCCGGTACCTATGGAGACCGGTAAGAGGGATCTAGCGCCATCTCTGATCTCAACGGGTTCATATTCGAGGAGGAAGACTACCCCGTAGTCGACTAAGAGTTGGTGTTCATGCCGCCAAGTTGACGACGGCTAGATAGGTTATCCCAATTGTCGTACTCTGTGGATCTCTATATCAATCCCATATGAACAGGATGTAGGGCTATTACTTGTCAGATAAGGGGCTCGAACCTGTATAAAAATCTTTGTCTCCATCTCTTTTATCTCAATCTCGCATATACCCTGGTACTAATGATCCCCATACCATACAAATACCGTAGTCGCGATCTCAAACGTCAACTGTGGCGCGCCGGGTAGGGGGATTTTGGTGCTTCAAGCTTTTGACGAGATTGGTTCAAGAGATGGATTCTCCAACAATAAACTGCTCGACGACTTCGGCTGTAGAGAGATCTAACTTGACCGGAGTATGTCCCCCGACGAGATCGGAATCATCACTATCAACTATTCGATTCGGCGAGATCGACCAAGCTTCGAGACGTCACCACCGCGGATTTCAAGAGCACAGATGTTCTCCTGAGAGCAAGGATAATAGAAGAGCTCACTTCCTACTATTAGCCTATTTTAAAGCCAACATATATAATAGATTAACTATAAGGTTGGGTATAATTTTCTTCTCCTTCCTCTGTCTCTCACTTCACTTGTACATTTAATGTATTTGTCTTGAAGCTTGTGTTAAGTTAGCTCTTGCATGAGAGCCAACACTATTGAGTTTTGATTACCTCTCTCCTTCATATAAGCTTAGAGTAGTATTATAGCTCACTGTTATATTTGCTCTAAGGAGCGCCATCCACGACGCACTCGCGCTTCGGGAGAATCCGCGAGGAGGCGCTATACCGATATGTTTCTTGGCCTATATTCTAATAGGAATCGAGGAGTTCGTGTGTTTGCACTAGTAGAATTCAATTGCTAGTCGGCAACCTGACCACGTTCCAGGGATGCACGTCACAAGTAAACAGAACAATTAAACAGCTAAAAGTATAGAGCACATGGAGGTATATATGTACATGTGGCCCTATATAAATCTAACACTACACCTGTCCATCAGGTTGCTGCACACAAATTAAGGTATTTAGTAAGATTGATTTCTTAGGCTGCGTTCGTTTGGAGAACAAAGCGAGTTTGTTTGTTTCGTTTTCCACGCGCACGCTTCCCAAACTACTAAATGGTGTGTTTTTTCAAATATTTTCTATATGAAAGTTGTTTTAAAAAATCATATTAATCTATTTTTGAAGTTTAAAATAGTTAATACCCAATTAATCATGCACTAATGGCTCACCTCGTTTTGCGTATCTTCCCAATCTTCTCAATCACCTCTCCTCAAACACAGCCTTAATCGAAATCAATCTACTAATTCCATAGATATATCCGGCATATATCTACACAAGTACGCAATATTTTATATGCAATTTACCATACCTATATTTTAGATCTATACAATATTGTCAGATCCGTGGTTTATTATGTTTACCAAGAGTATGTTTTTTATATAATATCTATTGTGCGAGTGTTTCCGATGTTAGGCCGACTACGGTTTAATGCTGGGGGCTCGCTCTGTTTTCTTCTGTATAGATCATGCTTGTTTACGGTTTACATAATGCCTAATATTTAATCTGCTCATTATATCCTGATAATACTAGAAGATTCATGCAGTCTTTTGAGTACATGCTCGATATTCTCTGCATATAACTTGTCTTCTAGAAAATATTTTTCAGGAACAATTGAGCACTCGAGTAGGATGTGGTCGAGTACACCGCATTATCGAGAACATTCTCGAAAAATGCTGAGTTGTCGCACCCAACCTACCAACAAAAACCGACGACTTATCTCATGTATAGCGCTGGCTACGGCTGGACTATCTGAGAGAAGGTTGTTAACAGCTAATTCCTCATGAACGTTGTCGGCTTGATCACCTGACATGATTGCGAACAAACATCCGGATATGCTATAGGTTGGGTATGTGAGTCATGTTGGCCACATGAGATGCACATGTAATAACCAACTCTAGCGCCCCTATAGGTGATTAAGAGATGCCTACTCCTGGTTAATCGACCAGACAGTTGTAGCGACATCTCGCCGCCTATCAATCTAAATTCACTTGTGGACCGTTGAACTCCATCTATCGTTGTCGAAAACTCCATATCTCTACGGTCTTACACCGGGATCGACCAAGTGAGTACGACGAATATTGATAATGGGAGTCGCGGATAACAAGAGATGCTTTCGCGAATACGGTTTGTTTCCGTATGCCTATCAGTTGCCTATAGGTGATCGAGGTACACCTACACTGAGTCCTCGACCAGTAGATCATAGAGATCTCTCACCACCTAAAATTCATCTTCAGGTGATCGAGATACGCCTACTCCTGGTCCTCGACCAGTCGGTTACAGCAATTTCTCGACATCTAACGACAATCAACATTGTCATGATAGTGACAACCAAGACCGACTAGATCGTCGTTGTCACCAGGACGACAACGTCTAGGACTAATGACATCAGGACGACAATGGACAAGGTTAACGACATCACGACATCACGTGATGACGACAAAACTCGAGATCCCCAGACTTCTAGAGGGCCCGAGGATGAGGTAGTAGGTCTAGAAGCGGAACCCCCGACTACAATAATTCCTCATTGCATTCGTCGTCATCAGGAGGCAGTTCTCACAGGTCACGAGAATGTCGTCCATCTATTATTCTAGATTTCCTTCAAGTGGTCGAGGTACTACTACGGCTGGTTCTCTACCAGCAATGTAGCGATCCTCGTACTACGACTTCTAATGGTCGAGTTACGACTACGACTGGTCTTCCACCAGCAGCGTAGTGATCCTCGTACCACGACTTTTAATGGTCGAGTTACGACTAATTGGTCTTCCACCAGCAGCGTAGCAATCCTCGTACTACGACTTCTAATGGTCGAGTTACGACTAATTGGTCTTCCACCAGCAGCGTAGCGATCCTCGTACCACGTCTTCTAAAGGTCGAGTTACGACTACGACTGGTCCTCGACTAGCAGCTTAGCGGTCCTCGCACCTCAATTTCAAACGGTTGAGAGACTCCTACTCCTGGTTCTCGAACCAGTAGGTCGTAGCGATCTCTCATACTTCCACTTTAAGTGGTCGAGTTATGACTATAACTTGTCTTCGACCAGCGGTGTAGCGATTCTCCCACTACTTTTGCGATTTGTTGAGTACAACTATACACCTGGCATTTGCCCAGTGTGGTGGTCGTCTCATCATCTACATCAACTTCTGTAAGTGTTTATATGTGCAATATTTGTCCGGTGATCCTCTTTTCTTATATCACCTCGTCTTGAAGTCGTTCCTATTGTCCCTTTACGCTATTCTGACAAGCCTCCGAGAAACCTAAGGGAATTTCAGCTGGGGACACCCAGAGCAGATAATGTCTTATTGGAATATGAGAGCCGAACGGCCATGTCAAACCTGGTCATGTAAGAGTTCTCAATTGATGCGTATTAACCAAGCCGTGTAATCGGAAATTGATTTTTCCAACTTCACGGCTGGGGGCTAGGATTTGTCAGCTTCAGCATGGTTTGTTATAAGATTCGAGCTGTCTTTGTGGAAAATGGCTTTTCCATAAAAACAATTGGGGGCAAGGAAGAGTACCAAACTGCATTCGCTGAGGGCAACTCTAGCGAGCATACTCTTTTATTGTCTCATGCAGATTCAATTTATTTTCAATTTTTCCATACATATTGTATCATGTTACCCTTGAGCGCTCGCTCGAGGGCTATTTCTATTTAATATTCTATTTTGAGTATTGATTTCAGGAAAGTTCTATTAAACATTGTCGAAGACTCCATTTCTCTACGGTTCTACATCGGGATTGACTAAGCGAGTACGGCAAATGTTCTGAGTATTGATTTCAGGAAAATCAGACATCAGAACAATCAAGTCAGATTTCAAGGCTTTGTCGCAGACTCTACGCCTACTTGATTACTCGAGAACGGTTGATGGATCTCGAAAGGAATATGGAATGAAGCGATGGTGTACCCGCCGAGATGGTTCTCTATATCAATCCCATATAAACAGGATGTAGGGCTATTACCTGTCAGATAAGGGGCTCGAACCTGTATAAAAACTAGATGACACCCCGCGCGTTGCTGCGGAGATTTAAGAGAAATAGGAGATATGAAAATTTGGTATGAACAATCATGTCGAAAGAATAGCATATAATGTGCTAAACACTTTGTTTATGATTTGAGATCATACAATAAATTATATTGCCAACTTATAGGATAGTAATTAGCAAATGCATTTTGAATTGAAACAGAACTGTTGTTTAATCTATTTGGTGTTAAATAAAAGACAATTTAATTTCCTACCTATTTGGAACAAACAACAGTTGTACATGGACATTAATCATATTAGCAGGAAAAAAATGGTAATAAAATACTCTAAGGTTAGTGCTTACTTAAATATGTTAACTCCAAGTTGTAGTGTTTTATGGAGCAGAAACTTCCTAAAGTCAGGTGAATATACAGATTGGTGCGGTTCGTGTGGATATGATGAACATGTCTATACATTACTAAAACACAAAAACAAAATATAATACTAATCAACTATGTGTGGAGACAATTGAAAACCGAATAACATAGACATAGAGAAGAACAATCACATAGCGTACTTTTATTATATAGTATAATGCATCACCCCCTTGTAATTTCCTCTTGTGGTATTGGCAACCTGCAAATCATTTGCGGTGCAGTAGCATCCATAGGTAGGTGAGAGTGATTCATTTAGTAGCTAGCTCAATCACTGTATAAAGAAAATTTCAAATTAATTATAGGTAATGATTCTTCATGAATGAAAATTTAAACGCTTGCTACTAACCGCATAAGACATGGTTGTTTGTAATCTGCAAGAAATAAAACAATTATATGTCCAATAATACCAGGAGCCTGCAACAGTATTAGCAAAAGCATGACATTAGGTGGTACTGCTCTGGAAAACTGAACTGGCAGCTCAGAGTACAAATTAACCAATGAAAGAAAATAGAAAAGAAAAGAAATGCTCACCAACATGCAAAAGAGATGACAATAGATTGAAAGAGACATGTGGTATGTTGATCAGCATCCATTTGCAGGACTGCCAAAGACAATCGAACTGCAGCTGCTACATTCGTTTTGGTAAGCAAGCATATAAATCATCCCAGGAGACAAACTGAAATAAAAATTCACCAACGCGGTAACGCCGACTACTCACCTAAAACAGCAGTTACATAGGTAATTAAAAGATATAAGTGGAAGATGTACAATATCTGTGTGCGCCATGGTGGGTGCCTCTAACGCTTCGGCTCAACATAGGAAGATTTGCCAGGACGGAGTAAATGGTGAACTTCTAGTGGGCCTGTTTGATCTGTAACTGGCATGAGCATTGAGTTGCCCTGCTAATGATTGCTATCCAAACGTTAGTCAGCAATCCGATGGCTAGGATGAATAGAACCGACGTGGCTTACTCTCAGAGCAGGAAAATAGTTTTAATTGCACTTAGTGGGGATGGTTTGTATAGGTATATAGGATTCCTTTCTCCATCTCTTTTACCTTAATCTCGCATATACCCTAGTACTAACGATCCCCATACCATCCAAATACCGTAGTCGCGATCTCAAACATCGACAGGTTGCTTTTGTTGCCATTTATATATGTTAAATATGTATTAGATAATATTATAATGGTTGATAATATTTTTTTTCTTTCCTTGTTGAGAATAGTACCTAATTTGTAGTTTATTTGTAAACAATTTTTTATACGGTAACGTAGAATATAATAAGGCTAGCTTCTAAGACTATGTTATATCAGCATAGTTGTATTAATAACTTCTTTTTAAAACCAAAACGGGTATATCCTTGTATACAAGGAGAAGGTCAAAAAGCACGAACCTTGGAGTGGACCAGAGTGTAAAAATTCTTTAAGAAATCTTCCCTAATTTTCTGTCGAGCAAATCCGATAAAAGAATATGAGTATATCCATTTATTGTTAGTGATGTAAAACTACATATACCTGGAAAAAAGCATATGCTTTGTAATCAAAGTGTGCAAAATTCTCTCTTATCACTACAGTATTCTAGTCACAACAGAGGTTTGGCACATGGCATATAACTCGAAGTATATCATGGTTCTAGAGCTCTATAAAACCGCACAACTGACATATTGTCCTTTTGATACATTGTATTTGTAAGTTTTGAAAACAAAACTTAAATTTATGAAATTTTTGACTTATTATGTAAATATCCTAGCCATCTAAGTAGTGTATTTCTTTCGCTTTACTGTAGGGCTAATCTATACTACTCCCTCTGTCCCTTATTATAAGGGATTTTGACATTTTGCTTGCACTATTTGATCACTCGTCTTATTCAAATAAATTTAGGCAAATATAAAAAATGAAAAGTTGTGCTTAAAATACTTTGGATAATAAAGTAAGTAAAAAAAATTCTAAATTTTTTTGAATAAGACGAATAGTCAAACAGTGCAAGCAAAAAGTCAAAATCCATTATATTAGGAGACGGAGGGAGTATATAAAAGTTACAACCCACTACATTCTAAAGCTCAACGTGCAAAGATACCACATTATCATCCATTAGCAATTATTACATCCTAATTCTCATACAAACATGATATATCATCTATATTTTATTATATTCCAAATCTTTAAAATACAAGCAAGTTAAATCATCATCCCATACAATTTACACAATGGGGCTGTTCTCTTCAACCATACCATTTTTTGATAAAGTTGTCAAAAAAAATGTCTACGTTTAGTTTGTTGCCAAATTTGGTAAATACATAAGAAATCCTGCCAAAATTTTGGCAATGATAAGGTTTATTTTGCCTATAATCTAAATAGTCCCAATATTTCAACACATATCTCTTCATCATTCTTTACAATATCCTACATATTTTAGCCCCACTTAGTAAAATTTTCTATCTTATCTCATTAAATCACATCACCTCAATTGTTTATAGCCTTTAGATGATTAATCTATGGTCAAAATTATTCCCTCGTTTTTTCTCTCATAAAGACACATCACCTTACATTTACTTTTGGATTATCAATCTAGACACTATTTAAATTATCATAAATCACATCACCTTAAGTGGTTTATAGCATTTTCCAATGATCAATAAAAAAAATCTATAATTAAGCTTACATCACCTAGCTATTCTACAAATTATTTCTAATAATATTATACTAAGCTCCCGCAACAACGTGTGGGGTTTCATCTCCTATGTTCTTTTCACGGTGTAAACCGCATACTTATATTTGGGCCAGGCCCTAGGCCAACCCATTGTGTGTTAGGCCCAAGAGAAAATTATACAGTAAAAATGCATATCACTCCATGGGCTTTTATCCATAGACTCTGGCCCATGGTCTAATGGCCCAAGAGTTTGTTTGCCACTAGCGTAATGATTTTATGAAAATTTACATGAATAAAACTGTTTTTGAGTGCATCAGTTTTACGAAAGGTACTACAAATGTTTCAAAAATCGGGCAGTCAAAATGTTTCAGTTGAAGATTGGGTGAAACATTAAGTCATACATGGAGAAACATAAAAACAACAATTGAAACATAAAAAAAATGCGAAACATAGTGAAAACACATGTTGAAGCATGCCATTGTCATGTATAATACAATGAGTTTTAGCAGTTTGAAACATATATATTTCTTTTATCGTAATATATTCATGTGATATCTTATTGTAAATATTTAGTTCCTACGAATATAAACGGTATGATCGGATCATAGATCGGATAAGTAGTTTAGGATAAAAATTTATTTTGAATATCACTACATGCATGCATAGGTGGATGGGGTGGAGAGAGAGTATGGACGGCTAGTTGCGTAAATTTTGTGAAACACAGTGAAAACACGCGCTGAAACATATTGCTATAGCATGTGAAACATTGAGTTTTAATGGTTTGAAAATATTTTTTTTCTTTCATCCGAATATAATCATATGATATCTTGTTTTAAATATTTAATTACAATGATGTTGTGATCAGAACGTAAATCTAACAATTATTTTATGAGAAAAGTTATTTTAATATCAATAAGCATGGAGGGGGAGCACGATAAGGGGATAAGCTTATGCACTGTATGGTCGCATGTAGTGGGTGGGAGCCCGATCGTTGGAGCTACATCTGGCACCCGACGGGAAGTAATTCCCAAGTTTTGTAGTAATTTGAGAAAACAAGTACTCCCTCTGTTCCATAATATAGCAACTTATAATCGGATGAGATATTTTATAATACAAAGGAGTACTACCTCCGTTTTTTAATATACAACACATTGACTTTTTACATCATGGTTGACCATTCGCCTTTTTAAAAAATTTCAAGTAAATGTCATTTCTTTTATTGTGGTTTGATTTATCACTAAATGAACTTTTAAGCATTATTTACATTCGTAAGATATGCACAAATTTTTTAAATAATACAAATGGTCAAAAGTTGTAAATAAATCAATGGCATCGTATATTAAAAAAGAATGGAGTATTACCTTCTTCCTAAAATGTTGCAATTCAACCCAATCATACTTACATATGAATTACTAGTAGTTGTACGTGCACTTAAGGTTGTGTTCTTCCCCCTTTTTCCCAACTCACTTTCCTCTTTTTTCGCACACACGCTTTTTAAAATTGCTAAACAATGCATTTTCTCCAAAAGTGTTTATATAGGAAAGCTCCTTTGAAAAGTCATATTAATCAATTTTCAAGTTTTTTAAGCTAATACTTAATTAATCATGCATTAATGTATAATACCGGTTTTCCACGCGGGAGGTGGAGTTTCCGAATTTAAGTAAGGCTGAGTTCTTATGTTCACTTTCCCAACCCACCACTCGTTTTCCACGCGCACCCTTTTCAAACGGTTAAACAATGTGTTTTTTATAAAAAATTTCTATATGAAGTTGCTTTTTAAAAAAATCATATTAATCAATTTTTCAAGTTACTTAATTAGTTATACATTAATATTATTTTTTCGTCCCAAAGTCCCGATTCCCGAACACAACCTTAAGTCATTCATAGTGCATACATATGGCATTCAACCCCGGTATTCTACGTCACAGTTTCCATGCCACCTTTGCTATTCCCGTAACCAAGTGAAAACCATGGAGCTAAAGTAGGCCACGCGTTCTTCATTAGATTTGTCAGAGTGCGGGGAGAAATAGCTCGGGCTGCGCGTCGGGGAGAGGAATCGGGGGAAAGAGGGGAGACAGGAGCGGTGCTGTCGTAGGGCTAGTCGCCACCTTCGGCTCTACAGGCCACCACAGCCACCGCGGGGGGAAGAGGGAAGAGGCCACGGATGGAGAGAGAGGAGCGGCGCTGCTACGACTGCTCGCTGCCCCCCCCGGCTTCTTCGCTCGACTCGATGCCTGAGATGGCCGCCGCTTTTCCTCATTTTTGCTCGATCCACTGCTGCCGACAAGGAAAGGGGAGAGAGGAGTGGCGCCATCGAGCTCCCGCCACGCAGAGGAGTCAGGGCGTCGACGCGGTCGATTCGCTGCTGCTTCGTGGGAGGAGAAGAAAGGTGGTGCGGCGGGGACCGCCAGTGGATCTGGCCGCTGCTCCGTCTGGCGCCGTGTCTGCTCGACGCCTCAGCTTCCTCCGCTCATCGCCATGTTTCCTTTGCCGGTAGGGAAAGGAAGAGATGCGAGAGAGGGGGCGAAGAGAAGTGAAAGAGATGATACTAGTAAGACTCACTAAAAGTAACTTGCACTGTGGAGGATGTAGCGTAACACATTCTTGATTCAGTTGGCATGTAAGGTTTGGCAAATGTAAAGGGACGCACTGCAATTGCCCTTTAGACGTCTACGGTCCCACACCGGTCACGCTCGCGTCTATCATCGTCTCCTTCTAGAACCACCCAACCCAGCCCAACAATCCCAATCTCTCTCTCTCTCTCTCTCAATCTCTCATCTCCAGCCGCGCTTTCTCTCTCTCTCTAGCTCCCAGCCTCGACTTCACCCAAACCCTAGCCCTATTGCGCGCGGGAGACCCGCCGGCGAGGCGCGCGCACGGAGCGAGCCGGGGGGCGGGAGGGCCAGCCGCCGCCGCCGCCGCCTGCAGCAGCGAGGATGCCGTCGGGGTCGGCGACGCAGTTCCGGTACACGCAGACGCCGTCCAAGGTGCTCCACCTCCGGAACATGCCGTGGGAGTGCACCGAGGAGGAGCTCGTCGAGCTCTGCAAGCCCTTCGGCAGGGTCGTCAACACCATGTGCAACGTCGGCGCCAACCGCAACCAGGCCTTCGTCGAGTTCGTAAGGACACTCCCCTCCCCTCCCCCCGATTCCTCCCTCCTCCGCCCCCTGCCCCCGCCATCTGATCGATTACGGATTTACGGCTGCGTGTGCGATCGTCTCCTCTGTATGTGTGTGAGGACGTGGCTTATTAGGATTTGGAGGAATCTGTCCTTTTGTGGGGGTTGCGATTTAGGGTTTATGGCGGTAGCAAGTCGTTTTGTTGCTCGATTATGTGGGAGTATGATGTATGAGAGGGAAAAAAATTCTTATCTTCTGTGATGATTTGGGCAGTGGTAGTTCCAGAATTTGGTGTTTAATTGTTAGTTTAATATGTGGTTTGAATAACTAAGATAGTACGGCTCTGTCCAATGAGATGCATACAAACAATACATCCTTTTTGTCATGTGCTGGAAATGCGTGACTCTTGTTGGTGTTTGCACTTGTGTTTGTGTTTCCATGGTTTATTTTGGCATCTTTTGTTGTTGCGTGCAATTGGATTTTGTCTGGCATGACACGGCGAATATTCGTAGGAGCAGGGAAACAAACTGATCTTATTTGTTAACCTGAATAATAAAATTAACAGCGAGGAAGATACTGCTGTTGGAAGGATGACTTATCTAGTGAGCAAGCTTTGGGCTATCTGTTAATTGATAAGAGATCTGCATTAAGTTTTTATTTATACATGTTTGATTGTTGATTGCTAAAAAGGTTGTGTTCCTCATTCTGTATGCTGTAGTATCACTTTTTGGAATCAGGATTTTTATGGCCAGTTTTGGTTCCTTGAAACTTTTCTATTTCAATGTTATTTGTTTTGTAAGGTTGTTGGCCTGTTGGTTATGTTGAATTGGGGTATCAGAAAAGATGATTTATTAAAGCAATTTTTCACCTTGTTGTAAAAAGAAGTGTTCAGTGTTATTAAGGTGTTAAGGTGGTTTAAGATAACGTGGGTATGCCTAAGCATCATAGCACACAAGGTGCAACAAGGCAGTGTAATATGAGATGGAGGAGGCTTGATTAAGGGAGAAATCTGCAAAGAAAATAGCTAGAAGGAGAAAAAAACCACTAGGCCAAGCTGCCAGTCCACAGAAGACCAACATCAGCTTCATGACAATACCCCCACGTCATCGTGCGCAGCCAGTTGAGGAGCAGAACACTAGGCACGCAAGCTGAGATCGACATCTGCAGCCGCCTGTTTTCAGCCACCTCCCCCATAGCTGACCTCTGCCAGCTATCACTGCCATCAGAGGTCAATGCCTCTGCCCACCTCTCTGTCCACCGCTGCCGCTGCCAGAGATTGAGCTGCAGCAAGCAGCAGCAGCTGGGATCTGGATCTAGATCTGATGGTAGGGGTGTGGGATCTGCGACAGCAAGCTGGCTGTGGTAAGGATTGAGGAAGGTGACCACAACCAGCTAGGGTTCCAGTATGAGCTTGCCCCCTTCTTTCCCTTTCTTCACTGGTTTTGCCTATAAGGCAGAGTGGGTGTCTTGACCCATGCAACCGCTAACCACTATGGAGACACTAAAGTGACGCCTTAACAGCCATGGTGTTCTCTATGTAATAAAAGAAAATGACACAATTATTATTATTTAGTTGCATAAATGTGTTGCCCTTTGGATTGATTTAGCGGAAGTTTCAAATGAACAGTGAACTGTAGACTGGACATTGAATTGCTGTTCTTTGTTCCTCACTTATATTATAAATGTACCTTTTTTCAGGCAGATCAAAACCAGGCAATTTCAATGGTTTCATATTATGCTTCTTCTTCAGAACCTGCTCAAGTTCGTGGCAAAACTGTATATATCCAGTACTCAAACAGACAAGAAATTACCAACAATAAAGGAACTGGTGATTCCTCTGGCAATGTTCTTCTTGTCACTTTTGAAGGTGTCCAGCCTAATGATATTAGCATAGATGTCATTCATTTGGTAAGTATGCATGTTTTACATGTGATGCACTTCACTTAGCTAACAGCTTGGTTGGAATAAACTTATATTGCCTATATTTCAAAATTGACTTGGGCCTCTGTTGCTATGATACAGTGATCTTTTTTTTATCGGGACATATCTTTATCAAAATAAAACCGGCTTGATGTAAACTAATTACTAAATGCACACTATTATTGATTTGTTATGCTTGCTAGACAATGTTAATCCATGGACTTTAGGACATGCATACTGATTCCTGGCGAAAAACTTAATGATTCACGTAGTCTTTAAAAGCACTGCAGACTGCCTATTTCACATACATTGTATGGCAGTTAAGATACTTAAATGGCACCTCCATGTCAAGGGAAATTCAAAATCTCCTCTTTCTTCTACCAGGTTTATTACTTCTTCAATTTGTCATCCTGCATCATATGACTTGTCAGCATAGCATGTTCACTAATATAATAATAGCATCCAAGTTCATTACTTCAGTACAATTCAGTTCTATGCTCCATGTCCTTCTCTTTCTGCATAATCTTGCATGTGCTCTTCGACTGATTAGTCGAAACTCGAAAGTGGACTTGTATCCTCATCTTTTGTCGCAATGGTTTGTGAATGTTTTAGGTATTTTCCGCATTTGGGTTTGTCCACAAGATAGCAACCTTTGAGAAGGCTGCTGGTTTCCAGGTAAGATAGTTCTTATATTGAGCTGCTACTATAATTCTTGTAAGTTCAGCTTATCAGCTGGAATTTTCGTAGGCACTTATCCAATATACTGATGCTCCAACTGCACTAGAAGCAAAAAATTCGTTGGATGGAAGAAGCATCCCGAGGTAGCACTTCATTTTATAACTATTATTATTATGCGCTACAAACCTCCGATGCAGCATTACTGAAATGTCAAGTCATGCAGATATTTACTTCCTGAACATGTCCCCACCTGTCACCTGCGCATAACCTTTTCTGCGCACAAGGATTTGAATATCAAGTTTCAATCACATCGTAGCAGGTAAAGAGGGAAGCTGGCGATGTTTAAATTTGATTTTAACCTCCATTAGCATATGCTTGATGAGACAATACTCAAATTCACATCACTAACTGTTTGGTTACAGGGATTACACGAATCCATATCTTCCTGTGAATCCAACAGCAATCGAGGGAATCGCACAGGTATGCTTTAACATTTCATACTATTCGTTGTGTTCTTTCTCTCCTTCCTTACAGTGGAGGTTATGCAGCCCACTTTAGGCCCTGATGGGAAGATAAAGGAGCCTGAGAGCAATGTGCTTTTGGCTTCAATAGAGAACATGCAGTATGCTGTGACGGTGGATGTTCTACATACTGTAAGTATATTTTATTCTTACTGACTCCAGGTGTTTTATCTAAAATAAGGACAAAATTAGTATATAATCATGTTATGAGATAATTTCAGGTGTTCTCTGCTTTTGGTACTGTTCAAAAGATTGCAATGTTTGAGAAGAATGGTGGAATGCAGGCCTTAATTCAATATCCAGGTATTTTCCAACTAGCATGCAGCTCACAGGATTTTTTGCACCTTGTTTTGTTGGATGTACATAACCTGAATGCACTTGGGTGTGATATTTGTTCATTCATCGTATAGTACTATAGTTAGTTCCTGATAAGCCATCTCATAGATGATAATAAACCGTGTAACCTGTGATGCCATGCTGACTATTGAGCTACATATTTGTTTATGCATCATAAGTTTCTAAACCTGGAAACTTCAGCAGAGGGGTGTCGGAGTTCGTGAAGGCTTAGAATGGACATCTGCAACTATCCACAGCTATAAAGTTGCCTTTAGTAATTTCTTGATCATTTTTACCTTCTGTGTAAGCATATTCTCTTTCTTAGTAGAGGTTTGCTTCTGAGGTCTTTCTGTCATCACTGCATCAATATTTTCCTCCTGGTACTCTGCATTAGATAATACCTATCTTAATTGTTTCCAATCCTTGCACTTTTGAGTAAGATTAGCGTTCACCATGTCAACAAAGACCTGTCTTGCATCTGCAGTCCAAAAGCCATCGTGGCATTTGATGTGTGGTCAATTTCTATGGCTATATCTATACCTAAGTGTGACTTCATAGTGGCACCTCATATTACAATATTTGGAATTTGGTTTTATCAAATCTCTGATCCTCCAGAAATGACTTCACTAGTTTGTGTAACTTGGGACAAAAAATATTACTTCATCAAACGGAAAGAGTTTTGCTGTTCACTTTGTTTCCTCGATCACAAGCACTACAAATGCATTCCTCATTTGCCAATGGAATCTATTTTACTTCAGCTTTTCAATGATCTAATCATGCATTGCAATACCATTTTAGTTTATTGGAGTTATCTTATAATTGAAAAAACTGTTTTATTGCAGACATCACAACGGCAGCAGTTGCTAAACAAGCTTTGGAAGGGCACTGCATATATGATGGAGGTTACTGTAAGCTTCATCTGTCATACTCTCGTCATACTGATCTCAATGTAAAGGTATAAATGATAGTTTCAGGCTGTGTAAATTAATAAATATTGAAGTACATATATCAGTTGACTAATTGTTGACTAATGAATAGTGAATGTAACTCATTTAGAAAATAGCGTACTGCTACATGAAAGCAGAATAATATATCATTCATTCAATTTGACAAAGTACGCTTTCTGAACATATTTCTTTTTTCTCCTACAGCTTCCTTCTGCATTTTTCCTCCTAATGGAGTTCTATTTTTTTACATTCAGGCACATGATGAGAGAAGCAGAGACTACACTGTTTCATCAGATCCTAGTGCACAAATGCAAGCTGCAGCGCAAGCCCCAGGTCCTAGCACTCCAGGAGTGGCATGGCAAAACACCGCACCCAGTGCTTCCTTTTATGGCAGCACTGCGGCAGCGACTCCTGTTGGACAAGTGCCAGCTTGGAATCCAAACATGCAGGCAGGTGCTTTTGGATCGGCATCGTCTGCATACCCAACCCAACCAATGATGCCAGGATCAGTTCCACACTATCCAGGAATTGGATCCAGTTCCGGAGCACTGCCAGTATCGTTCCAGGCCTCACATCAGATGCCACAGTATGGTGTACCCCCAGCTGCTCCACACCATGCTCCACCGGCTGGCCAACCAATGTATTTCCCGAAATAATCTATCTTTATCCGATGTACAAGCAATTAGAGCAATTGCAAATGTTGCCTGCAATACTCGGGTCTGGGTATCTTCTCTTCAAATTTTGGGTTGTAACTCGTCTATGCAGCTATTCATATTGTAACTCAGTGAGCTCCCTGTCGCAAATGTGCCTCTGCGTCAGTCGCTGTCTGTAAACTGTCCGGCAATTAGAAATTCCCATCCTTAGCATGCCTGGTATTGTTCAGCTCGAAACTGAAATTTTTCTTCGTGCCCTATATTTTTTCGGTGTAGATAAGTGTTCCGCTGGAATTTTATGCAGGTGCTGTACCCTATGTGCTGCTTTTTTTTTGTGTGGGGCGCCCCCCGGGGGGGGGGGGGGGGGGTTGTTACCTGGATGATTGCAAATAAGAACCCCGGCAAATCTGCTGGTTGGTTGCAAATAATAACCCCTCCAAATCTGCGCAGATGAAACCCCATTCAGGACATGAATTACGATTGTTCATGAGCTATTTGGATCATGGAAAGATTGGAAACAAACTCTTACGTCAAGGTTTCTACTAATTACGTGATTCCGATTTCAGAGTCAGCCATGGCTATACTGCCTTTGCTCCAGTAAACATCGCTGCTCTAGTAACAAACATTGCAGTAAACATCACAACTATCCAATTCCCTTGTTGCTGCTCTAGTAAAAAACATTACAATTATCCAATTCCCAGATATTTTTTTTCACTGCTCCAAAACCTGAAGTACATATACGTGAGTTGAGTGATCCAGCAACATAAAAATCCGAGGCTCCGAGCGATCTGCACCAACCATCTCACCCGTCCGACGTGGCAGCAGCAACCAGCCACAGCTGAGACCTCCATCCAATAGAAACCCTCCCTTTGATTCCCCCGTATCCCGGCATCCGGATAACGCTGGATAAGAGGCGACGCCTCCCATTGGCCACACCCACCCAACAACGCATCCTGGCCGTCCGATCCACCCCCACCACCGATCTCCGCCGTCCGTCGCCGCCCTCGCCGCCGTGGACACCTGGCAGCGCCGGCCACTCCCGGACAGTTTAATACAAGCCACGCCTTTGCTCCGTGCCGGCCAAAACGTACCCTTGTGACTACACCCGCTTCGCTTCCTCCCCTCTCTAAGCCGGGGAAGCTAAGCCATGGCGTCCGTCACCGCCCGCACCCCGGTCGCAGCCCTCCGCTCGTCGGCGTCGCTCAAGTCTACCTTCCTAGGGCAATCCTCCACCCGCCTCGCCCGCGCACCGACTACGAGGCGTAATGTTCGGGCGGAGGCCAAGGGAGAGTGGCTCCCCGGCCTCCCTTCTCCCACCTACCTCAACGGCAGGTGAGCACACACATAAAAAAAATATATTTCTACTACCAGTAGAGAGCATCATAAAAAAACTACTAACACGATAGTTAAACGGGTGTGTACAGCTTGCCAGGCGATAACGGGTTCGACCCGTTGGGTCTGGCGGAGGACCCGGAGAACCTGCGGTGGTTCGTGCAGGCGGAGCTGGTGAACGGGCGGTGGGCGATGCTGGGGGTGGCCGGGATGCTGCTGCCTGAGGTGCTGACGAAGATCGGGTTGATCGACGCGCCGCAGTGGTACGACGCCGGCAAGGCCACCTACTTCGCGTCGTCGTCGACGCTGTTCGTCATCGAGTTCATCCTGTTCCACTACGTGGAGATCCGGCGGTGGCAGGACATCAAGAACCCTGGCTGCGTCAACCAGGACCCCATCTTCAAGAGCTACAGCCTCCCGCCGCACGAGTGCGGCTACCCCGGCAGCGTCTTCAACCCCCTCAACTTCGAGCCCACCCTCGAGGCCAAGGAGAAGGAGCTCGCCAACGGTACGATTCTATCAATATATCAGAAGAAAAGAAGAGCAGCATACAATGAAACGACGCCATTGTTCTGAATTTTTGTTGATGTTGTTGTTGCAGGGAGGCTGGCGATGCTGGCGTTCTTGGGGTTCCTGGTGCAGCACAACGTGACGCAGAAGGGGCCCTTCGACAACCTGCTGCAGCACCTGTCTGACCCGTGGCACAACACCATCATCCAGACGCTGTCAGGCTGAGCGTGTGATCGATTTCATCAGGGCCAGGGCATCTCAAGGAGCTTGATGAGTTCAGGCTGGTGAAACCGATGATTGGGCGATGGAAGATGTTCTCTTCTTGTTTCTTCTTTTTTTTTTTGTGGAGTATGCATGTATAAGATGTTAATGAATTGGGGGGAGGAGAGAGAGAGAGATGGATGTGATGAGATTCAGACTTACTGTGTGTGTTGTGGTAATTGTTTCCTGCATGCATGGATCTGGATGCATGGGTGAGGGGGTGAGTTGAGTGGTGAATTTCTGATGTACAGTACTACAGGGGGATAAACTATCTCATGGTAGCAGCAGTGTTCTAGCTATCTCATGGTCTCGATCTTAATTATGGTGGATAAACTACGCTTAATTGCTTGTCAAGTGCTTCATTTGCGCATTGATTCAGTATTGCGTATCGATTCAAAGACAAAAAAAAAAAAAAATCCGTACAGATTCAGTCACTTTTAATCCAGAGCTGCATCCGCAATGGTGAATGCTTGCTACTCTTTGGTGTATTCCCCCAAAAAAATGGTCAATGCGTACTTATATTTGTTCTGCTAATACGCTTAACACCAGACTCACCAGTAAAAGAATCACATTTTTTTTCACCACACAAAAAAAGCCATAACAAAACAAGATAATTCTAATAACGTTTAAGCTTCTTAATAAGATTTACTCTGTTTGGTTTCAACGCTTCAGAGCAGTCACACAAAGCGATGGTTTGCAATGAACACTTTGGATATAATCAGTAAAAGAAATACCTGCATGATAATGCACACAGATGCTTCGAAAACCATCATTAGTTATTCCTTAACATAATCACATATTTCTGGACTTTACACATAAGCTCGCAGATAATTATTCTATCAGTGATAGGCTAGGCAATGCATCCGTCGACAGCGAGATGTCTGCGATGACTTAGTTAATCTTAATATATGCTCCGCTAGTCTTTCAAAAATGCTCACAAGGATGGTGTGTACGTGTGTGCGTTTATAGGGGTGAGTATGCACAAGTTATGAGAGCTTACAGTTTTTTTTTAAAAAAAATAAGTTCACAGAATGGAAAAGATGATGGTTATTTTGACGGAAATTGGCCGGCCTTCTTCTTCGGCTAGCCTGGTTAAAGAAAAGATCGACTGGTACTACAACCGAATAATTATAAAGAGAAAAAACGGTGTTATATGTACTTACAATATTCTTGAATTTTTTTTCTAAGAAAATTCTAAGTTGGATCAAGATTCAATCACAATGTGTTACAACATATCGGGCCTTATCTTTTCACTTATACTTATACTTATCAGCCAAAATTTAAATTTTCAACATTAAATTTGAAGTTAATTTTGGGGTTATTTCATCAAAATTTAATTTTCAGCCTTTGTTTTATTTCGCTATAAACATGTATATAAAAGTTTTATTCACAAATTATTTTTTGTTTGCAAATATGTTATTTCCCCAAAAAATATACATGCATCTTCCCCCAAAGAGGAATACACTACCCATTTTATGGAGAGGCAATAACCCAAAATCCATTTCTAAATATATCAAAAGATAAACACACAATCAAATGATCATCTGTTTGTTGTGCAAGTGTGATTCGATATAAATTAGTGTACAGTTGAAAAACAACAGTTGATTTGATATAAACAGGAAGAAATAATGTGTTTTTTAAAACAAAAATAATGTGTATTGTATCTGCTAGTACGAGGCATCTACAACATGGGCTGGTCTGGTCATCTTTGCCCGTTGCATATGTGCAATTGGGCCCACACGAATGGGCCACACCTGCTAACTATCCGGCCCATGGAGGCCTAAAGGCTTCTTCTTCTGGTCCAATTTTTTCCAGCCCAGCCCAGATAGGACAGTATAATAAGAAAGCGAAAGTAAAAAAAAAAAAAAAAGAAGAGGAAATCTGGTCAAACTCGTCCTCCTCTCTCATCTCCCTCCCCGTCTCGCCGGCGGAGGTAGGCTTCGCCCTCTCGCGGCCTCGCGTGCGCGTCGCCGGCGAGAGGGCCGCCCGTAGGCACGGCGCCGACGGCCTCGATCCTTCCCTATCCACGCGCTCTGCGTGGCATCCTCGTCGAGGTCCCGGAGGGGTTGACCCTGCCAAGCTGCGGCGCGCGCGCGGCCTGTTCGACGGAATGCGCCACTGAGAGACTCCCAGCGTGAGCCGCCCATTCCGAGACAAGAATGGCCGCTGGGGTGGCTGGAGCGAGGGGCGCAGGTCGCCCGCTCATGCGGCTGGTCACCATGAGCGGCGTGCCGATCCTGCGGCAGCTGCACCTGGAGGAACGGCTGCTGCGCCGTACCGGGGATAACTGGTGCATCATCAACGACGGCACGGCTCCTGCCACCATCGTCATGGGCGTGTCAGGGTAAGCAAGCACTTCTTCCTGGTGGCCGCCGTAAACAATGTGGTGTAGTGCCGTGTCCTGCTCGTTGTTGAGGAGACGACTTCTGTTGATGACGGGGTTTCGGTGATGACAGGAGAGTTTCGGAGCTTGTCGAGATTGAGCCGGTCCTCCGGGATAAAGTTCCGGTTATAAGGAGGTTCAGTGGTGGTGGCACAGTCATCGTCGATCAGGGGACAGTGTTTGCCACATTCATATGCAGCAAGACCGCCATTCCTGGACTGCAGCCATTTCCGCGGGATATCATGTCTTGGACTGGTCAGTTGTATGACAAGGTGTTTGATGGTTTCGGTGAATTTCATCTGCGTGAGAATGGTATGCCATAGCGTCTGGTCTTTCATCACTTGACAGCAAATTTTGTAATGCCCCTATTTTACCGAAATTGATGGAAATTTCCATGTTCGTAATCGTTATTTCATTCTGCCCTCTATAGCATGTATGACATTGATTAATAAAAAAACATGATGTGTTTTATACTACATGTACAACTTGCATATTCATATCCTAGTTTTCATTTAAAAGTCTCAAATTAAATGTTCAGTTTTTTTTATTAGTCCAATTTTACTATCGAAGAGATACTAACAACATATTTCCTTCTGATGTTGCTTGAGTATGTACTTTATGCTGTAGTAAGTGTTCTCCTAGAAGTTAATTTATTCATGTATTTTTACTTCTGCAGATTATGCCTTTAGTCAAAGGAAGTTTGGAGGAAATGCTCAATCCATTACAAGAGATCGTTGGGTTCATCATACATCATTCTTATGGGATTATGATATGAAGAATATGGATTATCTCAAAATCCCAAAACGTGCACCTGATTATCGACTGGTACAGTTCTTTTCATATTATTTTTCCCTCTATATACTTATCAACACCTAGATTTTAACATTTCAGGCAAACATAAAATTTGTAGTTTGGTTAGGTAGTAGATATGCTTGGATATCAGTTCCTGTAGTTTGTAAGCTAATAATCAAATTTAGGATTACTAGCTAAATACCCATGCTTTGCTATGGATTAGAATAAATTATAAGTGTGCCAATATTGCTTGGAGTTAATTAATTGTGAGGTTTTTGGGACAATTTCGTCCCTGTTAGATGTCTTTGTACAATAAATTTGTATTCTAGAGATGAAATAAGATAGAATTCATATGTAGAAGGATTATTTGTGATATCAAAGCTCATGAAGGAGTATTTGGTTCCAAAAAAAGGACTATACAACAAAGTTGGTGGGGAGCAGATTCACTGCCACCACCATTGCATTCTTTTAAAAGAGTATAGATATTTCCACAATATAGCGAAGAAAAACTGAGCTATAAACTGCTGGTTAGTAGCTACCTGGCTATTGTAGTTCAAGATAACTAATGCACTGAACAAGCTGGTAGTGGCTTCAATATTTTTTTTTCCTACCAGACGGTCTTATAATGTGTTCCATAGTTCTGAAAACTTGTGTTGACGGAAAACGCGAGTCCACTGGTTGTCTGGTTAATGATTTGCTGCTTGAACCACCTTTATCTTAATATTGATAATTTATTACCAGGGTACTACTTTTATTCTGAAATACTATGAACATAACTATAGAAGTGCCACTTTATATTAACGACAAAATGGAGATACAGAGTAATCTAGTCACCTGTACCTGCATGGAACCTAACTGCATGTGTATCCCGATTGAGCAATTTAGGTCAGGCTGTCTCTGCAAGCCTCTACCTCTACTGATCTTTGCCCCCACCCAGTCTGTACCAATGGCAGATGATGGCCCTTCTGAATTTTGGTGGATGACGGTGATTGTGGATCTGTGCTCCGCTCCATATTGTTGGACGACAATAAACTAACCAGATTGGGAGAGAAGATAGGCCATGGGAGCCCAAGGTGCTGTCTGGGCCAGACCACCAGTCAGCCCATTTAACCCTTTTCTATTTCTTTCTCTTCTCATGTCCAACAAAAAGGCAGTTCGATTGCTTCGAAACTGTCCGTTTGCTGGTTTTGCAAGATTGTTGGGCCTGTTTTCTCTTGTCCACTTCCACAAACAATCTTTGAAAGGAGCTGTGCCATTAAGGCCATGGTTCAGGTTTTCTCCTGTTAAAACTTCCAGTCTGATCTGGTTATTTAGACTATCTATGCACATGACTTCCAATACTGACTTCTGTTGTAGTAAGCGAGCTTCTGCCTAGAATTTGGTCTGAAGTGTGAAAACATTTTTGCAGTCTGTGGTTAGAACCAAATGCCAGTAACTGATCACTAATGATTTTAGCAACATCAACAGTAATTCTGCAGAAAAGTAGAACAGTAGTAGTTTTAAGGGTGTATCACTCGACTAGGTCCAGCCAGCCCAAAGAGTTGAGCAATGCAAAACTCTAGCTTACCATTGACTGATGATATTGAAACCTTTTCTTTTTCCGGGGGATGATATTGAAACCTTAAAAGTGAAGTACTCAAGGGATTTCAATATAAGCATTTATTTTCTTGTACTTGAATATCATCTAGCTGAAAACAAAGCATTGAGTGGAGCATACTGGTTTTCTACCTGCTGTTGGATGTGAAGATCTGGTATTGCATGAAACAATTTATAAATTCCAGCGGCTGCAAGCAGCAACTTGTCTGGGAACCTGCTGATATCCTCTGGACCACTAGCAGATTAGCTTTGATCCTCAAGTGGCCCATTGCCACCGGTACCTAAATGTACACATCTCCTTTTCCCGTAGAACAAAATTCAATTATTCGTTATATGTAATGATGGTTCTGAAGTCATCACACGCTTTTGTTCAATTCAATGTATGTTTTGATTTTAGGAATGCTAAAACTAGAACTGAGCCTAAATCACAGACGCTGTGATTGCGCGGCTTGCATTTGTGAGCTTTTTAACTTTAGGGCTCCTCGACATTATGCTGATGTTCATATCAATTGCCCTATCTTATTTTTCAGGCGAGGAACCACACAGATTTCTTGTGTCGCATGAAGGAGTATATGCCATCACGATCCGTTTTCACCGAAGGGATCATCTCTGCCCTCGGAGACCACTTCACAGTCGAACCCACAGAACCAGAGGCAGTGCTCTCTGATGACACAGGGTTTAAGCCTTCCACGAAGCTGTTATCGCCACAAGACCTAGAGGATGTTATCGCCTCAAAAGAATCACTCAAGGTACAGGAAGTCGAAGCATGACAACAGCTGTGAAGATGACTTCTTTTCTCATGATCATGCCTGACAAGCGGTACCATCGAACAGTGAATAAAATCAACCTTCCAGTTTGGACGGCGTTGTGCTCACTGAAAATTTGGCACCGAAGGACACAACCACAGCTTCCTTGAAGCGGACTTCCGCATCTAAAGCATCATTGCTCAAACAGCTAATTGTTATTCATTCCGGTTTCGGAATCTTTTTTACTGGAATAATCAGCTGGAGAACACAAATGTTCCTTCGCTAACGCCATCCTCATCTCTTATAAGTTCTAACCACACTCTTTTTGACCTGTGTTAACCTGTTCTTCATTCCTCAACCATAGTATGTGATATGTCCAGAGCAGTCAAGCAGAAGCTCTCCTTGTCACCACCACCAGCCAGTGCCCAGTAACCCAAAGTGGCAGGCAGCCTGAGTGATCCCCTGCTCCAAATTATTCCCCTCTGCCAATCCTAAGCAGGTACTATTACTAACCTGTGGCTCACCTCACCTGACCTGCTCCCCCTTTTTTTTTGACTGCATGTGACTTCCTTACCTGCAAGTTTGCATCTGGTTTTTTAACTTTTAACCGCAGATCGAGCTGATCACAGTCATGGATCGACCAGCCAGGGCGGCCGGCCGTGTGGCTGCTCTGCTTGATCTGGATAGGCTCCGGGGGAGGAGAAAGACTGAGAGAGAATAGTAGCTTGTACTGTTACTTGCGTGTGCCCCCACAAACCTGCAGGATCACACGGGGGGAGCGAGGGGGCGTGTGATGGATGGATGGATGCGGGATGGAGGAGGTCGCCATGGATAACGGACAAAAGGCCATCGCGTCATGCACGAACGCGGCCACAGTGCCCCGTGCACGGACACTCGGCGCGTACCGTCGCCAGGGCGGGCGCGGCCGTACGCCGACCGGAGCAGAGACCGGATGATGATATGATTTGGTGTTTGATAGTAGTAAGCCGTTTCTCTTGTGAATTTGTAGCTGGTTATATTAATCGCGAGTGATGAAACAACCAGATATATAACTTTTTTTTTCATTTTTTTTTTGTGTTTGTGTTCAGGGTGGCAGCGTGGACGGTGACCGGCGGCCATGTACTCCAGTTACAGGTAGCAGCGCACGTTCCACGTAAACAATATTATAGTCGTTTGGTAGCCCTGCAGTGCAGTGCAGTGCACTGGTTGCAAGGAAGAATGGCACTGCGGCTGTTTGTCTGATGCGGCGAGGGGAGCGATGTTGATGGAGATGGAGCGCGACGTACGGGGACGGGGGCCGTCGATCTCGTGGCCGCGTCAAGCGCTTGGCATGGACCGTTTTTGCCTTTAATTTCTCCGATTGACACTTGCGTCTCCTCCACCGCCCAGGCGCCCACTTACCCCCACCCCCACCCCCGGATATATCGCTCCCTGCACTGCCTACTTGCATCGTACATGGTACTCCATCAGTCCCATAATAATACTCATGTTATGTTTTGATCGTTCGTCTTATTAAAACAATTTGTGAAATATATAAAACTATATGTGTACATGAAAATATATTTAACAATGAATCAAATAATATGAAAAGAATAAATAATTACTTAAATTTTTTAAATAAGACGAATGGTCAAACACGTACTTAAAAAATTAACGGTGTCAAACATTTTGAAACGGAGGGAATATAAGGGATTTTAACTTTTTACTTATACTGTTTAACCATTTGTTTTATTAAAAAAATTATACAAATATAAAAAATAAAAAAATATGCTTAAAGTATTTTAGATAATAAAGTAAGTCACAAATAAAATAAATAATAATTCTAACTTTTTTTAATAAGACGAATGGTTAAATAGTGTAAGAAAAAGTCAAAATCCTTTATATTATGGGACGGAGGGAATATGTATTTATGCTCCCAAGGATTGCTAATTTGCATATCTAATCTTTCTTAGAAACACTGTAGAACACACGCACTAAAGTTATTATGGGTGTCTCGCTGTCGACACATATACATCGTCTACAAGACTACAATTGAAAAAATAATTAGACGTAAATTTGAGCACATGTGTAAGTTTAGAACTTAAATTTGGATGAGCTAGCTTCGTCTCATGAGGAATTTAACTAGTTGAGTTACGGTTACTTCGCGATTTGCGTATTCCATGGAGCTGCTCAATCCCAAATATTGGTTGTTAAGTGCACTCTGCCTGTCGAAGTGTGTGGTTTGGAGGACACACTGGCAGTTGTATGAATGAAGTACGTATTGCACGAATAAGATCGATACGTACATGACGTGTGAATAGCGGTGACTGCATATATATGTACGTGCATCAATCGTGTAATAGAAAAAGACGACAGATATGCTGTGTCGAAGCTACCATATATTCACGCTCATCAGTGACTGTCATGTTTTTTCACCTCTACTGAAATTCAATTCAAAAACCATACATATCCTGCTGCTAAACGTGACGTATATGCGACGACACGTACGTACGAGAGTTCAATCAATAAATCAATTACTACTACTGTATTTACACCGGGAGCCACTAAAATAGAGGCTCGTCTCCAACGACGCATGGCGACGGCGTACGTAGGCACGTATTTAATCCGCATCATGTGCCGCCGCGGCCGACGATCCCGGCGAGGAAGCGACAAATTAATTAACGTCGTACGTACGCCGCCGCCGCCGCCGCCGACGGAGAGCCAAGAGCATAGCATTCCTTGCATCCACGAAGACTACTCGATCTCTCGATCGATCGATCACCGGCCGGCGCATCCGTGGCCGTGGCCGCGCGAGCCGTCGCCGTCGGCGAGCGTACACGTACGCGTCCGTCCATCCGATCGATCGATCGATCGATCTCACGCACCTCTCCGGGGACCATGCATGCCTGCCTTTGCCCGGCATCTCCGGACACCGGCCGGCCAGCCGGCCGCGGAGGAGACGAGTTTAACAAGGCTCCTCTCGGAGTATTGAAAACAGCGGCGTGTTCTGCGTGCGCCGAGAGGCACGGTGAGTAGTAGCTGTACTACTACTACTAATTGACATGATTCATATATAACTACTACTCCCTCTATCCGTCCAAAAATATAAGTATTTTTGGACCCTGATATAATCTCCAAGATACTAATTTGATCAACAATATCTATACTTTAAATATAAAAAATACATATCATGATAATAATAAATCTAGTACCATCAATTTTACATGATTGATTATTTTTTTTCTATTAATAGTCAAAGTTACAAATATTTGACTTGATGCTGTGCTAAAAATACTTATATTTTGGGACGGATTGGGTATCTAGCTAGCTAGCTAGGGCCTAGAGATGGAGACGTAAGTAGTCCTACGTGTGTGTATCAGCGTCGTCGTCGTCGTCGTCTTGGTCGCCGGCCGGGCTGGGCGGGACCTTGGTTCCGGCCGGCCGGCACGTACGCCGCGCGAGCATGTGGCCGACAGGTCTAATCAACCGCTGCTGCTGCCGCGGCGGCCATTACGTTTTTGGCGCGTGCGCGCTACCTCTCCTAGCTCACCGGTTTACCCAACCGATCGACCAAAAAGTATTAATTAGTAAAAACCAACGATTTTCTATCAACGTTGTACGGAAACCGACTAATACCTATTGGTTTCTGCAAACTGAGGCCTAGCGATTTCATGAAAACCGACCGCTTTTCGTGAAAGCTGATTGACTAATGAGTCATTGTTGGCCTAATCGGTCATCTTGGTCGAAAAATATTTATTTGGGAAGAAAATTACACTCCCTTATCTCATAAAATTAATACATGAATATTTGATGTTTGTAAATAGATTTGGTCAAACATTTATGAATTTCGGAAGTTCTGGATGGTTAAAAAGTTTTAGGAGTTCAATCTAAATCTATATTGCTTTAAAAGGCATAGTGGTAGTGATGGCGACAATGGATCCTAGGCACGGGAGTTCCATCTGTTAGGGTTTCAGATATTTTTGGGATTTTCTTTTTATTATTATTATTATTTTTTAGGTGAACTCCTTTTGCGCATGGTTGTACTGTCCATAAGAGAAAATTTCTATTTTTACATATACCTGGAGAAAACAGTTACTACCCCACCTACGAATATATGTTTTAGCCGCTTGGAAAAATCGACTCTAAAGTAGTGAGTAAATTTGGACTAACCATCAACATTTGGGAGAAGTTGATGAATCTTCCATCTACCACCACCGATTCCCACACCATCAGCTGACATATGGAGGCTACTATACCGAACAATGACGTGCACACAGGACTGTCTTATCAAAACTATGGAGGAGAGGATAAAAGTATATTTAACATCTCGTCACAATTGGGCATTTGACCAATTAAATATGACATATTTATGAGCAACTTAGGGGTGATTCAATAAAATCTCGTGTGTACGTAAGGAATTTTCTTAGAAGTCGTGGAACAGAATATCTAAATTCATGGGTTTTAATTAATTCTGGAATCTATGAAACTAAATTTAATTATATACTTGAGTCGAAAGTGAGGATTTTAGTTATGGATGAGCTGGAGCTGAGAGCCTGCAGAGAAGAGCTAACAGTACCTTGACAATGCCAATGAATCGACCATTCAGCAACTGATCTACTTGTACACAGGGTTTGTATCTGCGACCTCTCCCTTTCACTCACATAGGACCATGGGAACGAACTCCTTCAATCATATCACGCATGTTCCCTACCTGTGTTTTTTCTCAAAAAGGCTGTAAAAGAAACCAAAAATCTTCTCATGATCAGCAGTATAGTACCCCATTAGCTACCTAATCACGAATGATTCCAGCACAATTAAACTATACTCGATCCAAAAACAAGAATCAGTTGGAACAGTTGTATGTTAGCTAATTCTCTCTCCCTCTACAAAAGAGACAAGCCCATTATAACCCCGACACATGGAAACGTACGTATCTGAGATGTAGGACGTCTCAACTGAATTGAGCAGTCACTTTCTACTCAATTGAGTGCATGGACGCATTCATTGATTGCCTACGAACTATACACACATACACACACTCACACCATGGAAGGACAATCTCTAGCTAGCCAGGATGCAAACAAGCCCTTAATTATGAACACCATTTGGAACATGGTCAAGCTATAGCCAGCTTGTGTACATGTACAATCTTCACACTCATGAGCAGTGAATTAGTTAATGTGGACACAAGTAATACATGCAGTCACTGGGGCTTTGCTATTTGCTACTAGTATAGTAGGAGTACTATGGTCTTAATTTTGCCACTAATTTTATGTTGGCACAGTTGATCACAGTGTTTTGTGTACCAATTCAATCATCATAGGGCTTGCTTGCATTAATTACACTAGACCATACACACTTGAGTTTAACGACATTCTAGGGCTATATTTGGTATTGTGTTGACTGTTAATTTGTTTGTAAATTTAAGAAAATACTACTATCAAGTTTTTATAGAGCACCCTAAGTTCTTTATGAATGACACATTTCAATATATTACTGTGACTTGTAATACTCGTTTTTTTTTCAAATGGTTGTGGCGTTGTGTTACTGTTTGCTCATATATAATGCAAGTGACAATCCCCACACTATAGATTAAAACCTCACAAAGGAAAAAATGTTTGAGTTATACATTTGTTTTTCCTAGTTAGACATTATATATTACCCTAATCAACAATTTTTTTTACAAAATTCAAAAATCTAAAATCCAAACATTCCTATAATTTTTAGCTAAACTTTGTTAATTCATTCAAAACACAAATTTTGATCTTTGAGCAAAAAAGGTTGAGAATACCAAAACTTTTGGGCATTCGGGTAATTTAGCCTTTATTGAAATTGCTTCAAATTTGGTTTAAGTTTGTCAAATTTAGGGGTGGGGAATTCAATAATTTATGGTGATTTTAAATTATTCAAATTAAGCACTAGTTTTTATTTGGTTAGGGGTTTTCTCAATTAGAGGTATAAAGGATGAGAACATTATGAATGCAGAGATAGTTTTTTTTTTTGAAAATGATAGTGAGTATATATTATATTCTCTCTGCAGCACAACGCACAACAACCACAATCTCATATACCTGTCTTTATCAAAGAGACAAATTAACATTATGAAACAACACCTGTTATATTATAAATAGGAAAACATTAGTAGTAAGCATATATATATATATATATATATATATATATATATATATATATATATATATATATATATATATATATATATATATATATATATATATATATATATATATATATATATATATATATATATATATATATATATATATATATATATATATATATATATATATATATATATATATATATATATATATATATATATATATATATATATATATATATATATATATATATATATATATATATATATATATATATATACCAACTAATACACAATTAATTACAGAAAATGTTCCACCGATTCTATCAATTTGTTTGCGTTACCTCATTTTCAGTCTCTCCCACTTAAATTAACATAGCTTTCTTGGATTAGTTATATTGTATGAAGACATATGTCAAAAATACACTTCATAGATTAATTAAGAAACCATCTATGTGTCACTCGACACATTTCTTCTGGCTACATCATGTAATTCTTCCGGTTCACTGTTGGACCACGCTGCACATTCCCACATCCTTCTCCCCACTTCTCGATTTCACAACTATCTTTTTACAGCTCTAGTCGCTTATCACTATAAAATACGATTTTTACAGACATACCCTTTATTTTTACAAATAGACTAAAAAGAGACCCATATGTAAAAATATACAACGGATTTTCACAAGCGGTGGTTGAAGGGCTTTGCATGACTGAACACATCCCTCTCTTAATTTATTTTTCATGCACCCGGTTCTATATTCTATCCATTCACTTCTCCCTTTATTTATTTTTCCTTCCACTCTCCCCCATCACTTCACATCTTTTCTCTGCATCCTCTCCTTCTCCCTCTTCACTTCTCCTTCACTTCTTGAATGTGGCAACATACGGCGACGGGAGCAGCTGCCACGTGCCTCAGCTCCTCCAACGTCTGCAGCCTCGCGATGGCCAGATCTAACAGAGGAGGCCCCAGGATGACAACCATGAATTGCTAGTAGTGGCGGCGAGAGCGACGGCAACGGGATCGGCGCCGCACACCTCGAGTCATCCTCCATCATCGGTGGCCTCACGATGGCCAGATCTGGTGGCCGGAGGCGCCCTGAGACAACAACCTCAACAACGACAATGACTCTAATTGCATGCTAGCCGCTGCAGCTGCGCGACATCCCCTGGATCTAGCGTAGGAGGGGCAATGAGCAGTGGAGAGGGCTTCGGATTTGTTCCAACTTCATGTTTTGGCCATTTACAAAGATCATTTCTGCAGTAGTGTATACCTTCGTCCTCCTCCGACTCCAATAGCTCCCACCGTTAGATGTGTCGCCACTTCCCACCGTCTCCTAATCACTACCTAGTTACCGTCCTATGCTATTGTGTCGAAGTGTTGCCACAAGCCATCGAGCCAATGCTAGGTTGCTGCCACTTCGATCACATCCCTCTTAACCAGGGAACATCTTTCATCTTAGCTTCCAGCCCCCCACCCATGTCTAACCCCGAATCCAAATTGGGTGCTTGGTGAAGACTAAGGCTGTGTTCGGGAGGAGGGCCCCGGCACGTAAAACGAAGCTCGTATTATTTTATGATTAATTAAGTATTAACTTTTTTTAAAAAAATGGATTAATATGATTTTTTAAAACAACTTTCATATAGAAAGTTTTTATATAAATCACACCGTTTATCAGTTTGAAAAGCGTGCGCGCGAAAAACGAGATAGGTGGGTTAGGAAAATGGGGGAAGAACACATCCTAAGAACGAACCACAAAAGAAATCACAAGGTCGGAAATTCTTGTGATTTTGCAATACAAAAATATCGAGTGATGTGTAACATTTATGTTGATTAATGCATATGGCAAAAATACCCTCCATGTTAATTGGTTTGATGAAAAGCTTTGAGCCATACAAATATAAGCACTAAACAACAAAAACTACACCCTGGTGGTCTCATCAGCTGAAAATTGATCTACACTTGGCTAAATTAAACTGATCAACTGAAAAAGCATCAGTTCACATTCATGAAGCTCATCAACAACATGATCTGGCGTTGCATATATATGCATGGGGGCTAATTTAACTAAAATCCCAACTAATCAAAGTGTAATCCTCCCTCCTCTATAAAATCAAGCCCCAAATTACCAACCCCCCCCTTCTCTTCCCAGCTCTAGCTAGCTAGAAATAAATAAACACATACATATATATAGTTACACACTAGAGATAAATTAATTACTAATCCAGAAAATATTTATAGCTGGCTCTAATTGAAATTAAGCTAGCCATGCATCTAATGCTACTACTTCTTATGGCAAGCTAACTAGAGGAGCTAGAGCTAGTGGTAGCTAGTAGCTAGATCCACCTGAGCGCATGCTTGAAACAGCATGTCAATGGAGTATATGCATCATGATCTTGAGCCCTCGTCGTCGTCCATGGATGGATTCTTGAGTTTGATCCATCGATCGATCGATCGATCGATCATGTGGCGCCAACCCCGAGGAAGTCTATGAATGCCGGCGCCGCCGCTGCCGCCGCAGCCGCCTCGAAGTGTGAGCCGCCGCCGCCCTGATCCCTGCCTATCATCCCGTCGTACGACGACGCCACGCCGGCGGCGACGTCGCCGCCGTCGTTCACCATCACCATCATCTCGTGGCCTCCGAGCCACCCGTGCGGCGCCGCCGGCACCAGGAACGGCGGCGGCGGCTCGGCCACGACGTACCGGCCGCCGCCGGCGCCGTCGTCGATGACCTCGCCAGCGGCCATGGCGTCCGGCCATGTCATGCCACCGCCGCCGCCGCGCCCGGCCGTCGCCGCCGTCCCTGCAGAAGCTAGCTCGCGTTAATTAATTAATTACCTAAATTAGCCCGTGGAAAATGCACAGTAATTAACCAGCAGTGTAGGGTAGAGCTGCTACTGCTACTCGTGGTCGCCATTGACCGCCACGAATCAATGGAGTTGGTTGCGTGCGTCACGGCGAGGAGGCATGCATGCAGAGACGAGATAGCGATCGATCGATGTAGCCAATTAAGCAAAACTTAAACCAAACTTTTTGCAAATGTGTGGCTAATAAAAGAAACTAAACACACCAAACCAATCCAATATAATCCAATCAAGAAATGAAGAGACTGAATTTTTATGTAGCTAGATGAACAGGGAGAGAGGAAGAGGGAGGCCGGTGCAGGGGTTGGGAGAGGTCAGGGCATTAATGGAGACGGATGGGTACGTGCAAAATGAACAACTGTTGCGTGTGTGTGAGGCCCGAAGTTCACTGGTGGCGTGCGTGCGTGCGCATGTGGTGTTGCACGGGCGCGTCACGGCGCGGCGCACGCACGCACGCACTGTGCTCGACGAAAGTCCAAAGCCAGTACCTGGTCTTTGGGGGGCAGAGAGAGAGAGAGAGGCGCTGATCCATGTCGCCATGGTTCCTATTTCAAGAAGCAAAAGCGACCCATCCATTTACTCCTCGTCGACCGGCCCGGACCGGACCGGCCGGCCGCCTGCTCGATCTGCCATTGGCGCCGGCCGCTCCGTGCACTGTCCCCGAATCACATTTCTCCAGTGCCATGCCATGCCTCTCTCTCTCTCTCTCTCTCTCTTTCTCTCTCTCTGTGTGTCACTGTGCATCAGTGTACGTGTACTAGCTAACCCGTGTGTGTGCCTAACCATGGCGACTGGCTAGCTCACAACAACAATGGAGGATTATTTTCTTTGTATAGGTGTGGTGGGCATGGCATGGCTGTCAGCGAGAGGAAGGAGAAGCAGGTTCAGAATAATCAGTGCGGTGTGGGGCCCACCTGTCATTCTCTCGGGAGCTGGGAGCGTGTGCAGAGATGCTGTAGCTGAGAAGTGTTTACTTGTTTACTTACCGGGGAACAAGCAGGTGAAGGGCGGCTCGTCGGCGGCGGCGGGGGAGGCGGCCGGAAAAGGGAAGCAGTAGTGGCGGAAGGTGAAGGCGTAGGGGTCGTGGGCGGCGGCGTAGGGGTGGTGGTGGGCGACGACGACGTCGGAGGCGGTGGTGGCGTCGAGCTTGCGCTGGACGGCCTGGTTGAGCTTGCGGCGTCGGTAGGCGGTGGACTGCTCCCTGTACTTGCGCGCCATGATGACGTGCCAGTGGTTCTTGACGGCGTTGTCGGTCCGGCCGGGGAAGAGGCGCGCGATCATCGCCCACTTGTTGCCGTAGAACCTGTGCGCCGCCATCAGCCTCTCCTCCTCCTCGTCGCTGAACGGCCTCTTGCTGATCCTCGGGTCCAGCTGGTTGAACCACCTCAGCCTGCAGCTCTTCCCTGCACGCCGGCGACGAGGACGACGACGACGATGTCAGCATCAGCCATCAGCAAGCACGGCGGCGGCGGCGGCGGCGGCGTGCGTAAGTACGTACCGGATCTGCCGTCGAGCTTGTCGGCGATGAGGTTCCAGTTCTGGGGGCCGTAGAGCGCGACGAGCTCGCGGAGCTTGGCGTCCTCGGCGGGGCGCCAGTGGCCGCGCGCCGCGAGCCTGGATGACTGCCCGCCGCCGCCGCCGCTGCTGCTGCTCTCCTGGTGGTCGCCGCCGCCGCCGCCATTGCCACCCCCACCCCCACCACCACCTCCATTATTGTACCCGCCCGTGTCCATCGTCGTCGTCCCCGCCGTCACCACCCTCCCCCCTCCCTTGGACGACGACGACGACGACGCCTGCTCCGCCGCCGCACCACCCACGTGCAACATCCACGCCGCCGACGTGCACGGCATCTCTCTCACTCTCACACAACAACACAGCTTTAGCCAGAGCTTGAGGTAGAGCTAGCGAAGTGAGCTAGCTAGCTTTTTACTGTTGGATAGGGGAGAGAGAGCTAAGCTAAGATAGCTCGAGCTGGAGGGGGATCGTCTGTGGAGGGAGAGAGATGGGAGACGGTGGCGGACATGGGGTTATATTGGTGGAGATGGAGATTGGAGAGGAGCCGGGAGACGAGACGAATACCCCACCGGCCGGCGACTGATCGAGCAGCTACTATACGTACGTACTCCTAACTAGTACTATACACGCGTACGTGTACGTACTACGCATATACCTACACCCATCATATCCTCCTCTTGCGTCCCTTTTGGAATTTAGTTACCGGTATTAATTATGGGAGACGCTACATGACGGTATCTCGTTTCGGACGGAACGATATTTCTGAGAAATCCCTTGATATCCTTCCGTTTCAAGTGATAAAACGTTTTAACTTTGGTTAAAGTCAAACTGCTTTAAATTTGATTAAGTTTATAGAAAAACGTAGTAACATTTTCAACCCAAAACAAATTTATTACAAAAATATATTCAATTACTGATTTGGTGAAACTAAATTAGTATTATAAATATTATTATATTTATCTATAAACTTAGTCAAACTTTTTAACTTTGATCAAAGTCAAAAACATCTTATAATCTAAAACAGAGGGAGTAATAGGTACCGGTTGATACCCATAAACGGAGGGAGTAATAGGTATCGATTAATAACCCGTTCGGACATACTCCTCCATCCTAAAATATTGTATTTTTGGATTCTGACACGATCTCCGAGATACTATTTTGACCAACTATATCTATAAAAATAAAAATTAGATGTTTTAAATAAATAAAAAGAGTTTGTTTAATAATAAATCTAGCAACATCAATGTTACATGATTCATCTTTTTATTTTTATGCTATTAATAGTTAAAGTTAAAAATGTTTGACTTGTTACTATATTAAAAATTCTTATATTTTAAAACGGAGGGAGTAATGATATCTCTTAGATATCGCATGATACCTGGTATGGTAAGTATCGATTCTGAGCTATCATCCTGTCCAAACGAGATCTCATGTAACATTCTCCATTAATTAATGCCATGTTTTCGTTTTGAGTTAATTGATTAGGACAAGGTGAATTCAATGGTAACGAAATGAATCGGAGAAGATATGTTTATTAAGATGAAGGAATATATTTGAAGTAGTACGTGTTTGTAAAACGAGTTATTTTTTTCTAATATGTGTCCTTGTGTTCCTGAATAATCGAGACGGTTGACTAGAGCGGTACTTGCTCAGTTTCATATTACGAGTCGTGTTGACTATTTTTAAGTTAAACTTCTTCAGATTTGATCAAGTTTATGGAAAAAAATTAGTAACATAAATAAGATCAAATTAGTTTAATGAAATATAATATTGAATATATTTTTATAATATGTTTGTTTTCTATTAAAAATATTGATATATTTTTCAATAAACTTGATCAAACTTAAAAAGTTTAACTAAAAAATCAAAGCGACTTATAATATAAAACGGAGGAAATACATTTTATATTATGATGAATAAAGTTAAGTTGTGTGGCTATATTAACGATGCTAAACTTCAATTCGATAATTTAACATATATTCAATTTGTTATTATTTTAATAAAAAAATTTAGACTTGAATGGTATCAATGCAAATAGTGCTAATTATTCAAGAATGAAGGGAGCAATATTATAATTAATTTGGTCTGTTTGGTTTGAGAAATGTGAGAAAGCTAGTGGGGAAGATTGATCACTCAGTTCGATACGGCTTGTCTGGGGATAAAAAAACACAACACTAAATCAGTGCGTCACTTCGGTCCTAATTAAAATTAGAGATTAGCTAAAAAACTGTCGAAAGTTTTTTTAAAAAAACTTTTAAATCTAACTATAGTATATAATTTCAGTAGAACTACACTATAATAATAATAATAACTCGTATATATGTATTAAAATAATATAAACAACTATATCTAATTTATATAGAGATAACAATATAGTTATTGTATAGTTACACTATAATTACAATATAACTATAGTATAACTACAATGTAAGTAGCATGTAACTAGGATGTAACTTAGGTGTAGTTTGAACAAATCTACCATAAACGTGCGATGGTGGAACTAGCTTGTGAAAAGAGGGTTTAGATCCGATAGCAAAACATTTGAGCACAAATCTTAGCGCGGAATCAATGGTAAAAAAATTTGACAGTTTTCAGTCCTAAAAACTGTCTACAGCTAGCTAGCAAAACATTTAAAATTATATATTGTCTTGAGAGTCGAAAACTGGTCTTCTGTATAAACACTCTTTGAAATAATTCTAACAATAAAGGGCCCTTTGAATTGGAGGATTGTCATAGGAATTTTGGAGGATTTAATTTCCTAAGGAATTTTTCCTATGAAACCCTTTGATTCATAGAAAAGTGTAGGAAATTTTCCTTAGGATTGCATTCCTATAATTCAATTTCATAGGAAAATAAGCAAGAGGTTCAACCTCTTGGAAACTATCATTTGCTTTGTTTATTTCTTATGGTGCTATCAAAGGGACCCTCTTCATCTTTCCTGTGTTTTTCATTCCTGTAGAATTAGGAAAACATGCCACTTCAATTCCTACGTTTTTCCTATTCCTATATTTTTACTATCCTATATTTTAAAGGAGCTATAATTCATTAATGGTTCGTTTAGTTCGGGACGACCGCACAATTTTGTACAACTTGTATGTCTTAAATAACGGATCGATGAGGATTGGTGATCATTACCTAGCTATTGGGCCTGAAAACATTGTACGTATGTTCTTTAATTAAAAACGACATTTTTGTTTTTCATTGGCTGAAAAGTTATTGTAATGATTAACTGATAGCCATTTGGTTCGATGAAAAGGCGGAATTGAACACTCGGTTTTACACACAACTTGTCCTGTTTACATGACTGGATGAGAAATGTTTCAATCATTACCTTAGGTCCTAAAAAACATTAATTGTACGTGCATCTTAATTAAAAACCGACATTCTGTATTTGTTTTCTTAAAAACGATTCTGACCATTAATTGAAAGCATATGAAATATACATATATTCATAGAGGACAAGGATGTATTCCTACCCTGCATGGTTGGCCACAGGGTGTGACATGCATTTGTATCTCTCTCACCCCTCTTGGCCGGCCTATTGAATTAGCATGCATATATACGTGATTGATGCTGCACAAATGGGGTCAAGAAAAGAGTTGAAAAGGTCATCAATGTTTATATACAACTGGTTTAAAAGTTTATCTCTAAATTTGCACAGCTTTTGTTAAAGTTACATAGCTAGTACATGATGAAAAGATATACCTGAGAAAATGGATAGGCTAAAACCTGTCTCAACAATAAAATGGACAAGCTCTATATATCTTAGAGCAAAAGAAGTTAGAAAGCAATACATTTTGTTTGACATATGAAATTGCCAATCACATGCAAACTGAGAACTCATAATAAAATAGGGATATGCAACATTACTCCACGTTGATATTTCCTTTCTTCGTGTCTTTTTTGACCTTTGATTATTTTCTTTGGAATAAATGTGTTATGCTTGGTTGCGTAATATGTACATCTCTAGTTGGTGCGGACGTTAGAAGTTTATCACCATCGTTACGGGACAGCGCTCTCCGCATCGTCCACGCACGGGCGACACGGGGAGGAAACCCTAGCGCGCCGCCAACCTCCCTCCCCCTCTCCTTCGCCGCGCCACCGCCGTAGCACGCACGCCACTGGAAAGCCGGTGGCATGCTGGGAGGGCGGCGGCAGGGCGCAATCCCGACGACATCCTTCGACTCCGGCGCGGGAGAGAAGAGGAGAAGCCGGCAAGGAGGCGGCGGCGGGGAGCTCCAGCGACGGCGGCCGTGGATCCGGCGCTGACGTCAATGGATCCGGCTCTCCCACACTTGGACTCGGCGCCCTCGTGTCAGATTTCTTTTTTGGGGGGCGGGGCGGCGGGGATAGGGCATGCACAGTGGCGTGACGGGGCGCGGAGGAGGCCAAGCGGCTTGCGCAGAGGAGGCCAAGCGGCACGCGTGCTGCCGGCCGGCGTGGTGCAGGCCGGGGTGAGCACGGCGGATCTGGCCCTCCAATTGCTAGATAGGAAGGGGGCGGCTGTGAAGCTCACAGCTCCGACAGCATTGGTTCTCGTCACTGGAGCTTACGGGTGGAGGCGTAGGGCGGAGTGAGAGAGCTCTCGTGACCAGTGGCGGAGGAGGACAACGCAACGGTGATTGCAGGCGTGGAGTTCATCGCGGTGGTGGCGTCAGCGGCTGTCTGGCGACAACAGGTGGCTGGATGACAGCAGCAGCGGCTGCTATGGCAACCGTGGCTGCGGTGGGAGGAGGCACGGTGTGGTAGCGACCATGGCGACCTCGGAAGGCTAGATGAGGGCGTGGCAGACGGCTGCATCTGGCCGGCGAGGCAGTGTTTGGAGGAGGGGTCGGAGGCCGGCTTTCGCAGAGAGGTGCAGCCGATGGCAGCAGAGGTTGGCTCAGCGCGGGCGGCGGAGATGGAGGCCGGCTTGGTGCGAAAGGTGCGGCCGATGGCGGGAGGCTGGATTGGCGCGAGAGGCGCGTCCGGTGGAGGAGGCCGACTTGGGGCGAGAAGCGCGGCCGGTGGTGGAGGAGGCGACCAGGGTGCGAGGAGGAGCTATCGGTGGGTGTGGCGCGGTCTTTGGCGCATGAAGGCTAGCTGGCGGAGGGCGCCAGTGTAATGGTCCCACATGTCAGCAGAGGATGAGCGGTGGTGGAGCATCGGTGCGTCAGCCGTGGACTCGCGGTGGTGATCGGCCGGTGAAAACCCAGCCCAGCCTTGGCCGGACCGACAATGATGGTTCATTCCCTCTCCTGATGGCGGGTGGTTGCCGGGCGAAAGCCTAGTCTTTGCTCCTTTGAGCCCCTGACAGACGGCGGCGGCAGTTTTCCGTCGCTTATCTTCTTGGAGACGTCATTTTGTCATCCCCTTGCCAAAACCTCTCGAACGAGTGCAAGCACGCTGTAGGATAGAGTTGAGCTTTGTGTTGGTTGTGGGGGCATTTTTGGGGCGATCCCGTCTGTGTTCCTTTGTTGGTCTAGTGGCGGTCGGTCACACTTAGCGGTGGCCGGTCCGGTGCTACCATTCTCCCGGATTTGTGTGTTGGAGCTGTTGGTGTGTGGGTGGTGGTATATTTTTTTCCTTTTTCTTGGTTACGACCCTCCAGGATTATAATCTTGTAAATTTTTTCTGCTCTATCAATAGAACTTCGTACCGTCTCGTGCAAGTCGTTAAAAAAAATCACCATCGTTACATTTTGGGATAGAGATACAATACTCCATTTGTCCCATAATACAGCAACCTAGTACTGGATGAGACATTTCATAGTACAATGAATCCGGACATACTTCTTGTCCAGATTCGTTGTACTATGAAGTATCCCATCCGGTTTTAGATTACTATATTATGGAACGGAGAGAGTATATAGCAGTAGCAATGAACTGAAAATTCATCTTTCTTCAGATTACATGGCGCTGCGCAAGATCTAACCATTACCATACGATCCAGAAGAGAACTACTTGATCTGCTCTGCTACTATTCTCCTATGTATCCGGAACACACGCACTGTCCACGCTGACCAGCTTAGCTTGGGGAGAAAAAAAAGAAGAAGAAGAAAAGGGCCCGGTGATTCGGTGAACACCCGGAGCTTTTGGCTGCAGTACTCAGTCATGTGGCATGGAACAGCGAGACTTTGCAGCTCGATCTCTCGCTCGATCAATGGAGGAGATCGATCGAACTGAAGAAGAAGAAAGAGGAGGTGTAGAGCTCTTGCATTGGGTTGGTTGCAGAAGATCTTACTGGCTTACTACTGCACTCTAGGCTTGTCACTGTCCCAGCTGTCTACTACTGCTACTGCTGCTGCTCATGGCTTTCACCGAGTTTAACAAAGGCATCAAACAACTCAAACACAACACCACCCCGGCCCGTCCCCACCGCACGTGTAGATGTCATCTCAGTCTCGCACACATGTGTGGCTCTCTGCCCTCTTGCAACAAGGACGACGACGCACATCCAGTCCAGACCCCAGCACATCACAGACTCTCTCTCTCTCTCTCTCTCTCCTTGATTACATTAAAAAAAATTTTGGCCAAAAACATCACGTCAAATATTTGAATATATGTATGGGACACTTGTCACGCCCCGAACTAGTCCTGACTGGAACTAGCCCGTGACGCTCTAAATTAACCTGTTAATCGATACCAGTCCCAGGAAACAGTGCTGGTATCACAGGAAGACAGAATATCACAGCAACAGAAGTCTCTTTATTATAGAGTAGAAGTACAGTCATGTTGGGCTGCGGACAGATCCCGAGCTCACAACTGCATTACAAAAGGGAAACGGAAGCTAGGACTTGGACCACACAACACAGGCGCGACTTGGGAACTAGGCCGAAACCCTAAAACTCATCGTAGCCGGCTTGCTCCTGGAAGAACTCCTCATCAGCAGGATCCGCTTCATCTTCTTCAGCAACTGGGGGGGATTATTTATATAGAGCAAGGGTGAGTACAGGAGTACTCAGCAAGCCAGGGGAAATAAGTGTTTATTGCAGGCTTCAAGGAAAGGCTGTTATTTTTGCAATTTATTTTATTTGAACTCTTTTCTAAAACGACTAGGTGAGTGCTTCTCAAACGACTCGGATGAGACAGTGCGTCTCGTCCGGTCGGAGTATGTGCAATGCATCAATCTTTAGAATTGAAACAAGATTGGCACCCGGCCAACAGCTTTTCAAACGGCCACCCGGGCCAACAACTTTTCAAACGGCCACCCGGGCCTAGCTGATCCCGTCAGCTGCTGATTTTTCAAACATCGAACCCCTTTTCACAACAGCAATTTCACAAGCAGTAGTCAAACAAAACTACGCTAGGAATCACCTCACATCCGCCCATGACCGTGGGCACGGCTGTTCGAACAGTTTGTTAACCTCTGCAGAGGGGGTACACTTTACCCACACGACATTACTAACCCGGATCACCCAGCCCGTGGGGATCAGCCACGTCGGGAGACCTCCAAGCTTTCATGACAAGGCATTTCGAAAGCCGATACAGGTTTACCATATGCCGACGAGAGGGGTCCCAGACCAACAACAGGTTAGGTCCCAGACCATACTGTGCCAGGAAGCCCAGGGGTCCTCCCCGACACCACCCCGGCGAATCCACATGTCTCTCGGCATCAAGGCTCCCCTGATAAGCTAGTTACTCAGCCAGGGGTGTCCCATTCCACCCATGTGGTCGTACTTGTCTTATGTTTGGATGAAATTCCAAGGAAATCGGTCCTTAAGTGCGAGAGCGGGAAATCGTACACCCGGTACGTTCCCCGGTCCGCGGTTTTGGAAATTCATTTAGTTCGCAAGCACCGACCCAGGTGTTGGGTTTTCCAAATCTTTCGTAAAACCCAAGTTTTACCCAAGTTGTTATTCAGATTATAAGTTTGAAGGCGTCCGTCGATACTCGCACAGGATGCACGAATATCAAGACGCAACTAGGTGGTTACAAGGGGACATGCTGTAACAATTAACAAGGAAAGGATCAAATGCAACAATTTAGGTAGGTCTGCCAATCTGCCTTGCAGACGGGACAACAGATTAAGTGTGATCCTATCAATGCATAATATTTCGCAAGCAATATAATTAAATTTCAAATATAGGCTCAAGATGTTCAAAGGTGGCTTGCCTTGCTCGAGATCTGGAGCTTGATCCTCGAAATCCTCGCACTGCGGGTCTTCGGGCTCCGGAACTACACGCGAAACGGAACAACTCAACAAACGGCGAAAATAAAGCCCTATTAAAGACCTCTAAGCGTGACACTAGATAGATCTCGAGATTTGGGAAATTTTAGAAGTTGAACGGAGTCAAACGGAATTACGGTTGGGAAGATATTGAATTTCTAAGATTATTGGATTTTTGGTCTAAAGGAAAAGGATTTAATTAAATCCTTTTTGAAAAAGAAAAGAAAAGAAAGAACAGAGGGATGGAAATTAGACTTTTCCTCGGGTGGCTAGGGTGCGGCCCAAGAGATTTGGGGCGGCTCGGCCGAGCTTAACGGACCGGCCGGCCCAAGACGGCCCAAGCGCGCGCGCGGGAGGGAGGAGAGAGAGGGAGCCGGTGGACCGGGCTCACCACGCGTGGTCCCGGGTGGGACCCGCTTGTCAGCGGCTCGGCTCACCGTGCGGAGGGAGCGCGCGGCGCACGCGCGCGGGCGGGGTTGGGACGCGGATGCGGCGGGCCCACGCGCAGCCTCACGGCTCGCGGTGGAACGCGCGCACGGGGAGGGACCGACCGGGGTCGGCTCGACCCGGTCTAGGCTGAGCTGGCGCCGACGTGGCACCTACGTGGCTGCCACGCGGGCCGGCGGGAGGTAGACGACGACCCGGCCGCGAATGGACGGCGGGTGGCGGCGGCGAGCGGCGGAGCGAACCACGGTGATACAGGCAAAAGCGAGCACACCGGGCGGTTGCACGGGACGAGGGGAGACGAGCCAACGGCTCGGATTCGCCGGAGGTTGCTCGACGGCGGCGGATTACGGCGGCGGCAACCGGCGGCGAGGGAAGAGGGAAACGGCGACGAGGCCACGAGGGGCCGATTCCCGGCGGTGAGAGCATCTACGCGGCTTCGGGAACTCGACGCTAGCGTCGGATTGGGCGGAACTACGCGGAGCGAGGCCGGCGACGAGCGGGTGCTACGGAGCTCGGGCGGCGACGGCGGCGAGCACACGGCGAGCGACGGCAACGGTCGGGGCGGCGCCGGCTAACTACGGGGAGGCTACTCGAGCTACTACCGAAATCTAAGGGGAGGAGATGGAGCGAGGAAGAAGAACGGAGGGAGGCACTACCGTGCGGGACGGGGCGCTGTGACGAGAGGCCGACGGCGCGGGAGTAATCTCTCCGGCCTCGGGCCGGGGAAGAGGAAGAAGAGGGCGCGGCCGAAGTCCTCTTCCGCGTCCTTGCTCGTGCCGGCTCCTCCGACACGCGCAACGACGATCGGTGACGGCGAAACAGAGGGCGGCAATGGCGCGGAGGCGAAAATGAGAGAGTTTGGAGGGGGAGGGCTTGGGCTTAAATGGGCGGCAATGTCGGTTTGGGCGAGGGAAACCGACATTGAACGGTCAAGGCGCGAGCTGGCGCTCGGCGCTTGCAGCCAAAGCGGCGGCAGGAGGATGACGCCGGCGAGAAGGAAAAAGGGGAAAAGGAGGGGGAGAAAGGGGCTTGCCCCTTTGCCGATTCGGGAAAAAGGGGAAGGGGAGCGGGAGCGTCGCGGCAGAGGGAGGAGGGGCGCGGCTCCGTCCCTTGGCGGCTTGCGCGTGGAGTGGCGGGGGCCGGGCGATGACGACGACGATGACGGGGGGACGGCTTGGAGCGGAGCGGCGACATTGGCGACAGGCGCGTGCAGAGGCTGATGGCGGTGGCGACCGGGCGGTCGACCACTCAGCACGCGCGCGCGGCTTGCAACGGGCGGCGTCCGCGCGGGCACGCGCACGCGAACACGGCGCGCGGGAAGCGGCAGCGAGGGAGCGGTGAGGGAGGACTTGGCTCGGCGCGGGCGGCTTACGCGTGCTGGCTCGCGGGGCCGAGCGGAGGGGCGCAGGGCGCGGCTCTCGCGCTCGCGCGCGGCGCGCGAGGGAGGGGCGCTCGGCGCGGCGACGCGCGCTCGCGCGCGCGTCGCGGGGCGGAGCGGAGGGAGAGAGGGAGAGAGCGGGGGCGCGCCGGGGAAAGCGAGAGAGAGAGCCGGGAGAGAGAGGGGAAGATGGGCCGAGGGAAAATCGGCCCATCGACCCTGGGGGAGGCAAAATGGACTTTTTGCGGAGGAATTTGATTTGGAGGGATTGGATTCGGAATTGAACTCGACGATAGATCGGGGATTGAGATCTTGAGATGGCACGGACACTGGACAAAGAAACGAATTTCGCAATTAGGGTTTTTAAGAGATAATTTTCCCGCTAGGCGCCACGACGGAACGGACGCTACAACACTAAATATAGAAAAAAAAACAAATTGCTCAGTTTGCATGTAAATTGCGAGACAAATTTTCTTAAGTCTAATTGTGCTATGATTTGACAATGTGATGCTACAGTAAACATTTGCTAATGATAGATTAATTAGGCTTAATAAATTCGTCTTACAGTTTACAGGCGGAATCTGTAATTTGTTTTGTTATTAGTCTATGTTTAATACTTTAAATATGTGTCCGTATATTTTAAAAATTTTACACCAAATAACTATACACACCCTCTGATCTCTGATACTCCATCCATCCATATATTTCTCTCTCTCTCTCTCTCTCTCTCTTGAGGATCTGAGGAGGATCATGCAGTAGTAGCTAGCTTGGGTTGGCGTATGGGAGGAAGAATACAAATGTTTTTGCTTCGGATCAACGTACAGGGAATCGATCGGTACGTACGTACGTTGGAATAATGTATGTCTACATGCGCCGAATAGTTCTTTGTTGCTTTCTTCTACTATTACCTAGCGTAAATAAATACTCCATATACTTTGACAATGGTATCCTTTTAGTATTTATATTTTTAAAAGAAGAAACATGACTACATGAGTGGTCAAAATTTGTAAATAAATAGTACCCGGTGTGTATATGTTTTTGTACCCATGGATGGCTCTGCAAAAATGGCTTGGTAACGGTTTAGGAGTAGATTACAACTATGTGTAATTTGAATTATGTCAGCATTTTGATTGATAATATAGGCATACTAGCTTCGGCTGTACCCTCTGCATGGATATAAAATACTAATGGTAAAAATGTTGCATGGAGAAGTTAGCTACTGGAGTAAAGTACTTTCAGGGGAAGATCATATATGTACTGGTAACACATTAACTAGTTGCATGTACATTTCTTCTCAACGGACTTTCAATACTCCATGTTGGTAGCTCCTACTACCTGGCACAGGCTGTTAGTACAAACAGGGAACAATTATTAAAGAAGCCAGAGATTAATAAAGACATTCTTAAATAAGTAGTAGTACTACATTTCAGTACATGCTTGCTTGGCATGTCACAAAGTAGAAAAATGTAAAAGAAATTAAGATAAATAGAAGCAGGATTAAGTAGTTGTTCAGATAATTAAACGGGAACATATCACGTGCACGCAGGCTTCTGGTGCATATTCCGTTTACACCAACTAACAAATAGCAAATATTATCGATTTTTTTTAAAAAAATGTTCACGTACTTCGACACTTTTGTATAAAGTTCTATCTTCACATTCTTATATTTTAGCTAAAAACAAAATTCTAATAGGATTATAAGTGTAAGGATCATATATTTATTGTTTGTTCTTCTTATCTAGGAGTATATGTTATCCATCACCCTTACTAATTATGTGCTACATCAAACATAACAAGCTAAGTCTATATTTTTCTTATGGATGAAACAACTAATGTTCTAACATACTTTTTTTTCTAGAAAATATGCTTTAATGTAGACCTGCTAATATGAGAAAAAAATCAAGGTAAGCATAAAAATACATCTACGTCAGTCCAATAAATAAAAACAAAGAAAATTAAAATTTACAGTAGATTAATATTAAAGTTGCAGTTTTCATTAGTGCACGTGAGTTTAGAATATTTATTTATTTTGGAAGGAGTTTAAGTTTTGAATTTTCATTATATTACATTTATATATGTATTTTTTTAAAAGAAAATGCTAAATATCTATGTAGTGAAAGTTGTATAATATGGACTTTGAAAAATCCAAAAACAACTTGCTTCGCTGTAGCCCATCTTACTATGCCGCCAAATAATTGGCAAGCCAAGAATAGTTACTCATTTGGTTTGGAAAGAAAAAAATTGGCATTGCCTATCTGCTAGCAAATACTCCCTCCTTCCCTAAATGTTTGACACCGTTGACTTTTTAAATATGTTTAACCGTTTGTTTTATTTAAAAACTTTTGTGATATGTGTAAAACTATATGTATACATAAAAGTATATTTAACAATAAATCAAATGATAGAAAAGAATTAACAATTACTTAAATTTTTTGAATAAGACAAACGGTCAAACATTTTTAAAGAAATCAACGGTATCAAATATTTTGGGATGGAGGTAGTATATAGTTGAATTGAACCCGTTGCTCTCATAGCAAACCAAACAAAAGACTCGCGCCATTCTTTGCTAAAATTTTAGGCAGCGAGGCCTTATCTTTGACAAAAAAAAAAGGTTGATAAGGTTGCAAATGGCTGAAAACCACGCTTTGTGACCGCAGAGAGAGTATATATCTTGGATGTTAACAAGGAGCTATATGCCTACTAGCATCTCCAACCACTTCTTCAAATGATTCTTTAAGCTAAATTTTGATAATTCTAGCAAAAAGTCATGTTCCAACAGCTTCTCCAACTGATGGCCGAGCTATCCAGTTGGTCAAATCTCTCCCTTCACTAACCAAACTTGGCCAATCAAAATCACTCGTCAACTATGGACCCCACACACTCTTCCTCCTCCCTAGATGCCTACTCCCTCCATCCCAAAATACAACGACCGAGGACCGGATGGGACATTTCCTAGTACAACGAATCTGAACAGAGGACCGAATGAGACATTTTTTAGTATAACGAATCTGGACAGACATGTTCTTATATTTTAGGACGGAGGGAGTACTTCCCTCTTCTCTCTAAGAGCAAGTTTAATAACAGCTCCAGCTGATGGCTCTAAAAACTTACCAACTCCTGCAAGAGATAGTATCTGACATACAACAAGTTGTGCTATTCTCTTGTTGCAACGAGTTGTGCATTGCTACATGTTGCTATCTTATTTTTGTATTGTCTGCTATGACATGCACAGGTCCCACGACACGCAGATTTACATATGCGCTGGTGCTTAGCTGGCGACTAATTAGTCGCTAGCTTTTCTCTCTCTGAAGTTTAGCTCTCTGCTACATGTCCCAAAATTTTACATAAGCAGGCTATTATCTCACCATTGTACCTGCTATAATTCTCTAGCGTCGGTCGCCAACTAATGCTCCCTCTCCAGTGCCGGCTACCTCACCTCCATCGCTGCCGTTGACTGCAAGGGAGTGCTATCACCTTTCCTTCTCCGCGCCATTGAGCTCGCCCTCTGTGTCGTCGAACTCTTCCACACTGTCCCACCGAGCTCCACATCCCCTGCGAGGTAGGAGGGGCGGCGAGCTGAACACCAGATCTGTCGTCTAAAGAGGAAAGATAAGCTCAAGTTTACTGAGCGAGGAGAAGAGCTTAAGTTGGTAGTGAAGAGGGGTGTAGGTGGTGGCTAGAGAGCTCGTCACCCTACTTTAGCCCTCCTCATCCGTCAGGTGGTGGAGAGAAGATGGGGTTGGCGGTGAGCCGTTAGTAGGGAGACAGCGGCGGCCTCCAGCCTCCTACTAGATAGCTCCAGTGTGGCTGAAGCTGCTCCACGTTGGTATGGGTGGAGAGAGAGGGGAAGAAGAACATAGAGGCTGACATGTGGGAGCTATTGTCAGATTGTTGAGTGTAAAGAAGAGGCGGATAAATTGGACTCTCTAATTTCTAGCAAGCTGATCAAATAAATATTTTGAGAGCCAAAAACAACAAGTACAACTCTCTGTTGGAGATTGTTGACACGAAAAACGCACACTGGCCTGGGAGATCTGCTTAGCTCCAGTGCAGGTCCAAAGATTGGTGAGATGCGGGCGTGTCAGTCAGTTTGATCCTATAACTGACAAGATACACAAATAGCAGATCAATGAGCCGATCGGCTGACAAGCCGATGGAGTAATTCCAGCCGATGCCGATACCAACCGATAGTGATAAGGTTTTGAGCTATCGACAATATGTCCAATGTAGATAATAATATAAAGGCAGTCGGCCGATGATGATGCAATATAACAATAATATAATCCAGTAGAAACCAATCAGCTAACAATGATATGATAGAATAAGCACTGATCTGAAGGTTAAAGCATACATCGGTTGAAGGTCCAATGTCATAAAATCCAAACGATTAGATAAACAATGAAACCTTTGTTGCAATCGGCTAAATCCAACTTGTATGTAATCCTTGTAAGCCGATGCAACGTCCAGATAAATTATCGGCTAGCACCCTGATAAAACATTAGCATGAACCTATCGTCTTAACAAGATTTATATTATCAACAACAATCTAGTAGGTCGAACCTAACCGATGCAGCACGAGATTGTATATGATAATCTAATACTCGATGAGCCGATAGATCTGTCTAATGTGATGGATATAACAAATCTATTAGAACAGCATTGTGATTGCAGAGATATATCGGCTAAGATAGAAGATCAGACCTAACCGAGACAGTCCCGACTAAACCGATGCGTCTCTAAACACAATGCAATTAGAGATAGAATTTAGATATCAGATAGGCAAATATATCAACCAAACTAGAGCGATCCAAGAGATCGAAGTGATGCAGCCTTGAACAACACCATTTAGCTAATAGATTCACCAAGGCTGGCGGAACGTAGAACTTACCCCTTCGCCGGAGATCGAAAACCAATGCAGCCCCGCGTTAGGTGACAAGTTCCACTGGATGATAAGTAAAAACCTCGGTAAAGAGGGTGGCGATGCGCCGAGAGTAGTTGTATTGATCCGTGAGATGTTTTACAATGACCCTGGGTATACATATTTATACCCATGAGTAGATACTAGTTCTTGTAGGACAAGAAAGAAACTTTCCTAAAGATAAAAGGAAAACATAAAGTCCTTATAGGACACAAACATAAAAATAAAAGGAAACAAACAAATTATTCCTAATTAATAGATAACTTGCCATGCCGCATTCTCCTTGAAGTCGGTCACTTCTGGATAAGCTTCCTTTGATAGATTAATTTCCTTAACCGAATATAACAAGAATCCGACTATTGGCGATGTGATAATTCTCCTAGGGGCTTACCAAATTTTGACAGTAGCGGCCCCAACTTTTGTTGTTCCTCAAGTGCCACCTAGACCAAGCACGATATAGGCTACATGCTTCACAATGCAACCATTTTTAATGGGTCCCACTCCCACCCACTTTTCATCTCTACCCACTCTGCCTTCCTCTTTTCCACCGACGGAGGAGCCGAGCGAATCCCTTCTATTGCCATCGCCGCCACCACATCATGCATCTTTTGCTGCCGCCGCCGCACCCCACAACTTCTTCGCTCACCACTGTCAGCCACGTACACGCCGGCGCCCCTCTCCGCCCGCGCCGCTCTTCTTCCCCTTCCGTCGACGCCCCTCCCTTTCCTCCCTCCACCCCAGTGCCTCTCCCTCTCCCCTCTCCGGCGCTCTTCTCTCTGGCGCTCCTCTCTTTGGCGACGGTGCCTCTCTCCTCCCCCGTGGCGGTCTTCCCCTCTTCCCTCTCCCCACCGGCGTTCGGCGAGAGAAGAAGGACGAGCTCGAGGAGGCGGTGCCATTCACGGGCCTCTCCCTCTCCTTGCCAGCGACGACCGCCTCGCCCTCTCACGTGGTGTGGGGGCGTCGCACGGGGTCACACCATCTCCGGTGATGCTCTGTTCTCTCCGGCAGCGTTGGGTGGAGGAGAAGCGAGGTGGGGGTAGGGGCGGTAGGATGAGCCAGTGAGCTTCTCCGGCCCCGCCACCTTCCCCATCTAGCCGGCGAGCGCCTGGCGGCCCTCCTCCCCCTGGCTGACTAGCTCGGTGGCGTGGAGCGCAGGGATGCCCTAGTCTCTCTCCTCCCTCTCCCAGCTTCTCTGACGACGTGTGATCTCCACCTACAAAACTGATGAGGAACGGGTGCCTCAAACTAGTTCCGCTGTCTTGAGTAGGTTGTGCGGATTGCCGACGTGGCTAAAAATATTCGGTTTTTTGTTGTTGAGGCTGAATGTCACATTGGCACACTGTGAATGCTCTAAGTATATATTCCACAGGAATGAGAGATGGTAACGGGGTGGTTTAATTTCTTGTTTGACTCGCTGCCTCCTCATGATCGATCTGATCCCTCCCTTGACGAAACATGCATGCAAGCTAGTAGTAGGGAAACGGAGCAAATGCATCCATAAACGGAGCAGATGCATCCATCGCTCACTCACAGCTGCTGAGTGGTGTCTGAATCCGCCCCTGCAAGCACTACAGGCACCTTTCTTTTCAACTGTGGCAGGCAACTGTACGTGCAGCACGCACGAACGATCAATCTAGCTAGCTACTCCATATAGCCAGCCTTTTGTCCAAACCCAACACCATTATTATTTCTCTACTCCCTCTCCTCCTGCCAAGCAAAGCATGGGCAAAAACCAGCACCAGCACCTGCGCAGCCGTGCATTGCGCTACTACGCGACTACACACACGTGGCCAGTTGCACTGGCGCGTAGCAGCAGCAACAGCTAGCCAAGCACGTATACCCACCATGCCTCACCTCACCACTGGTACGTACGTAGATCAGCCGAGAGCCCGCTGCCTGGAGCACGGCGCGACGCGGCGAGGAGGCCGCGGAATATGTATGCGCGCACGTTCACCACCGTGGTGGCGCGCGCATCAATCGATCGATGGATCAAACCGGGGAGGATCGGAGGCGAGGCGTGGGACACGGGCCGGGGGTGGCAGAGAGAGGCAGTCGTCGTACGTGGTACAGCCGATGAACCGACGGGCATGTGGCTGAGCGCGAGGCGCAGCGGGGGGGAGGGGAGGGCCGTACGTACGCGAGCAAATGCATGCGCCCGTGCGGGTGGGCGCTAGTTGCCAAGCGGAAGCAACCGGACGCGGCTGGGTGGGTGGGGGTGCAGTGCAGTGGAGTGCTGGGCGAGGCGCGCGCGCGCGGCGAAGCGGAGGGTTGATTGATATCACACAGGTGCAGCGCTGAGGCTGAGGGTGAGGGTGTACTACTGTGCCGGAAGAGCGCTCCCTCTTCGGTTCGCATGTTTCCATAAGAGGAACACCGCCCGCCCCCAAAGGCCAAAAGCGCTACGTACCACACACTATACTATACGGTCATTAAGTAGTAGTAGGTGTATATTTGTACATTACTCGATCGGCCAGTATATATACGGCCATTACATGCAGCATTGGATGATTTCAGCAGTTCATTCATCGGTTTTACTTCTTCCTTCCGATCCTCTGTCCTAAAATACAATAACTGGCCTATAATCAGGTGAAACTAACATGGTACTATAAACCTGAATTAATTTTAGATTCATAATAATAGGTTAAGTCCCATGTATCCAATTTTAATTTACTATATTATGATCAGATGGGACTCAACATTGTACGTACTACGAATCTGGATAGAAACATGTCTAAATTTATAGTATTAGATTCTTATCTAATTTTAAGTTACTATAATATGAAACGAAGGTACTTCTATATACAGTATATACTACGAGATCAAGTATTACCTCTTATTGTTGATCTTAGTTAATCTAATACTGGGTATAATATTTACTATACAAATCTGGACAATCGTATGTTCAGATTCGTATTACTAGAAAACGTTAGATTTCGTACTAGATTAACTTGTGTTAAGATGAAGATAGTGTGTGTAGTATAGTATACCACTAAATCCGAGCTTAGTAAGGCCTTGTTTAGTTCCAAAAACATTTTCCCAAAAACATCACATCGAACATGGACACACACATAGAGCATTAAATATAGATAAATTAAAAAACTAATTGCACAGTTTGCATAAAAATCGCGAGACAAATCTTTTGAGCCTAATTAGTCCATGATTAGCCATAAGTGTTACAGTAACCCACATGTGCTAATGACAGATTAATTATGATTAATAAATTCGTCTCGCGATTTATAGGCGAGTTATGAAATTAGTTTTTTTATTCATGTCTAAAAAACTTCTTCTAACATCCGATCAAACGTCTAGTATGATACCTAAAATTTTCTTTTTCACGAACTAAACGAGACCTAGAATTGTTTGCTACTCCTACACTACTTCAACGGGTTTGGCAGGATATGTAGCTAGGAGTAGCTAATATAGCTATAGGTGTGGCCGTGGTGGTCAGGTCAGGGTCGTGGCCTGCGAGCTAGCCCACTTATATACACTTGACAACGTTAGTCCAGTGCAGGGGGGCAAGAGGGCACCCTATTGTCCAGGAGGCCGAAGCAAAGCTCTCTCGCTCACTGCACAGCAAATAACGCAGCAGCAGCGGCCAGCAGCAGGGCATGCATGGCATGCAGTTGCCCCCGGCCCTGAATGAGGAAAAGCGACACGCAATCACACGCTCGCGCAAAGCTAGCCGAGATTGTTCCGTTCCCGGCTGGTTCCAATGCAAAGAAAAGAAAAGCTTCACACACCCCGTCAGCTCAGAGTCGACGTGACCCTGACCCTGACCGACGCCGCCCGATAATTCATTCATTCATTCATACAGCTGCTACTCCTACTCCTGCTCAGCTCAAACGACGGTCTCTCTCTCTCTCTCTCTCTCTGAATGCTCTGAATATTAGAGTTCGGCAAATAATGTCAGGCCCGTTGAGATTTCACTCAAAATTTTTTACCCAGTCACATCGAACGTTTAAACACCTGTATAAAGTATTAAATAGAAACTTAAAAAGTAATTAATTACATAGATTATGATTAATTTGTGAGACAAATCTTTTAAGCCTATATTGCTCCATGATTTGATAATGAGGTGTTACGGTAAATATTTGCTAATGACAGGTTAAAAGAAGAGGGAGGGAGTTGAGTACTGCAGCTAGCTATAGCTGCATCTGGTTTAGCTGAGGAAGGGCCCTGGAGCTAAGCTAGGTGATGAGACGTGTGTGCATTACTCCTACTCTACTCCAGATGCATGCTCTTGCTACTGTAGCTATAGCTGTGTGCATGCTCTGGTGTGTGAGTGTACTGCTGCTACTGTGTTTGAAGAGATCGATCTTGTCCAGGAGAAGGGCATTGTCAAGAGCCTTTAACTAGCTTAGCTTTCGGTAAATAAACCTCGCGCCAAGCAACAACAGCACATGATGCATGCATGACTGCCTGCGTACTGGAGTGGCCATAAAAAGGGGGGCTGCAAAGGTAGTCGCGTCCAACATTTGTAGCGTGCGCGCGATGCCGTGGAACCATCACGTTACTTAGGCCATTCACAGTGCACACATATAGCGTGTGGCAATATTGTTCCTCGCTTGCATGGAGGAGAGAGGAGAGTGGGGACCGTAGCTTCGCCGGGTCCATGTGACCAAAGTTGGTACCGATCGAGAGCCTCGCAACAATTTCATCCAAAAATGGAATCACTTCACGCGTAACAAGAAAGAGAGAGAGAGGGAGGGGGGAATCGTTGTCCAACTGAATGCGCCGGAGAGGGGTGCGGAGGTGGTGAAGTAGCGGTGAGCCCGACCCCGATGACGGTGCCCTCGCTGGCCCACGTCTCCTATCTGCGCCGGAGGAGCTCGCTGGAGAGGGGAGAGGCCATGCATCAACGCTGCCAGATCCGTCCCTACCTCAGGCGGTCGTCGGTTCGATCTGCCCCTCGTGGCCGCGACGCCGGGGAGCTCGTCGCCCGCGCTGCCATAGGGCTCCTCGACAGCCGCCCCTGTGTGGATTCGGGGTAGCCGAGGGAGGATGCCGAACGGGGAGAGGAAGGGGTGGTGCCGCGGTGGTGACCGGACCGGGATGAAGGGGGTGGTTGTGGTGGGCGGCGCCTCGATCTGCCCGGAGCCGCCGCGCCGCTGGGGAGTTCCTCGATCGTCGCCGAGGGAGGAGGCCGGACGGGGAGAGGAAGGGGTGGTGGTGGGTGGCGGCTTGATCTGCCGCGCGACCACGCCGCTGAGGGAGGAGGCCGGAGATGGAGAGGGAGGGGGCTGTGGTAGGTGGCGGCTTGATCTGCCATGCGCAGCCACGCCGCCGAGGGAGGAGGCCGGACATGGAGAGGGAGGGGGCGGTGGTTGCCGGAGCGGAGGAGCGTGAGGAAAGGGAGAGGGGTGGAAAGACCGAGAAAAATTAAGGAAAAAGGAAAGGGATTTGGAAAGCATAAAGGCAATGTTTGGCAAATGGGGAAGGGAAATGATTTCCCACCCATCTTTAAATCCTAACCATTCATTCCCTTTCTTCCATTTAATCCTAACCTTTCATTCATTTCCCAATCCCAATCCCACCCCCCATTTCCCATTATCCAAACACACCCAAAGGGAGAGAGAGGAGATTGAAAAAGTGTTTGGTGGTGGGACCCATTAGTAGCTTGCATTGTGGAGTGAGTTGCTTTATAGGAGCTTCATCCAACGTAGTTCAGGTCTGACAAAAGCCCAAGCCGCACTGCTAATGCCCTTAGAAGAGTTACAACTTTACAGTTCATCTACTTAGGACAATAACTCAATAAGTCCCACTCTAAACTTCATCATTTATCCTAAAGTGTTTTTGCTCCTCATTACTTTTCTCTCCAAACATCGATCCCTTGTTCAAATTTCTCCTCATCTTACCTCCAATTATCCTCCCACTCTTCATCCTTTTCACTTAATGAGGGACTTTTGGATCATTATTTTTCCATACATACTAAAAAACGTTATTGATATTGGTTGGGAACCCCCCATAGATGTTGGATTAATTTTCTAGCCGACACCCCTCAGACGATACTGATGAGGGGGGATAAAAAAATACCAGTTTAGGAATCGATATCCTTTGGATCATTCTTTTCCTTTTGCAAACAATATACTTTAAAGGTGCCGGTTCCTAAACCGGTACTTCTGAGGTATATGGTTTGCAAAAAAGAAAAAAAAACCGGTTCGGCTCAGCTCAATTCAAGCCAATGCCTCAAAGCTACCAAAAATAAATTGAAATATCTAAAAAAACAGACAAGTTCATATAAGAGAATCAAAAGATCACATGATCAAATATTCATCGATAAGTTCACATCATAGAACCAAACATTCATCAACATGTCTATCCAAAAACCAAAAACACACATGAGAGGAAGGGAGGTCGCCATCGCTCATTCTGCCACTGTCCAGTCAAGCTGTCAGGGAGGCGGAGGCGACGGAGGTGCCTCCTCCCGATTGCTCTGCCATTGTCCCTTCGAGCCGCACCACTCCGCTTGCCGCCGCCATGGAGCCATCGCGTTGCCGCATAGGAGCGGAAGGGAGGCCATGGCCACTGTCCCATGGAGCCATCGCCGCTGGAGATAGAGAGAGAGAGAGAGGTGGAGAAGAGCTAGAGAGAGGTGTAGAGATAACAAGATAAGGAGGGTGGAAAGAGCCGGAGAGAGATGGAGAGATAAGATGATAAGGGAGAGTTCGAGAGATAAGAGGATCGGGCGTTTCCCCGGCGCCCGTGAGAGGCCGGGTTGGCTCGACTCCTCACAGGTGTCGGTTTTTTAAATAAAAATTAGCACCTATAACCCTGTTATAAGTGACGGCTTATTAAAAATTGACACTCATAAGGGGTCAAAGGTGTAGGTTTTTACTTTTAGATGTGCCTGAGGGGTGGGAAGGTCGTAAGTGTCGGTTTTAGATAAACCATCACATATAGTGTCATTCTCTGCTAGAGTGCCATGCATGCCCAAGACATGTTATGGATACAACCTCCACACTGTATGTGTCCTGAGTAGGGACCATTAAATCAATGGGGAACACATTGAAGGCACCTACTCCCTCCATCCCAAAATAATGAATCTAGATAAACCCTTATACAGATTTGTTAGGTTAAGTTATTTGTGACAGAGGGAGAAGTACATAGTGGTCATAACCTAGCTCATTCCTAAGTTGAATGGCCCAATGTTGGTATGTCTTACGATCACATATAAATCCGCAAGCGCACGGATACCGATGTAGTATTTTACCCATGAGTATTCCCAAGGGTATCGTATTTATATTTCCGCAAGGAAGGTGACGATATGGAGACATCTTTATATCTCTTTAATCAATATATAATTAATACACCATAGTCTAAACATGGGTTAGGATAATGATTGATAAGGTATTGGACATACACAAGATTCATCTCTAAAAGAATATATAGTAGGAAATAGTTTATGGAAACCATGATTCATCTATACTTCTATACTAATCATGTCTAGTATACACTTCTATACATGCTTACAACATAGGATTTAGTTCCAGGCACCCAGGTTCTACCGAGAGACCATTCCCTGCTAGTCTGCCAGTGCGGTTATGCCATTTACGCACTCTTACATCATACCCGAAAGTAGAGGAATACAAAGGACGGACAGGGCTGTCACCAAGAGCTGACTTGTGTGCCACTAAGGCGGTGCACGACAATTTGGTCCCACTTTAGGTCGGTTTGGCCTGACATGTGGGCCCTTCAACCCGCGTGCTCGCATGTGATTCGTCATAGGTGTGTTTCTTTGCATGAAAATTTCATTTCTCCTTCACTTTGTTGTACAATTCCTGCATCTAAGTTAATTCTCCAATCTTAATACAACTATATTATCTATTATTGATATACTTGTAAAGAATGCTAACTTTTCCTTTTATTAATTGTGCTAGTTGGCGGTTCGAAATTGGTACTTAACAACCATCAACACCCAACAACAAAATCTATTTAATTCCCGAACTACCCTAGCTCTGCCTTTTTCTCATCGAGCACCTCTTTGTCTTCCTTCGCCCGCCGACGCCGCATCATCTTCCTCTGTCCAGACACACTACTCACCACTATCTTGAGCCACCTAGAACGCCGATATCCTCGGCCTTCGAGCAATGCGGAGGCTCCGCAACAGCTTGGAGTTCGTTCCTTGGCCTTAAGGCTAAGATCTCAAGGTTGGAAAAGGCTGGGGCGATGAATGAGGGTGTGAAGAGGTCCATGGCTGGTGTTGTCAGCTCACGGCGTGGGGGAAGGGGTTGTCATCCTCTCCGGTGAAGAGCGATCTGACTCGTCAATAGAGATGTGGGTCGAACAAAGGTTTGAGGTCATGGTTGACATCGACTATTCTTGATCTCCACCTCGAGCTCCACCGCTTGTGCCAATGGAGTAGCAGGATGTGGCAGCTCTAGCTCCACTAGCATCGCCGGTGGAGCTCGACTTCTACTCTCTTGTTTTCCACGCGCACGTTTCCTGAACTGCTAAACAATGCATATTTTTATAAAAAAATTCAATATGAAAGTTGCTTGAAAAAAATCATATTAATTTATTTTCCAGTGTTTTTAGCTAATACTTAATTATTCATTTGTTAATGACTCACTCCGTTTTGTGTGAACGGGGATTAGTTATCAAACTGGAATGCCGAACACAACCCAAAGATGAGAGAACATGTGTCACAGGCGGAGATCACAACCCTCTCCCACAATGCAGTGGCTTCAATATTTTAGTTCATCATTGCCATTTTCTATTTTGTTCTCACTTTTTTTTTAAAAAAAGAATTATATATAAGTCCACATTTTGCATCAATACTCTAAAAACCAATAGTGAGTATAAAATTTGGACTCCGCTTGAATTGTTAATATCTATACCGATCCCCTTTCTACCACCACCTCTCACGTCACTCCTCCTCTTCTCCAGTGAACTCATCGGCAGAAAGTGCCAATCAACGAGCTCCTGTAGTGCTGCAGATCGAAGTGGTGCAGATCTGAAGCCGGTAGAGATTGATGCGGTGCGACTGGTGATCTCCAAGGCCGGTGAAGATGGAGGTGGTAGCCATCAAGCTCTAAGGCCGTTGCCCCCTCCTCGTCATCGTCCAAAGTGATCAGCTCCATTATTGTCCTTTTCCTCCTTACTCCGAGAGGCGATGACAACAATGGGCTCATAGCAACCCTTGGTGGCGGTGACCTCGAAGGTGGAGCAATGGGTTAGGGACAACTCGGGCCAGCTAGCTTCAATGCTTCATGTTGAGTTCATACATACAAGAGTACAATTTAGAATTATTTTAAATTAGGATTAAAAATACAATAATATTAAGAGGAAGGGTTCATGTAGAGATACTATTTAGATATATCTTAAATTTGGGTTAAAATAAATATTATTGGGAAAAGATTTCATGTACATATCCAATTTAGAAATATTTAAAAGTTGGATTAAAGATAAACAAATACTGAGAGCCCCACATCAATCCAACCAAGTGAAAATACCTAGAAATCATGCATAATTTTTTTAGTAACATATTCCCTCTATCCTAAAATATAACAATTTCTATCTTTAGTATTTGTCCTAAAATATAGCAACTTCTCTCACATTCTCTTCACATCCAATCACAGCCCTCCACCATTCAATTTTCCCACCTACCTCCACTTTTCAACCAATCACAACCTTCACTTATTTAATTCTACCCATTTTTTAATACTATGTGTTCAACTTTACAAATCCTTATATTCTGGGACGGGGCTAGTATTTAGTTTACATCTACTGCTTCTGTCGAAAGGCACGCAACCAATAAGCTTGTTGGTAAAAATGAAAATAAATAGATACACTACACTGGCCAAGGTCACCTGTGACGGGCCCAAACCCTCATCTTTAACGGCTTCGCGCATGGTCAGTGATCAGTGGTCACTGGTGAGTCCAGTCACCTTTGACGGGTGGCCGGCCGTCACAGGTGACACCCACCTCTGACGGGCAAGTTACTAGATGGCCATCAGAGGTGTTGGTCTCCGCTAGCCTAGGGCGAGTTGGGACCTGTCACAGGTGACTCATCTCTGACGGCCCTTTAAATAAAGGCTGTCAGAGGTGATGGTAGGTCACAGGTAGTTAGAAGCTGTCACAGGTAATCTACCTGTGATGGCCCCAAAAGTAAAGGCCCGTCATAGGTAGGTCACCTCTGACGGACCTTTATTTGCTAGTCCGTCACAGGTGATGTTACCTTTGACGGATTTTTGTTCTGACCTGTCACTGATGAGTTAATTCTAGAAAAAAAATGCTAAATATTGGCTAGCCTCAGGATTTACTAGCCATGCCCTCTGAAACACAGATACATCACAGATATATTCCAGTCACCCCCCAATATAACATCACAGATCCATCTCAAACATCACAGATCCCCAACAACACAGATCCATATCAAAAATTGACATCATTCACATATGCAATTCAAATGACACAATTTTGCACAGCAAATTCACACCCCTTGAAAGCCACAATTTTGGTCGTTGCTCATATAACCGCATATATACTTACCAAATGGATTAAAGCCATAATGTCCTCGACCTCCACAACTTATCAATAAGGAAAAAAAAGGAGAAAACAGATGAATAGTACAACGTAAATCGTAGTTGATCAAATTTGATGACAATTTAGTAAACTACCATAAATATTGCACATATGAAAGTAAATTACATTGCACTCCATAAAAACATATTTTTTTACATCACAAGAAATTATGAAAACATCTTTTTTACATCACAATAAATTATCTAGCCAAGTTCATGAGTCTATTTGACGTGAAAACGTCCTTTCTTGTTCATTATTTCTGCCAGAATGAAGGCGCACACTTTGCCTCTGATAGCGGGGGGGTTGATGGGTGAGATCTTGAAGCCAGCTCTACCTTTCTGTTTAATAAATAAGATGTTAGCACTCTTTGAATAGCAATGTTGGTATTGAAATGAGCTTATTCGCCATTAGCAACAACCTCAGGGTCGAAATCTTTGACCTCTCTTAGAAGTGTTGACATGTTGTGGCACACATGGAAACCACATTGGTCTCCGATCTGTTGTGCGCATGCGAACTTGGTGTCATGGTAAAGTTCGTCCTTGCCCTCCTTGTGCCTACCACCCTTTTCCACATATGGGCCCCAAGCCATATTTAAGGCCTTGGTGATTTCAATGAAATCATAATCTTTGGACTTATTGGAGTTAAGGTAGGTAACCCTACTCCACTTTGGTACGATGACTAGGAGAATCCAATGTCGCCTGCGCAGTGGTTATGTAGCGTTAGTACTAAGAACCTTAACTTCAAAAATAATATACACGAAGGGTATTGTCCTCTTACTCTTGGTTGTGTGCGCACATGATGTACTTCTTGTCTTGATGGGCCCATAAACACCGGTTGACATAGTCAACCACCTCAGTGAAGCTCTGTCGTAAATTAACCTCGTTCACCATGGATGGATCAAGGAACCCAACCTGATTACCAAGGCGACGACTCTCGATCCAACACAACCTTAAAACATTTACGTATTAGAACTAATTTAATTAGGAGATATAGTCCAATCATATCACAAGTATAGAAGGTATGCACTTACAAGGAGTAGCATTTTAGAAGACCAGTGTCCAACTTCCGGATCCTGAAAAGGTCGAAGAGGTCATCAAAGCCTATAGTTATATAGGCAGGCGACGATAGGAACGGCTGGTGGTCGTGATGTCCAACTATGGATGACTCCCTCATTTTCCGCTTGGCATTGCTTAGCTTCATGTATTGCTTATGTAGCTCTCGGCAAGCAATACCCATCACGGCTAACACATTGTCCTCCGCTCAAATTGGGCTGGCGCCCTCACGACCTTCCCCGCTTTGCTCACCGGCATCGACGTCGCAGCCTTGCCCCTTTTTGGCTTCGGCGCCAACTCCCTGACCTTCCCCTTGCCGCGTTCACGCTTCTGGCCCTTGACAAGTGGTGGGAAGCTATCGGTCTTTCTTGTGGTCTTTATTGGAGCCAAGCTTTGAGCTATATCTGCCAAGTCCATATCAGCTCCACCAGGAGAATGAGGTACTGACAATGCTGGTCCATGGGGAGCCTCAATTGATAGCTTAGACTTGGGAGGTGTAAGCTCCGTCGGTCGACTTGGACGAGGAGTCATCTTCACAACTATGTCTTCTTTGGGCCATTGTATGAACGTCTTGCGCGCATCGCCCAAAGTCATGATTTCATCATTGGGGGGCACGGGCAGCGGATAGCTTGACCAGGTGTCCTTTACTGTATCGATGGACACCTTGGCATACCCAGCTAGCAGGTCTGCGCTGTGGACCTTGTCTGTAACCGAGGGCTTGAAAGCCATGCCCTCAGCGACTTCGGGAGCGAAAGTTGGGTGGACCCTCGCCAGTAGGACACACTGTGCTATGCCCTGCATATGTGAAAGTCTGAATTTAATATTGGAACATGTAAAGGTTTTTTTATTAGATATGGATTGGATAACATCAATTACCTCTATGTGGTCCACTGCAGCTAGTAGTGCGACCGGGAGACCAGGGGCCGGCACCTCTGTGGATGCACAACTACTCCTATGCTGTGACGGACTCGCGTCGTGTTGTGCACGAGGAGTTGGATGCACAACAGGTGTTGTGCCTCAGGGTATATTCATGTTGGCGAGGACCTTGTTAACCCTTTCTTCCACCCTAGCGTTCATGCTAGCTTCTAGTTCTTGAATGACCTCAACCTTAAGTTCGGCCTTCAAACGAGCGTCCCTCTCTTCCTTGGAGACTTTCCGTTTCCTATATTGGGAGCTGTACTACGGGAGTCCATGCTTCCAGGGCACATCGCTACCAATTCCCCTAGTCCGGCCTGGATGTTCTTTGGTTCCGAGTGCCTTTGTGAGGATGTCATCTTCGCGCCTCTTCGGCGCGGACTCAACCTCGCCCAACTAGAAAAAAATAGTCGTTTATACGAACTTCTACTTTATACGAATGGAAATTAGTTAGGTTAAGTAGTGAACTCACCAGTTCCTGATAGACGACGACATCACTTTTGTTCTCAAATGTGACAGAGTCGTCCGAGTTGACCTTACCCCTAGCCCGCGCCTAGTTGCGAGCTCTTTGTTCAGGGATGTCTGAAAACGGGGCAGGGACATTCGCTGCTGCAGCGGCTGCATCTTCTTGGGCCCATATTGCCTCCTTGCCGATGTACCCTGCGGTGCCCAACCGATGTGGGTGCTCATTCCGCTGTTGCAGTAGGCGATGTGCCTCGCTTGATTCCCTAAACTCTTGGGTGTTCTTGAGAGAGCAGAATTCCTCCTACACCACTTCGGTTATTTGAGGGTATTCATTGAACGGCGTATGATTGCCGGGCGGGTTGACAAACTCGGTGAAGAGCTTCGATTTCCAATTCTTCCAAGCTTTGCCCATCTTCTGGAATGCCTTCCGCTTGAGCCTATCCTTTGCTTCAGCCGGAAATGTGAACCATTTCTCCATTGCCGTCCAAGCTCGCTCTTTCTCGGCTTCTGTGACCTTGCCGATATCTTTATGGAGGATCCCGAAGTTCTCACGTGCCACCAGCCCGCAGCAGTTAGACCATCTTCCAATGACAGTCCTGGGCGCCGTGGGCCTACCACTAGCGTCAACCTCTCTTATAACTTGCACTGTGATCAGCCATATATTTTGTGACCGGGGATTTCTACTCGACCTACTTGCACTTGTCCCACCCGACATCGACGTATGTTGTTCCTGCGGCAATTCTACAGCACAAACAGAAGGCAACATATGCTAAGGGGTGCTAGCTAAAATTTATATGGTCATGTGGTGAAAATTTATCCTATAAATTACCATGAATTTCGGGTTGTTCGACCACCGTTGTCGAGGGATGACCTTCGGCAACTGCCTCCGTGGCTGGGTTTGCTTCTTCCTGGATCCTCACAGGTGTTGGGGAAGGCGGGTTTGCGCCGGGCGTTGTCATGGTCTAATTTTCGCGAAAAAACTTATAAATTTCCTACCATTATACTAAATAGCATTAGATCCAATGTAATACGGGGTATACTATGAAAGATATGGCCTCAGTTTTGCCCAGAAATTATGCATCAATTACCATCATTTGCATGAAGGGAAAAAAAGAGGAAATCATAACATCAAAATTTGTTCTTATGCATAAAAAAAGAACAAGTGTATATAGTCTCCTCTTAGCAATCCAGAAAAAAGAACAAGTGCAGAAAATCTGTTCTTATGCATAAAAAAAGAACAAGTGTAGATACTCTGTTCTTATCCATAAAGAACAAGTGTAGAGGTATATAACCACTAAATCAATCATGCAAATTTAAAAAACAGCAGCAGCAAGGGTACAGATAGAATGTTATTGACATAAAACAGCAGTAGCAGGAGTATATATGCCACAGGGGCAGCAACAGCAGGGGGAAATTCACATAAAACAGCAGGGTGAACAAGTAGTCACAGTAAGACCAGTAGCAGGGCAAAGATAGTCCACAGGGGCAGCAACAACAGGGGCAAATTAACTAAAACAACATGTCTAGATAGTCTCTTCTTATCAATCCAGAAAAAAGAAGAAGTATAGATAAAAAAATAAACAAGTGTAGTTAATCTGTTCTTATTGAGCAATTCATCTGTAGCGCCCGTTCCGTCGTGGCGCCTAGCGGGAAAATTATCTCTTAAAAACCCTAATTGCGAAATTTGTTTCTTTGCTTGTTGTCTAGTGTCCGTGCCATCTCAAGATCTCAATCCCCGATCTATCGTCGAGTTCAATTCCGAATCCAATTCCTTCCAAATCGAATCCCTCCGCAAAAGTCTAGTTTGCCTCCCCGGGTTCGATGGGCCGAATTCCGCTCGGCCCATCTCTTCCCCGGCCCCCCCCTCTCTCCCGGGCGCTCTCTCTCTCTCTCTCTCTCTCTCTCTCGCTTTCCCCGGCGCGTTTCCCCCACCCCCCGCTCGCTGCTCGCGCGTGCGAGAGCCGCGCCGAGCGCCCCCTCCTCTCGCGCGAGCTCCCCGCTCGCAAAGCCGACCCCGCGCGCCGTCGCTCACGCGCGCGCCCGCGTGGTTTCCTGCCCGAGCCGCGTCGTCTGCGCCGTCCGCGTCACCCGGTCCCGCTGCCCAGCCGCGCCACCCGTTGTTTCCCGCGCGCGCGTGCCGAGTGGCCGACCGCCCCGTCGCCGCCGCCGTCACCCTCTGCCGCGCCAGCCCGCGCCTGTCGCCCGTGTCGTCGCGCCGCTCCAAACCGCCCCGCCGTCATCGCCGTCGTCATCGCCCGGCCCCCGCCGCTCCGCGCGCTAGCCTCCAAGGGGCGGAGGCAGAGAGCCCCTCTCCCTCTGCCGAGTCGCCCCGCTCCCTCCTCCTTTTCCCGAATCGGCAAAGGGGCGAGCCCCCTTTCTCTCCCTCCTTTTCCCCTTTCCTTCCTTTTTCCCCTCTCGCCGGCGTCACCTCCTGTCGCCGCTTTGGACGCTAGCCGGAGCGCCAGCTCACCGGCTTGACCGCCCATGTCGGTTCCCCTCTCTCAAACCGACATTGCCGCCCTTTTAAACCCGTCTTCCCCCTCCCTTCCTTTCCTCTCCCATTCGCCTCCTCACCGTTGCCGCCGCTCCCGTGCTCTGCCTCGCCTCCGCCGTCCATCGCCAAGCGCCGGGAGAGCCGGTGCGTTCGTGGACGCGGAAGGGGACTCCGGGCGCGCCCTCTTCTTCCTCTTCCTCAGCCCGAGGCCGGAGAGATCACTCCCGCGCCGTCGGCCTCTCGTCACTGCGCCCCGTCCCGCACGGTAGTGTCTCTCTCCGTTCTTCCTCCTCGCTCCATCTCCTCCCCCTAGCTTTCGGTACTAGCTTGAGTAGACTCCCCGTAGTTAGCCGGCGCCGCCCCGACCGTTGCCGTCGCTCGCCGTGTGCTCGCCGCCGTCGCCGCCCGAGCTCCGTAGCACCCGCTCGTCGCCGGCCTCGCTCGGCGTAGTTCCACCCAATCCGACGCTAGCGTCGAGTTCCCGAAGCCGCGTAGGTGCTCTCACCACCGGGAATCGACCTCTCGTGACCTCGTCGCCGTTTCCCTCTTCTTCCGCCGCCGGTTGCCGCCGCCGCAATCCGCCGCCGTCGAGCAACCTCCGGCGAATCCGAGCCGATGGCTCGCCTTCCCTTGTCACGTGCAACCGCCCGGTGTGCACGCTTTTGCCCGTATCACCGTGGTTCGCTCCGCCGCTCGCCGCCGCCGCCCGCCGTCCATTCAAGGCCGGGTCGTCGTCTACCTCCCGCCGGCCCGCGTGGCAGCCACGTAGGCGCCACGTCGGCGCCAGCTCAGCCAGACCGGGTCGGGCCGACACCGGTCGGTCCCTCCGCGTGCGCGCGATCCACCGTGAGCCGTGAGGCTGCGCGTGGGCCCGCCGCACCTGCGTCCACCGCGGACCGCGCGCATGCACCGCGTCCCGTCCCCGCCCGCGCGCGTGCGTCGCATGCTCCCTCCGCACGGTGAGCCGAGCCGCTGACAAGCGGGTCCCACCCGGGACCGCGCGTGGTGAGCCCGGTCCACCGGCTCTCTCTCTCCTCCCTCCCGCGCGCGCGCGAGTTTGGGCCGCCTTGGGCCGGCCGGCCCATTTAGCTCGGCCGGACCGCTCCATTTCTCTTGGGCCGCGCCCTAGCCGTCCGAGAAAAGTCTATATTCCCTCCCTCCCTTCTTTTCTTTTTTTTCTTTTTCAAAAAGGATTTAAATAAATCCTTTTTCCTTTAGAACAAAAATCCAATAATCTTAGAAATTCAATATCTTCCCAACCATAAATCCGATTGACTCCGTTCAACTTCCAAAATTCCTCAAATCTCGAGATCTATCTAATGGCACGCTTAGAGGTCATTAATAGGGCTTTATTTTCGCTGTTTGTTGAGTTGTCCCGTTTCGCGTGTAGTTTCGGAGCCCGAAGACCCGCAGTGCGAGGATTTCGAGGATCAAGCTCCGGATCTCGAGCAAGGCAAGCCACCTTTGAACATCTTGAGCCTATATTTGAAATTTAATTATGTTGCTTGCAAAATATTATGCATTGATAGGATCACACTTAATCTGTTGTCCCGTCTGCAAGGCAGATTGGCAGACCTACCTAATTTGTTACATTTGATCCTTCCTTTGTTAATTGTTATACCATGCCCCCTTGTAACCACCCAGTTGCACCTCGATATTCGTGCACTCTGTACGAGTATCGACGGTCGCCTTCGAACTTAAAATCTGAGTAACAACTTGGGTAAAACTGGAGTTTTACGAAAGATTTGGAAAACCCGACACCTGGGTCGGTGCTTGCGAACTAAATGAATTTCCAAAACCGCGGACCGGGGAACGTACCGGGTGTACGGTTTCCCGCTCTCGCACTTAAGGACCGATTTCCTTGGAATTTCATCCAAACATAAGACAAGTACGACCACATGGGTGGAATGGGACACCCCTGGCTGAGTAACTAGCTTATCAGGGGAGCCTTGATGCCGAGAGACATGTGGATTCGCCGGGGTGGTGTCGGGGAGGACCCCTGGGCTTCTTGGCACAGTATGGTCTAGGACCTAACCTGTTGTTGGTCTGGGACCCCTCTCGTCGGCATATGGTAAACCTGTATCGGCTTTCGAAATGCCTTGTCATGAAAGCTTGGAGGTCTCCCGACGTGGCTGATCCCCACGGGCTGGGTGACCCGGGTTAGTAATGTCGTGTGGGTAAAGTGTACCCCCTCTGCAGAGGTCATTGAACTGTTCGAACAGCCGTGCCCACGGTCAAGGGCGGATGTGAGGTGATTCCTAGCGTAGTTTTGTTTGACTACTGCTTGTGAAATTGTTGTTGTGAAAAGGGGTTCGATGTTTGAAAAATCTGTAGCTGATGGGATCAGCTAGGCCCGGGTGGCCGTTTGAAAAGTTGTTGGCCCGGGTGGCCGTTTGAAAAGCTGTTGGCCGGGTGCCAATCTTGTTTCAATTCTAAAGATTGATGCATTGCACATACTCCGACCGGACGAGACGCACTGTCTCATCCGTGTCGTTTGAGAAGCACTCACTTAGACTTTTTAGAAAAGAGTTCAAACAAAATCAATTGCAAAAATAACAGCCTTTCCTTGAAGCCTGCATTAAACACTTATTTCCCCTGGCTTGCTGAGTACTCCCGTACTCACCCTTGCTCTATATAAATAATCCCCCCCCAGTTGTTGAAGAAGATGAAGTGGATCCTGCTGACGAGGAGTTCTTCCAGGAGCAAGTCGGCTACGATGAGTTTTAGGGTTTCGGCCTAGTTCCCAAGTCGCGCCTGTGATGATTGGTCCAAGTCCTGGCTTCCGCTCTCCTTTTGTAATGCAGTTGTGAGCTCGGGATCTGTCCGCAGCCCAACATGACTGTACTTCTACTCTATAATAAAGAGACCTCTGTTGCTGTGATACTCTGTCTCCCTGTGATACCAGCACTGTTTCCTGGGACTGGTATCGATTAACAGGTTAATTTGGAGCGTCACGGGCTAGTTCCGGTCGGGACTAGCTCGGGGCGTGACATCATCATTGTCCATTTAACAAGGAACACATTGGGCAGCAGCAGCAGGGGCAAAGATAGTCCACAGGGGCAGCAACAACAGGGGCAAATTAACTAAAACAACATGTCTAGATAGTCTCCTCATATCAATCCAGAAAAAAGAACAAGTATAGATAAAAAAAAATGAACAAGTGTAAATAATCTGTTCTTATTGAGCAATTCATCACTGGCCATTTAACAAGGAACACAGCAGCAGCAGTAGCAATTGTAGATTAAAAAAATGAACAAGTAGCCCACAATAACAGCAGTAGCAAGGGTGTATTAACATAAAACATCACTGGCTATTTATCTAGTTAAAATCATGCAAAATTCAACCAATGCAGGAAAATTTATCCTAAAATCATCTAATACAAAAAGACTAATTCCTCTAATACTGCATATATTTCATCCACAAACAGTCCAAATTCATCATCTCATATATTTCACATCTCAAATATGCATATATTTCATAAAAAAAAAGGAGACAGTACTACTAACTTCATCTAAACAGCAATTCATCCATTCAATTCAAGCAAGTCATCCATCCAAACTGCAATTCATCAATTCATCATCTCATCAGGAGGAGGGGGGCGTCGCACCTAGTCTGCGGTCGAGGAGAAGAGGTCGGGGAGGCGGCGTCTTGGCGGCCGACGTCCGGGTCGTGGATCCCAGCGTCGGGGAGGTCGGGGAGGCGGTGGTCGGCGGTGCAGTTGCCGGCGTCATGGATCCCGATGTCGTCTTGGGAGGTCGGGGACGCGGCGAGGACGACGGCCTTGATGGTCGGCGGTGCAGGCCGGTGTCGTGGATCCTGGCGTCGGGAAGGTCGGGGTCGGGGTCGGTGGAGAGGGCAAGCGGTGGTGGAGAGGAGGGCGTAGAGGGCAACGGAGAGGGCGGAGAGGGCGGCGGATATGGCGGCGGCGAGGGCGGCGGTGGAGAGTTCGAGGCAGCGGTGGAGAGGAGGGCGTAGAGGACGGCGGAGAGGGTGGAGAGGGCGGCGGATTTGGCGGTGGCGAGGGCGGCGGTGGAGAGGTCGAGGCGGCGGTGGAGAGGAGGGCGTAGAGGGCGGTGGAGAGGGCGGAGAGGGCGGCGGATTTGGCGGCGGCGAGGGCGGCGGTGGAGAGGAGGGCGTAGAGGGCGGCGGAGAGGTCGAGAGAGGCGAGGCGGCGGTTGAGAGAGTGAGTGAGAGTGGGTACCGGATCTGGATCGATCTAGAAGATGTCCAACCCTAGGTCAACCCTAGTCAAACTCACATGTGTTGGGCGCCAACTATGAGGCCGTCACAGGTGGCCTCACCTGTGACGAGCGCCAATTGTGGAGCCGTCATAGGTGAGGCCACCTGTGACGGCCCAGAGTGACAGGTGAGGTCACCTGTGACGGCCCCACAGTTAGAGCCCGTCACAGGTGAGTTTGCCTACAACAATTTTATTTTATTTTATTTCACTTAGTTTTTTTATTTTCCTTAACATATTTCCACATACACTATATATTTTTGTTATACTTAATTATTTTATTTCACTAACAGTAGTAATTGCACTTCATTATTTTACTAATTTTATTATTTTATTTCCAATGGTTATACTAATTTAATTATTTTATTTCACTTCTAGTGGGTGCTTCACTTAATTATTTTATTTGACTATTTCATCAGCAATATACTATTGATCATTGCAAACATATTAGAGTCATACAGATAACAGACATGTAGACATAAACTACGTACATAAATTACAAAAATAATCCTTCCTCATGGTCGACGCGTGCATATTGAACGTCTTCTTCTTCTTCCTCCTCTTCTCAAGGTATTTCTTGACCTATGCCATGGACGTGCTGGTTGTAATCATCCTCGTCTGCAATATTGTCCAATCCAACAATTCTCCTTTTCCCTTCACGAACAACATGTAGTTTCTTGTTACACGGGTCAACTATGTAGAACACTTGAACAACTTGTTTGGCGAGAACGAACGGTTCATCCTTGTACGCGTTGTTAGCCAAGTTGACAGTGGTGAAACCTTCATTGTCAACTTTTACATTGCGAAGATCGACCCATCGACAACGAAACAACGGGACTTTGAACTTCAAGAAATCTAGCTCCAATATTTTCTCAACTCTACCATAGTATTGATCACGACGACCACCGTCACTAGCAGCCTCAATGCGTAACCCACTGTTCTGCACTGTGCATTTGCTGTCTTGCTTTACCGTGTGAAAGGTGTATCCATTTATGTCATATCCTTGCCAGGTGGTGGCACTCCATTCAGGACCCTGTGACAACCACTGAAGTGTTTCACTAGATAAGTTCTGCAACCTGGCAATTCGGTTCTTCAGCCACTCGTTGAAAGAAGACGTGTTCTTATTTCTGACCCAACTCTCTGATCGGCCTGGGTTCTCCTGTCGGAGAACTGCAAGGTGTTCGTCAACGTACGACACCACCTCAGTCATATGCTGCAGTACCGTGAAATGAGCTTTATCGTACACCTTCTGATCCAACCTAACAGTCTTTCTTCCAACAGTACCAACACCATCAAGCCTCCCTTCGTGATGAGATCGTGGTAATCTAATTGAAAATGTTTCTGACATGTAGTCCACACAAAAATCGATGATCTCTTCGGTGGTGTAACTCTCGATGATACTCCCCTCGGGGTGTGAACGGTTCCGTACATAACCCTTAAGGATCCCCATGTACCTTTCGCAAGGATACATCTGCATCATGAAGCTGGATCACAGCACTTTGTTTGCCTCACAAGGTGCACGGGAAGATGTTCCATTATGTCAAAGAAAGTTAGAGGAAGGTACATCTCAAGATGACATGGGGTTCTCACAAGTTCTGCCTATAGTTCATCTAGTCCCTCGGGATCAATGATCTTCTGGCCGATTGCATGGAAGAAGGAACACAACCGCTGGATCGTGTGTCGCACCTTAGGAGGCAAAATATTCCTTATTGCAACGGGCAACAGCTGTGTGATAAGAACGTGGCAATCATGCGACTTCATTCCTACCAACTTAAGATCTTGCAGTGAAACGAGCCTACTGATTCTTGATGAGTAACCAGATGGAACCTTGATACCACTCAAACATGTTAGCAAATCAATCTTCTCTTCTTTCGAGAGAGTGTAGCAGGCTGGAGGAAGGTAAACCCTGCCGGATTCCGTGGTTATGGGATGTAGTTCCGAGCGAACACCCATTTCTTCCAGATCTCGTCGAGCGTTGAGACCATCCTTTGTAGTACCTGGGTTAAGCAGTAATCCCATTAAACTCTCGCATACATTCTTCTCCACATGCATCAAATCTATGCAGTAGCGAACTTCAAGATCCTTCCAGTATGGTAGTCTCCAAAATATTGACTTCTTTTTCCACATGCTCCTCTCTTTTATCTTTTGTTTTTCCACATGCTCCTTTGTTTTTTCCTTCGACGTGCTCTTCTCTTTTGTCTTTCCAACTTTCCTCTTTTTTCCAAACTCGTTGGTTATTCCCATCACTAAGTTGTGCACTTCTGTCCCTGTTAGCTCTGCCGGGGGTCCAGCTATATCTCTGTGTCCATTGAAATTCTTTTTCATATTCCTATACAGGTGATACCTTGGGAGAAATCTCCTATGACCCATGTAGACTGTCTTGTGTGAATGCTTCAACCATTTGCTTCTTGTTTCCTCCATACACTCCGAACACGCCCATTTCCCTTTCACAGTTTGGCCAGAAAGGTTGCCAAGGGCCGAATAATCGTTGATGGTACAAAACAGCATCGCATGGAGGTTGAAATACTCTTGTGCATATGCGTCCCATGTCTGTGTGCCCTCATTCCATAGCCTTTCGAAGTCATCGATTATCGGTTCAAGGAACACATCGATATCGTTGCCAGGTTGTCTCGATCCTTGAATGAGCATGGCAAGCATAATATAATTTCTTTTGAAGCACAACCAGGGAGGAAGGTTATAGTTAACAAGCAGAACTGGCCATGTACTGTGACGACTGCTCAAATCACCAAATGGATTAATGTCATCCGTACACATTGCGAAACGCATGTTTCTTGGGTCATTTGAGAATTCCTGGTAAATCTTATCGATTGTCCTCCACTGTACTGAATCTGTTGGGTGCCTCAGCATACTATCGACTTTCCGTTCTTCGGCATGCCAGCGCACTAGCTTAGCTTGTTCCTTATTCACAAACATTCTCTTCATGCGCTCTGCAATTGGGAGATACCACACCACCTTTGCTGGGCCTCCCCTCTTTGACTTACTTCCTTCACCTTCACTCTTTGCTCGTTTGTATCTTGATGCCTCACAGATAGAGCAGACATCCAAGTCAGCGTATTCCTTGTAATACAAAATGCAGTCGTTCGGACATGCATGAATTCTTCTGACCTCCAGGCCCAACGGACATAATACTTGCTTCGCTTCATATGTCGTCTGCGGTAAATTGTTCCCCTCTGGCAACAGTCCTTTAACAGCTCAAGAAGTTCTGTAAAACTCTTGTCCGACCAGCCATTACTAGCCTTAAGCTTCATGAGTTCCAACACGTATGACAACTTGTTGTGCTTTGACTTGCATCCATCATACAAGGGCATCTGACAATCTTCCACCAACTTACTAAACTTCTCAAAATCTCTGTCGTTGTCCTCTGCGTCTTCAATGTCATGCAACATTGTAGATAGATATTGAGTGTCCAAATCTATGGTCTCTCCACCTAAAGGAGAAGGTACGAACATGCCTTCTCGAGCTGCGGCGGTGTTCTCTACATCCTGATCCAACACTTCTTCAGCTGCGACATCAGGCGCCTCTTGCTGTCCATGCTTGGTCCAGCAGGTATATTTCTTCATGAATCCATTCATTATCAAATGAGCATGCACTTCATCGCTATCTTTGATCATCTGTTCATTCTTATAGTCCCTACATGGACACAACATGTACATGCTCATCCTACTTTTTCTGTCATTATCCGCAAATATGACAAATTCAGTGACCCCCTCTCTATACTCGGTAGACGAACGATGCGCATAGTATATCCATCTACGATCCATCTGAAATCAACAACATACTTAGAAAAATATATGATGATCGATATATTGAGAAGGAATGGAGAATAATGTGTTTTTTACCTTGAATTTTAGCAAAGAATCGCCCCCCTTGCCCTCCCAACCGATTTGTGAATAGTGAACTAGTCGGGATGTAAAGCAGTTGGTGGTTTGGGGGGTATTTATAGACACAACACACCTCAAACGGGTTAGATTAAAAAAGCCCGTCAAAGGTGTTGGTTATACCTTTGACGGGCTTCAATTGAGTTGCCCGTCAAAGGTATTGACCTACCTATGACGGGCCGTAAAAAAAACCCGTCACAGGTGGCGGACTACCACCTGTGACGGCTCATAATGCCACGGCCCGTCACAGGTGAGGGGATACCAGTGACGGGTAGGGAGGAAAACCCGTCACTTCCTCACCTGTGACGGCTTTTCCTTCCGGCCCGTCACAGGTGAGGGGATACCTGTGACGGGCCACGGCCGGATGCCCCACCGATGACGGCAAACCTAGTGACCCGTCAAAGGTGACGGTCATCTGTGACCAATTCATAGGCCCGTCACTGGTATGCCGTAATAGATGTAGGGTTCTGGCGTAGTGATATAAAGTGATAGGACAAACTCTTAATAAGATAATGTTAATAAAGTCACATAGATTTTACCACCAATATATATTAATGGTATTACGTACGCCCCTCATAGTAGTGGAATACTAATAGTTATATATTTCAAGAGTAGTGTAGCGCCATTGAGTGTAGAACATAGGGGATCACCTGTTAAATACGTTATAAATAAAAAGATAAAATGAAAGATCCATGCAAGCATGCTCGATATTTTTGTCTTCTGATGACGTGGTCAGCTGGTCCTTTAGATTAGCGTGGTTAGTTTGGTGGTCTTTCAGGTGATGACATGTTTTTTTTAGCTCAACTGGATATTATCCAAACTGGTGTACGATACTCCCTCCGTTTCATATGATTAGTTATTTTGGATTTTTGTTAAGTCAAACCGTTTAAGTTTTGCTAAGTTTTTTTAAAAAGAGTAAAGTCCATCACCGGTCCCTAAACTTATACCGCTGTGTCATCCCAGTCCCTAAACTCGCAAATCGACCGTTCAGGTCCTCAAACTTGTTCGACTGTGTCATCCCGGTCCCTAAACTTGCAGATCACTCGTTTAGGTCCTCCAACTTGTTCAGTTGTGTCACCCCGGTCCCTAAGCATGACGGTCTAAAAACTTTATATCAAAAATAATTCATAACTTTTTCATGTGAACTCTAATGAAGACAAACTTTATATCAAAATTATAGCTCTCGACGTGACCTACAACTTTGTAGTTGATGAGTTTTTGAATTAAAACTGTTTAGGGTCCCAAAATATTGTTGCATGTTTATAGATTTTGAAATTTTAATTTTAAAATTACATTTTGGGACAAAAAATGACTTAAAATAAAAAAAATCAACTATAAAGTTGTAGATCGCGTCGAGGGCTACAAGTTTGATATAAATTTTGTCTTTATTAGAGTTCATATGAAAAAGTTATGAATTATTTTTAAATATAAAGTCTTTAGATCGTCCTATTTGACCCAGATGATATTCAAATCTAAGTTTAGGGACCGAGGAGACACAACTGAACAAGTTGGAGAATCTAAACGAGTGATCTGCAATTTTAGGGACCGGGATGACACAGTTGAACAAGTTTGAGGACCTGAACGGTCAATTTGCGAGTTTATGGACCGCGATGACACAGCGGTACAAGTTTAGGGACCGGTGATGGTCTTTACTCTTTTAAAAAATATGGCAACATTTATAACACACTATAATTTTGTTTTGTTAAATTCATCATTAAATATGTTTTTATAGCATATTTATTTTAATTATACCGAAAATGTTGCTATATTTTTTTATATAAACTTGATCAAATTTAAAAAGATATGATTTAGGAAAATCCCAAAGTGACATATAAATTAATTGAATGGATGGAGCAGTATTGTGAAAAGAAAGGGAGATGAGCAAGGATGCAAGGTAGGATTCCGTTCGACAATGGCATTGGCATCCCTCGGAGTTCGAAGATATATAAAATTTTGCACATCATCAACTATATAGAATGTCTCAAGAGAAAGAAAGACTTAAGATATCAAACCTTGATTGATAACTTAACACATGAACATACGCAACTCGTGCTAAGCAATCACCCTCGTACATACATAGAGCAGATTTTCTGAAGAACAGCTTCAGAGTTGGAGTAGTTCAGCTCTACCTTGTCCAAAACCTTGATCTGTTTTCTGAACTAGGCAGTAATTAAGTTATGTTCAAAATTAAGCTTCTGCATTCTTCTCTACATATTTAGCTGCTCAATCAAGACAGATAATGTATATATACACTGAAACATTTGGATGCCAGCTGCACTTAGACGCAATCTAGAAAAGGAAACGCCCATTTGGGAGCACTCACAGCATGCAGGCGAGACAAATTCGTCAGTCACCCACGAGAGAAAAACGACCGCCTGTCGATCGATCGATCCATCCATCTCTCTCTCTCTCTTCTTCCTCCTCTCGACCGATCGATCGATCAACCCTCTCCTCCACCACATCACGTGGCCGACCCATTCATGTCTGAAGAAGCTCTGAACCCAGCAATCTAGCTAGCTATCTACACGATCAGGTTCAGATCAGCCTTGAAAGCGAGACCCGGCCGAACCTGATCAGAGGTGTTCACTGTTCAGAATCTTTGCTGGATTCTAGCTAAAGCTACATGTCCCCTCTTCTCGCATCACCAGTCGTTCTCGCTGTAACTGTACTGAGGAAATCAACAAACTTCAGGGTAGTTTTTTCCTTTCACTGAATCGTGCGAGCGGTGAAAGAGAGATTGCGTTAGCCTGATCAAAAGCTGTGAGCTGCTTTTGGGTTTTGCATTGGAGTACATAGCTAGGTTAGTATGGCCACCGTCTACTCTTGGCAATGTAGCTTAGAGTGGGCAAAGGTTTGGTGCTGTCTGAATGCCAATGGAGGGGAGCTCTGAACAATTTTCAGTGTACCTGCCTGCCTGCAGCTGTGAATGAAGCTAGCTAGGGTCCATGCAAAATGCAAAGCAATCAACAGCAAGCAGGTGCGATGCATGAGTGAGTGAAGTGAGTAATTGCAATGGAGATTGATAGGTAGAGAGACAGACAGGCAGAGGCAGGAATACATGCAAAATGGACCACGCGCTCTCAGTGTGTGCTCAAAAGTCTCTCCAATCTGTCCATACATGACAACCAAGACGCCATGGATGGCTCATCACAAGCTCTTGCATTTGCAGTATGTGCATGTAACCAATCATGGCGAGAGTAACTGTTGCAGATCGATCGATCGATCGAGCTCTCTCTACTGCATTTATGCAGCTATATATGCTACCACCGGCACCGGCGTTCGATCTCTAACGGCCTGCAATAAATGTAGTCCCCTCGATCGATCCAGAGCTGAGCTCAAGTTTGCATGGGTTGTGCAATAACTGAATGCACCCGAGGAGTTGTACTGAACTGAAAGTCTGAAAGTGAAAGACTACATGGCAACATGGCAACATGCTTGCTGCTTCTAGTTGCTGATTCTATACTTAACAGTTTTGATTGATATTCACAGGCATGCAAAACATGTAAAACGAACTCTCATTGCCAATATGGATACATGCTGTAATTAGTTATCTGGAGCAGTAAGGTACTGCAAGCAAAGACTGAGGGGCTCCCTTGAATGTCAAAAGGGTTGGTTTGTCGCCAGAGTGTATATGAACAGCAAAAATATATGTTATGCTTAAAGTGTATAAAATAGTTACAATAAAATAAACGACAATTATGTGTTCTTTTAAGAACATGAATGATCAAACATAGTAATGTTTAAGAATCAACAACGTTATATATTTTTTAAAAAAATAGGTTTGTTTTGATATGTACTTTTCAACTTGGAGTTCCATTGATCCTCACATCTAACCTTACAACAGTCACTGACATGAAGGTTATTTTGGCCAGTCGATCAACTGCAGGGGCGGGCTTCCCAACGCTTATGGAGATGGATTCTAATCTCCCGGTGGATGTTCACCCTTTTTTTGCATGTCGATTAAATGGCTATGATTTTTTTTAAAAAAAATAGTAATATGTAATATACCACGCCATAAATATGCAAGTTCAAATTTGACTTTTAGAAGTTGTAACAAAAACAAGAAATTTAAGCTCTAATTAGTATACGTATATTCATAGTCAAATTTGTTATTTTTGTTACAACCTATAGAAGTTAAATTTGAACTTGCATATTTATGAAGTGATATAATACATATTAATCTATCTTATCTTTCTTTTTAATTTTTCATAGCCATTTAGTTGGCATGAAAGAAACGGGTGGACGTCCACCTGAGTTTTATGAGTATTCACATGAATACCCATATTTTTTAAATTTAGCCAAACCCTATGACATATAAGTACTATTCCCCAATTGGTTGGGGCAAGATTGCGAGAAATCCCCTTATGTTGGGGATTTGGAGTTCGATTCCCGCCTATCTCTACCTTTTCCACCTATTTTCCTCTACTCTTGTTGGCCTTTTCTTCGATAGTATGACCACATTTTTTTAAGAAATACATCTATTATGTTTTAAAAATCTTGTTAAACTAACAAAATAATTATTATTCTACTATATTTTCTATAGTTTATCACTTTTTAATTAAAAAATTGTATGTTTTCACTGATGACATAAACATCTATTAACTTACTAAAGTAATAGAAAAAAGAGCTTACACGTTCGCTCTCATAGTCTACAAGTTTTCATATTAATCAGAAAAAAAAGGAAAAAATAGAGTCCATACAGACATACAATAAAAAAATAGTTGAAATTCAGAATTAAAAAAAATAGAAATATTGGAAGAGAAGACTAGAGTCCATATAGAAATATAATTTAGAAATAATAAATATTTGAAAATAAAATAACAAGAAATATCGAAAGAAGAGTCTAGAGTCCATATAGAGTATGACTTAAGAAAGAACTGAAATTTTGAAGTAAAAAATAAGAAATATTGAAAGAAGATTTTAGAGTTCATATATAAACACAGTTTAGAAGTAATAGAAATTTGAAATTAAAAAAATGAAGGGATATTATAAGAAGAATATGGAGTCAGAACTAATTCAAATTCGGAATAAAAATAAAAGATTAAAAGTAGCGTTTAGAGTCTATATAGAAATACAACATAGAAATAAATAAAATTAAAAATTAATAAATATTGAAAAAAGAGTCTAGAGTTCATATAGAAATACAATTTAGAAGTAAGTGAAATAAAAAAAAGAATATCGAAAGATACGTTTATATATAAATACAATTAAAAATAACGAAAATTCGAAATTAAAAAAATAATATTAGGAGAAAAGTCCATAGTGCATATAGAAATACAATTCAGAAATAATTGGAATTCGAAATTTAAAAATAATAAATATTGAAAGAAGGGTTTAGAATCAATATAGCATTCAATTTATAAATAACGGAACTCCAAAATTAAAAAATAGAAAATATTGAAAGAGAAGTCTAGAGCCCATATAGGAATCCAAGTTAGAAATAACTAAAATTTGAAATTAGAAAATAATTAATTACGATCGCATATATACAATACAATATAAATATTACATATTAGTTAGTTTGGTCAAGTTAGTACAAAATTTAAAATTATGTTGCTATTTTAATAATAAAATATGAAAACTTATATGCTATTATGTGAGAAGAAATATAATTATGTTAGTCACACAATCTACATGGACCATATGTTAGTTTTTTTTTTAAAAAAAAAAGAAAATTCGCCATACAACTCTTGATCATATCCACCACCGCAAGTCCGAAATTCCACGTCCGCCATTGATCAACTGAGAACGTTTCCAGACCAAATGATACATAGTTTTGCAGTACCAAAAACTGTGCGCAACACACTCAGAGCATTGTAGCTCGGTAATTTACTATAATTGATTGTAGCACAAGACACATTTTTTCTGTTAAAACAGTTCCCCCTCTGTATTTATTGGAGAGGATCCATGTCCGCTAGGTAGGATGACGCATAATTGATCATAGAACTCCTCTACCTAAAGGCTTAAGTGTCGCCATCATATAGTTCTCATAATTCGTTCTGGCATTTGTTAATACTTCCTCCGTCCAAAAAAAAAAGACAAAACCTGGGTTTCTTTGTCCAATATTTGATTGTCCGTCTTATATGAAATTTTTTTATAATTAGTATTTTCATTGTTGTTAGATGATAAAACATGATTAATACTTTATGCATGACTTGTCTTTTTAATTTTTTTCATATTTTTTTTAAATAAGACGGACGGTTAAACGTTGGACACGGAAACCTAGGATTTGTCTTTTTTTGGGACGGACGTACCCTATGATGAATCTAATAATATTTCGCTGTGATCTGCAACTGGTGACCTATGTTGAAAGCCAGAATTTTATAAAAAAAAAATCACATGATGAATAGAATAAATACAAGATAAGTTATACTGTATCTATAGAAACATAAAGCTAACAGTTCTATATCAAATCAAATTCAACTTTTAAAATCTAATTCTACACATATTAATTGTGCGGGGAAATGTACTACTGCTATTTTTTAAAAATAAGAATCATTCACTTAATTTTATGTTGATGCATTATTACATACTTATGCGCCATATTTAACAATGTCCCACTAGTACAGAATGAGCAATTGATGCTAGGCCACCTCATCATACATATCGGAGTACGATCGATCTGGGGCTAGCTAGCTGGCTCCAATAGCATATTAAGGTTGAATTATCATGACAATAACTATATATATATGAATTATTGTGGCAAGCTACAAAGAAGAGAGAAAAAAAGAAGAGGTGATCAAATGCTGGATACACCAGGCATGCATAGCTGTGTACTTCAGTTCAGAAATTTGAACAACAAACTGATTAATTTCCTACTGAGGATCGATTCAGCCTAAATACATGAGAGTTTATTCTGTGTCTTCGCTATTTGTACTTCTTTTTTCTGAACCAATATCCTGGGCACCAAAATGTTTGTACAGTACAGGTGTTACTCCGTACACTCCATTTGCTAAGAGAGATCTCATCCTTCGAGGGGACATCCTACGACTACTCATTTCTAACAAGTCACATAAACAGTCATAAAATATTAATAAAATATATTAATATGAGATATAAAACTTCATGAAATATGAGATCAAATTTCACTTCTACTACAAGTTATAAAAAAAACTGAACCTACATTTACAACTATATTTAACAACTACTTTTTAAAAATAAATAAATAAATTTTTAATTGGCATATAAAAAAGGAGTTGATGTCTTCTCGAGGCATGAATACACTTTCCCGATAACTGCTCTAAATTCGTCACCTAACGCTTGCCCCCACCTGCATGTACAATCGCATGCGAGATGACGTTCAAATCCAAGACGACATAGATTAGCCAATCAAGGGATCAATCGATCGGTCAGCACTCATCTGCAGCTGAATAGCACCGGCATGCATGCAGCTTTGTTGCCTTTTTTTTTTCTCTCTGCACAACTGCATTTGCATAGTGGAATTACTACTACTAGCTAGCTACAGTAACCTGAAGCATATACTGTACTACTCTGTCAAAAAAAACAAACCCTAGCTACGAACCTGGACACGCATATGTCCAGATTCGTAGCTAGGATTGGGTATGCAGCTAGCAGCAACAGCAATCAGCCAACCAGCTGCAGATGTAGCAAGTACAGCTGATTACTGTGTGTGGCCAATGCAAAGCTATAGCTCACGCATGCATGCAAATGCATGCCCATTCTAACTGCTACTACTAGTGCATGTTGTTGTTGTTGTTAGCAGCTAGGCTGAAATCATGCTGGGATCGGATTGGGAACAGATCGGGAGTATGTAGCGATAGATCGATCTACACTGCCTGTCACCACTGATCAGTAGCATGCATGCGTATACATGCTGACATATGCATGCTCTCCCCCCTGCTACCTGCAGCCTCTGTTCTCTGAATGTACCTCGATCTCTGCAGATCGATGTCGATCGATGATCGTTGTTTGTTACGACTTGAAACCTTAGCTAGCTACCCAAATTAATTGTGCTCTCGCCTACCAGAGGCCCCCTGATCGATCGATCGTGGAGAAATGGAAACCCCATGTATCTGCATATCCTAGTAGCACGGATCCAATTCTGATCTGATCATCAGTCAATTGAGATCGATCGATCAAATTCCAGGCACAGAGATCGAATAATTCAAGCAGCAGGAGCAGGAGCAGGGGGTAGCTACTAGTACGTCAGTGAGGAGTAAACACTGAAACCTGAATTAAATCAATCTATCGACATGGCCGGCCGGCCAGCTAGCTAGCTCGCTTAGCTCTGAGAGCTCGCATGCATGCACGCGTGCGTGCGCATGCATGCGCTGCAGCGGCCGACGAGCTGAGCTGTGCCTGCATCATTCATCTGCATTTGACCTCTCTCTCTCTCTCATCTCTGCAACCTGCAGCTGCACAAGCTATAATCCGCTACCTGTCGATCGATTTGTGAATCTGTGTGTGAGGCCCAGTTTAGTTCCAATTTTTTTCTTCAAACTTTTAACTTTTCCATCACATCAAAACTTTTATACACACATAAACTTTCAATTTTTTCGTCACATCATTTCATTTTTAACCAAACTTTCAATTTTAACGTGAACTAAACACACCTGAGTCATCTGATCGCACATTACGCTAGCTGATATCATCATCAGCGAAACTTTCTCCCAAGCACGCGCAGCGCAGTGCAGTGCAGTGCAGGTGCGGCGCCTGATCCGCGAGCATTGAATAAACCCCACCGGCCGTTGCAGGGGCGAGACGATCGATCGATCATGGATCGTGTATATTCTGAATTCTCTGATCATCGAGCAAGACAAGTTCAGGCTACGATCCGGGAACGACGCGTGCAGCTAGTACTTAATTACAAAAGCACAGCACTGAATGTAGGAGTATTATATACTACCTCCGCTCCAAAAAAAAAAAAAAGCCAAACTTGTACTAGCATGTGACGCATCCTTCTATGTTTAGAGGTTCGTATTTTTTGGGATGGAATGAGTACATTTGTACTACTGATTTTTTTATGGCAAAACGTCCGTCTATTGCTACGACTTAGTATAGGTGCTGCCCCGTGATCTTCGCGACGACATATATACGTAGGTACGTACGGCGATCGAGTTCGATACGCGATCGAATGCTCCATGCATGTGAAGTGAATCCGTCGTCATTACAGTTAATTGCAGAGATATGACTATAATGTTAGATTCTGAGATCTGGCTGAGAATTATGGGAATAATTAATCGTTGACGTGCTAGCTCTATCTAAGGCAGGACGACTGTCGTGTGAAGGGTAACATCCTCTCATTTCTTTTATGTCATCTAAATAGTTATCAGAATAATTAAAAAATATAATTTTTATTTTCATTCAGCATAAATATAATTCTTGAAAAATCTGTCAGACTTTGGACCCTCACAGAATCGATATATTTTGTTAGACATAAATTCTTGAAAAAATTTGTCAAATTTGGATCGTCAGATTTACTCAAAGATTTATGTAAGTGGTGGGAAAAAAATAAACAAAATTAGCGCAGGTGGAGGGAATCAAACTCGTAACGCTTATGAGGAATATAAGGTCTTCCAGGATGATGTCTCTCGGATTTCTCTCAACACCATGACAGACAAATGGACTTTTCTCTGGGGAAATGATCTATACTCTTCACAGAAGTTTTATAAGCTCTCCTTTTGGTGTATTCAACCTCCAGTGACTATGCCTTGGATTTGGTCCTGTAAAGTTTATATGAAGATCAAGGTTTTTGCATGGTTGCTATTCTTGGACAGAGTTAACACCAGGGCTTTGCTAGAAAAAAAGCGCTGCAAGCCTCCCAATGTACCAATCTATTGTGCTTTGTGCACCACAGGGATTAGAGAAACAAGGGATCATCTGTTATTCCAATGTCCATTTGCCTGCTTGGGTTGGAACTCCATTGGTTTTTCCTGGGATACTACGCAGGAATTTCATTAGATGATACAGACTCGGAGGAATAGTGGGCTGCAACATATGTGTTTTATGAAGATCTTTCTTGTGGCTTGTTGGCTGCTTTGGAAGCAGAGAAATGATTTGATTTTTCAAAATATCCAGCCTTCCCTCAACCGATGGAAATCTAGTCTTAGAGAGGAGCTAAGTCTACATTTACCTAGACTTAGATTAGTTTCTAGACCTTTTCTGAAATCATGGCTTGACAACCTGTGATTTTTAACCTTTGTACAGTTCTTTTTTCCCTTTTTCATATATATGAAAATTCACCATGGGGGTTTCCCCCACTATTTCCAGGTAAAAAAAATCAAACTCGTAACCTCCCATTCACACCGGGACCGGAGTACACAACCACCTCGCTGGCCTTCTAGTTTTTGAATTTTTACGCACCGGTTACATTTGACAGACTTAATTTAGGGGTGATTTTCTATTGGATGTTGTGCATGTAGTGTCAAAAATTAACAAGATAGTTAATATGAGATATATCACTTCACAAATATGTAAGGTTGAATTTGACCTCTATAAGTTGTAACCTTAAATAGTTCTATTTGGTATTTTTTTACAACGTATATAAGTCGAATTCGACTTCTGCATGTTTTGTTACAACATTACACGTTAATCTCACATCAATTTATCTTATCAAACTTTTTTAAAAATTTTATAACTATTTAAATACATATAATAAACGAAGGATGTTTCCTTGACCTACCTCATCTTTCCCAATCCCTCCAACTCTAAGAATGAACCACACAAGCCTATGTCCAAGCTAGGAAGTGCTCCCTCTCTGTCCTTGATTTCCTCTCTAATTTTAAGGATCGCATTTCGAGGAGTAATACTTTAAAATAATCGTCGTTGTACTCTATTAGACAGGATTGTGTGGAGTAGGAGAGCAATTTTGTTTTTTTTTCCTCCCGTTATTATATTAGTTAGTTTGTTACTCCATGCGTGTAGTTAACCTTCCACATCGGAGGATATGTGTCCTAATATAATAATGGGAGTGAATTTTAAACTCTCGAAGGGATATCCCCTTCTCGTAATTTGCACGTCATTCAAATGGTTATGAAAAAAATTGAAAAAAAAATCAACAAGATAGATTAACATGATAAATCACTTTACAAATATGATAAGTTAAAATTTAACTTCTATAAGTTAAAAAAAACTATGGTTTCCCTTACTATAACTAATTAAATAAACTAAATTTTACTTTGACTCCCAGTAATTGAATATTTAACCCACGGGTCCAACTCGATCGGGCCGAGTTTAGTTCCAAACTTTTTCTTCAAACTTCCAATTTTTTCATCACATCAAAACTTTCCTACACACACAAACTTTTAACTTTTCTGTTACATCGTTCCAATTTCAACCAAACTTTCAATTTTGACGTGAACTAAACACACCCTCGATCACGTCCATTTCCTAGAGCCTATGCTGCAAGTCTACAACCATACATATTTCTGCATGAATAATGTTGATTTGGAGCATGTTCATGTGTGTCATCCGTGCAAGTAGCTTTCCCAAACTTTTTCTCCATCAGTGTACGTATGTTCATAGTATGGCACACGTATGTCCGATCCGATCAAAATCCCTTGCATGTACGTATAATCCCGACAAGAGGACGACGAAATGATGTACACACATAAACAGTGATCGGCATAACATAATTGAGCTATATGCTAGCTAGGTTGGTCCCTGCAGCAACATTGGCATTGGCATGTTAATTGTCTTACTTGCTTTTATATATACACATGTACGTACGTACAGGGATTTATACGTACAAAAGCTACTAGCTATAGCTTGATAGTGCTACTGCTATAGCCTGTGGACGCTTGAACAGTTACATGGGCAGAGGCTATAATTAAGCTCGTAGTCGTAGGTACGTGGCTACTCCATCATGCGATAACTTTAGCTGCAGTACTGTATAGTACAGTGCTGGACACATTTGGATGTGTACGTTTGTATACGGCCAGTAGTGCTACGTACTCGTGATTAACGGCCTTTTCTGTGATGTAGACCTAAGTGGAAGTGCCGACAAAGGAAAAAAAATATTTAAACACAAACGTTACTATATTTTTAAAACCTACGTGGTCTCTCCGTCAAACAAAAAAACCCAACCTAGAATTTAGATAGGACATAATTTAGTACAACGAATTTAGTCAGACGGCAGATTATGTACCATCCAACTCCTAGATTGGGTTTTTGGGACGGAGGGATTACGTAGGTTTTAAAAATATAGTAGCGTTTGTGTTTAATATTTTTTTTCCTTTATCGTCACTTCAAATTCGTTGTACTAGATTATGTCCCATCCAACTTCTAGATTGATTTTTTGGGATGGAGGGAGTAAGTCAATCCAAGCTGGTTTTTATATTAATTAAGTAGAAGAGAAGTTGTACATAATCACCAAGGGTAACATGAAAGCAAAAGGAAAACGCAAAAATCCTGTTTTCGAAGATATTCATAAGGGTAGGATTTACATGCGTGTGTTCATAGGGGTGAGTGTGCGTGCGTTGTACTTTGTAATTCTAAAAAAAAGGAAAACGCAAAATAATTATCATGCTGTAATAGAGCTTGGGCTCTGTTCGTTTGCCTAGGTTGGGAACCCATCCCTCCGGCACGGAAAACGAAGCAGTTCATTAGTGCGTAATTAATTAATTATTTGCTAATTTTTTTAAAAAAAAATGGATCAAATGATTTTTTTAAACAACTTTCGTATATAAACTTTTTATAAAAAATACACCGTTTAGTAGTTTGAAAAACGTGCGCGCGGAAAGCGAGGAGGGGGAGTTGGGAACCTTGACATTAGAACGGAGCCTGGCGTTATGCTTGCTATGTCCACATACAGACCATAATTTTTACTTCATCCAAGTCTTTTTGTCACGAGTTGAAGTGTAGTAGTTATTTGCTTCTAAAAACCCGCCTTTTTCTTTCGTACCAAATATCCCAGCTGAGAAGCATATGAAGCGAGATCGCATCCCCTTCGTTTTGACTCTTGTCGTGCTGCAGTGTTCTTTTTTTTTCCCATCAATCGGTCAGCTTCTCATCATCTGGATTGTGCACCGGGAAGGACAAACGCCACTATCAAAGCATGGATCGATCGATTCGTCGATACTGCTGCAGCACACGTAGCTATAAACAAGAACAACACGACGACGTAAACGTACATAGGTACACGTAAACGTAGGCCATGTGGTCATGAGAGCAAGTTTAATAGTATAGCCAATTACTGACTTGAAATCATATATAGCTAACTTAATAGCTAATTCATATAATAGTTATTTACTATAGTATTAATACCTGGTCCCATCTATCATACACACATTGCATCTTGAAATCTGTGCTGCAGCTGGCTACAGATCTGTAGCCCGCTGCTCTTCTCTCTTCTCTTTTATCTCTTTAAAATATATTTATAGCTGTCTTATGTCTTTTATTGTAAATGTTAGCTAGCTATAGCTAGCTCCTCGTAGAAAAGCAGCAACTAACCTAGCTAGCCATGGCTTAGCTTATAGCTGTAAATGTTTGCATATATACACTTTTGCTAGCTAGCTGTCGTGTATCGATCGAAAGCTAGCTAGCAAAAGTGTATATATGCGAATGAAAATGCACGAGGCCGGCCGGCCAGCGACGACCACGGCTCGATCTCGATCGATCGATCGACCGACGAAACGACGGCACGCGGTGGCTGGCGTACGTGAATAGTGGCGATGATGGGCACGGCCGCGTGCGTGCCGCCGCGGATCGGAGACAGGAGGATCCATCCATGGATATGCTTTAATTTGCAGATCAATCTGCAGAGGCACAGCGACGGCGTGAGGTCGCATCTGCGCGCGCGATCATCATCACCACCGGAGTTAAGGCGGCTGCGCCCGGCCGGCGGCAGCAACCGGCTGCGTACTGCAAGCTCCATGCATTGCATGATATGATGAGCTCTAGGTAGTCGTAGCCAGTAGCTGCCTGGCTAGCTCAGCTCGTCGCACACATGGTGATCCCGTACGTGCTGCCTGCAACTAACGTGCAGGGATGGATCCAGCGGGATAGAGGGGCTTGAGTCACCCCAACATCCACACTAGATCCGTTCACTGTACACATATAAATTGCTCGCGAGAGACTTGAAGTCATCGCCGTTGTCGGCATTGTCATCGTGGTCACCACTTGCCGGCACTGCTATGGATCGGAGGTGTGTCTTAAGCCCCCACTATTGACCCTCGGACTCTAGGAGTCTCCACTGAGTTTTTTCTAATATTTTCTATAGGAATTGGGTTTTATTTACCTCTAATGTTTTTTTTTTCTGAATCCGTCCTGGTGGTCGCCGTCGTTTTGTCACCACTAGCAGTGCCGGCCGGCCAGCCGGCCTCGGATTCAGAGCCCCTGCCGTACATAGGGAGGGGAATTCCTGGCAAGCGACAGAGAGGAAATTAATTTATTGAATCATCGTCTCTCTCTCTGAGGGGGTGTTTAGATGGGGCTAAAACTTTTTAGCCTATGTCACATCGGATGTTTGGACGCTAATTTGGAGTATTAAACATAGACTAGTAAAAAAACTAATTTTATAAATGAGAGCTAATCCGCGAGACGAATGTTTTAAGCCTAATTAATCCATAATTATCAAAAGTTTACTGTAGCATCACATTGTCAAAATCATGGCGTAATTAGACTCAAAAGATTCGTCTCGCGAATTAGTCTAAGGTTATGGAATGGGTTTTGTAATTAGTGTATGTTTAATACTCTAAATTAGTGTCTAAACATCCGATGTGACAGGGACTTGAAATAAGTCCCTGGAAACCAAACACGCCCTGAATCTGAGATCGACGATATGATGCCGCCGGACAAACCAGCAAACCTATCGCAGATTGTTTTCAGCTGCTGGATTGCACAGGCACAGCAGGCACGTGCAAAATTAAATTCAGTTTGTTCATGCATGCCTTTGTGTGGTGCAGAATATAGTAAGCATGTAGACTCTATCTATACGTAGATATTTGACGTTTAAGATAACATGTTGTCAGCTAGATTTTTTAAAGTTTGACCACCAATATAATATTGTCCCGATAAGTTATATTTATAAGTTTGTGATATTGTGAAGTTATATTCAACGAAATCTTATCCTCAACGTTATATACTTACGACTGAAGAGAAAGTATATGCGCAAATGCTTCATCCTAATTGTAAATATTTGACATGTAAAGGCATGATGTGGTTAAATATTTTAAATTTGACCATCAATATTCTATCAAAATAAGTTTATGATGTATTATGATAATACTTTTTGAGGCAAATCTTCTTATAACATCTTTCTTGTTTTTAAGCTAAACATTCTGAGAGGAGTCAAAGAGTATATTTTTGCTAGGAGGGTATATATTATTTGTGTCCTATGATTAATATATGCAGTACTACTATTAGGGTTTATAAAACGGATGGTAACCACGTGGTTATAGCAGTAATCACACTTACTGCTAGGTACGATAAAGGTAAAACCACAGTAGTCCTATTAAATTCAAATAAATTTAAAAAATAATCTAATTTTTTTGATAAATTTTATACCGTTTTTTACGGTTTGCCACGGTGGTAACCGTGCTTATCATACCTCCCGGGCGACGGTAAGGGAAACCCAAACTACTACTACTACTAGGTCGTTGCAGGCTAGTTTGAAGGCCGCCACTATTAATTCATTTCCAGCTGATCTACTAACACATTCAGTGTGTCTGGCTGTACCCTGCTCTAGCTTTGATGATTGATTTTGTGAGTGCAGCCACATGAGATGTCGTCTCTATCAGGTCTAGCTAGTGTGATGGCTGCAGGTGAATTCTCCTGTCTCTGTCAGGGTTTTGCAGGGACCGGGGTCTATATATGAAGCATATTCTCATCAATTCATGGAGTCTCTATAAATTTCATTTATAACATGCGGAAGAGGAATTTTGTTAGTTCTCTCGCTTTGTCCGATGTACTTTAAGTTTGATCAACCACGATCTGAATCAAGTGGTTGAAGGCCATCATCAATTTGTTGCATGCATGGAGTGCTGTCACTGCTGTCTACAAAATTATGACAAGCTATGTACGATCGACTCAAAATGTTGGCAGTGAGACAAAAGGCAAAGGCAATGATTTTACTTGGTGCATGAGAATTTCATCAGGTCAACATGTATAAACCTTTTGGCTGACGCTGTAGTGTAAGAATTCAGAGGAATTTCACAAGATTAAATTAATTCAATAATATTCAGAGGAAATTTTCCAGCGAACAGGAACCTGCCATGTTAGTATAAGCCAACAAATTGCTAACAAGAGGTCATGTTGCTCATATTCTATAGAGGATATACCCATCTTGGAGCTACTCTGCATATTAGAGCAGATATTGTCTCATAGAATCTTAATAACGAAAATAATTTATATCCTCGAACTTTGCCATATATACGGCACACAACCTATATATAAGGTTTGCTTTGCTTGATAATCGATATGATCGAGAGATACGGTTTAAATTTTTAGTTGCTTGACATATCATTTGAAACACACGGGCTCCATCGTTTAATCGGCTTATTCCAGGAATAAGCCAAACGGCATATTTGCAAACGGAAAATAATTTGCGAATAAAAATTTTATATACATGTTCTTAGCGATCTAAAAGTAAAGGCTGAAAAATAAACTTCGATTGAAAAAAACCTCAAAATCAATTCTAAATTTAAGGTCGAAAAATTCAAATTTTGGCTGATAAGTATAGGCATAAGTGAAAAGATGAGACAAGTTCAATTTGCAGCAGAATTTGTACAGGAGTAAGTTCAATTTCATCAAGATTATGAGAAGAAAAAGGAAATGTGTGTTGTGAAAGAGGGCCATTCTTTGTTCTCCCTACGATTTATAATTTTGCCAATTTATAAGGAGGTATATCGTTTTGGGCCGATATGCCTGTTCAGCCCAGGAGGCCCAGGAAAGGTTTGGACTTCTGGCCGGCGCTACGGCCCAACGCAAGCAGGAACACAGCCCACACGTTGCACATCAACCTGCCATCTCTGACTCGATGGTCATTTGCGAGGTTGCACAAAGGAAAAAGTCCACTTTTGGTCCCTTATTATACGTTGGATATGATACGTATTGCTCAACTGTAAAACCAGGAATAACGAATCCCCCAACTGTCAAACCTAGTGATGACTCCTCGTACAATATCGAAGAAGGTGGTATTGGCTGACGTGTCATTAGTCATCACAAAAATTTTTTTTAAAAAGGTGGGCCCACATGTCATTCCTTCCCCCTTCTCTCTCTCTGCTTCCTTTCCTTACCCCTCCTATCTCTCCCCTAAATTTTCTCTCGGCGGTGGGGATGCAGCAGGGCAGTGATGAACGGCTCAAGCTAGAGCGGCTTCCTGACGAATTCGATCAGCTCCGGCGAAGAATAATGTTGGAGAAGCTGCGACTATAGCTGTGGCTCGACAACCACAATCATAACTAGGTATAATGACTCCAACTATTCCGTCAGTGTTTTAGTGTTTTGACCGGCAACCCCAAGTGTACTTGATTTTAATTATTTTTCGTGTTTGCTTGTTTGGGCTTGGGTTTTTCCGAAACCTGTTTGCATATGTAGTTTTATTGGAACAGCAGGGCAATTTGTTTCTTGCAAGTCCATTCCTTTTTATAATGGTTATGGCCAATTCATTTGAAAACAATCGATTCAATATGTAAGAATTGTTATAGAAAAAAATAAAATTTTGGAGGAAAAGACATCCCTCCAAATATTTCTTAAGAAAAGTTATGAGTATATTGGGGATTGAATATGAGACTTTGGGGTTGAAATCATACACCTCTTGCCGTTGCACTATCAAGTACATCTCGTAAGAATTGTTATTTTGCATTTTACTCTTTTCTTTACCCTAATTTTAGTTTAGTTCATCTATCTTCGTCGATTTTCATTTTAAGCTATCTATAGAGTACAAAATCCTTTGTAGGTTAATCCGAAAACCTTTCAATTATTTTACTAGATAGTGTTTATTCCAAAATTATTTTAAATTGGCCTTGAAACTGGTTTTTATTCAATTGTCACCAAGGCCAAGAGCTAAGTTCGAGATCAAAGAACTACTTCGACTATTTTGTCTACAATGGAAGCTTGGTGTAGAGCCAAAAAAAATGATAACAACAAGCCAACCCTGTATCCTAAAATTGAACTAACCTAATGCTGTCACTGCATGGGAAACGATTTTTAGTCTCAGTTTACAACCTTTTCACTACCGGTTATAGCAACTGAGAAGAGCAATTTGGGATTAAAGACCTCGATCTTTAGTACAGTTAAAAAAACAGGTACTAAAGATACATAGCAAGTAAAAAAATGTGGGATGTGTACTCAAGATCTCTCGTCTCAACCCTCACATGCGTAACCATCCCACCTACTACACACATCTAACATAAATAGAGATGCTTTCCTTTTGAACTAATACTAGAGGCATCTTTAGTACTGATACTAAAAATATCTTTAGTCCGGGTTGGTGTTACCAACTGGTACTAAATATGTATCTTTAGTCCCAGTTGGTAAGATGTTTCTAGAGACTTGGATTTTTAGAACCGGTACTAAAGCATCTTTATTACCGATTTTTAATCTAACCGAGATATTTGTGATTTTGGATACCATGTTAAAAGATCAGTTCTTTAGTGTATTTAGTAAAACCGGTTTGTATAGACCTACTATATAGCTATATAACTATGCTTTTTATACATGTCATTGTATTTTATATACAACTTTATCAATTTAATTTAGACTTTTTTCAATGATTAACGTGATAATTTTTAGGACTTTATGGCACAGTATGTACTAAAAAAATTAAAAACACACACCATGATCTAAACATAATAAAAAAACCAAACAGGTTTCACACAAATAATAACAACCTTTTCATCCACTAATTGTTTATATTGTGATTAGTACCAAAGGGGAATCAAGAGGATCATAATTCTCTCTCTTTCTTTTTGCTTGTCTTAGTTGAGTTCTCCTTCTCCCTCTCCCTATTGCAATGACTCCAATCGACGAGTCTCCACTCGCCACTAAACAAACATTTTGTTTCATCTTTTATTTTTTTTCTTTTCTTCTTGAGAGCCACTAGCTACGTAGTACGTCGGCTACACACACTCTCTTTGTGCTTGCCCCGTCATTGCCCAATCCATATCTCCCAAAAGAGCATATCTTGTCGGTAATCCCATGACCTTCAGATCGACAAAGTTGGTTTTGTTCCGTTTTCTCTTTTCATTTCTGACAGCGACTCTCTCGTCGTTTGGAAACCGCAGGTTTCTGAAACCAGTGGTATGAAACTCTACTGATCAATTTTGTGTTTAGCTTTTCTTTTTAATTGTACTTAGTACTATATATTATGTTTTTTTAAGAAAGAAAATTGGCTCGGAGGTTTGGTATTTAGTATTAGCTAACTAAAGTGAAGCAAATCATGTAGAGGCTGAGTTTTAATCCATTATAAAAGAAAAACTTTAGTGAAGAAAATTACATATGACATCGGCTTTTTAGAGTCCATTCAGAACTGCTGACATTATAGCCGAATCAAATATTATATATTGTAAAGTTAACATATAGCTTATAGAAATTAATCTAGGTAATCCTGATGTTTAGAATTTTTTCAAGAAATCGTATTTTTTGGAAGCATAGCACAAATAATCGGGTTGTTACCCCCAGTAAGCTAAGAACGGGTCCTTTAGTCATCTGAAGAACCTTGCTTCACTTTGTGACACGTGGCTATCATAAATCTTAAAGCAATATAACTACTGTATAGCTGTAGCACTTTTAAGGAAATTTGCAAGAGGTGTTTCAGTGAAATTTTGCAGGAAATTTAGAGAGGAAACAATAAACGAGCAACGTGTACTGATAAATTGGGTGATTAAGCAAATTAAAGTGAGAGTGGAAAAAAATGTGAAATGGAGACGGCGCCACGTTTACACATATATGCATTGCTTATCGTCGCCACATTTCGTGTCTTATCACCAAATGATTGACTCTAATAATACCACTTGCGCAAGCAAAATCTCACATCTTTGGAAAGCACATTGCTTTGCCTTCTTTTGCTCATGCCCTTGCTTTAGTTTGTTCTCAGTTATCTCTTGGCTATTGCACATATGACACATTGGAGTTGGGGGGTGGTGCAGTGCAGAGATGCTTGCTTTTCTGTGCAAGAGCTAAGCATAGCTATATACTTGTCATCAGCTAAAGGCAAGTGCTCCAAATTAAAGTCATCCTCACAAAGTCTTAGCATTGAAGCAAAGATTTTGCTGTGCTGCATTCCTGCCCTCCTGAATGATTTATCGGTTTCAGTGTCCCTGTGCTCATGCGTGCTTGATGTTCAGTTTCAGTCTAAGGACGTCTGAAAGAAAGGGAAACTGAAAGAAGCTACATCTTCTTTTATCCTAATGTAATCACTCTGATGGAATCCTGCAGATGGTAATGGAGATTAGTCAACAGATGTTTTAATGTAGCATAGTATGATAGATCAGGTGCATGGGGAGATTAGTCAATAGATGTAAGGAATCTTACTTCTGTAAATGCAGTGTTCAGAACATTGCATAGCAGATAGCACATATCTGTTTTTCCTGAAGATTTGCCAGTTCTGAAACTTCCTGAAGAATATATCATCAGTTTTCGTCTGAAAAGGAACGGTAATACTTTGTTCGAAGTTGAACTTGGAACCGAATGAACAGTCAATGTTCAGTCGAATAATGTTCGAGTCCGGTGTCGATTCGATCCATCGCAATCTGCTTACCAGGCATCTTACAAACTGGAATATCACAGCTGGGAAAGCTAAGATATTGGTGCATATCTGACAAGCAAAGGGTTGAATTGGTTGTCTGAAAGAGAGCTGGCTCAACCCAATTTCATGCACCATTAGCCCATGAAAAAATTCTTCTTCCAAGAGCATCTTCATAAGTGATACATGCATTTCAGGGAACAAAAGCATCCTAAGAGGTGAATTATTTCATTCACAGCATGCATGTTGATATGCCGGTCACTTGTTCTCTGAACACTGCAAGTTGTGGGTTGTCAGATGCACAGAGAAAGAAGAACGCACCGACAATATGCCAATCGATCAATCATGATTTGGTTGTCTCATTTTTCATCCTGGGGATTAGTTCATAAGACCTGGTAAAAACTTCAGTGGAGTTTGATCAAGATAAGCTTTTTCTTTAGCTAATGCTTAGCACTCAAATGCACTCTCACCCCCCTTTATTTTCTCCATCTTCCTCTTTTGATCAACTTTGGTTTATCATCTCTATGAAATATTCCGCGAACGCCTTTCTTTTGTGGATCATTGGAATCCTGCCTACCTTATCTGAAGAGGTGGAAAGAGATATGTTCTAAAGCAAAGTTCAGTATATTCAGAACCTAACCAACAGCTTAGCTTCATGAGCAAGTTATGATATTTGAGGTTGCTACTAATATCAATTCAATAGTTTCTCGATGTAGGAAAATATATTTTTCATTTTTATGATAATTCGGTCATAAAAATGCTTTACAACCTCCCAGCCTTTCCTTTGAAGGAAAGATTTCTTCATTAAGATTCATGCTTCAAGATTAACCACCAGTAAATTCTTGAGGCCACCACACCTTTAATTTCTCTCTAAAAGTCAAAAAAGCAAGATTCCCACGGATTGATCATGGACAGGTCATGGTGAAACCATCAGAGCTCACAGGAACCCTAGCAGGAACAATCAAGGAATAACAATTTTCAGCACAGAAGCATCGGTACCGTCCTAATTATTCGCTGTCATTTTTCTTTTACCCTAACAAAATGAGCAAAGATGGATTCTCCGTGCATTCAACTCAATATGACATTTGGTTCGACAAATCCCGAACTTTACATACCGTAATATAAAATTAACAATAATGAAAAGGATACGAAACAAAGTAAAAGAATAGGAAGCCAAAATCCCCCAAATGGCCAGGTAATTATGCTGCAATTATGTGGCTGCCCGGGGGCAAGCATGTTACTTCACTGACAGATGGATAGGAATTCCTCATGTGGGTTACCTTGGCATCTTGCCGGAGTACTTTTCCGATTCCCTTGGGTCCACACAACACATAAACACTCTCAATCCCCTTTCCTTGTTGATACCTTTAAAAATCAGATGATAGACTTTGATGAGCTCTTTAGAAAGAATTATTGATGATGCTCTCACCTTTGCCAAAATGACCTGTGACTTGTTGTGGCAGCCAGTGCTTGCTTCTTCCCTCCCTCACCTCACCTCACCTAGCCCAAGCATCATTCAAGAATCTGCTTTTTTTTTTCTCCCTCCTCCTCCTTGACCTGGAATATGTTAAAGCAGCAAGAAAACACGAAGAGGCCATTTTTCTAAGCAGGTATTGCATCAGATTGCTTAAAGTAAAGCCAGCCAACCTTTCTTGATTTTCAAAATGCTGTCTAGCCTTTTGGCAGGCCCTTTTGTTTTTTTTCCCCTTCTTCTTCGTGCTAAATCAATCGGAGGCAGCATGAGCAAAGCAGGCAGAGGAGATGCGGAGGAAAGGAGGGAAAAAAATTCCCCGTATCTTAGCCCGATGCCTCGTCCCGCGCTTTTAATCCTCTGTGGTAGTATGAACATGAATATGAAATACGAATATGAATATTCGCGATGTAAATTCAGACAACCACTAGGATGTCACCTAAGATGCCACCACCACCAAACATGCGGCCTGCCCTCCCATGCAAGTCACTGCTCATGCGAACGGCACACAATCATGAGATGCCGGAATAAACATGGTGATGTTCTTTGCAAGCTAGCATAGCCAACAAGGAAGACAATGCAGGCCAAAGCATCTGGTTGATGAGTGGACAAAACGCTTGTCCTCAAGCTAATTGCGGAGCTGACAGCAACGCCAGCGAGCTTGAGACTGATAGAGGGAGGGGGGACTAACCGCGAAAAGGACCGGTGCTTTCAGAGCGAAACGTGCGCTGCTGATCTGAGTGAACTGTTCAATCAAACCCCGGCGCCTTCTCTTGATCACAATGCGCTGCCCTTGGTTCAGATCTTTGCAGAGAGACCTGAAAAAAAGTCTGAGACATCATCAGTGGCATATTCTTGGCCAGATGAAATCACTGAATCAAATGGTACAAAGTACTAGTAGTAATTCACAGGCAGTAGTAACTGTTTATTATGCAACCAAAAGGAAAAACAAACAAAGGGCATGTTTAGTTCGCGAACGAAAATTTTTGGCGTGTCACATCAGATATACAGACACACATTCAAAGTATTAAACATAGACTAATAATAAAACAAATTACAGATTTTGTCTGCAAACTGCGAGACGAATTTATTAAGCCTAATTAATCTGTCATTAGCAAATGTTTATTGTAGCACCACATTATCAAAACATGGAGCAATTAGGCTTAAAAGATTCGTCTCGTAATTTACATACAATCTGTGTAATTAGTTTTTTTCTTGTCTATATTTAATACTCCATGCATGTGTCCAAACATTCGATGTGACAGGGTAAATTTTTTTTTGTTTGGGAACTAAACAGGCCCAAACTTGGATGAATAATCGAACAGTGTGAGATCAATCCAACAACTGTCCATGCAAGCAAGACTTGTTCAAGAGCCATACCTGTCCCTGTACATGTCGCTGAATTTCCTTTCCTGGTACTCCGTCTTCGCCTGCACCTGCGCATGCAATTCAAGCAAGGTCAGGCATTTTGTCAGCGACCACTTGTCATGGGAACAACATGAGAGTTTTTGGCAATGGCCTACATCTGCATGATTCAGCTTGCAGCAGCACAGTGTGATCTCTGAAACTCTAGTGCAATTGGACGGCTTGACGCCAATGCACAAGTACAGGCATGAATATGCCACCTTCTGCTGCTACTCTCTGGCTGGCTTGGTTTTCAGACATATTCCCCTGATTTTGATGTTTGACCCTGCAAAACTCAAGGAAAAAAAACTCTCAAGGACGTCCTCAAAAACAAAAACTGTACAGACAAATTTGTGTTTCGATTACAAACCGCCAGCCTCGGTAGAAAAACTAGCGATGCTAAAAACAGTGAAAGCTGATGAGTCCTTTCATTGGACCCACTCATCATTTGGCTCTACAAATCCCATGAAAAGGCTCACTTATTAGTGCTCGCTTCACCAAATACCCTACAACGACCATACAATTTCTTAACAAACAACACTATACAAACACATTCCAGCTGCTGAATAGCAGCACACCATAAGAGTTGAGAATTGAGAGCAGGAATTTTACGAGATTTTCGTATAACAGCAAATAGCTAGAAATTGTTACGAAAAAAAGGAAATCATGATTGAAAGGAGGGTCTGAGTATGAAATGGAGAGAATACGACCATCTCCTGTTGTAACTTGCGATCTTGGCCACACAGACGCACGCATGCACACATATATTAGATGCATATATAGATACATACACACAGAGGGCGCCTTTTAACAGAAGGTTCCTTTTGATCCATGCCGATAGCTAAGTCCCGATTACTTCCGTGCTCTGAGATCTGGATTAGATTCCTTGATTCCCCTATCATCAGAAAAGCCAAAGGCAGTTTGCCAATTGCATCAGGATACTGTTGGGGTCCTCTGAAAACGCAAAGGTTACCACCATTATTCTCTTCTCTCCTCCTAGTTTTTTTTTAACCTCACCTCACCTCCCCTTTTGATTGATATTTTTCTTCCTTTCTTTCACCCATCTAACAACCCTTTTGCTTCCTCTGAATGGCCTTGTCACCCTTTTTATTCATTCATGCTCTCTACTTTTAACAATTAACAGTGTTTTACTTGTTTACAATTTACAGCAAGAGTGAAGAGTGTGATATGAAAAAAGATGGATCACACAAACACACACACTCCTAGCATATCTGTGTGTCTGTCTGTCTATCTATCTAATCTTCACTTGGAAGCAAATTTTGGTGTGTGGGGGAAAGTTGCATCGCCCTAGCTAAGGCTAGGGAGCTCTGATAGTTGAAGAGAGAGAGATAGTGGTGGTGGTGGTGGGGCACTGAGAATCCAGCAAAGGGAGAGAGGAGCTGAGAAGTGTGAGAAAACAGCAAGAGAACAATGCACAAACAGCACACATATATATGCCACATCTTCTCTCTCTCTCTCTCCTAAACTTTCTCCATCTTTTCTACTACTACTATTAGTTTAATTATTTTTCTCTCTCACGCACGAATTTCTATCCTTTTGAGAAGGCGTGTATGTAGTTGAACTGTTTTGCTTTTGCCTGCCTACTGCTCAAAGATTCTCCCTCCTTTCAGGTCAAAGAAGTGAAAGCAAAAGGAGGAACAATTAAGGATGGGGAGGCTAGCCAAGCCGGCCGGCCGGCCAGTCAGTGACATGTATGTTCATGGATGCCTTGTGTTTGTGTGAGAAAAGATGGCTGGCCCCCTCCTCCTCACCACCACCACCACCATATATTCCCTTGCACACACACGCAGTCAGGGCAGGCAGAAGCAGGAGGAAGACGAAGAGGAATATATCTGAGTAGTGGAGTCCAAGGAAAGGAACCAACTGACCTTAGCTTAGCTTACCTTAGCTCAACCCCAAGCTTGAAGCTTCCACTATAAGAACTCACCCAGCCACACGGCTACTTGGACGACGAAGCAGCAGCAGCAGCAGTAAACAGCATCGCTCGCTCGTCTTCGTCGTCGTCGATCGGCTCCGGTGAGGGTGATCGGTCGCCGGCAGAGGCTTCTGATGCTGGAGAGGCCGCCGATCCTGAAGAGATACCGCGCACCGGGGTGGGCAGTGGTGGCTCGCTGGAAATGTCGTCGCAGCAGCAGCACGCCGGTGAGGCCCCCGCCTCCGCCGCCGCCGCTGCCCGGGCGCGGCTCAGGTGGACCGGGCAGCTGCACGAGCGGTTCGTCCTCGCCGTGGCGGAGCTCGGCGGCGCGGACAGTAAGCCCCACCCCCGCGCCTTCTTGCTTCTTCTTCCTCCTCTGACATCATTGATCATGGGCATGGCTGATCGATCGGCTTTGTTTCTTGGCGCCATTGCAGGGGCGACGCCCAAGTCCGTGCTGAGGGCCATGGCCGTGCCGGGGCTCACCTTGTACCACCTCAAGAGCCACCTCCAGGTGCGTGCGTGCGTGCGTCACGCCGCCGGCGAGCTCTCTCCGGCAGCCGATCAGCTTCTCGCAAACTCTGTCTGCATCGGTTCTTGGTTTCTGACAGTGTTAAGCTCTCTGCCGCTGCTGCAGAAGTACCGGCAGGCGGTGAGCCGCGGCGGCAATGGAGGCGGCGGAGGCAGCGGCAGCCTGAACGACCGGTCATCCTCGTCGGAGCGCCAACCAGCCGACCACGACGGCGATAGCGCCGCCGATGAGCCGCGCACCATTGCTTACGACGGCGACAGCGATGGCGATGCTAAAGAAGGTCTCCGTGATTCATCCAGGAGCATGGTGCAGATGCAGAGGGAAGTCCAGAGGAAGCTCCAGGAGCAGATTGAGGTAAAAAAAAAAGTTCAGAGTTCGTCGAGATTGTTGTCATTTGTCAATTGTCATCTCGTCGTCGTCTAGCTGATCAGTGATCAAGCAAGTTTTGATTAATCCATTATCCATGGCAGGTCAAGAGGCATCTGCAACTGAGGATGGAGGCACAGGGGAGGTACCTGCAGTCAGTGCTACGCAGGGCGCAGCAAGTCCTGGCCGACCATAGCCTGGCAAGCTCGCCGGAGGCCGCCACGGCGGAGCTCTCGGAGCTCGCCTCCGCCGTGGACATCGAGTGCATGTCCTCCTCCTCCCCGCCGCGGCACCACCGCCAATCCGCCGCAACCGACAGCTGCGTGACTACGACGTCGTCGTCGGAGGCCGAGAGCAAGGCCGCCGGGTCCAAGCGGCTCCACACCAGCGATTGCACCGTCGAGCAGCCGGTGCAGGGCAAGAGGGCCTTCAACTTCCTGCAAAGGCACAACCAGGCAGATCAAGAAGAAGAACAAGAAGAAGAATATGCAGGAGCAGAGGATGGAAGCTCATCAGAGATTGATCTGAACAGGTAGAGGCAGAGGAGGAAGAGAAGCAGCAGAAGCATCTGTGATGATGTGCTGCTGTGCATTGCTGCAGTGGATGATTGGTGGGGTGGCCTTCAAGGCTGGGGCCAAGCAACCAGGCTTTTGAGCAATGTCTGCCTGCTACTGCAACAGCTACTGCTGCTGCTACTCCTCATTCTATGATGATATATGTTTTACTTTAACTTATATATATATATATATATATATATATATATAGCTATGCAAGCATCTGGTTCTTGTGTTTCACGTACCTGTAAAAAAAAATGGAATTCGAATTGGTGGCTGGCCCAGCTGCAGATGCATGTGGCATGCTTGAGGTGCAAGAATATATAGAACTGTAGTAGTGTGGATTATGCAGCTAGTGAATGATGCTTTAGGGACCAATGGGATTTCCATGAAAGATGGAATTGGTTTGCAGTGTAATTTAAAGAGCAAGGTTGATTTTTCACAGCTGAGCTCAGTGTGGATCAAAGTTTAGTTACAGTGATTGGAAGTTAATATGTTAGTAACAAGAGCAGTAAATAAATCAGTTTGCAGTGAGAAAAGCATATCACTTAAGTGACTTTCATCATAGATTTGCATGAGCAGAATAAAATCTGAAATACCACACAAAAGAAACTTCATTTTTCAAAGTTGCCAGGCAATTACATTTTCCATTTTCTAGCAAGATTGATGTTAATGATTGTTTTAAAAAAAAGAGGGATGCTAATAAGAGAACACTGGGGTGCAATCTAAAGATACATACAACCTGAAAGGCAGCAACTTGCTAAAACTACTCTTTGACTTCCTAACGAAGATACAGCACATACCTTGTGTTTCTGAAGATTATGTATGTCTTTGTCTGCTCCTTCATCAACTCCAGATGAAATTAGTGGTTTGAGGACACTAGCCACACGTCTTTAAAAAAAAAAAGAAGGGCTCAAATTCAACAATTCTTCATGCCAGATGGGAAGCTCAATTTGGACAACTGTTATTTGTCTTCCACATTGTTGAAATTTGGCTGGCACCATAGTATGAATGAAAAAGAAACATGTTAAGAGATAGGAGCCTAGGCTGATCCCCCTGGCTAGTAGTAGCTAGTATGATTGCTCCAACGTATGTCAGCAAAATCCATACTTAGGGTATGAGTAAATGAAACAGTATTAGTCTTCGTGTATGCATAGTCGTAGCAAGAGAGTACCAGTGAAGAAGATAACAGCCTTATTAACAGGGGTGATTAAACTGTGCCCACATTGGCATTCAGTTTTCCTTTAATATCATATACATTTTTATGTGATTTTAAGGAAGTATATCACACCAATGTCTAGTTTGTCTCTCAGGCAGTACCTGACCTACCTCCTGTTCATTCCTTCCAGACAGAGAGAATATCCCCTGGTAGGTAGAGCTCACCAACATTTTCTAAGATGATGAACCTGGAAAATAACAGAAAAGCATATTAATAGCACTCTCTTTGTGCTACTGCCAGTCCTAAATAACATCTGATACATTTCAGACATTTACTTTCCAGTATGGATGAGCCAGTTACTGTCTTACTCCATTCACAAACGATGGCCTTTCTTTCAAGTTTATTTGAAAAACAAATGAGTATGAAGACAAGAATTTTCAGGCCCCTTTTGGAATAAGAAATTTTAGTAAATTTCTGGTGGATAAGAAACACCACCCTCATTGGATGTAAGGTTTCCAATAAAATGCATCGTGTGAATCCTGCACTTGCCTTAATTGGTTAATGGATTCGTCACACCTAATTTTAGGAGATGCATGCTTACAATGATCGGCAATATTACTTGTAGCATCTGGCTTCAGTGTCAAGGCCAGTATGTCAACAGGTTTATCTGTCAGACAGGTACATATGGCCTTGATTCCTATAGCTTTGACCTTAATATATATCCAACAAAGTATTGGCATGACAAGAGATAACAGATATGAAATATTAATAAGCACTTGCAGGCATCGAGCTAAAACTTCTTAGAGATGCCAATATCAGGTTTTTGTCTTGAGCAAATCTTATCTCCCAGATTAGCCAAGGCATCCCACTCGTTGACCCTTCCTGCTTGGAAGAGGCCAACGAAGACAGCTTTACAACGGAGCTAGGACATGACATTCTCAAACAACACCCAGAACATATACATAAGAATAAATATTTTTTAAAAAAAGAAGGACCTACAAGGTGGACGATGAACAATATCATTCAGAATTGTCATTGATTGGCAAGAGGAAATCATGTGGCATGCCCTGCCATATAGGAAACCCACTCAAGAATATGTTGGCTTAACGTGTGAACTATGAAATGCTGATGCCGAGGGAAAATAGCACGAAAATTACTATACCCCCAACATTCCTTGACCAAAGAAAAGGATGTCATCATCCCCCCTATGCTGGATTCACGGCAACTTTAACTGAAAAGCGCATCGCGAGCTTCCACGAAAGGGAAGTACTAATCACCAAGCATCACCTAAAACTGTACGAATGTGAAAGAATAACTGTCGGAAAGCAATGTTGCTCAGCAATTCCTCACCTTTGGTGTGCATTGAAAAGAGTAATCCACCACAAAGAAGGTGACCGCGTGCATGATAATCCTCAGCACCAGGAAGAAATGGGTAGCTCACGTAAAAATTTCTTTCCTCTAGATGGGCACCTTCTGCAGCATGAAAGAGCAGGCAAGTTCAGGCAACGCAAAATCAAGGCTCGGAGTCTTGATTTTGGTGAAATTTCTCCAGTGAGACAGTGACCGATTAACACGGTTTTTTGACCCATAATTTGAAGCGACAGCGAATTTGACACTCGATTTCCGATTGGAATATCATCAGGAACTCATCTGCGTAGTGCGTCCCCCTCATTTTCAGCATCTCCACCGAGTGTTAGGTCAGTAAAAATTCCCTGCATTAACCATGGCAGATGCAAACTTACAAGCACGGGGGTTTCCTCCCAACTGGAAGCAATCTGCCTTGAAAATTTACCTGCATTGGCAAGGCTAGAACTCCCCTCCGACGCCGACGCCGACGCCGCAGCCCGAATCCACCGCTTCCACGGCCGTCCTGTCCTCCCATCCGCCGGCCTCCGCAATCGCCCGTGGACGCCCGCCGCAGCGCTCGCCGGCGTCGACGAGCTTACGTCAGGCTTGGGGTTGGGGCTGGGACGAGGGCGAGCAGCCGGGGTCGCCGGAGGGGGATTCGGGGGACGGCCGGAAGTCGGCGGCGGCGAGCACGGTGATCCGCGCGGCGGCGGCGCAGTTCTGAGAACAAGATTCTGTTGGGCCTAATAGGACTTATTGGGCTTCTGGGCCTATGACGTAAGGTAGACTTTGCGGTATAGTGTACAAAGCGGGCCATGTTGGGCTTATAAAGCCCATGACATGCCTGTTTGTTTGAGTTGCGGCTTTTAAGTCGCAAACAAAAATTTGGATTTTAGAACGTAATTTAGGTTTCCCTTTTCGTTTCCTTCGCTCAATCTTACCTTTTGGACCGCTAAAACTAGAAGCATATACTCCCTCCGCTCAAAATATAAGCATTTTTGGATCCTGACATGGTCTCCGAGATACTACTTTAACCAATAATATCTACAAAAGTAAAATGTTTTAAATAAAAAGAGTTACATATTATAATAGTTTATTTAATGATAAATCTAGTCACATCAATTTTACATGATTAATCTTTTTATTTTTTTACTATTAATGATCAAAGTTAAAATTTTTGGCTTGTAACTATGCTAAAAATGCTTGTATTTTAGAACGGAGTATAAAAGTTGTGTCCTAGTTACTATAACACAAATCCATGCGTCGATTGCTCGTCCGAGATTAGGAGCTTTTTTTTGAAAAATACACATAAGACTTCAGAGGCAATGCTTACATTCTGTACTTTATTCATTTCAAGATCTGTCTAAACTTTTTGACAGAATTATTCGAGTTCAGAAACAATGTTCATTTACAAGTTTTAGCCTACTACACCAGATTATAGACTGAGGGCCATGTATTGCAGCCTGAATAAACTACATCAGTACATTGGCAAATTTTGGTAGGCTAATTAATTTGGAGTCTATAGTAATTGGCAGAGCACGCTATTTCATTTACAACTCTGTTATTCCAGCTTCTTTACAGGATCTGAATCGAATGCTTTTGCACTACTTTTTATCATGATGCTTCAGTAAATACTATGATTGTTGAAAGAATGACGGTGTTATTTCCACGCCCTTTTTGGCAGCAAAGAATGATTGGATCAAATCTGACCAAGACTGACGAGAAGAATGATCCGTGTTGAATTTTGTTCCGAACTTGATATGTGCAGGAGAGCAGCTTCATTTGCACATGATTTCTCGTAATTCTGCATGTCAGTTCCATCAATGACTACCTTATTCTGCTCAAGGAGGGCACACGCCGATATAATCAAAACCGACAATGAGGAAAGCTAGGCCTTGAATGAAGAGGAATATGTAGTATCCCTTCTTTGCATAAAGCACATCGTAGAAACCAGACAGAATTATGCAGATGCCAACAAAAATTTCTGAATAGTGGTACCTGATATAAAGAAGACATGTATCAACATTAGCAAAAAAAAAAGGCAGTTAAATATACCCCCCCCCCCCCCCAAACCCCCTCTCCCAAAAAAAAAAGAACGTTTGTCTCCTTTGAATTATGTGCATTCTCATAGGTTGGCAAAGAATTGTATTTAGTACTTCAAATGTATAATATTGTATTAACTCTGAAAGTTCTGAAAATAAACTTTGCTTACTTGTCCCAGAATCTCGTTCGTCTCTTCTTGAGCTTTGGTATTAGAGGCGTTGTTAGCTCCACATCAATCACTTTCACAGCATCTGATCCATTGGTGTCTGGCTTTGTCTTGTTGGCGTCTCCCAACTTCTCGGTGACAACCCACTCATTGACTCGGCCAGCCTCCAAAATACCAGTTACTGCCGCCTTTATCCGGTGCAATGACATGACATTCTCGAATAGGACCCAGAGGATCACAAGATGAAATGAACTGAAACAGAGAAAAAAAAACAGGTGTTAACTGAAAGCAACATTAGCACTGTCATTCTGAAACTTGAATATTGGGATGCTAGTTACCTGGGTGTTCCAACAGCCTTGCAGAGGGTGATGACTGTAGGAACATAGACAACCCCCCAGAGAGGAATTTCGATTTCAGGCAACCAAACGGACACCGGGATCACAAAGCAGTAGTAGATGAATGTCACTGTGTGAGCAGCAATCTTCCCAACAAAGAAGAAATCGTACCAAAGGTGGATTTTGTTCCAAAATGACACTTTCTACACAGGGAAAAAGGGTAAGCATGTAAGCCAATAAGAAGATGCGATCCATTTACCAAAGGTAGTAGATAGCCTAGTCAAAACACAAACCTTGTTTTCTAAAATCTCTACCATCATTTTCTTGAACAGATTTGCTGGTCCACATGACCATCTGTGCTGCTGAAACCGGTATGCCTTGAATGTGCTTGGTAGCTCGCTCTTGACCTAACCACAAAACATCATAGTATTCAGTGGATCATTATGTCTGTTGATTGTCAAGATACCTAATTTCCATTAATCAAGTAAAGGAGCATAGGCATACTTTGACATCACCAACATATACGAATTTCCATCCCTGCAATGTTGCACGAACCGCAAGGTCCATGTCCTCCACAGTTGTCCGGTCCTTCCAGCCCCCAGCATCGTCAATTGCTGCAATTCTCCAGACACCAGCAGTCCCTGAAAGGTGAAAACATTGTTTTTTAAGCCCAACAGTTACTAAATAATGTGCAAATCTGGATGTTTGGGTGACCTATCTGTACTTCTAAAGAACGCAATGGTGGTGACAGTGAATCTACAACCCCACCAAGGCACCAATTCCGCACTCAATTTTTTACCAAGTGCTCCATGAAGTTATTTAAAATATTACACATTGGTTCTTCCATGAATTGATATTATTTTATTATTTGAACTCTAGAATGCAAATTTATCATGGTTTGTGGTCACCAAATTGTCACATAGAAATGTAGTCTAAAAGCTAATTTTACAATTAGAATTATAAAGAACTTGTCGGGTGCTTCTTGTAACTAAAGCAAAAGGTGTACTCAATGAAAGGAAACACACATTAATTTGTCTAAAATAATATTAGCATGTGTATGATGCATATTTCTCATCTACAGGAAATGGACGAGCTTCTAACTAGTATATACATGATCAACAGGCTGTACCATTGAAGCCGAAAAAAGAGTACACCGAAGACCCAGCCTCTTGTTCGTACTTAAAGTGGTAGTCCAACGACATTTCTTGGAACCTTGTCAACAGGCACTCATTAGCGTTAACTGCATACACAACATGAAGATAGTCAGATCAGTTTAAGCTATCACACCCTGCAAAAGGAAAAATAAATTAAGCTATTGCACAACATCATTGTTATTTGCTAAACTATAGTGAGTGCTGAGTACAGCAAAAATAATGCATATGCACTGGCTACTGACCAAATTTCCAGCGAGTCTGAACAAGGGCGATCTCCGAGTTGTGCACGAGGAATGGAACGGTCCTAAGGAGGAAATCAGACTCGGGCTGGAAGTCGGCATCGAACATGGCAATGTACTCGCACTCTTTCACATAGTCGTGCTTCAACCCTTCCTTGAGCGCGCCAGCTTTGTAACCCTTCCTGTTCCCTCTGACCTCGTACTTGATGTTCACGCCTTTGCCCTGCCATTTCTGGCACTCCTTCTCCACCAAATCCTGAAAACCGAAATAGAAAACAATGGGGAATGTGTTCATACTAATATACTATTCACCGATAGAATGATCAAACTAGTCTCAATGCGAGCACTCTGAACTTTAAGCTGGCCTTTGCACTACCACCATTCAAGTGGCCAATCTCACTTTAATTACCAAACTACTAGTAGATCTGATAATTCTACTGGAGATATCCTAAAAAATGAATTTGCCAGATTAATCAGCAATAAAAATCAGTCATACCAACAGAAAAATTACACACATGTAGCCCAATTACATTATACTCCTAAAACATCAAATCTTTTCTTCTAAAAAGAGAACGAATCTGTCTCATACCAACTACTACCAAATCGTACCAAACAGCATAAGGCAAAACCTAATCCCACTAAAGAAAATCTGCGATACCTCCGATCCACGAGGCGCCGAGAGGGCGCATTCCTCCACGAAGATATCCCCCTCCACCTCCTCCCTCGCATCACCGCCGCTTCCTTCTCCTCCTCCTCCGCCGCCGCCCCCCCACTCGCCGGAGTTTTGTCTTGGAAGATGACCTTATCGGTGACGTCCTAAATCTAGGCCCAGTATACAGAAATGCAGGGGCCGGCCCAAAGAGAACCCACTAAGGCCCATCTAGAACACCCGAATTGTTTTGTAGTTTTTTTTTCACAAATTAAGAGATTTAGGTTTCTTTTAAAATGAATTTGACGTGAATTTCATTAGAACTTAGGCCTGGTTTAGTTCCCAACTTTTTTTTAAAACTTCTAAATTTTTCATCACATCAAAACTTTTATACACACATAAACTTCTAACTTTTCCATCATATCGTTTCAATTTCAATCAAACTTCTAATTTTAGCGTGAACTAAAAGCACCCTAAACTCCTGAACTAATTTCCGACAGATTCCAGTAAGATTCCATCATTCATTCATGTCCACTCAGCACCGAGATTCCATCCATCAGGCGTTCAGACCATCCCTCTCTCTCAAAACAAGATAATTCCATGTCAGCATCAAGAACAAAGATACTCCCTCCGTCCAAAAAGACTCAATTTTTAGGTTTCCGTGTCCAACGTTTTACTGTCCATCTTATTTAAAAAAATTATGAAAAAATTTAAAAGTACAAGTCACACATAAAGTATTAATCATGTTTTATCATCTAACAACAATAAAAATACTAATCATAAAAAAATTTCATATAAGACGGACAGTCAAACGTTGTACACAAAAACTCAGGAATTGAGTCTTCTGGGAATCGATGAGGACAAGCAGTGAAGGTGAAGCATCTCAAAAAATCAGTTGCTACTTCCTGCCATGTGAGCGGTCGTAGTTTGGTTCATCCTTATTCGTACCGCACAGATAAAGAAATAATTTATAGACAAAATTTTTATATATCTTTAGCGGATACAAAAGTAAATACCGTAAAATAAATCACGATAAAAACCTACAAAATCAAGTTTAAAAGTTTTAAAATTTAAATTTTAACTTATAAGTATAAGTATAAGCGTAAGCGAAATAATGAGATGCGAGATCTGGCAGTGGCAAGTTGGCACTTGGCAATGGAGCTTACCATATACTCCCTCCGTTTTAAAATGTTTAACACCGTTGACTTTTTAGTACGTGTTTGACCATTCGTCTTATTCAAAAAATTTAAGTAATTATTTATTCTTTTCATATCATTTGATTCATTGTTAAATATACTTTCATGTACACATATAGTTTTACATATTTCACAAATTTTTTTTAATAAGACAACGGTTAAACATGTGCTAAAAAGTTAAATGTGTCAAATATTTTGAAACGGAGGGAGTAATAACAACTATTGCTTTCTTCATGGAGTGTCCACTCATATCCACTGTTCAAAGGATAAAAACAAACTGCAACAGCAAGGATGGGTCTCACGAGCATGGTGACCGTGTGAGGAAGAGCAAGGTTTTTGCTAGGTGAGCTAGCTGTGGTGTAGTAATGGGAGAGAATCCGGGACGGCACGGGTGGCGTACACTGGGACTGCCGGAACTCACAGGGAAAGCCATAGATGCCCTCCATGATTGGCATTTGCAACGTGTAGTGGGAGCATTCATAATTAGGTTATGTTTAGTTCATTCCAAAATTAAAAGTTTGGGTTAAAATTAGTACGATGTGACTGAAAAATTATGTGTGTATGACAGGTTGATGTGATAGAAAAGTTGGAAGTTTGGATCAAAGTTTGGATCTAAACACAGCTTCAGTATATGTATATGTTCGGTTCAGGCCAGAGTACAAGAAAGATGTGCAACATGCAGGTAGTTCAGTTCCAGTAAAATTTGTTTGAATTTCCTTACTTCCATAGAAGCACTGGCGTATCCAAAGGATGGACCCGACCACAAAAAGAAACCTAGCTCAAGACAAATATATGTATGTGAAAAAATTATTGGGAAGAGAAAAAAAATCTTATTAATACTACATTACGATGCAATTTTAACCAATTTATACTTCTATTATGTATTATCTTATTATATTTATGATATTTATAAAAGTTATGTAAGTTGGACCATCCATATATTAAAATCCTAAATACGCTAAATACGCCCCTGCAAGGAAGAAGACCTGGCATGTACCTCCGACCTTGCCTGTCTGTAATTTCGTCCTCTTAGCAAGTGCACATGGTTGACGCGGTGATCTGAAGTTAATTATTATGAGAGGTAAATACTACTCTGTCCGTTCTATTTTAAATACGAATGATAAGTTTCCCTATCCAATTTTAATAGTCCGTTTTATTTAAAATCTTTTTAAAAGATAAAAAACATAATTCATATATAAAGTACTATTAATGTTTTATCACCTAATAACAACAGAAGTAATAATTATAAAAATATTTTAAATAAGACGTACGATTAAAGTTGGACACAGAAACTCATGCCAGCGCTTGAAATGGGACGGAGGGAGTATTATGTGGGTGAAGTAAGTGGCGTTGACGAAAGGTACTAATAGGCAGGAGTACACAAAAGAGAGGTATAAATGTTATTAAACGAGACGGGGACCAACTAAGCAAAGCGATTAGGAAAGAAGACTCCAATGGGCCACCACTGAATTACAGTACGGTATTTCAGGCAAAAAGGCTGCTGACCAGGTAAGCCAATTAATTTACAACGGGGGTCAATCTCTCCAAAGTTTGCGTTAAAAAGAAGAAGAAGAAGAAGAACACTGAAACGTTTGCTCACATGGCTCCAGCCTCCTCCAGGACAATAGATCTCTCTCTCTCTCTCTCTCTCTCTGCTCTGATCTACTACTATTCTACTAATACAGTTGCTAGTTAATTTGCTACTAGTTTGTGTATCTTTGTGCGGTTAAACAATGGCCGCATGTGGATCATGACCTCATGAGGCCATTGGTGGAGACAGGAATTAACAAACGCTTGTCCCTGCTAAGCCTTTTTAGCTCACCAGCGACGACAATGAGCACTCTTCTTTGATGAAGTGTAAAGCTGCTTTTACTTAAGCTCGCCCTACTTCTATCATTGTCGCTTGATAAAATGTAAGTTTTTTTAAAAAAGAGTTGCGTTGAGTGAGTGACTGACATGTTGGTCCGGAGCACCGAGTACAGGATCCTGATTGGCACGCAGCAACCTGAGGCTGATGTATCATCATCATAAGTTGTTCGGCGTATCAGCAACCACAGCCGCATGCAGTAGCATACATACCTACTTTTATCCGTTTAAAAAAACGGACTTCCAACTATAAATATGAACTCAGACTATAGCCAAATATGAACTCAAATACTAATATTATTTTTATCTAGTAATGCCTAGTACGGGTATCAACTTATTACCTGTATATGCTACTATATGAGAGAAATTTTATAATTTAATATTTTTTTGCGTTGACTAATTTCTTTAATTAATACTTGTGAGGATGACATGTAGAACCATTCGAGTAAATAAAAGTGGGTCAAGATATCAAATAATCGAAGCCCATATTAATCTGTTGCTTGATGCACGCACACCTTGGCATTACCGGTTTACTCAGGGCTTGCCGGGCCAGCATCAGATCCTCCGCTGCCGCCGCCGCCGGCGAGAGGGGCGGACCGCAGGACCACCGTGCGGCGCGGCGTGCTTCACGGCGGCCGGCCGACAAAAGCAGGAGGCATCAGCTGCAGGGGGACGGTAATGGGAATCGATGGCGATCGATCGATTTTGATTGATTTTGTGTCATTCTGTGGAGGGACGCTAACGACGACGACTGACAGCGACTCGATCACGTACGCAGAATTTCTATATATCTACACACTAGCTCATCACTACCCGTTGTCGTGTGAAGCTACAGTGTTCATTCACTCTCTCTAATTATTTTTTCTTGTCCAGTTCGATCTACGGATGGATCGGTCTCAGAGACAATATTCTGAACCCCTCTGATGAATCGGCACATGCAAATGCACTCCTCTGCTTACTGGTAATGGGCCCCACCACCCGGGGTGGGCCTGTGCCACCCTGGCAACACAAACTGGCCCCCACCTTGTCAGAAAACACTTTGCTGACTCATCCGCACGCCGTGCCACTATACCACCATACTCCCGCCATCTCATCATCTCACCCCTCGTAGCCATCATCGCGACGAGCAACGTGTGACCCACCTGTCAGTCACCGCGCCGATGTGTCGCCTACGTGGCAGGGATGGTGGTGATGCGGTGAATTTAACATTTTGACCGCTCCGTCGTTGTTGTCGCGGACGGATGAAACGGCCAGGTCAGCAGCCGGCGAGCGCCAGCGTGGCACACGGGGAGACGAGAAGCGACAATGGGTAAAAACGTGCAAACAGCAAGCTCAGCGACAACGAGTTGCCGGCGGCCACAGAAGTTAAAAACTATAATAAGAACAGAAATGGAAGCTAAAAAATGGCCTAGAGTAAGTAGCCTTCACATGCATTTGTTGAATTGTCTATATATATATATATATATATAGTTAATTTGTTTATGAACGAATTTCAGGTTTGGAAAAAATTGCAGCTGAAAAGAGACGGAAATTAATTAAAAAGAGAGGGGAATAATAATGGAATTAATTTGGTTACCTTTACAACGAGGTCAGTGGAGTCGTCGAGCACCTGTATGACGACGCGGTCGGACGGCCAGTCCAGCGAGCACGCCGCCCCGATCGACAGCTTGTACACCTTCATCCACCCATTAATCACCCACGGTTAATTAATCCAACTTAATTACTACTCCTCTACTTGCTAATCACCATCACTAATCATCATGCTCAATTCCTCGTCGTGGATGACTCACCTCGCGCTCGTTGAACATGGGGATCTGGACGAGCACCATGGGGAACGCGGCGGCGGCGGCGACAAGGCCGGACTCCTCGTCGTCCTCGCTGGAGGCGGCGGCGGCGGCGGCGCCGATGGGGAGCCACTTGTAGCGGCGGTCGGGCCTGAGGCGGAACGCGCGCACGGCGAGGCAGACGGCGGCGACGAACAGCTTCTCGGCGAGGATCATCACCGTCATGGCGAGCGACACGGCGACCAGCGCCCGCACGGCGGGCACCACCACCGCCGCCCTCGCCGCCGCCGCCGCCGCCGCCCATTGCGCCGCCACCGCCGCCCAGACCACCCGCACCGGCAGCTCCCCCCACAGCCTCGCCACCTCCTCCGCCACCCCGCCGCCGCCGGACGACGACATCGCTCGCCGTCGGCCGATTGGATCTAGCTCTAGCTAGTGTGCCACGCCGGCGATGCCACTGGCGAGCTAAGCTAGGTGGGAGCAGTACAATGGCGAGAGAGGATTATATAGGTAGGAATGGAGGCACATGGCACACACAAGGAGCATAAGAAATGATTGGGACACTCCAAGGAAGAAGAGGAGAGTTTCACTCCTACACTCTCTTAATTTGCTATAGCTGCATGCATGTGGTGTAGTGAGGTTACTATAATCACATTGATCATCTTGGCCAGCTTGGTTAAGCTAGCTAAATTGTTTTCTTGCCACTAATGGTGGAGAAATATATATATAGTCATTAGTCAAGATCTAGAATGTGATTAATCTCAGCTAATGTCTAGTAGTTATTGGCAATGTGTGTGGTTGGTGAGATTCATGGGCATATTATCATAGTGTATATAAAGATGTAAGGGCATGAGGTTGATTTTTGGGGGAGTGATGAGTTGTGAAGTGGTAGTAGTAGGCAAGGAGTGGTGAGGGTTCTAGGGGCCACTTGGTGTGTATTATTGGTGTAGAAAAAAAGAAGTGAGATGAGATGAGATGGCATTGGGGTTATGTGTCTGTGTGAGTGTGAATCAGCAGATCCAGTGCTTGTCTGCATCCAGAAGCCAGCCATGTGGTCAGATGTGTGCCTGCATCTCAAGCATCATCTTCTGTATATTAGTGTAGCAATGTAATACGGTGTATGTCCACATGGGCTTGTCACTGGGTAAATACATTGACTTGGAGGCTTTAGCCTTAATTTGGTCAGTACATGGTGTAGACTTATATGTTTACTTTTAAGAAAGGAAAAAAAAAGAAGAAAGTCATGGGTGATGGTATGTTCAAGACTATACAACTGTTCTCACTGAAACAGATTTTTTTTGTGGCTAGAAAATGTGTAAGCGTTGTTCTTTCGGGTCATAACGATTTGGTAACCCAAATGAATTTTTCGTGACTTTTGCGTTATGAACGGAGTCAATGAAAACGCGACGGTACTTACAAGTATGATTGGCACGGTTTTGAACGGCCTTATCGTTTGGCTTAACGGTATATTTGCAAACGAAAAATAATTTGTGGATAAACTTGTTCTTATCGATCTAAAAGTAAAGTCTAAAAAATAAACTTCAATGAAAAAACTCTAAAATCAAATTTAAATTTAAGATTGCTGATAAGCATAAGTATAAGCGAAAAGATGAGGCCGGAAGTGTCCTTTTACGGCCAACTATAGTCAATATAACAAACTTGAAGACTCTCCGTGTAGATCCCTCCCCAGAGCGATGCGGGCGGTGACTGAATGAAGACCGCTGTTGCTCCTCCTTCTTCCTCCTCCTCCTCCTGCTTTGCTTTGCTGCCACCCAAATGGCCCATGGGCAAAGCTGGCCGGCCGCGAGGATGGTGGCGGTAGGGCTCTCTCCTCTTTCACAAGGACACCACAGCGACTGGGGAGCCGTGGTGACCCAAGGAGGTAGAAGCGCCACCTTCCAGACAGATTCCTTTTTTTTTCCTAAAACGGAATCGCAGGGAGAACATATCCATTAGGACTTCTAGGCCATATGACGACCGTTAGACATGATTTTGAAGTGTTTGCTTCGGAGCAAACTTATAGTTTCAACACCAGAACAGATCGAATTTTTGGGAAGAACGAATCGAAATTTGAGAGAGGATTTTTTTATGACTTTTGCTTACAGAATTAATAGAGTATCCCGAATTGCATATTGAATTTCTATTATTAGTGGATTATTCTTTTGGGGGTGCTGTCGTTTAATATATGTACTTACAAGGAAATTCCAGATTAGTGTAGTCTCGGACACATGGGTAAGATAAGCTCATTCCACTATAAATATTGGAAAAAGTACGAATTACTCATGAACTATCGCGGTCGATCAAATTACCTCCTGAATTCGAGTACTAGATATTTTCACCCTCAACTATTTAAACCGGACAAAATAACCCGCCTAACTCAATCTAGAGTGGTTTTCATCCTACGTGGTGTACGAGTGGTAGTCCAGTCAGTATTTTCTTAAAGAATAATTAGTGGGAACCACATGTCAGCATCTCTCCTCCCCTCACCCCACCTCTCTCTCCGTCTTCCTTCCCTACCTGAAGCACGCGGCGGTGGCCACCGGCCTGTCCTTTCTTCCAACTCCATCCCTTTCCCTCCTTAGAGGTCCGGGCAAAGAAGCTCCTCATCACGACCCCTCGTCCGACAGCTCATTCTCGCCGCCTCCCCCACCTCCGTCGTTCATATCATCGCTACCGCCATCACCGTATGACATCGGCCACTTCCCCAGCATTGGTGCCAAGCCTCGGAATTTTTGGAAAGACCTTCGTCGGTGCTGGAGCGAGGAGGCTTGTAGTCACTGCAACTCCTCCTTAGTCTCCATCGGCGTGCACGGCTCCTCCACGGTCTCCATCGGCGCACGACTCCTCCTCGACCTCCGCCGGCATGTGGCTCCTCCTTGTCCTTCGCCGATGTGTGGCTCCTCATCGTCCTCTACCAGCGCACGCAACTCCTCCTAGGCCTCCAACAGGAGGCTCACAGCCGCCAACGCGCGCCAGAGAGGAGGCTCGTAGGTCCTCCTCGGCGTTCGCCGATGTGCACGCTCCTCAGCCTCTACCGTGGGGAAGCTTGTCGCTGAGATAGAGAGAGATAGCCGAGCCGGTATAGAGAGAGAATCTGGCATAGTCCTATTGATTTTTTTATAAAAATATTGTTGAGTGAACTACCACATAGGACGAGAAACACTCCGGATTGAGTCTGGGGGAGGGGGGGGTTATTTTTCCGGTTGAATAGTTGATGGTGTAAAATATATGGTATTCGGTCGACTGTGATAGTTTGGAGAGGTATTTCGTACTTTTTCATAAAATATATACCATTGAATAACCCTGCGGGTATGCTAGAATTACTACACTTTAGCATATTGTTAAATGTGGGTGACTATTCCTATATATATTTAGTTAATTTCCTGCTGGCCTAGTGGTTGCTTCTATAAGAGGTCATTTCTTTCATAATGGGGATTAATAAGTAATAACTAAGGTTATTTCTGTGAGGTCATTTCTTTCACATTAGGAGATGCACCTACCTAGCATGTTCTGTTAGTAGCATGTAGGGTAGCAAATGTACTATACTTAATAGTACTACTGTAGGGCTTATACAACATTATTCAATTCAAAATTATTACTCCAGTTCATTGCATCTGATAGTTCCAATTCATTACTTAGATCGAAATGAAAGACCAGGCTGAGGAATATTGAACCTAACAAGTGCTTTCATTTTTATATTGAACCTAATGTGTCCATATTGTCATATTCGTCGAAACATGGGAATTAATAGACGGCTGACCTTCTTACTAATGTGTTCCATTCCAACTATATTTCCTAGCAAGTAACAACATTCCAAATATAGGAAAGGAAGATTTAAAAAATACCAGATAAGAATCTTAATTTCCTTACCCATTCCAAGAATTGTCCACGTTGAATATTGTTTAAGCACTTTGTAATTTCATTTGAAGAAGAAGAAAGTAAACTTGTACTTTTGTAGCTAGAATATGTGTGTAAACTGGCTTTTTCACATTTTGGTCCTTTTGAAAAACTTATTTCGCAAATAGACCCTTAAAAAAACTTATCCCAGAAATGATCCTTTTTGGGGCGCCAGAGTGGCTGGCGCCGTCGTCCAACTGGACGGCGCCAGAGAGGCTGGCACCGTCCCCCTGCCGACGTGGCGGGGCAATGCTGAGGTGGCTAGGGGGAGCGCGCCAGAGTGGCTGGCGCCCCCCCCCCCACCCCTCACCTCCATTTCTGTTTCTCTGTATGGAGTTGCAACGGTGTTATTTTTGTTTTATTTTTTTGGATGTTTTTTCACACTTAGGATCACGATACAACCAACCATAAAAAAAAAATTTAAACTCAAACTACCACTTAGCTAAGTTTGAAAATAGCTAGCATACCACTTAATTAGTCTACTTTGCACCTTCACTAAAATTAGACCATAACTCCTTTAGTAAAACACTTTGATCAGCATGTTAAACATAGAAGAGATCCTTTAGTAAATTAGACTATATAAAATTACTTAATCTAATTCAAAATATAACCACATGAAATGATAGCCATAAGTTAAACAGTATAGAGAGATGCAATTTTTTATTTTTATTTCATTTTTTGATATTTTTTTTCACACTTAGGAGAACATAGGAACCAACCATATAAAAATAAACTCAAACGGACAAAATATGTGACTTGTAGAATTTTCCAAAACTCTACCGAAATAGACAAAATATGCCATTTATTGAAATAGGCGTAACTTTCTCATACGGACTCGGAATCAGGCAAATAATATATTCACGGACATCTATAGAAAAAGTTACACCCGATTCTCCCCGGCTTTGCGGGGTTCGGCGATATTAAAACCTCCAAATTCCAACTTGCAAGATTGTGTTTTCGAGAAGAGAAGTTTTTCGGTAGAGCTTTGAAAAATTCCACAGGCCACATATTTCGTCCGTTTGAGTTTATTTTTTATATGGTTGGTTCTTGTGAGTTCCTAAGTATGAAAAAAAATATCAATAAAATAAAAATAAAAAAGTTGCACATCTCTCTCCTCTACACTAGTTCGGAGAGAGAGGAGAGAAAAAAAATTCTACAGGTCACATATTACGTCCATTTGAGTTTATTTTTTCTACGGTTGGTTCTTATATGTCCCTAAGCGTGAAAAAAAATCAAAAAAATAAAATAAAAATAAAAAATTTCGGGGGGGGGGGGGGGGGGGGGCCAGCCACTCGGGCGCGCTCCCCCTAGTCACCTCAGCATCGCCTGGCGCCGTCCAGTTGGACGACGGCGTCAGCCACTCTGGCGCCCTAAAAAGGACCATTTCTGGGATAAGTTTTTTTCAGGGGTCTATTTGCGAAATAAGTTTTTTAAAAGGACCAAAATGTGAAAAATCCAGTGTGTGTAAATGTATTACTGGTTGGTTGCCCCCCTCTTTTGAGAAAAAAATTGTGTGCACATGTGGTTTGGTCGATCTCAGTTAGTTATGTGTAACTAAGGATTTTTTTTTGGTTGTGAATTTTAACTATATATGCGTCATACTAGTACGTTTATTTGCCATAATTGGTCATACTGCTAAAATTATTTTCATATGCTTCAATATCCACGCACAATATACACAAAGACCCAAGGCCCCCAAGCAGTGATTATTTTTTTAAAAAAAATTAAACCCTTTTAGATTTAAAACTTTAAAAAGCAAACTCTCACAAAGTTTGATTTTAAAAGTCAATCTTTTGGCCTGCTGTGGCAATGTCAATGTTATGATGCCGCCACATCAGCTATGCCACGGTCTTCTAACGCGGCTATGTTATTTCGCCACGTCAGCTTTCCTTACGATCCCTGATATGACCAAAAATATCTCACCCGAAGCAGTAACTGTGTTCTCCTGTAGTCCTGTTCATCACATTTGTCCAGATTGGCACATCCATTTTCCCCATGAAATAAATGAAGGCCTCAAGGTGAGGATGAGAGGATCCATCCTTGGGGTCTTGGCCGTGCACACAGATACAGTACACCCACAGGGTCGCTGTCTTTCCTTCCGGCAAGCTGCTGCAGATTACACATGGGGAAATAATCCATCCATCTCACCCGGTGGCTCGGCCGCATGCGACTTTTTCTTGCTGCCAACCAAGCGCAGCCACTTGGTTTCTCTCATGATCTCTGTGTGTGTGTGATTTGTGTGCGTCCGCATGGAATGGCTAGCTAAGCTCACCGATTCTGCTGCCACTGTTCTTTTTTCGTCAGGGAATGGAAATGCCCTGAATTGGGATGTTTCATGTGTTTCTATCAGTTTGGTCCTTCGCTGTCTTTGTTCTTTTTTTCACATGCAATTCACCTCCTGCAGAAACATATATTACTCCTTTGGAACATAGGAGTGTAATGCATATAGGTATTAAAACACTACATCCTTATAAAAATATAAGGTAGTGCAATGCTTCATACTGATATATAGCAAAAACATTTTTACAAAATTATAATCATTGGAGGCTATAATTAGAGAAAAGGAAAAACAAACAAACACAATACCACACGCCAAAAGCACCTCCCTACTCCGTTGCATCATCGCCACCCCATGCACTGCTTGCTACTTCGCTACCACTCCACCGCAACCATCCGCCCGGTCGCCCTTCAACCTCACCATCACCTGTCGGCTTCACCTCTCCAAATCCTACCATGGAGACCCGGATCGTGCCTACCTGGCTCACCTTTATCTCCCATGATGCCTCGGTGCCCTAGTCGTTGCAGCACCATCGGAGAGGGGAAAGAGCCTTATATGCGCCATCCTTGCAACCACCCGGTTTATCGCAGGCGGTGGCGAGGTGGAGGTGCGGAACGAGGGGCGTGGTGGCGGTGAAGCGACATGTGACCATCCGAATCACCTTTAGGGTTAGAGCAACGCGGGCAAAGGACTAGGCACTAATCACCGAGCACACCAAAAATCATCACTTGAAAAACCAACTTCGGATGAATTTGGATAGCAATTCCAGATTCATCCAAAGTTGATTTTTTTTTCTAGTTCAAAGGGGAGTTATGGGGTGAATTCAGAGTAAACACTGACAGACTTAAAGCAGTATGCACTGGCGATTTACTAGGAAAATATGCGCCAGCGCCCATTGTTACTGGAAAAACATTGGCAATCCAGCTGGAAGCAATCTTGGTCCTGTTGATCCACGAGATGTACTTGTATAGTAGAAGAGTACTCCAGGCAGTAAATTGTCAGAGATCCATTGGGGGAACAGGGTCTAGACTCTAGACGGCGACGAATGGTCGAGTACAGGACAAGATGTGAGAACCGGAGCTGTTAGTTGGCATCTTGTCTTCTTCTCCTCTGATCTCCTCCAGCTTCGCCATTCAAGAGATCCATGTCTTTTTCTACTGCTATGCCTGATCCCCTGGGATCCCATGAAAGCATTATAATTTGTTCTCTGATCCCATGAAGCATTCTAATCGTAACAGCAGAATTTGGAGCTAGCAAAGCTGAAGAACAATGCTTATCAAATGTAGAGATGTGGTCACAAAAACATAGTCGAAGAACAGAGGAGAGGACAGTTCAAGAACAGAGGAGATCTAGAGGACAGTAGTAGATACAAAACAGAATAACAAGAACATGACATGTCAGATCTAGCAGTCTCTGCGCACAAGCAGTTTTGATCGGATCACGTGCTAATCAGGTTAGATTGGAAATCAGGCGATGATTACCTCCAAAATTTTTCACCAAACACGATGGTGTGGACTGTGTGGGCCCTATGCTGTCGGTGAGACGTGAGCTGAGAAATGATAGGTTCCCTTCCCGACCCTTTGTTTTGATCTCACTGGAGCTAATATTTTCCGTGGTACTTGCAGACAGCAAAATCCTGACAGAGAAAATGAGCAACCGAGGCATCAAATCATCAACCAAAAGACCAAAACAAGATGAAACGGCGAAATTTTCGCCTTCAATGCTGAAGCGAACCATCGCTGCCTCCCCTGACTGCACCAAAGAGACTTGATGAGAAAAGCCTAAAACAAGGTTATCAAAACTCTTGATTCTATCATATTCACGATTCTGATTAAGGTGTCTCATGGTACGGTTTTATACGGATAAAATCTGAGTTTAGATTTCTATGTATACGAGTATATGAGATTTCTTTTAGATAATGGATTTTCGTTAATCCGGTCTCTATATGCATGAAGGATATATACAGCCAAAATGATACAATAGCACTTAGACTCACACTCAATAAAGAGGAGAACACATAACATAAAAAGGAAAACCTATGACCTCAGCGCATCCTGCTTCCTGACATCCTCTCCTGAAATGGCTAGATTCGGCGAGTGGAAGTCGTCTAGTCGCAGTCGCCCCTAATGTGTCGTCGCTGCAAATCACCGATGGTGCCATCTTCGTCCGCTTTCAGGTAAGTTGGCGCCACGTGTCACCGGTTAGCCCACCTTCATCCGACGTTTCCACTTTGTTGGATTCCTAGACCTCCACTATCCATAGGACTATTGCCGTTGTCGGGATCCTCCTCCGCCTACCAGATTCCTAGCCTACTGTCGCCCCTAGGTCTGCCGCCTCACCCAGAGTTCTCTTTCACTCCGACTCCTAGGCTGCCGCCGCCAACGGGATCCACTTCCGTCTAGTTTGCCTCTCCTTGCTGAGACCCTTGCACCAGCGCTAGCGTCGCCGTCCCAGGTCACCACCGCTGTCGACGAGGACTTCCACCCGGACTCCTAGGCCGTCGCCGCCTACCAGACCACCTCCGTCGGAGCCACCTTCTCCCGTCTAGGACCGGCTGTCGACACTTAGGCTGCCGCCGTCCTCCGCTGCCTCCGTCGGCACACGAAGAGACGCCGACGCCTTGCCGCTACCGGTCACCCTCCCGACCACCCCTGCAGCCGCCGCCAATCCTCGTGGTCAAGCGTGGGCCCAGTCGCCTCCGGCTGCTACTGCTACCCCTCTACCGCCCACTCCTTGCTGACCCCTATGCCACCAGATCTAGGGGCGAAACCCCAGCCCCGACCCTCCCCCACCTCCTTTTGTCGCAAAAGGGAGCATGGTCCCCGCCAAGGAGCCCCACTGCTGCCTTCCTCGCAGCCGCTCAGCATGCTGGCAAGGAGACGAGAAGACAAGGAGACAAATGACAATGCCCATGGTTTCCACATTATATGAGATTGAGATCCTGTCTAGAATTTCTGATTCTGATTCAAGATCATGATTTTAATAACCTTGATGTAAATTAAAATAAGACCATTCTACACCAACCTAATCATATCTCTTGCAACTTAATTACTTTCTCCGTATAGATAGAAACAACTATGGGATCGGTGGTACCTTATTTCTAGTGTCTCATGACAACAAGAGATCGATTAAACCATCCGTACATATTGAGGGCTATTAATTTTGTTGTGATGTTATTATCGTTCGTGAGTATAGGTTTTGATGTGTTAATTTGATTGGATGCATGTACGGTACTCGTGAGTCACGTTAACAGACAATGAATGATACATTTATGGTGGTTTGCAGTTTGCATGACGTCGTTGCTATAGACGTCATCGTCGATTTGCACGCTGAAAATGATAACATCACAAATTAAGCCGTTTCAAGGAGTTTCTTTTATTTTAGTTTTTTGTGGCGAAGTAGGATTTAACTGCTCTGATCTTCAGGGAATTGAATTAGGTGGACGTTTTGGACTCAAAGCTAGCTGCTGAGGAATGATTGCATGGTGTTTGTAAATTTCTGCTGTTTATTCATTCACAGAAAATGATAGCTTGTTTTTCCTGTCTGAAAACTTTAATTTTGTTTTGGATCTATTCTAGTAGGCATGAGTGCACAAGAATGCATCCAAATTCTCAGATGGATATGGGGGTAAGGCGAGAGCCATACAGGGAGCTGAGATTGGATTTTCCAAAGTGCAAGGCTGGCCATTGTTGTAATATGGAATTTCTACAAAAGAATCTAGCTGAGATTCTATTGTTTTCCATTACAACCTTTTTCATCACGTGTGGGACTTGAGTCGAGTACGTCTATCACACATCGATCCCACCTACGCACGTAGGTTAGTGAAACAACACAAAAATATTATGGACGAGGACTACCTAAAATTGTGAAACAATATGCGCGCAATTCCTTTGCGTTCTCGTGGCTCCTTTGAACACACAAACTTTACTACATTTCAACACATGAAGTGGTTCAATTCCTATGATTTTCATGAGAAATCATCCGTTACAAAACATACCTAAAATTTCATGATAAGTAATTGTAATATACTCCCTCCGTACTCATAAAGGAAGTTGTTTAGGAAAATGTTTAAGTCAAACCTTGGGAATATAAATCATGAATAACTCTCAAGTTGTTGAATTTGAAAATATAAAAATTATATGAATAGATTTGTCTTGAAAAATACTTTCATAAAAGAATACATATATCACATTTTAATAAATATTTTTATAGAAACAAGAAATCAAAGTTGTGTTTTGAAGACCGTGTCGCTGTCCAAAACGACTTCCTTTATGAGTACGGAGGGAGTACACATTGGCTTGATTGGACCCACCTATCAATGGCTACACTGTGCTGCATTCATAAACCGCATCGCCGTGTTGCACGCATTTCAATTCCTTCCAAGCTGTACCACTCTACCTTTTCTGATTCCATCATCTTCTAAAGCAAAAGGTACAAAATAGCTTCCATCCTGTTCATGAAAAAAACATTAACTTGCCTATCTGGCATGGCATTTTGTCAGACAAAAAGAGGTTAAAAAGGTACTAACCATTTGAGCCACAAATGGCGAGCATGGATTATGCATCGCACCTTCAGCCATTGGTCCCAAAAGTATCAAATGATATGCTCCAAAAAAAGAAGATCAAATGATATGTAGAACTACTATCTAGAGCCTGCAGGGTTTGAGGTCCAAATTCTGAAGCGTGGACAGCATAACCTAGCGACTTGTCTGGGCTATGCGCCATAGAAGACATGGTCACATGGTGCTACACTGTTGCAGTACTATTTGGTGATGGAAATGGTCATTTATTAGATGTGATAAAAATTGGTTGTTGAGAGTTTCTGGATATTGAATACTGGCATGTTTGGCAGATTAGTTTGAACTAGAGAATGAGAGGTCAACTCATATACACTACTATGGAAAATCTAATAGGGTGTTGATCCAAAAACAACATAAGTGCTGGATTTAGAAACCGACTATTTACGCCTAGCACAATGAAAAGAACTCATCGGTGTCGGATTGATAACCGGTATTGATGGTGTACGGAGATGAATAAATAAAAAGTATGCTCGATAAATCGAGCCGATTGCCCCCCAATCCCCATAGAATCAAGAATCTCCAATTGCAAATAAAAAATCAACATCCAATTGAGCTAAATCACAAAAACATTCACAAAAGCATGTTATCCAATCCCTATCCCTGTCTCAATCCCTACAAATAGGGGTGGGCAAAAATAAACCGGCACCGAACACCGCACCGAACCGTACCCAAGTCACGGTTCTTTCGGCTTTCGGCGTTTCCTTCGGTTTCTGTTTTTTCTATCCTCGGTGTTCGCTTTGGTTTCTATCATTCATGAACCGAACAAATTAGCCCATTAAATCATTCTCGTGCGTGTGTTGGTCCAATTAAAGCCCATAATTAAAGAGAGGTTAAAGTACCGAGCAGCCCAAATCCTCATCCCCCGAGAAGACATGGAATCAAGCCTGTGGCTGATGCTTCAATGTTAGCGTGCATGAAAATAGTGTCAAGCAGATCTACACGTATTTTGTCGTAGTGGCGTTGTGATGTCGCTTCCTAGAAACTGTAATCTGAGAAAACTGAGCCGAACTAGATCGGTTATTTTGGCTCGGTTTTTGTTTACATATCTGATTGCTTCGGTTTGTATTTGTAGAAAACCGATTCTGTTACAGACCGAAGAAACCGAATGCCTACCCCTACCTACAAAGTTAACATTCACAATATCACATGATGGGAGAAGAAGCTGGAGCTTGGGCGCAATCGTCGACGAACGAGATGGTGAAGGGGAGAGAACCACCATCACGCTGGTGAAGAGGGTTGTTGTCGTCGAACCGACTGCATCGGCCAGATCTGGCCAACCCCAAACTCATGGTGGCCAGATCTAGCTGTCGAGCTCCAAGCGTCCGGATTTGGCGATCCTCGACATCTAGATGACAAGCCACCGCCTACTACTTTGTCCGCTAGCCTCACAAAGAGAGGAGGAGGAGAGGAGAAGAACAGTGCGGACAATGAGAAGGACTGGCAGTAGCGGTGGTGATGATGAGGTGTTGTAGCGAGGAGTATGACAGGCGGCAGTAGAGGAGTGGAGGAGGCACCACGGTAAGGGGGAGGACTGGCGGCTACGGAAATGACAAGGCATTGCGGCAACGGTGAGAAGAGCTAGGAAGAGGGTGAGAGGTTTGGAACGAGAGAGTGCATGAGCGTGCGCTAGGGGTGGAGATAAATAAAACAGGTGGGTGTTGCTGGTGTTAGCTCGGATTCATCCCTAAAATCCGGCACTTATATTTCACATATGAGTATCTTTTTTAAAAAACAAACGGCTCATCACTTATAAGATGATATAGGTGCTGATTTTAATTCTAGTCCCACCCGAGAGGTTGGGACTTGGTAGAGCGAGACGAGAGGTTGAGAGAGCGAGAAAATCCTCTCATATGTGCTGGTTTTATATGAATCGACCTGTACATATGAGAACATTATTTATTAGGGTTTTTTATAGGGTATAGAGATGTATTGAAATTTCCATGTTTAAATTCTAGATGAACCAACTACAGTAAACAATGCTACACTGCCATTTTTCATGTATAATGGTGATGGTTTTGCTACTTGCTGCAATAAACTGTTACTGTGCTACTACAGAGAGAACCGTGTTAAAATAGTGTATTATGCATGCATGTCGATGATGACACAAGAAGATGTAACTGAGTTGAAAAAAAAAAGGAGGTGAAATTGGGCATGCAAAGTTTGGTGACCAGCACAACAATCAACTTGTAACCCTACATCTAGATTCTAGACCCAAATTAAATATGGCCCAACTGCTTGAAGGGCCAGGCCTATCACTTTGGCTGGTGCTTGTACAGACTGGCCCACGCTCACCATTCTTGCTGCTATTAAACATTACCCCTTTCTTACCCAAAAGAAAATACTAGCAAACATTTACTCTACAGTTGTAAAGTTTTTTTTTTATGTCCAAATCTTGAGAAAAAAAATACATAATCAAATTAACATTGCCATTTTTAAACATAATACATACACGAGCGCTCTTATACATGCGTACATATCAATCCCTATACTATAGACACATGCATAACCTACCCTCAAACGCACACCACAACCCTAACACTAGGTCGATATATCTTAGTATTAAAGATATGTGTTGCTGTTAACAGACGAGCAACCACACTAAATCTTAGACTCATAAAAAAACTAGTAATAAGTTAATCTCAGTCACAATATCACCAAATTCTTCTTTTAAGCAGCCGCAACTGGTAAATCGTAAGTGAGGTTCATTGGGGCCGGTGAAAGAAACCAAGAGGAAGGTAAACAATACGCACGTGGCCAATTGTGCTGCCTGTCAATTGTGGAACAAAATATCTCTCTGACTCTCACTCTGGTCCATGCAAGCAGGCTTATTTTGGCCCTTTTCCGTGCAAGCTGTTGGCACACGGGTTGGTTGGTTAACGTAACATCTGAGCCGTCCATTCCAAGAAGAGAGGGTGCACGGTGCACCAGAAAAATATGGAGGAAAAGGACGTGCACGAATCAATCACGATCCCCACCAACAAAAAAAAAAAAGAAAAGAAAAGAAAAAAACCAACGTCGACGTCTCCGTATCTTCACGGCCAAGAGGGGGAGGATATTCCCCTCTGGCAGACTGCGCGTATTTTATACCTACCAAACACCCAATCCACCGTGCACCGGCCGTAGGAATTATTATCCCTCGTTGAAAACATCTTCTTCCATAGGAGGAAGGATGCAGGTTGTGTACTGCTTGTAGTGCCGTAGATCGACGGCTGCTTTTTTTTTATTTTTCAGGTGAGGTGTTATTATTAATTTTTTTAGTTTTGTCCGAGTACAGTGGTGTTTATTAAAGTATGGGTTTGCTTTTAGATATATAAATTGTTTTTTATATTAAAGTATTTTCTGGTGAGGTGTTATTATTTTTCTTTTAGTTTCGTGCCATTTTTTTTATTGAATTAGAGGAAGCTGGAACTTTAGCATTGTTTTATAATGCTTAAAAAATGTGTGCCATAGTTGTGGTTTCTCATTCTAGTTTAGTGGCTATGTAATTTTATCATATGATCCGAGATAAAATATATCAGCCTCATCTTTTCGCTTATACCTATGTTTATCAGCTAAAATTTAAATTTTCAACCTTAAATTTGAAGCTGATTTTGAGGTTTTTTCATCAAAGTTTATTTTTCAGCCTTTGATTTTAGATCGCTAAGAACATGTATATAAAAGTTTTGTTCACAAATTACTTTTCGTTTGCAAATATGCCGTTTAGCTTATTCCACGAATTGTTGGAAATCTAGTCACAATTCGGCATATTCTAATCCAAAATATTAAGATGATAAACATGACACATATAGAATATGAACTAGTGCAATTGATAAATTCGATCATCATGAATGTGCTTAAGATAAAATAAGCATCAACATAGATAAGACAATGCAATAGCATTAAGACTAACGTCACACCTTGAAGTTCTCCTCCCAAGCCTAAAATTTAATTTATAAATGACCCTAAGAAAATGCCGGTGCAAATCAAGAGAAAACCCTAAGAAAGTAATACAAATAATAATCGAATCTGACATGTGAAATTTTTCTTGAGTTCTACATGTCGAAATTCACTAACAGGATTTTTAGTGGAATTTTCAGAGCCCTAGAAATAATTTTAATCAATTAAAATTGAGCACAGGCAATATTTAAATCCCTGGAAATTCCTTTCTTCCTTTTTCTTTTTTTCTTTTTCCTTTTCCCTTAGTAGGCCACTGGCCCATTTCCCCTCCTCTCTCCCCGCGCCTTGCTGGGCCGGCCGGAGGCCACGCCCTAGCTCAGCCCGCGCCCCCTCCTCTCTCTCGGGGTCACCGACAGGTGGGGCCCACCTGTCGGGTCCTCCCCCAACCTCCAGCCGCTCGCCGCCGCGCCCGCAACCGTCGCCGCGCCTCGCGTCCGCGCCTCCCGGGCCACGCCGTCCACGTCGCCCTCGCACCCGCGCCTCCCGCGCCCACTTCCCCCTCTCTCCCGCTCGCCCGCGCTCCCGAGACGGCCGGGATTCGATTTTCGAATCCCGTCTCTCTCTCCTCTCCCACTCCCCCCACGTTGGCTGGCGATTCCCGCCTCTCCCGGCCACGTCCGGCCCCCTCTCTCCCTATTTAAGCTCCGCCGCCACCCCCTCTCTCTTTTTTCCCATTTCGCCGAACTCTCCTGAGCTCTCCATCGCTCCCGCACCTTGCATCCACCCGCCGCCGCCTTTCCCGCCACTCCGGCCGCCGCTAGCCGCCGCTAGGCTCGCCGCCGCACCCCGCCGTCGCCGCCGTCGGGTTCGCGTGGCCGAGATCCACCCCGTCCACCCCTCCTTCGTCGAGGTTCGCCGCCGGAGCGCCGTTCTCACCGTGCGACGGTGAGAGTCGCCATGTCCGCCGCCTTCGGCCGGCGTTCCCGCCTTCTATGGCCCCTCTCTCCCTCTGTAATCTTTTCCTTTTCGTTCTTTAGGTCGTCCCAGTCCCCGTCCGCCGCTTGTCGACCTCCCTCCGTCGCTCCTCGTCGCCGGTCGTCGCTGTCCCCTCTGGTGAGGACTCCCTCCCCTTTCCCTTTCCTTCCCCCGATTCCCCGTGCGTCACCGCCACCCGCGCTCGCCGTCGCCTTCGGTCGCCGTCGCCGCTGGGACGCCATCTGCTGCCGCTGCCCACGCCGCCGCTTGCTGTCGCCGGTGGACGCGCGCGTGCCGCCGCCCTTGCCATGGCCGGCCGGCCGGCTTTGTGCCGAGCCGAGCCGAGCCAGGCCGCCGCCGCACCGTCCGATCGGCCCCGGGCCGACCCGGGCCGTCGATCCCATGGACCGGCGGTGGACCACCCGCGTGGTCCCGGTCCACGGTAGACCGACCACCCGTGCGCCGCTGCCGAGTGGGGCCCGCTTGCCGGCGCCCCTTTTCCCTCTCTCCCGAGCCGCTGACCGGTGGGCCCCGCATGTCGGCGCCGCACCCCCCCTTGATGACGTCAGCCCTGGGAATTATTGCGCAACAAATGATTTAAGGACTTTTTGTTATAGTAATAAACACAGTGAATCTTCTAAAATTCATAACTAATTCATCCGAGCTCCGTTTAAGCCCATTCAAGTCTCAGTAAATCAAGAAAAATGTGTAGAATCCATTAAAAATGGTTTTGTTCTCTGTTTCAGTAGTCTTATAGCCTGTTTGCAATGTTTGACTTGTATGTCGCTAGATTCCGGTTCTTCCGACGCTCCGGTGTACTTCGAGATAGTCGCCGAGGTTTCTCCAGCAGCAGAGCAAGGCAAGTCATGCTTGTCACTTGAACATGTTGATCCTATATTGCAAATGCTCTATTGTTTTTCTTCAAATATTGCATTGTTTTATAATGTTACTATGGGGTGTTTACCTATTGTTACAGCCATGCCATTTTGATATCATGCTCCTTTGTTAGCTTGGGTTATAACATGAATAGATTTTGGACTAGGAATTGCTTAGCCATGCTTAGTTCCACTAGCACACAATGGGGAAAGCTCACTAAAATATAGCCTTTAGGTTCAATTGGTAAGGTTGGTTTAGTACCACCGTTTTGGTGTTGGTTAATTAAAATGAATCACATGGTGGGCTGTGGGTGCATGGTTTTGCTAGTCGCACCCATGGCAGTTAAGGACCGGTTCGCGGGATGCCCTGGAAGAACTTATCGTACTTACCACAAGCCAGCGTGGGCAACGGCTGGGCTTGTAGTGTAGCTTTCCTCTAGCTGACACATCCAGGCAAGGGTGGGCGTGATGGAGCGGGGCGGGCCCTGCGACGGCCTCTGTCGCTTCTGGATTCATCTAGGCACGAGAGGGGACTGTCCGCTGCCTTGCGAGGAGTGGGGGTGAAACCTGAGGTGTGGTGTGCTTGGTTAGAGGGGGTTATGCGAAGGGTCCTGTCACGGCCTCTTTCCGGTATGTCGTGGTGGCATGTCGGCGCACGGAAACATGTCGTGGGGCTATGTCTTGTGGGTACAGTTGTACACCTCTGATCAGAGTAAAACTATTCGAATAGCCATGCCCGCGGTTATGGGCGGTCAACCAGATTCACCGTGATTAGTCTCACCCTAGTTTAGTCTTTTGAAATTGGATAGTATAGGTGGATGGTTGGGCCTGTCGCAACGTAGTATAGCGTTGGACAGTGGATGATTAATATTGATTAATTATTACGACCGTTTTCTTCTTTAAACTTCTGTTTATAAATGCTCGCTTTATGCAAATGAACCACTCTAGCTCTCCTTTGATAATTCCCTGCATCATACCCCTATTCCGGTATGACTTGCTGAGTACAGTGGGTAGTACTCAGTCTTGCTCTATTTTTCCCAACCCCATAGTACGAGTATGTGTCAGATGGAGGTTTCTCCGAGGAGTAGGCTTCGTCCGTGCCGTCGAGGATGCCTGTGGAGTGGTGTTCCCGCTGCAGTTCTAGTCAAGGCTTAGCTCCTATTGTCTTTCGTTTTTCCGCTGCATTTATGTAAGACTTCTATGATGTTTGTAAGACGTGGATCTGAATGTCAACATTGTCGTTTGTGTACCCCGGCCGGTCCTGAACGGGGATTTTAATGCACATTCTGCTTGGAATTCTATTCGGGAATTTCTGGGCGTGACAACTAACCATTGAACAAATGGTACCAGAAAAGAGGAATCTAGCAATAGAACTTGAAGAAATAATGTAAGAAGGTTATACCCCGAGAACTAGTGCAATTGATAAATTCGATCGTCATGAACATGCTTAAGATAAAATAAGCATCAACGTAGATAAGACAACACAATAACATTGCGACTAACAGTAGAACAAATGGTAACAGAAAGAAGGAATTTAACAGTAGAACTTGAAGAAATAATATAACGACTAACAATAGAACAAATGGTAACAGAAAAGAGCAATCTAACAGTAGAACTTGAAGAAATAATGTACGAAGGTTATACCCTGAGAATGACCCTCCGCTAGAGTTTGAGACAATATTGCCTCCATTGGTGTTGACGGGAACCTCCTTTTTCTTCCCCCCCCCCCCGCTAGACTTTGAGACAGTATTGCCTCCGTTGGTGTTGACGGGAACCTCCTTTTTCTTGTCTCCAGTGTTGTTGTTGTCTCCGGTGTTTGACATGTTGATGAAGACGAAGTAGACATTGACGAACAGTGAGTAGTCGCGCCTTACGCTCCCAAAAACCTGATCGCCCGCCTGTCTGTGCAAACGTCGCAGCAATGCGTGGTTTCGGAGGTCTGCTCTCCCAACGTGTGTGCACACACTCATCGGGATGGGATTACCGTAGTAACAACTGCCTTGGAAATGGATGAAAGTGTTTTTTCTCTTCTCACGCGGGAGATCAAATCCATTCTCATTTTATAGGAGAAATGGAAGATGAAGAGTAAGAGTCATGGAATAGGAAGAGGAATAGAGTAACTAATTCTCATCAACTTGCCATCAACCATCCTCCAATACACAACCATCAACCAACAATCAATTAGGAGTAATTCATATATAGGTTACCAATAGAATAGGAAGAGGAATAGAGTAACTAATTGTCATCAACTAGCCATGAACCATCCTCCACTACACAACCATCAACCAACCATCAATTAATAGTAATTGATATAAGTTACCAATTCATTAACCAAATGGATTAATTCTCAAAACTCTTCATCCCATTGATATCCCATAAGAGAATGAGTACACATGAATTCTTAGCATATGAGCCCTAGAATTTATTTGATTTAATTGATTTAAATGGATCAATTACCCAATTAAATCTAACACGAATAAGCCAAACAATGAGGCTTAAATTTATGTGAAATTCTAAAGAGCATTTAGTGTTGCCTTTCATCGTTTTGTAAGACACATTCATACACAAACCTCGTTCGCAACACCATTAAGGCTGTGTTCACAGGAGGCAGTTCCCAACCCAAACATTGCATACGGAAAATGGAGCGGTCCATTAGCACATGATTAATTAAGTATTCCCTCCATCTACTTTTGATAGTCATATTTTATCTTGGCACGCAGACCAAGAAAAAGTAATTCTACTTATCATCCATTTAAACATGCTACTAATTATTCCTCGTAAACAAGCGATTCATTAGTATTTATATTTCTCGATGCCTATGTAGCTAATCTTGTGTGGAAGAATGGAGAGTCACGCATTAAATCCGAGAAAGTCATTAAGAGGATAGGTTGTTGGATTGAAATATGCCTATCAAAAATAAATTTTTCAGATTTGGAAATATGCCTATCAAAAGTAGATGGAGGGAGTATTTGCTTTTTTTTTTCAAAAATGGATTAATTTGACTTTTTTAAGCAACTTTCGTTAGAAACTTTTTGCAAGAAACACACTGTTTAACAGTTTGAAAAACATGCGCGCGGAAAACGAGGGAGAGAGGATAGAAAAAGGGGTATCCGAACACAGCCTAAAATAGGAATAGCTAGGATCAATAATGAGTTAGGGCCACATCTCCTAATAGTACCAATCTTATGAGCCAACAACTCAAGGCTTGTTTTTTTTTCAAAAATTTGATTGAGAAAATAGAGGAATAAAAAAATATGTTATTATGATAGGAATTTAAGTGTGAAATAGAGAATTATAGAACACGGAAATGATAGTTTAGTAGAAATTGAATAAAAGAGATATACTTATATGAAATCTTCTATAAGGTTGATCCTCATGTTAAAAATCCTCCAAAACTTTATATGGATCAAGAAATTTGAATTTCACATGATCCCATAGTTTTATATCATTTGTTATAAAGGGTTGTATAGCATAAAATCCTATAGGATTAAAATCTAAAAAAAAAAATCCTATCTTATTTTCAAATCAAAGCAACCTGTAAGCACTTTACCCCATTTTTTAGAGAGAATCTATTCTATACCACTGAGTTTATTCGAGTTCAACGATTTGCCATCGACATTGTCTCCTTCTATAATATACCGACGACTTTATCAATTGTTCTACAATACACCATTGGGATGGACATTATTTTCAAAAATGCCTAAAATACCCTTATGAACATACAAGGTTAACAATTGATTTATCCTATTAGAAGTTTCAAAAAAAATATGAAAATTTTTATATGGCCTCCTTACACAACATGAAAGTTTGTATAGAAGTTTTAAGTTTTACAATTATATATTTTTTTAAAAAATATATAACTTATTTGTTATATGCTATATAAAACTCTTTTATTGATGTTTTTAATATAAATCATCTTTCATACACTACATAAGATATTTTTTATTATCTCTCGTATAAACAAATTTTATCTCATATACCACATAAAAATATTTTTTTCTAAAAACTAAATATACCAGAAAAAACTTGAAACATGCATACAAACTTCCATGTTGTGTAATGAGGCCGCATAAAAATGTTCATATTGTTTTGAAACTTCTAATGAAATAAATCAATAATCTTGTATGTCCCTAAAGGTATTTTGGGTATTTTTGAAAAGAAGGCCTAGCCCAATGACGTATTGTAGAATAATTGATAAAGTCGTTGGTATATTATAGAAAAAGACAATGTCAATGACAAATTGTTGAGCTCGACAAACTCAGTAGTATAGAATATATTCTTTCTTTTTTTATATAATTACATAGAAGATGCAGATAATCAATTTTTAACATGGGCAATTCAGGTTAGACTTGCACATTATTCAACCCTACTACATGTTTGGTCATGGTTGAACAATCACTAAACCACAGAATTGTATTTTTCCATGTGAAAAAAAAGGACACCAAACCACAGAATGGTGAGGCAGTCCATACACCGGATCCACGCAGTGCACGGACGGCGGAGGCAAAAGCCCGTTGTTTCCGAGGCCCTCACGCCGCCGCCGCCGCCGCCGCCATCGCCGTCTCCAGCGACCACCACCATAAAAAGCGAGCCACCCACGCCGCTGCCCGCTGCCCTTTTCACGACCCAAAAAAAAAAGAGGCCAACGCCAACCCACGCATCCCCTCCCCTCCCCTTCCTCCGCCCACGAGTCCACGACCAATCCGGCAATCGAGGTACCCGTCCGTCGATCTCTCCTCCTACCTCTTCTTCTTCTTCCCCTCCAAGATTGGATCGAGATTGGCTCCGATTCGTGCTGTCTAACCGTGTTCGCGCGTGGTTCTTGGCTGGCTGCGTGCTTTGGTCTGGGACAGTGGGATTCCGTGGTTGGTTGGTTTGTTGCTTGCTTGCTCTGGCCCCGATCTGTTCGCGGTCGCACGGCGGAGTTCCCGAGGGTTTCTTGAGAAGCTTCATGGATTGCTGGTAGGATATATGCAATGGTACTAGATGGTAATCGTTGGGTTCGATGGGTTCTGTATTTAGGGGGGAGTTCACCATGGTTTGGGATTAGGTTGCTGGGTTATCGCTGAAACAATATGTTTTCTAGTAGTTCAGTGAGTCGTCAGGCTGATTGACTGGTGTTACATTTCTTGGAAACCATTTTGTAAGAAAGCTTGAGATTGATCTTGGTTGCTTGGATGTTTTCAAATTGTGTGCTGTTAAATCCAGCAACAACTTCAAGTTGTTCTTTGTTTGCTTCGTGCTATCGAACAAGTTCAAGAATTGCAGCAGTCGGCTGCTTTGCGTTGCTTTCGTATTGAGTTAACAATCAACACCTGGTTTCAAAAAGAAAAAAAAAATACAATCGATATCATGTGCAGTAGTCTGAAAGAACAAACTACGCAGTTAGGAACTTAGGATTTGGTGTGGAAGAGCCTTTTTTTATTTGGGTTACATTTTTTGTAGTGAAAAAGGAGGAGGTGGTTTTACTCTGTCTAAGTCAGGTGTATACTAGTATTGATTAGCTGGAGCGTTTTATTTAGATATCCAATATTAACATTACTTCCCTTGCATGTCCATGTATCCATTATCCCTGATCCTTTGTTTGCTATGATTATTTCTGTTGAGTGATCCCTGTTGTGTGCGATAAGCCCAATTATCTTTTAAGTGACTCTCATGTGCTGATGTACTATTATTCAAGATCTGAAGGATTTGGTGCTCTGATGCCCGTAGGTGTTGTCTGTTCCATTGCATTTGCCTGGAAATACTGTAGAATCTTGTAGATAAATGATCCCTTTTGTCGGGGAAGATAAGGGATCATTTTAATCTGTCAGTATCACTTTTCAGGGTTTTTGGATGAATTAGTGTACTGATTTATAAAAGTTTCTTCATGTTGCCAATCTGTATATTATATCTCACCAATATAAATCTATATTCCTGCAGTTAAAAATGGCATCAGCTGTTACCATCAGTTCGGTTGGCGCTCAGGCTGGCATGATCTCAAAGCCAAGGAATCATGGCTTCACAAGCTACAGTGGCCTGAAGGCAGCATCATCCGTTAGCTTTGAATCAGGGTCGTCATTCCTGGGTAGGAATGCATCTCTCCGGGCATCTGTTGCTCCAAGGATTGTACCAAAGGCGAAGTCTGGTTCTCAAATTTCTCCTGAGGCTTCGTACAAAGTGGCAGTGCTCGGTGCTGCTGGTGGTATTGGCCAACCATTGGGCCTTTTGATTAAGATGTCTCCTCTGGTCTCAGAGCTGCATCTGTATGATATTGCAAATGTTAAGGGAGTTGCTGCTGATCTCAGCCACTGCAACACACCTTCTCAAGTTCTGGACTTCACTGGGCCCTCGGAACTAGCCAACTGCTTGAAAGGTGTGGACGTTGTTGTCATCCCTGCTGGGGTCCCAAGGAAGCCAGGCATGACTCGCGATGACCTTTTTAACATCAATGCGAGCATTGTCAAGTCGCTTGTTGAGGCTGTTGCAGACAATTGTCCAGAGGCCTTCATCCATATTATCAGCAACCCAGTAAACTCCACGGTGCCAATTGCTGCCGAGGTTCTGAAACAAAAGGGTGTGTACAATCCCAAGAAGCTCTTTGGAGTTACCACCCTAGATGTTGTTAGAGCTAACACATTTGTAGCTCAGAAGAAGAACCTCAAGCTCATCGATGTTGATGTTCCAGTTGTCGGTGGTCATGCTGGGATCACAATTCTACCACTGCTGTCAAAGACCATGCCATCTGTCACCTTCACAGATGAAGAAACTGAACAGCTGACAAAGAGGATACAGAATGCTGGAACAGAGGTGGTGGAGGCGAAAGCTGGTGCTGGCTCCGCTACCCTCTCCATGGCCTACGCTGCTGCCAGATTCGTCGAGTCATCTCTGCGTGCACTTGCTGGCGACCCTGATGTTTATGAGTGCACATTCGTTCAGTCTGAGTTAACCGAGCTGCCGTTCTTTGCATCCAGAGTTAAGCTTGGAAAGAACGGTGTCGAGTCCATCATTTCTGCTGACCTTGAGGGAGTGACCGAGTACGAGGCCAAGGCACTTGAGGCATTGAAGTCTGAGTTGAAGGCCAGTATCGAGAAGGGCATCGAGTTCGTCCACAAACAGCAGACAGCAGCGGCATCTGTTTGAAGCAAGCAGAATGGAATCAATACAAGGAAGATAATAAACGGAAGAGGCTCTTGATACCTTTTAGTTTCCAGGCTAGAATTTTCTCTTGTCGACGCGTAGGGAAAGGCTCCAGACTATTTGCATTGTATTGCCATTGCTAATTTCTTCAGAATACATGAGGGCGATAACGCCCAAACTGCTGCCTGTTTTAACACAAATTTTGCTTCAGTTTCTGAGAGGTTGGTTTGTAGCTGGACAAACTAAGGAATAAATCAATTCTTTGATCGTTTTCAGCATTCTTCTACGATGTGTAGCTTCTGAAGGAATCCTCACTTCCTGTCATTTTAACTTTCATTGGTTGATAAACTTCATACAAAACTTTCTTTCTTTCTGGCATTTCAACTGGAGCCATCATTTCATCTAAGCTACGGAATGAATCGATTTTCTGATCGTTTTCAGCCTCTTCTGTGATGTGCATCTTCTAGGCAACCTCATCTCCTGTCATTTTTAACTTGCACTGGTTAATAACCTTATGCGAAAGAGAAAATTTGCTTTTTTTTTTCTTATGTTACATTTCAACTGGAACCATCGTTTTGGTGAGAGTGACGGCCGGAAGCTGGCATATGCTTTGGTAGATTCGGAGTTTAGCATCAAGAGAACACTAGAAGTTGGTTGCTTCTTGCTGTGATGCGTCCAAAACGTCTCCATCTCTTTAACTTGGACCAGAAACGTGGAAATGGAATTTGCTGCCCCTGTACTCCTCAGTTTCGTCCAGGGACACAATTGCATGTCGTCTTGGCAACACAATGTCCTTGCAATTGTCCAAGAAAAATAAAAAACGAGTTAGGCCCTGTTTGAAACAGTGTCTTCTCTCCTACTATGTTCGTATGTCTCCTCTAGAACAAGAATTTCGCATGAGACGAGTTGATTATTGCTATTTGCTTCAATGTGGTCCGTGAGTTTTTCATGTATATATATGTGCATCAATTCATCAAATAGTGGAGGAGCTCCCGTCCGCGTCGCCCCCCGTCCTAGGGGCGACACAGACGACGAAAATCCTCCACCGCTGCCCCCTCCCTCCTCCTCCCCTTCGCCTCGCCGCCGCCCGAGCGGCTCGTTGATCGGCAATGCTGGATGGCCGCAAGGACGGCGGCGGCGGGGCGTTCTCCCCACGAGGATGCCCGGCGGCGGGGGACACCGGGGTTTCTCGGCGGCGGCAGGTCACAGGAGGTGGCGGCCGGGCGGTCGGTGCGGCGGATCCGGCCACGTTGGTTGCGGATCCACCTTCCCCGACGCCGGATCTGGCCTCGCCGCGGCCAGATCGGGTCTGGGCGACCCTGACGACAGCGGACCTCGCGATGACTGCGGCCGGAGGAGGCACAACGTCTCATCCATGCCGGGAGCGGTCGCCGAGCGGTGGTAGGCGGCAGGAGGCTGGCCCCAGCTCGTCTCTTCTTCTCCCCCCAGCTCCCGGCGGCTAGGACGGCAGAAGAGGGGAGGTGGAAAGGCGTCGTCAACGGAGTCCCTTCAGACGGCGGAGGGGACGACAGAGGACTGCGGAGGTTGGCGGCGGCCCAACTGCTCCTGTCGATGCAGGCGGCGGCTTCCGTCGGCGCCGGTGGCCCTAGGGGCTGCGGTGGAGGACGGTGACAGCTCCCGTTGGCGCTGGCGGCCCTAGGGGTTGCGACGGCTATCGTCGGCGCCGGTGGCCCTAGTGGTTGCGGCGAAGGATGGCGGCAGCACTTTGGATAGTGGATGCCTAGGAATCTGACGAAGTTGAAGTCGATCCCGTTGATTCGTGTCTGGTTGGCTAGTTCTGACTATACGACGAATGACAAAGTGGGCTAACAAGCTGCGTGTGACATCAGCTCACCTGAAATTGATGAAGATGGCACCAATGGAGGTTTGCATCAACGGCGCACTAGGGGCGGCGGCGACTGGTAGACTTCCACTGGTTTTTTCTTTTTTTGGTTGTTTCTCCTCCTTATTGAGGTGTGAGTCTAAGTAACTCTTATATCATTTTGGCTGTGTATATCCTTCGTAAATATAGAGGTCGGATTAATGAAAATCCATTATCTAAAAAATCAATTCAGGATAGATGAACATTGCTTTGATGTAAAAATTCATGTAAATTTCATTTCTTTCTTTGATTTATATGTTCCACTTCCCCCCTAAACTTGTTCAAATTATGCGGGGAAAAAAGAGAGAAACATTACATGGCCATACTTTTATTGCAACAACAGAATTAAAAAAAAACACGGTCAGATTAATAATTACTCCGTAATCAATAACATGGATTACTGAAATGGATTAAATCATCATCAATTCTTTGTCGTCGACGTTTTCCCGAATTGAGATCCTATACCTTCAAAGACACCATACATTTATCACTGAACAAGTGAACCCATGGTTCATCGAACCCACGTGTCAGTGACAAAGGACATGCTTCGAAGGTAGAGTCTTCCCCGTAGAGCTAGGAGAAGAGGCTGGTTAGAGAGAGAGAGCTCAGAGCTCTAGAACGCCGGGAACTCGATCCGATTGCCGCAGGGGCGGCCGCCGGGGGAGGCGGGGCAGTCGACGAAGCGCTCGCCGGCGGCGTCCACGCAGAAGTAGAGCTGGTACAGCTGGCTGTTGCCGGACTCGTCGCGGTTGCACTCCACGAACGGCTCGGCGCCGACGCCGCGCTGGATGGCGCCCTTGATCTGGGACAGCGTGTAGTAGCCGCCGTCGGGCGACACGCCGCCGTCGCGCAGCGCGGCGAGCACGGGCAGCCGCGACCGGAGGCGGAGCGCCGCCTCGAAGTAGCCGTGCTCGTCGCCGAGCGCCGCCGCGGCGCAGGTGCCGTGCTTCTCCCACTCGTGCGCCCAGAACCGGATGCCGTCGTTGCTCGGGCACGCCAGCGTCGGCCACTCCGAGCGCATGCTCCCCAGCAGGTCGCTCACCTGAACCACAAGTCCACAAGAAACAAAAGGTTTTGTTTTAGTTTTTTACCTTTTTACCTGCAAAATTCACTTCTTTAATTGGGGAAATTGGTTGATAAACACTGGGGAAAAAATTCTTTACAAGTAGGGAAAGCATATTTTCTTATAAAGAGAAAAAAAAAGGCTTTTTAGTTGTAAGGTACAAAAAAATAAATCACAGTTTTTTACTTGGGAAAATTGCTTGGTGAACACTGGGAAAAAACTCTTTACAAGTAGGAAAAAGTTTTTCAATTTCTCTTATTTCTGAGTCTCTCAAGAAAAAAAAAGGAGCTTTTTAGGGGAAAAAGGGTTTTTTAGCAATGACTTGGAGATTAGTAAATCATACTGGACATATCTTTACAAGTAGGGGGGGGGGAGCATTTTAATCTCGGTTTTAAGTTTCTATCTTTGCAAATAAAAAAAAAGATAGTCTTTTGTGAGGATAATGGGGTTTTTTTTATCATTGTTTTATTGTGGGGTGGAGAAATCAGACAGGGATTTATTTGCAGATTACGAAATCACACCCAAAATAGGTAATGTTGCTGTTTGATTGGAAGAGCAATTAAAGTAAGAGGTAAGTGCAGTTGAGTAGAAACCAAGGCAAGGATGACCTCTGTTTCGTCTGCTTCCTTGCTTTACTCTGAAATCAATCTTGAATTAAAAATCTTTTCAATGATGTCTTGGATTGACTTAGTTCTTTCAAACAAAAGATCATCAAATAAATAAAAAACAAAATCATCAAATGAAAAGAGACAATAAGGTTTCAGAAGAACAAAAACTCCAAATTAACAGGATCAGTCGATCACATAGAATCCCAACAGAAGAAAACCAGAGGCTTCATCAGACAGACAGCAACAAACCAAAAACAACAACAACAACATCATCATCATCATCAACAGAGACACCATGACACAAATGAACCGAGAGGAAGAAGAGGATGAACCTTGGAGGGGTCGAACTCGCTGTCAGGGTCGCAGTTCTGCGGGTAGCTGCCGTCGTCGCGGTTGGGCCAGAGGCCGTGGATGCCGAAGTCGGCCGCCGGCTTGCCGGAGCGCGGGTAGCAGCAGCTCTGCTTCGTGTCGCAGTACGACCCGGGCCACTGCAGCACCAGGAAGAAGAAGTCGTAGTCCTGCGCGCCGACGCCCACCACCGCGAGCAGCAGCGCAAGCCCGACCCGCGCCGTTGCCCTCGCCGCCGCCGCCATGGCTGCTTCACTCACTCACTCACTCACTGCAATCTCTTCCTCTCTCTCCTTCTCTCTCTGATGATGATGAAGGCTGTGGCTTTGTTGCAAGAAACGAGCCATGGATGTGCAGATTTATAGGCAAAGTTTAGGCAGGAAGTACAGAAAGAAAAGCATGGGTAGAACGCTGCATTGATTCTGCATGGATGGCAAATTGCGATGTTTGCATTTCAAGGTGTGAATAATTGCCAACTTATTTTTCTTTGGGATTGGGAGGAGTAATAATTGGCTACTCATCAATCTTGCAAGATATGGCATTGGCGGGCAAAGCTAGGTGTGGAAGGCAAGCAGTGTATCCATCCAATTGGAGTTTTTATTTTTATTTTTTTTTAGAAATGTATCCAATTGGAGATTGACAGGTCGGAGATGGATACACCCGTACACCGCCATCAGCTCTCTCTGTCTATCCGGTTGCTGTGCTTTCTATTTGGATTTCATCAGTACTGATCTGTTTACATATACTTCTTCCGGCAATGAAAATTTTAATGTTTCGATAAGAATTGGTCAAACAACTTTTAATGTTCCACCATTTACTTCATACTTAAATACTTTAACGTTTGGGTTTCATAAGCACTCACACTCTTGTCTGCATATACTCCTTCCTATCGTAAGTATTTAACGTTTCATGTAAGGACTAGTCAAAATTTTATACTTAAATAGGCTTATATAATACAATAAGTTTATGGTGTTATGATAGCACTTTTAATTTTATACTTAAATAGGTTTATATAATACAATAAGTTTATGGTGTCATGATAGCACTTCTTTTTAAGGCAAATCTACTTATACACGTTCATTTGTTTTAATAAATCTAAGCATTTGAAAAATTATTGATGATCAGAATTTTAAAAACCGAATCTTATATTAAACACCAAATATTTAAGTAGTAATGGAGTATTTGTCATTCTTACCGTCAAATATTTAAGTAGTAAGGGAGTATTTGTCATTCTTATCGTTAAACGTTAATTAGGAAATTAATTATGTAGTTTTATCTTGAGATCTTTTATCTAATGTTGATAGCATGTCCATGATAGCTAAGCTAATCCTGTTTAACTGCAAATGATATAGGAGTAGGTAGGAAGAATGGCCAGATGGAAAATTTTGAATCGAGGGGTGAATATCAGTGAACAGAGAGACTGCTAAGTAGTACTATTAGCAACAATAATCAGCACTGCATGTCTGCATTAAGGAACCTTCCATTATTAACAGGAAAAGACCCTGTTATATCCAGTTCATTCCTCGTTCTGCAGTTGTTAATTACCGTGTTTTTGTTTTTTAGTAAGCTGTTATGGCTTCCCTCTCCTGGACGTCCCATAGTCCTCCTGTACAAGAAAACACAAGTCGGCACGCAATTCTTGGCACGTCTTTGATTTGCAGCCGATCACCACGTACTGCCAACTTATTTGGTGCTCTCTGCTGCCGCTGCAAGCAGCTTGGATACTGGGGGCTTAATCAATCCGTTCATATTGTTCACCGGCCCAGCTGCATCCATCGGCATACTCTATTCGCTTCAAAATAAACCAATCTCTTATTAGGATATACTCCCTCCGTTTTAAAATGTTTGACACCGTTGACTTTTTAGTACGAGTTTGATCATTCGTCTTATTCAAAAAATTTAACTAATTATTTATTATTTTCATATCATTTGATTCATTGTTAAATATACTTTCATGTACACATATAGTTTACATATTTCATAAATTTTTTTAATAAGACGAACGGTCAAACATGTGCTAAAAAATCAATGGTGTCAAACATTTTAAAACGGAGGGAGTAACAAATTCTAATACAATAAATCTGAACATCCTAGGATATAGGATACTCCCTCCATTTCTAAATATTTGACGCCGTTAACTTTTAAGCACATACACATGCTTGACCGTTCATCTTATTTAAAAACTTTTATAAAATATGTAAAACTATATGTATACATAAAAGTATATTTAACAATGAATCAAATAATAGGAAAAGAATTAACAATTACTTAAATTTTTTTAATAAGATGAACGATCAAACATGTTTAAAAAAGTCAACGACGTCAGATGTGTCACAGTATTTTATTTTAAGATAGAGAGGACGCATTGCGCTGTTGTTGTTGCTGTGTGTTGCCGGGCGGTGAGGCGGTGAGACCTCGCTGTCGGAGTGGGAACAGCAGCAGCAGCAGAAGCTCAGAGAGGCGCAGCGGCAACGGCGACCGGCGGCAGCGTCTCGTCCGTGTATATGGCGAAGCCCGGACGCCATCACTGGGTGTCCCGTGGATGTGCTGTTGGGTCAACCAGCCGACCAGCCGTGCCAAACTGCCAACGCAAAGCCAAAACGTACGCCTGCGACAGATAGTGATTTTGGAGTAGGCTATAGAGAGGCCATAAGGCCCAGTTTGAAAGGCTGAATCAGAATGGGGGAATAAAATCAAAGGTTTATGTATTTCTTTTATAATATTTGAGGGTAGAAATAAATGAATTAGTACTTACATAGTTGAATTTTTGTTTTAAAGGGAGTATTCTAAGCAATTTATATATAGAAAGTTTTTTTTTTCTTTTTGCAAAAATCGCCATCATTTATGAACTTGGGAAATGTTCTCATAATAATACATACTAATTTGTAAGAGAAAAAGAACAAGGCAACTTTGATTTGCTGCCCTATCAAAACTTGGTAAAAAAATGAGTATATTTCACATAACTACATATATTTTAACTAAATTATCACAAAACTACAAATTGAAGGTTATATATCACAGAACTACAGATTTAGCAACAAGTTTATCATAAAACTACAGGTTTAAGACTAATTATGAAAAAACTACATATTTAATATAAAATTATCACAAAACTACATATTTTGGGGGTTAAATCAGTTGCACTAATGTTATGTTTGAGTTATAAATGTTCAAGTTTTATGATTAATCTATATTAAACCTATAGTTTTGTGATATCTTTGTTACTAAATCTATAGTTTTGAGATATTTTACCTTAAATTTGTAGTTCTGTGATAAAATTAGTGTTAAATCTGTAGTTTTGTGATACATCATGTTAAATTTGTAGTTTTCTGATAATTTGACCAAAGTACCTATAGTTTTGTGAAATTTACTCCAAACAAAATTGATAAACTTACAAACCAAACACCTCCCTAATATGCTCTATACCAGAATTATAGTAATACCAATCTATTCATCTAACTGGAGTAAAATATAATTTTGGTGTCAATGCAACACATATATATTTTTATATCTCTGTATCTTAACAAAATTTGATGGTGCCAAAACGTACTGCTTACAATTCTAATTTTGCATGTCCTCTAGAAAGAGAGGGACTGATGGTGACCGACGAAAAAGTTGCAATACTTACATAGGTTTTGCAGGGAAGCACGGCACCGATCTGAACAGCGTACCGCGAACGTGGTTGGCTGTCGTCCATAGTCCAACGCACTTGGAAGGACAACCTAACAAAAATACAGATTATCATTAACAGGATAGATAGCTCTTCTGATTTTTCTTTTTTTTTTTGGTTGTTGTTGTTGCTTGGTTTTGTATATGTTCAACCGGAGAAGCCAAGTCTTTTGTCAGATGTGACATTTGCTTGATGCATCTTCCATTCGTCAAATCTATGCTTAAAGAAACTCTCACCAGCTAAACAGCAGTATACACTTGACAAGATGAAATAAAAGGGAACCAAAATGCCATGCAAACATCAACATCAACATAAGAGAGCTAGTGGGAACAAACTCGGTCATAGACTCATATACATGATGCACGCATCTTCTTGTATTGCGTAATCCAATGGTATAATATCAGCAATAAAGAAATTAAGCGCACCTAATCGATAAGACTTATTCAGAAGAGAATCAACGTCCTTAAAAAAAATGGTCTTGAAAGCGCTTGGTTGATCATCAATTTCATTGTACAAATCAACTAAAATAATTGATGTGCAGAAGAATAGCCAGGTCTGATTAGCAAACGAAGGATACATGTTTGCGTCGAGGATTGATGGAGCGCCAAATCAGAACATGCCAAAAGGAACTTCCATTGGGATATTCCACTAGAAATCCTAGATGCCTGTCATGGATAGGACACTAGAAAACATACGTGTCACAAGATCATAGATCAATACAAAGTAGTAGTAATAAAATAAGTAGTCTTCGCATTATAATATATGCACCAAAATAGCTGTTTATACCTGTTCAGACTTGAGAGCCATCAGTTGGTTCCAAGTTCCAACATCAAAGAAAGGTGCACTACAAAATCATGAGTTTTGCAGAGCCGCAGGGATAGCTGGTGCCTGGACATGGTCCCATTATTCCTATTATATGAACTAAGAAGATATACTCTCTTTTATCACATTAAATGTGAAACTAATGCTTCTCCTGCAATTTTATTAGAGAGCCTTCGACCATCACGTCAACAAAGATAAATTCATCAAACAAGTCATTGTAGAGATCGGCTGTTGTAAAAGAAAAAACAACAGTCACTAGCCTGTATAGATTGGGCATCCTGTTAGATGAAATAGAACACATGAGCCATTTGAATCATAAAACTGTTATTCTCTGCCAATTAAGAATCAATTCTGAGAGAAAGCAGGCACATAATTGAGTGATCTGTGTCAAGAGTAAACTGGGATCCATTTCAACTAAAGGGGAAAAAATCAATTACTGCTAATAACTGAGCGCTCATGTCATGCAGAATGTACACACAAGTAAACTGGTAACTTAGCATTCATGTCATGCAGAATATAAACAGGTACTCCCTCCATCCCTAAATGTAAGGATTCTGGCTATGAATCTGGACATTTGCATCCCTTACATTTAGGGAAGGAGAGAGTAGCAGGTAGTAAATAATTTCCTGGTTACCAGTAGTAACTAAGCATTCATGTCATGCTGAATCAATTTCAAGGCAAGCAAAAAAAAAACCTTCAAGGCATAAGCTTCTAGTGAAGGGAAATATTGGTTAGACATCCAAGAATTGAAAGCTCAGGAAGCTGTCCTATACAGATCACACTATCATTAGATATTTTCATACACATATAAGCCATGTACAGTAAAAGAGCAAAAATTATATTTTCCACAGAAGATTCTGAAATTGTGCATGTGCCTTGCAGAATTTTTTTTTTGTAAGTTATGTTTGGACTTGGAATTTCAAACATTGAAGTACTGTATTTGTCCTACGGTTAAAACTTTTGGATGGATATGCAATTGTAGAAAAAATAGAGTGACTTTCTTAGTTTTCACCTTACCGAGATAGGCATTCACTCGTGCACCTTGTATTTCACTATTGCTCTCTTAAATATATACTGTTAATAATCCTTGAACAACTGAGTCGTGGACATTAAGGTTGACTGGCTTGTTCTCAACTAGAATCATCATCACCACCATGAAAATTGATAGTGATGCTTCATTTCTCAAGTTGTACAAATATTGATCATTACTAATCTCTGCTGAGAGATCAACACATCTAACAGTATCTTAAGAGGTGGAAAGTGTATGTTCCTTAAGCTTTGAAGCCCAATGTGCAGGTGCTTGCCAATGAAACCTTGTGTGACAGACTAGCAAGGAATTGCTATAATTCATCATTAGTTTCCTTTCTGCTTCTGGCCAAGGATATTCTTTATGGTGTTACGTTTTTTGTAGGTTCAAATAAGCAATAATGTATAAATGAACCTGATAACTGAACACTGCCCAAACCTCAACACATTGCTGTTCTAGGGAAGATCATGTTCTTCATAAGGCAGTGATGCAATCTTAATGACCTGGTGTTTTAGATAGTTTTTGTTGAGATCTGGTCCTTGTGTCCAGATAGATCATGTGACATGTCTGACTGCATACACAACTGATGTAATCTTGCATCTCATGCCAATATCATCAATTCCAGCACTCAACGAAGCTCTGATATTCACTGTGTGCAAACACTTTATATCCTTTGTAATCAGCATAAATGCACAGGAAAGAAATGGTGGACTACCAATAATCATTACACGAACACTGGAATTCCTTGAAATGATGGAATCGGGTTCTGTCTCTGACAATCACTAAGCGATGATATACACCAGAGAATACCTTTGTGAAATTGTGGCAGTCTACACAAACACGAAGATTCTTAGCAAGCCTTATTGGTCTATGCTGTGGTGTCACAAGAAGAGCAAAAGCAATTGCTAGCTTTTCACTGTGATATGCGAGGGCGCATTCCTTCCCCTCAGAATCCAAATCATGCAACTCCGACGACACGTTAGGAACATAACCAGCTATTCTAAGATGTTTGTTTATCTCATCAAGCTTTTCATAAATCTCTGCCTTTCTTGGATGTGAAGCATCAGCTGCAATAAATTCATGGATCTCGCCGTTCAGTTCTACTGTCGTGCAGCCAGGAGTAGTTTGGATCCCTTTCTCCTTCATCAACTTCCTGACCTCTGCTACCTTTCCCCAATCTTCAACTGCTGCATAAGTATTAAGCAATAGAACATAATCCCCAGCTTGTTGCGCTTTCAGTTCAATTAGATGGTTGATTACACGCTCTCCAAGGTCAATATGTCCATGAATTCTGCATGCACCAAGAAGGGTTCGCCAAATCGTTGCATCTGGTGCTACCCTCATGTCTTTTACCACCAGTTCATATGCCTGATCAAGCAAGCCAGCACGGCCCATGAGGTCTACCATGCATCCATAATGATGAACATTCGGCTTTAACTGATATTCGTAACACATAATATCAAAAAACTTGAACCCCTCATCAACCAGCCCGCTATGACTACACGCTGAGAGCACACCAGTAAATGTCTGTTCATCAGGAGCAACGCCTGATCTACCCATCTCCTCAAATGCAGATATAGCATCCTTCCCAAAACCATTAGATGCCAAACCCGAGATCATTGCACTCCATGTGACCACACTCTTCTTAGGAGTCTCACAAAACACCTGGTATGCCTTGTCCACACAGCCGCACTTTGTGTACATTGTAATCAACGAGTTACGCACCTTCAACTCACCCCCATATCCATGATCCACCGCATACTCCCAGACCTTCTCCCCGAAATCGAGCGCACCCAAGCTCGTGCACGCTTGGAGAAGGAGAATGCAGGTGACATCGTCTGGTTCTGCCCCATTCTCCCCACCCCTCATCGCATCGAAAAGCTTGAGAGCATCCTTCGTCCGCCGGTTCCTGGTATAACAAGTGATGAGAACGTTCCACGCGATAGTGTCCCTGACCGGCATTTCATCGAACACCTTGCGAGCGCTGTCCCCGTCGCCGCAGGCAGCATAGGAACTCACCAGCGAGGTGGCCAGGAGGGCGTCCGGGGAGTGCCCCTCGGCGACGACGTTGGCGTGAAGCTGGCGCGCGTGGGCGAGGGCGCGGCAGTGGCCGAGGACGATGGACAGGGAGAAGGCGTTCCCGCGGCGGCCGAGCGCGCGGGCGCGGCGGAGGAAGCGGAGCGCGTCGGGGCCGCGGAGGGAGCGGAGGATGGCGTTGAGGCGAAATGTGGAGGGGAGGGTCTCCGGGGCGAGGGCGAGGTGGTGGAGGAGGACCGGCAGCGCCCGGTGCGACGGGAGGGAGGCGGCGGCGAGGGAGAGGAAGGCGGAGGCCGCGGTCGGGGCGAGTGGGAGGAGGAGGAGGCCCGTGCGGAGGAGGTGCGCGTGGAGCTGGAGGAAGCGCGCCGCGGGGAGCGGCGACGTGGAGGATAGGAGCGCGGCGGCGGCAGAGGCGGTGGCGGCGGCGGCGGCGGAGGACGGCGGGGAGGAGAGGAGGGCGCGCGTGAGATGCGATGCCATGGCGAGGCGGAGTGCGGGAGTGGCGAGTTCTTTGTTTTTTTTTTTTCTCTTTTTTTTGGGTTGGATCGAACGCGTGAATTCGGCCCAAAACACGCTCCTGAGTTCGGCCCAAACTGCACGCAACCTGGGTGCAAAGAAAAAAACATTTATTTATTAATTATTTTTTAAACATATATATTGCTGTAAATTGTTCTGTAAATTTTTAAAAGGGAAATATATTTTTTTCTTTGTGAATCTTTTAATATATGTACATTTTTAAAAGAAATATATTTCTTTAAATTGTTCTTTAATAGATTTATTTCTGTAAATTTTTGAAAGAAGTATATTTACAGAAATATATTTCATTTAAAAATTTATATATACTACAAAAATCCACAAAGATCATCTTATGGCCCATGAGAAGTTCGTTCTGGCCAATTTCTACTAGCCAGTACGTGGGCCAAATATTGTTCCAGGCTTAATTTCAGTGGGCCTGTCGTTGGGCCAGGATGTGTGGCCAAGCTTAATTGAACGGGCTTCTGTTCAGTTGGGCCATTTAACGTGGGCTGAATTAGTGCACAATCTTACTGGGCCCGAAGCACATAAATTCAGCCCATGAATCCGCTATAAATATGCCTCTTCGCCCAACCCTAGGATTTCACAGCCCTCCCCTCCCCGCCGCCTACACACGCATCTCTCTTTTTCTTCCTCCTCGTTGTGCCCTGTTTTGCTATTCGTTTTGGGTACAGTTCATTGTTGTTGTTGTGATTTTCGCTCTCTGTTTGTTTCCTCTTTTTTTTCTGATGATTTTGTTGCGAGCCATTCTGATGATTTTGTTGCTGGCTCGCAATGAGGTGATGTGGTGGGTGCAGGTGATGAGAAGCAAGACAGGGACATCAGATCTCCTTCCGTGGGGAGTGATCGACTAAAGTCTCAATGGGAATCTCTCTGATGCATTCTTTTTACCAATAAAAAGAAATAAATAAAAATCGATCAGTTAATGGATTTCTTTTGCTTGAAGTTTTTTTTGATGGTGTTTGTTTCTGGCTCGGTAGAGAGATAGATAAGACGAATAATGTGGGTGCAGATGCATATGATGAGAAGCAAGACAGGGACATCAGCACCCCCTTTCTGTGAAGGTGGGGAGTGATCGACTAAAGTCTCAATGGGAATCTCTCTGATGCATATTTTGCATTGCACATCCAAATCGATATGTTGATTGATTTATTTTGCTTGATAATTTGATATAAGTCGGCGTCTTCATCAGTTTCTATTGCATCTAATCGTTTGCTTTTCAGTTAATTTTCTCTTGCCTTTATATGTGTTGGAGAGCGGGAAAATGCATTTTTTTTCCATTTAAAAAGATACTTGCACAAGGTTGCTCAAAATCTCTGAAGTAGCAAGTAGACCGTGTCGCGGTGTGGCTGATTCAGGAGACGAAAAATGATCCCTAGTTCACCAGGCAAACACATACTTCTTAGATAAAACTTCAAATAAACTTTATAATATTCAATTCATTCGATTACGCCCTCAAATAACTGTATTAAATTATGTTTCATCAATCAATCATCATCCATCAGCACTACTTCGTCCGGTCCATAAACTAACTTATTACTAATATGACATATTAGTATTATAAATCTAAATTCTAGATTTATTGTACTATAATATGTCATATCTGTATATTTGTTTTTTTTTACGGATGGAGTATGTGGCTGAGTACAGCGTTAAAATCAAAGTATAACATCTTTAAAGTAAAAGAGAGCTGAAAATAGTTTTCACCCATCAGATTTTCAGGTGAACCGTCTGCCGGAGGGTTATTGGGCTAAATTATTGATTTAAAATACAAGTAAAATGCATGAAGTAATTTTTCTGAATGGCCTATTAGCTCAGCTGGTTAGAGCGTCGTGCTAATAACGCGAAGGTCGCAGGTTCGAGACCTGCATGGGCCATTAAAATTTTTTACTCTTATTGTTTTCTCTTTCTATGATTTATTTTTTTCTCTTCTACGTGTTATTGTTTTCTCTTCTTTAGTCTTATTGTTTTCTCTTTCTATGATTTATTTTTTTTCTCTTCTACGTGTTACTGTTCTCTTCTACGTACCATTGAGAAAATTAAATTATTTTTTCTTCTCTTTTACGTGCCATTAATTCTATGATTTATTTTTTTTCTCTTCTACGTGTTATTGAGAAAAATATTATTGTGTATGTATTTTCATTTTTCTACATGCCCAGTTGTTGAAGTCATCTTCTACCTCCGTCTCAAAATAAGTGCAGCCGTAGATATCTGTGCCTAACGTTTGACCGTCCGTCTTATTTGAAAACTTTGTGAAAAAATTAAAAACATTTAGCCACACATAAAATACTATTCATATTTTATCATCTAATAATAGCAATAAAAATATTAATTATAAAAAAATTTAAAATAAGACAAACGATTAAACGTTGAACGTGAATAGTGCAAAACTATATTGATTTTGGGACGGAGGGAGTAAGATATCCAAAATACTTTTGTGAAATCATTTAGTACGACCCATTTCTATACGCTACCTTCAAAATGTACACCAATGCATCGTTGTTCTAGCTCGTGAACAGCTGGTCATATCAATTACTACTAGGTACCTATTATGGCCGTTTCGTTTTCCACTTTAAATTAATGAAGAAGTGATGATCGATAGAGCAGGTCTAAACGGGTAGAGGAAAACACTCTTCACGTTCACACCTAACGAAAAAAGAATTAAGTGATTAGTAATTAATGATGCTTATCGATCGGGACATCCTCCCGTTTGAGCAATCGCGACGTACTCCACCCAAACGCGAAACGATCCATCGGCTAGATGTTGTCAAACTTATGAGCGCCTCATGGTTTCATGGAGCTATCAAATTAATTATCTCGTATGTTTTATATATATCTCGTTTTAACTTTTATCCTATTCAAAACTTTTAAGTTTAATTAAGTTTGTAAAAAAAATTTACGAAATCTAAAACAACAAATTAATTTCATTAAATATATTTTGATAATATGTTTTTTTAGAAATGTTACTATATTCTTCTACTTAAAAAAAATGACTAGTAAAAAATTAGGGCGACTCATATTATGAAACGAAACTGCACGGTAGATGCGGTATAAGGGGCCTGCTTATTTGAGCCACTACTAGTGTTTTGTTTTGAAGATTCCTAATCAAATTTTGAGAAATCCTTGGCATGTCGCTCTCTTCTCATCCTACCGTGTGTATTGAGAGACGGCGTGCTTAATTCCTCTCCAGTAGAGAGCGAGAAGGACTGAGAATAGATTTTTATTAAAAAAAATAACTTAGGAAACTGTTAGAGCAAACATTTCATAAAATGACTAAATTTTAGGATTACAAGCTATATTATATATTTGTTTGTGATGCTCTGGGAGATGATAACTTTCAATCGGTTCGATTTTTATGGAGAAACTCATTCACTCGGGTTCAAATAATAATAAACTTAACATGGATACTCGTATTTACACTATTTTTAAGTGGTAACCATCGATAATAAGATACTTGTGATAACTTCGTCAACTTGAAGATATATCGACCCAATCTTTCAAAAGTTGGTTGCTTGTGCACGTGTTGTGAGCATTGAAGTTAATACAGTTCCGTGTAGAAAAAAAAAGGTAAATCCGCGACCATAGGGAGTAGCAGTGATTTTGATGTAGTGCTAATTAAGAGCAAGTTCGATAGTATAACCAACTACTAGCTCCAATTCATCTATAATCAATCTAATAGCTCATTAATATAATAGTTATATACTACACTATTAATACCTAGTCCCACCTATCATATATACACGCTGTGTCTTGCAGTCTGTGCTACAGCTGGCTACAAATCTGTAACTCGCTGTTTTTCTCTCTCCTTATTTATCTTCTTAAAATATATTTACAGCTAGCTTATAGCCTACTATTGTACATGCCCTAGGGAGACACGACGCATGCGGCAAAACCTAGTATACAAGATCCCGGCCGTCATATTAATTGCGTGTCAAAACTAATTAAACTGATAACGATAGATCGATGTCCGTGTTTGAGTAATTGAGTTCACACGTAGTACGGATACAAACGAGCTCGATTGGCAATGGGTTGATCGTCCGATTACAGCAGAGTTTGACACTTAACCAGTAACCTCTATCTATAATTCATACTAATACGAGAGCTATATACCCTTCAACCTTTTGCGTTCACATCGTTCTTTTTAAGAAACTTTCACATTTTTTTTGTTGATACTATACCTCCAGTCACAAACAAGTATCGCTTTGGACAGTGACATAATTACTAATATATACTTATTTTAGTTTTCTAAAGATGATGAAATTTATTCGGCTTTTGCTTAACGAATTTAATTATTATCAATTTTTATAGTGGTTGTAGAACGAATGACTATGAATTGAACCACTTAAAAATAACAAAACTGAAATAATGTACTCCCTCCGTTTCATACAATAAATCATTTTGAGTTTTTTCTAGTTAATTTGTGTTTTTAAGTTTGACTAAATTTATAAAAAAATATAGCAACATTATCAACATAAAATAAACATATCACCAAAAAAATATTCAATATTAAATTTAATGAAACTAATTTGATGATGTAGATATTGCTTAATTTCTCTATGAATTTGGTTAAACCTAAAAAAAATTAATTAGGAAAAGAAAAGCGACTTATAATATAAAACGGAGTACTTATTTTATTACGAATACCTATATAAAATTTATAAAAGGAATAAAAAAGTTATAATATTTTGAATATACTTTTAAGATGAATTTAACTTACAAAGTTGTAAAAAGCCACCATATTTGTTTCCTGCGTGACAAACAAGTGTGACAACCGTAACTCCAAAGCTTCCGAGCAGACATCTACACATATTATGTGGTGGAACCGTAAGTTTATATTTTCACCAATTATTTAAATTTTATTGCTCGGAATATACGTGGAGAAATTTCTCTACTACTTTAAAAACACAGTAGTTCTCCTTCCGTCCCCTTTGTGCGGGGGTAACCACATATGATCCAATATTTTATTATCAATCCATCTACCCAACCAATCCCTAATTATATGGGTTTTGCCCATATTTTATTCTCAATTCACTCACTCAGTCGATCCCTAATTATATGGATCGATTTATTGTAAAGCATGGATATATTACTACTAGATTGATAAAAGAAATTTTAACGAGATATTGAATTTACAACTGGTCTCCTTAGCTGTCTGATGGATGTATAGATTTATGGTCCCACTGTTTCGATTATGTTTATTCTTATTAGTAAATAAAATTTTATGTATGTGTTCTTAACTATTAAAAACAAACACTATAAAATAACCACAAAATCATCTTTAAGAATTACTCCAAATTTACTCCATCCGTTCTAAAATATAAGTATTTTTAGCATAGAGATAAGTCAAATATTTTTAACTTTGACCATTAATAGTAAAAAAATTAAAAAGATCAATCATGAAAAATTGATGTTACTAGATTTATCACTAAACAAACTATCATAATATGTAACTCTTTTTATTTAAAACATCTTACTTTTATATAGATATTACTGGTCAAAGTAATATCTCGAAGACTGTGTCAGTGTCTAAAAATACTTATATTTTGTGATAGAGAGAGTAAATTTTAGGCAAAATTTACTACAGGACATCTAAAAAACATGTAATTAGCTTGGGGACACCGTAAAAACTCGTATTTGCTGTAGGACATCGCAAAAAAATGGTTATTAGATGTTAGACACCGGCGATATTATTTTTGGAGGAATAGGACAGAGAAACAATCACTAAAGACAAGATTGCCCTTGACTCAAATGAATCCAACTTGGACCCCACATGTAAAGCCTCTCTCTCTCCAGATGGGGCGGCAGAGCGGCGAGGGCAAGCACGACAGCGGGCGGCACAGGGGTAAAAGCTCGGGGGGGGGGGGGCAGGCGTAGCGGTGGCCTCGACGGCAGCCTCCCTGTTCCCTTCCACCAGCAGCACGACCAGCAACAACTTCGCCGCAAGTCTCGTTGTTGCCGGCTCCGGCACAGCCGCCACAACCCCAGCCACGACAACGATCGGTATCGCCCTCGCTGCCGCCTCCATCTCCCTCTCCACTGTCCGTTGCGCCGCCACCACCTCCCCCGCCGAGAACTTCTCCGTGCTCGTCATCCTCCGAGGCCGGCCGCCCTTGCCTGCGCGGTAACGCCGCCTAACTGTGTCGGCACCACCTCCCCTCCTGCTCTGCCTACCGAGCCGTGCTGGCCTAGCCCCTGCGCACGACCGCGCAGCGCTGCCCCAGCCGAGGCACCGCACCGGCCTGCCCATCGCCGCACCGTCGCTGACGCTTTCCCTCTCCCTCTGCTCGCTTGAAGAAAGAGCAGAGAGAGAAAGAACCTATCCCGCCGGCGCTCTCCCTCTCCCTCCGGCAGACCACTTCCCCTCCTGCTCTGGCCGCCGCGTCCTGCCGAGCCTGGCCCCTACGCACGACCGCGGAACACCATCCCAATCAAGGCGCCGCATCGCCCGCACCTCACCGCTCCATCATCGGCGCTCTCCCTCTCCCTCCGCTCGCTTGAAGAAAAAGAAGAGAGAGAAAGAGATAAAGAATGAGGGAGAGAAAAAAAATAGGAAGAATAAAGAAAAAAATTCAAAGGGTAGAACCGTACTTACACATCTGTTTCTCTCTCCAATTCCATCTGATATAATAAAATAATCTGACGGGTGTCCAACAGCTAATTACCAGTTTTTTAGGATATCCTATAGCAAATACGTGTTCTTGCGATATCCTCTAGCTAATTACACATTTTTTGGATGTCATGTAGCAAATTTTGCCTAAATTTTAGCATCAGATTTTCCATGTGTGGACTGTGGACAAACGAGCCGTTGAATCAATCACATGGCCTATATAAAGGCAAGCCAATCGCACGCTTATATAATAAAAAAAAAGAAAAAAAAAACTACTCCAGTTTAGCCCCACTCCGCAGTGTCTCCCTCGGATCCTCGATTCCGGGAGGTCGTCCTCGTCCTCGTCCATGGCGGCGGCGGCGGCGGCGAAGACGACGACGAGGCGGCGGCGGCGAGGGGTGCTGGACCTGGAGGCGCAGTTCGCCTTCTTCCGGTCGCAGCACCGGCACCCGGTGAACGCCGCGGCGCACGCGCTCCTCGCGTGGCCCATCCTCTTCACCGGCCTCCTCGTCCTCCACTTCCTCCCCTCCCCGCCCGCGCTCCCGCTCGACCCGGCGCTCGCCCTCGCCCTCGCCTACGCCGCCGCCTACGTCGCGGCCGACCGCCGCGCGGGGGCGCTCGCGGGGCTCCTCCTCGCCGCCGGCTGGGCTGCCAGCCGCGCCCTCGCCGCGCGCCTCGGGTTCGCGCTCGCCTGGAAGGCCGCGCTCGCCACCCAGCTCTTCTGCTGGACCTGGCAGTTCCTCGGCCATGGCCTCTTCGAGGCAAGCAAAGCTTCCCCTTGCCCGCCCTTGGAAAACCTAACCTAGCCATGAGTGTTTATGAGAATTTGACGCCATTGCTGGTGATCTGCTTCGCTGAAATCTGATGCTTGTTTTTGTTGTTGCAGAAGAGAGGGCCGGCTGTGGGTGATCTCCCTGAGGTGTTCTTGATGGAGCCATTCCTCATCTTGTTGCAGGTGAGCACCACATGAACACATTAAGGTCTTGTTTGATTAAGGATTGAGGAGGATTTAGAGGGGATTTAGTCCACACCTATTATGGTCGTGGAATTATTCCCCCTCAATCTCCTCTAACCCCTCTCTCTTGGGGATTAGACGAACAAGCCCTAATCCATTCATGACAAATACCTTCATTTCTCTATTGGATTGGAGGAATTTTACTGGAATTGAACTAATTCTTGTGAAAATCCACTAAAATTCCTCCATTCCAAAAGAGCATCGTAGTACTATGAATTTATCGACTTTTACATATTCATAGTAAGAGAAATTAGATTAAGGCCATGCGAGAAATTGGCGATTAAGTTTGCATTTTGACGATTGTGTCAAATACTGATCGATATAAAAAAAATGACGTGTTTTTGTGACACTAAACAGTTAAGGGCAACTGTTCTTGTTTATGGCCTAGTAGTATAATAGCATGATAGACTTCCCTTTTGGAACAGTTGATCCATCCTTGTCTCAATTACAGATAAGCAAATAAATGTATGGACCTACTAGGAATTGAGTCGGATTGAATTGATATGTGATTGGTGATCATTTCTGCACTTGTTGGCTCTCTCGTGTTCGCAGATACTCAACAAGCAGTTTGGCTATGAGCCATACCCAGGTTTCAGCAAGAATGTGGACAAGAAAATGGAGGCCATTCTCAGGGAGAACAGGGAGGAGCTCAAGCAGAGGAAGGCCACCTGATTGATTTTGATTCGGAATCGATTCGAGAGGAAGTGTTACACATGTAGAACTTAGCATCTTTCGATTATTACCTACGACGATTCGTGTTGATCATGTAGTCATACAGTAAAACCCGAACTGTCTGAATATGATTGTGATGGTGTTGTTTGAGGCTTGCTCTGCCGATTGCTAGGAACAATATACAAGATGCAGAGATATGTTATAAATCCTACGCAAATGCGGGCATATTCAGATTTGCAAGTCCAAATGTTCACAGCGAGGTTACTCTTCGGCAGAGCATTTCGCCAAACAGCTCAGGAACACCACTGCAGCATGTCTTGCATTGCTCGATCTCGTTTTAGCATTTTGTACTGATTGTGTCGTTTGTATGCATGATGTTTCGATGTGATATGTAAATTACTGAACTAGCGGTTGCGCTGCTGCTGTTTGTAAAAAACTTCCGCCTGTTCATATTCATAATCTCCGCAATTTCAATACTGTGGCTTTCTCTGGTGTTTGTGTTTTTTTCTAAGAAAAGGCTATACTTACAAAATTTTCTTACTAAATTCTTACTAAGATTGATGTGTCATGCTATGAGTGTATCCTGATTTTTTTATAACTTTCATATCTATCTAAATCAAATGGTTGATATGATTGTTAGTAAAAATTTAGTCAGAAAAAAATTAGTACATGTAGCAGTGGTCTCTTTTTTTTATTTTTATTTTATCATTAGCTCTGAATTCACAGCTCAGTCTGTCACTCTCTAGCCACAACGACTGATGCCGATTAAGCCCAGTTTGAGCAATTTTCTCGCAAGCTAAATCAGCGAGAAATCGGAGGGTTTTTGGGTTGGGTCAGCTTGAAGGATGACACTACATTGTGAAATCTCAGCGTCGGAAGCATATGGCCCATTTGGACATAGTTTCATACTTCCATTGCAGCAGATTTCTTGCAGTCCAAAAGTATGTATCTCTTGTTGCTGTAGAGCTCATCGCTTTCCTAACCATCATTGGCATTTGCCAACCACCCGGACAAGGAACACTTCCCGGGTGGTAAAGCTAGGACGAAAGAAGGCAGAAGCACACTTTTTTTCTTTTTTTTGAAGAATTGGTAAAATTTGCTACAGCACATGCAAAAATCATGTAATTAGTTAAAGGACACCGTGAAAACGTGACGCTGCCCCAGTACACTAAAAAACTATGAAATTTGCCCTAGGACACTGGGCACATTATTTTATCATTTCCCGGCTGAAAAGTGGTGATAATTTTTTCGAAATGCCCAAATTGCCCTCGTGTCGCCATCTATACCAACTTGGTTCAGTCAAACCGAACTTAGTCACTTTCGTCGCCACACACCACCGACGAGAAAATCCCAAATCCCTTACCCTAACCCTAGCTTGCGACGGCGGCGACGTCGGAGGAGGCTTCGGCGACGGCGGCAACGACAGCGGTGGCGACGACGGGCGATGGAGAAGTGACATTGGTAGGCGATCGAGCGGCGGGGAGGATGGCCCGTCGTCACGGCCGCTGTCACCAAAGCCTCCTATGCCACCGCCGCCGCAAGCTAGGGTTAGGGTTAGGTACTGTGAATTTTCTCATCGGTGGTGTGTGGCAACGAAAGTGACTGAGTTCGGTTCGACCAAACCGAGTCGGAATAGATGGCGACGTGGGGCAATTTTGGCACTTCAAAAAAAAATATAACTACTTTCAGCCGGGAAATAATAAAATAATGTGCCCAGTATCCTAGGGCAAATTTCATAGTTTTTGTAGTGTCCTGGGGTAGCGTCACATTTTTACGGTGTCCCTCAGCTAATTACAGAATTTTTGCCTATCCTGTAGCAAATTTTGTCTTAAGAATTAGCAGGACACGGTAACTTTTTGTATTTTGGTCCTTCAAACATTATTTTGAGAAATAGACCACTGAGGAAACTTTTAAGTGGATTTCTAGGTCAGCCCTAGAACCATTGGCGCCGACGTGACATCATTAAGATGGCTGGTGATGACTCCCTTACACTCGTGATACCTAGCCACTATGGCTACTGGTGTGTCCGGAGGATGGTGCAAGGGTTATTGGTGCCGAACAAGCGTAATGCGATGATTTACAATAGCTATTCTAAGGGCTATGATTTACAATAATGCGATGCCCTTTTTTCTTTTATAAATTACTCCCCCCATCCAAGAATATAGGGATTATGTTCAAAATAGCATAACTTAGGCTATGTTCGACAGCCTGTTTTTCCAACTATTCTCCCTTGTGTTCCGTGTGCACGCTTTTTAAACTGCTAAACGGTGTGTTTTTTACAAAAAGTTTTTATATGAAAGTTTCTTTAAAAAATCATATTAATCCATTATTAAAAAAATTAGATAAATACTTAATTAATCATAAGAAAATACGTCGCTCCATTTTATATGCGCGAGAGATGAGTTTCTAACCTCACCTCCTGAACACAGCTTTAAGGAAGAGCTGAGTTAACCGTAGCCCAAAGTCGTATATCTTTGGTTAATAAGATTCAAAAGGTTTATCCCAAGAAGTACGAATCTATAATAAACATATAGAGATTATTATACGCCAAGTAACATCCAAGAGTATGTTTATAGCTATAAAAGGCACCCATTGGTACAATGAACGAAGTAGTAGTAGTACTAGTACGTTCTCTGTATTTACACAGTGGACGGTGTGGAGTAGTAGTACTGGCCTTTTCAGATTTTACCCAAAATGAACATTACCAAATTTTGGCAATATAAAAATTTTAGCAATTTAATAATATTGCCAAGTTTTGGCAGGATTTCATATATATTTATCATAGTTTAGTAAAAAAACTAAATTAATTTACATATTTAACAACTTTTAGAAAATATGGTATGGTTTAAAATGGTATCAAACTGAATAACCCCGAATAATTCCGATGGAAACCAGTGGAGTACTTAATTTCTGATGGAAAAGTCCAATATCTTCTTGGACATAACGAGAGGGTAAAATCGCATATATTTCTAGACGGAGGGAGTACTGTACTATAGATTCTTTTAGAAAATAATAAGTTAATAGTCTTATTACTAATATAAGCCAAGTGATGGATGGTGTGTGGTATGTGAGCTAAAGCGATTGTGTAATTTATTTTCATCAAACAAAAAAAAGTTTCGAATCAACACGACCCAACTCGGGTCCACAAGGCCCAAGAGAATTAGGCTTAGTAGGGACAGCAAGTCTACTATGATACTATCCTTCTAGACAACCTTTACATTAGTCATCATCATATAAATGTTGTACGAGTAGTATAAAACAGGGGAACTCTATTTCAATCGGAAAACAAAAGCAGAGGATATCATCCTAAATTTACTGTACCTTGACCCTGCAATCTCTATTAATAATTAACTATGTTCTTTTGAAGCAAATGCTGGAATGAATGCATGAATCTCCACGGTAAACATCATCGACTAAAATTTCATTGATACGCAGGAGATTGGTATCCACTAATTTCTTATATTTTAAAATATAAATATACTTTCTCTATTTATATGAATGTGGACAATGCGAGAAAGTTTTATAATATGAAACAGTGGGAGTATATATTATGCTCGATATCTTTTCCATCTGATCATGTCATGTCACTGACGTGGACATTTTAGTGACACGGTTGGCGTGGTCTCCCTCCCTCTATCCTGGAGATAGGACGCATCGTTATATAAGCCATTGGTGACTTGCAACTTGCAATTTGCAAAGAAGGATATGCTAATTTGTGTGGTGAGTGGTGACTTCCTGCAGCCTGCTTCTCGGACATCTTTGTGATTATCAGTTGTAAAACCGATCACATCTCGATCCGTCGTATCAATTGGAAATTCAGATTGCATGATTGGCAAATCAATTATACACATATAAACAAACTTATTAATCAAACACGACCAAGCGACACAGGCACGCAATAATTTTGAGTACGAGAGTTGTGGTGACTGGTGAGAGTATGCACTTGTGGCGGATGGCGCTAGGCGAGGATTGATCTAATCTCCAACCCTGCACAGTTTGGTCAGAAAATCAATTTTGTGGTATAGTCATCAAATATTACTTCCAATCACACAATAATTATGTCCTAGAAAATGTGTGTAATCGACCGATTTTAACCATACTTATAGAGCTAGCTGTGCTCTGATATGTGAAAATCATACAAGAAGAACTTGCTTTACAAAAAAAATACTTTCATAATATTGCACTTCGGTAATATTTCTTAGATATATATCTGCTCATAGCTATATTTTAGAAGCAGAACTATGCATCTTGTTGACTTTGAAAAGTAAAATACATCTTTGTTTTCTTTAGTAAAAGTATTTCAGAAAAATTTTGTAATTGTAATTTATGTACAATAGATTTTAAAAGAGTTGGATTTATATGCAACTCTCAGATTTTGTTTTTCATACATAAGATTAGTGTAACTTGTATACAACTTCGATCAGTCTACACTGGTATAGTTTAGACTTTAGACTCACCACAATTTATTGGTATGAATCTTTCTCCTTTTCTTTTAGTAGTAGAGTAATTTCTAAGCTAGTAGAATAATGGTGGTGTCTTATTTTTTACATCTCTGAAATTTATAATTTCTATAAAGTTACAACCCATTAAATCTAAAGCTCAATATGTAACCATGTCATATTATCACTCACTGGTAATAATTACATATTTAATCCCATGCAAACATGGACCATCATCTACAATATATTTAATTCTACAAAACAGCATGCAAGTATATCCAATTATCACCTCTCAAATTATTTTTATAATATTTAATGTATACTTATAAATATGTTTCACATTAAAGCGCATGTATTATTTGTTTGTATCATGATAAGTGCTAATAAACCATAACGTTTCATTATTTTTTCTTTTTACTCTTAACTTGATTGTTGAACAAAATATATTAAAAATTACTTAGTAATTCTCACATCAAAACACGGGAATCAGCTAGTTATATAGATTTTTTTTAGCCCTGTTCGGAAGCAATTGTTGTGGCTGCGACTGCAGCCGCTGCAAACAGTGCTTCTATTGCTGTTATTTGTTGCGGTGCTACGGGAGACATCTCCACCAAACGCAGCCTTGTTTAGCAATAGAATACTTATATGATTATATCCTCCTTACCTCTGCAGCCTTACTCCATTGATGGGAGTAAAGAAGAGAGGTCTAAAAAATGTCACAACATGAGCTACTCTCTACAAGTTGATAATACTTGTTGTTTTACAGTACAAGTCTATTGCTAAACTTTAAAAACTTTAACTAGGGAATGATATCTAGAAGATTTATTTTTGAAATATGGAGAACGTATGTATAGATCAGTCTTAAAAATTACTTTAATAAAATTCAGCCCGGAAGTAGTACAAGTTTGCATGCATCCAAGTACACAAATCCAGATAATACCCATGCGTGGATGAATATAAACTGCAAATGGTTGTCAACGCCTTTTTTAAAAAGAAAAAGAAATATGTTTAGTCCATAAGAGGTTGCATATGATACACATTTTTAAGTTATTTTTTGAAATTTTCATATCCCTATATATCTGTTCCGTTTTGCAGAGAGATCATCATCAGTTCCTAGCCATATATTATCTTGCCATGATCTCATCACCTCGGCTGTCGCCTGGCGCCGGCAGCCGACAGGTGCCTACTACGTGCACGCAAACTGGCAGCTGCCTTCACCCGTACTATAAAATGGGGCACACACGCCTTGCTTTCTTATTCTCGCCGCCACACAAGTTATTTTTGCCCGCGATTCAATTCTCTGAATCAATCTCACGTACGGTAAGTCTTTCATTTTCCTGCCATGCTCATGAACACAAATTAAAGAATTAATTAATGTTTAACTAGATGGCCTTATTATCTCTACATCACACGTTATATCTATGATCTTGCAGTATATCTACGCTAGCTTAGCTTTCATATTCGATCGTTTAATTAATTAGTAATTACACACTCGATCGTCCGATCATATGCATGAATGCTTGCATATTGTACTTTACTGTCACCTGGTATGTAATTCGCTCTGCTTTTTCATGGTGTAGTGTTTACGTACACGTGTATATGTCATACTACCTCTATTTCAGAATAAAACAACTTGTGATTATGTACATAGACATACTCTTATTCAAATACAGAGCTAAAAATTTTATATTTTGAAACGGGGGTAGTAGTAGGGGAAATTGTTTTCATCCCTTAAGATATATCCCTTTGTTTTTTATACCACTTGAATAGCTACCAAAAGAATTGAAAAAAAAATAGGCATGATAGATCCATAAGAAATATGCTATTCTACAAATATGCAAATTCAAATTCAATATATAGAAATAAAAACAAAAATAACATATTTATTGCAAATGGTGTGTACTATTCGCAGTGAAATTTGTTATTTTCGCTTCTACTTATATATGTTGAGTTTGAATTTGTATATTTATGAAATGGCATATTTCATATTGATCTATCATATCCATTTTTTTTCTCTTTATTTATGATTTTTTAGCAATATGCACAAAACGAGAGGATGTATCTTCGTATGGTTCAAATCCTCTGCCTTAATGACACCACTGCACTGACATGCGGGGGTAATAGGATGGTCAGACCCATATATCGGTGACTGTAATGGTAGTGATATCATGGTAGATGATTCTCACCCAGACACCCATCTCTGGTAGAGTATATATATATTGCGTATTTTGTTTGTTGGTTAATCTTGTCTGCCGGGTGCATGTATACGTATACGGCGGGCGCAGATAGATCGATCGAAATGGAAGAGGAGCAGCGGTTGCCGGCGGGGTTCCGGTTCTTCCCCACCGACGAGGAGCTCGTCACCTACTACCTCGCCAGGAAGGCCATGGACGCCACCTTCACCTCCGCCGCCATCCGCGACGTCGACCTCTACACCTCCGATCCATGGCACCTCCCATGTATGCCCTAGCTCTAGCTGATCATGATCATGTGATGGTGTCTAGCTCGTTGAGAGAGAGAGAGAGAATTTGACAGTTAATTCTCGATCGATTGATGGAGATGATGACCATATATATGCGTGACGTGTTTTGCGATTAACTAATGCACAGGCGACTCGTCGGCGGCGAGCACCGGAGGCGGCGGCGGCGGCGAGTGCTACTTCTTCTGCAGACGGAGCAGCAAGTACCCGTCCGGCGCGCGCGTCCGCCGCGCGACGGCCGGCGGCTACTGGAAGTCGACGGGGAAGGACAAGGGCGTGTACGCTGCCGGCGGCGGCGGCGGGCTCGTGGGGACGAAGAAGACGCTGGTGTTCTACGAAGGGAGGGCGCCGCGAGGGGAGAAGACGAGCTGGGTGATGCACGAGTACTCTAGAGCACCGAGCACCAACTTCATCAGAGGAGCTCAGGCACGTACACATAATCTTCTCGATATTATCTACGTATGATTAATTAGCTTCCCTTAATCCTCATGGCTCATGCACGAAGATGCTGTGATACAGTTCAAGTTTTCAAGATTCACTACTTCTAAGTTCTAACTGTACTGGTGATATTCTTCTACTATTGGTACGTTGGTGATCCTAAGCAGTGAGTTGGTCGTGTCTGGGCTCCATTGATTTATCAGAATACTTGTATATATATAAAAAAAAGCGTAAATACATTAGGAATTTCAAAGATGTCGACACAATTGGTTTCCAAAAATAATGGGTAGAATAGAGTACATATATATCGTGTCGATTTTGTGCAACTCTTAATTTGTACTCCCTCCGTATTTTAATGTATGACACCGTTGACTTTTTAATCAACGTTTTACCACTCGTCTCATTCAAATTTTTTATGCAAATATAAAAGTACTTATGTCATACTTAAAGAACATTTGATGATAAATGAAGTCACGATAAAATAAATTATAATTACATAATTTTTTTTAATAAGACGAAAGGTCAAACGTTTGTTAAAAAGTCAAAGACGTCATACATTGAAATACGGAGGTATTACCTTACAATTCATTCTAATTTATACCTTTCAACTCCATCGCCAACTTTATCTAATTTTCCTTGATAACACATGTAAAAAGAAATAATCGATCGCTAGCAAACGCTCTTTGTCATCAGGGCTCAACGATGCCGCTGGCTTCGATCGCCACTTGTTCGTAGTCATTGATTTAGGATGGTTGTATCTCAGCAATAGAAAGTGCTCCTACGGGGATCAGACGTTGATCGATGTTCTTGACGTGTTTTCATTAATGTTTCCTCGGTGCAGAGCGAGTGGGTGATCTGCAGGGTGTTCAAGAAGCAGCCTCCAATTGAACACTGGCTGGAAATGGAGGAGGTGGAGACGACGACGACGACGACGACAGTGCAGGAGCACACGCCAAACCGGCGCCGTCTCCCTCCGGCGGAGGCTGCGGCGGCGCCGCCGCCGCCGTCCGGTCAGCCGTGGCAACACACGAGTCGCCGGTCCGGCGATGGCCGTGCTGCCATCGATGGTGGCAACCGTGAGGAGGAGGAGGATGAACATGGCCTGGCTCGAGAGGAGTCGTCGTCTCCGGTGGTCATCAGCTCACCATCACGCTGCACCTCCTCACCGTCGTCTCGGCTTCTCAACCATGAGCACCTTGGTGCTTCGTCGTCAGATGACCTGCCGGAGTTGATGGAGTTCGGCGACATCTACGGCGGGATCGCCGCCGGTGGCCCGACGGACCAGCAGGCCTCATCATCAAACTCAAATTCCATTTGCAACTTTCTCGACGAGCCATACTACTGCTGGAACTTCTGAATTTCTGACAGTTCAGAACTTATATGTACGTATATTAACTAATCACTCAATGTGCAGTCAGCATATGCAGTAATGTATATAAATGTTATTAGGCGTAAATCCAGTTTTAGGTGCAAGCATGCATGTTTTCTGAACAGAGAATATGCATGTAGATCAATTGAAATGTGTAGTTTAGCATCTAGAATATACGGATTGATGCGTGTAAAGAACACTGGGTTGGAAGTTGGTACCAGGATGTAGACATCTGGGACCCATATGCATGATCCAACTCACTTTGTGTCATGTACATACATACTTATCTCGGTACTCTTCTCCAAATTACGGGGAGTGCCTGTACTGTACATGTACTAGCTGGTTTGGTAGCACAAATTGTTGTATAAAAAAGTAGTTATTATTGCAGAAGAATGTTCAAAGCCAATATTCATGCAACTAATTGACCAATTTGCATAACATTCTTTGTGTATACAAACCAACCCAAAATAAGCACCAACGTATAAGAGTATACGTACCTACGAAGATACGATCCTGATAGATGGGTGTGTTTAGTCTATTTTTGTCAATCATCAGCACTTGCCACTTGCTTCTGAGCTTTAATTGCTTGTTCTTCTCCTCTTTCCAGCACTAGCTTGCATTGATCACTCATAATAAGAAAAACCAACTTGCAATAAGGAATAAAAGATAGGATTAGTTAATGCTAATCGCGTCATCAATCATGAAAACATGGGAGGTCCTCGAGAAGAGGTCCGATATCGATACATCCCTGTCACGTGTCGATATTTCCATGACTTGTTCTCTTCTCGTTATCCTGCAAGCCGTGTGGATCTCAACGATCTTGAGTTAGCACCCGACATGATTGAGTCCAAAACCATATAGATTTGAAGTTTGAAAAATGACAGCTCTTTGTAATCAATAATATAATGGATGGATTAATGATTGGACATGTCAATTTTTACTTGTGACCAACGGCAACTGAAGTCAAGTTGGACATTCCCCGGATAATCAGATAATCCCTGCATGTATCCGTTAATGAAGCTGGCGATAGCAGAAACAGTTAATCCATGATTACCTGATTTCATCTTAATACCCAAGAGAAACAGTGTTTTGAAGGTACTGTAAATCTGTAATATATGTATTCAGCTTATAACAAAAGAAAGAAGTCACCTCAAGACAACTTTCATCGAAAGGATAATATAACCAATACTGTATATACCTGTATGGTCCGGCTCTAATCAATTATTCTCCTATGGATCTGCAGAATGATGAATTAGTATGCCTTTTTACCAAATGTGTATAAAAGATGCTAACAACAGAGGGAAATAAAATGCCTGCCTTCTACAAGGTGACAATCTTGTCTACATTTCTTGTGTCATGTCATAATCTCTTGACGTAAAAACCGTAGAAAAACATTGATGTCAGCTTGCTGTTGGGTTTTTCATTCAATCATGTCCTGCCTCTGGATAAAAGAACAAAATTACATACATCAGAAAATTACAATTTACATGACAACTCAGGCGCAAGCAAAGGAAAGCCACTGCCAGAGGCTTGCACGGAAGAACCACCCCTTGCTACCTAACATTTTGTCTTTCACGTGGAAAATGATCAGCAGTAATAACCATATAGTGCTACAAGTGAATACATTAAATTATGATCCGTAAATCGTCTGTAGCTAACAGTGTCCTGGAATTAGGCAAATGATGGGATTAATCTTCATGCCGACGTTACTTTACTCGTCAAACCTCATGGTTATCGCACCTAATGTCAACATCCAACATTCTAATTAGGTCAGATTGGTTGCACCTGACCGCAAAACAGTGCGGAAACTGACACCACTGCATATGCAGGCTTTAGACTCATAAATTTTAGGCAGAGTTTTCCTGCTCTGAATTCCTAAAGAGCCGTGTTTAGTTGTTTTGGCAAAAAAATTGACTTATACAGATACACATTTGAAGTATTAAACGTAGGTTATTTATGCATAGCAGATGCAAAGGACTGTCAGAAAATAATACTAATAGAGATCGAAAGGTCATACCAATGCAGAGTCAGGACTTGCAAGATGGTGTTTGCATGTTTACATGGAAGAAGTCAAGAACTCAAGATAGCACCCATGGTGTTTTACTGAACCGATCGGTTACCCAGGCCAGAAAGTATTTATGGCTGTCTTCTTTCATCTTTGCGCGTCTACAGTGACAGATAAAACATTTTTACCTGCAATGTTCACACACTGAACCACTCAATAGTTGAAGTATTATGACAGCCTTCAGTGCATCAGTGGGGCGCTAACCGCTTTTGCAGTTTGGACCGCTTTGAATACAAGCATTGTGTTATATGCGTGCTTTAAAAGTGCTGCCCCTGTGGGAAAGAGCTAAACAAGACATACCTCAAGGAAAGGTAATCGGGGGAGACCATCCATCTGGTGCCATTTAAGAGGCTGTGCATCTTCACAGTAAGGCACTGTGGAGATATCATCAGCTAATAGTCCAATCACTGTAGCTGCCGATGTAGAGATCGCTCGCTCTTGCGTCCTTCTGTTTCTTCTGTCACCACATATTCCTGCTGCAGGGCAGTGATATCAGAAACTCCTGTGCTTTTTGATTAAGATACTACGGTCAAAGAATTACTAGAGAAGAGCCAGTAAATATGCTAGTTAACATGAGCCGGTTTTGTGGTGTTTTTGACTGGATTTGTAGCTTGTTTTCTTATTCTTCTGTTAGGAATGAGGCAGAGTTCCTGCCCTTCGTTTCAAAAGCAGGTTGAACTCCAGGGAGAAAGAGATGACATGCAGACATTTTTATCACGGTAACTGGAACATAAGACCAGTAATAAGGATTAGCTACCTCTCTCTTTCTTCATGCAATCGATGGTCTTTTCTGTTCTTCTCTGTATACCTAAGAAACATTGATTCCATATGAACCTTATAGATGGAATATAAGAGGCATTGTTTTTGCAAATTCTTCTTTAATTGATTTTTTTTAATATCATTCCATGCATTTTTATCAGTAAAAAACCTTGAATTTTGGAACTTCTTTTAAATGATACTTCCTCCGTTTCATATTATAAGACTTTCTAGCATTGCCCACATTCATATATATGTTAATAAATCTAAACATATATGTGTGCCTAGATTCATTAACATCTATAAGAATGTGGACAATACTAAAAAGTCTTACAACCTGAAACGGAGGTAGTATTAAAGAAACTGAAACTGGGATCATATAAAAATAACCCCCAGTATAATTAATTAAAGACAGATCACAAAAATATTAGATCATATAATGTATTACGTAGCGCTATAAAAGATCAAGCATAATCAGTGTTAGCAAACCAAACTGTAGTTCTTTACACGACATGATATTACTTGTTAATTTGTTCTGACATTAGCTTGACAACATTAATACAAACAAACAATGGATATGATTACTATGGTAAACAGTGAATGGGAACTGTCAAGGCAGGGAGATGAAATTATATGACATGGTATTTTCAATTGTGTGTTATTTCTATTTATGTAACTAATATATTTCTTTGCAGTATCTTATTATTGCTTTTAATCACTGATCGCACATTTATAATGCTCACAACTCAGCTAGCCAGGTGAGCAATATCTGCAAACATTAACACCGTTCATCGTAAAAGGCTGCAATCATATTCATTTCTGTTTCTTTCTGTCTTTTGTAAAGCAAAGCTTCAATGACCTGACACATCCTTCCATTTCTACGTCTCACTGAAGCAATGACTTGGTAGTTGGTATTCTACAAGACATTCGCAATTCATAAATTGTTCTGACTTAATGTTCAACTATTTAGTCCTTTCATTTAAACCTAAAACCAAAATAGAAACCATACATAAATCAAATATGCATTAGAAGCAGGCATTAGTAAAAATAACTTGCACTCTATATATAGTTAGCTAAAAACAAGCACTAGCAGTGTTTGCTAAAAACAAGCTGCACACCATCTATAACTGCTCACCGAGGTAAATCTCTAGTTCCAGACATTTTTAAGCCAAATAGCCAATAGGCCCAATACAGATCAACCATCAAACCCCTTGTGCTGGGCTGCTAAAACAACACATACCTCTCCAGAGTACCATACTAGTTATCTACAAATAAAACAAGTTAACACTTAATGCTCCCCTCCTATATTTCCAACCCAGAGTCCAAATGACTTTAAGACGACCGTCCTATAGTAAACAAACCAGGACCTTGACCATCACACACCTCAGGGGGGAAAAAAAGGAGAAAAGAACATTGCTTTGTTTACCCCATCACCAACCTGGATTTGGTGGCATGGGTGGGGTCTCATCACCGTGGAGTTATTGCAGTTTTCAATTCATGGGCCATAGTCAATTGGACCAATTGTTAAACTCACCCCCAACTGAAGTCATTTGTTTGTTACGTTATTCTTGCATCTGTTGATCATGGTGGAGCTGTGCATCTACCTGTACCTAAGTAACTTATACGGTTACACTGGAAAAAGCTGTCACAAGGCCATTTATGTCATGATAAGGCATGGAAAATTAGGGCTCATACCTTCATACCATGCTAATGATTTATAGCTTCAACTCGTCTTCCTCCATTCTCCAGCTCTATATATCATTCTCCACACCCAGCTGCCAGCTCTAGGCTTCTGCTAGATAGCATATTGCACTACTCCAATGGGGCGTTCACCATGCTGTGAGAAGATTGGCCTGAAGAAAGGTCCATGGACACCAGAGGAAGACCAGAAGCTGCTTGCATACATTGAGGAGCATGGACATGGCAGCTGGCGAGCATTGCCTTCAAAAGCCGGTGAGTTTGGACAGACCTGAATTTCACCCTCTTGCAAAGAAATGTAGGTAAAATGCTATGAAATTTAGTGAGAATTTGGTCAACATATTGCAGGTTTGCAGAGGTGCGGCAAGAGTTGCAGGTTGCGATGGACAAACTACCTGAGACCAGACATCAAGAGAGGAAAATTCAGCTTACAAGAAGAGCAGACCATCATCCAACTTCATGCTCTTCTTGGAAACAGGTAACAATGAAGCAGTTCACTCAAGATTTTTCCCTCTTCAAGTTACCTTTACAGTAGTAGTGATCCTTCTGCTGCAACATCATTGAAAAATCATGACTTCTTTGTTTACCGGATAAGATAAAGTGCATTGTCAGGCCCTGTCAGACTGTTGTCTGACACTTCATAACAAAGCATATGCATCCATTTCCATCACATCTGCAAGCAAAAAGAAAATATGAATATTGCCTCCATGTTGAATTTGAACTCTTGTTATGTCACTTCATCTCTGCATCCGGCTGTCCTCTAAGATTGATGCAAACAAAAGAACAACAAAAATCCTTGAATATTAAGCTCACAAGGTTTTCCCCTGTTCCTGTTCAGGTGGTCTGCCATTGCAACACATCTACCAAAGCGCACTGACAATGAGATCAAGAACTATTGGAACACCCACCTGAAAAAGAGGTTGGCCAAGATGGGAATTGATCCTGTCACCCACAAAGCCATCAACGGCACTCTGAACAACACGGCGGGAGACAAATCAGCCAAAGTCACAGCCAGTCTCAGCCACATGGCTCAGTGGGAGAGTGCCCGCCTCGAGGCCGAGGCACGGCTTGCTCGAGAATCCAAGATGCGCATAGCAGCTTCTACACCAAGCAAACTCCATGCACAGTCAACCAACCCACCTGCTTCAACACCTTCTCCATGCTTCGATGTGTTGAATGCATGGCAGAGTGCAAAGATAGACCTGGAGTCACCCACCTCCACACTGACGTTCGCAGGGAGTAATGCTAGCATGCTGCCATTCTCAACAACAACCGCCCTAGAATTATCCGAAAGCAACTCCAATGTGTGGCAGCAAAGAAGCGATGAACTGGAGGGTGAAGAAAGTGAGTGGAAGTTTGTCAGTAAGCAACAACTGCAGGGAATGCATGGTAAAGAGACAGAAGAACACTTCATTGGCTGTGAGGAGTCATGGTTCCCAGGGACAGCCAATATCGGAGCAGGCTTCACAGGCATGCTGCTTGATGGATCCAATATGCATGATACATCAGAATGCTGGGATGAGTCCAGCAATGGCCAAGATGAGCAAAGAAGCCAGGTGTCAGAAGATGCAGAGAATAAGAACTATTGGAATGGCATCTTCAGTATGGTGAATTCAGAGCAGCCACCCCTGCAGCCACCTTTGCTCTAGAGCAGAGTCCTCTCCACTTTTTAAGAAAGGCCTTCTGAGCAAATCCATTGGATCATCCAATGTCAAAAGAAACTGAAAGAGCAAAGAAAATAGAAGCTACAAGAGTCTACAACTGCTTCCGCAGTTTGCAAATTTTTCCTCCACGCATTTGTGAAATATTAGGGTACCGTGGGCCTGTGGGGATGTAGTAAATAAACCAGATTGCAATTTGTCAGTACCTTTCTATTGGTATAAAACTGAAAATTACTCTATGTCAGCCTCCACCTTCCAGGACCATAGCAGGGACAGTACAATTAATGCCCTCAGGGACTTTACAGTTGTTAGTTCAACGCCCAGGTTGCCTTGTCTCCCTAGATTTGGAAACGGAACCAGAATGATTAACCAGTGCTGTAAAGTCAAGTTTTAACCCTCTTCGAGTCCTTTTATCTTATCAAGTTTTAACCCTCTTCGAGTCCTTTTACCATATGTTTGTTACGAAAAGAAGGTTGAAAATTGCATTACTCCAAAACTGAAATTTAAGTTGATCCAATACAAGCCCTTTAGTCTTCCATTCCTTCATAAGGATAAAAGCAATGAATATATTAATTGAACAGTTAAGAAAAGTCAGTGACATCTTAGAGTGCCTAAAAACCCCACTATTGAAAATAATACTGAATTTCGAGTAGTTTCTCACTCAGGATCGTATTCATTACTGGCAAATAGCCACTGGAAACATGACAGATGAAAACAGGATGAACAATTGTTCATATTTCAAAGCAGCAGTAACAATACTCATGGGTACTGGCATATATTCAGGTGCATTAATCAAAATACTCAAGTTATAGAAAGGTGGATATGGAACATATAGGAATGTTTTAGATAAAATCACAGGAATAAGGAGATTCATTTGCAGCTTTTCCATAAAAAAACTGCACTTGCATTTTGTGAATGTCAAAAAAAAAAGTTAGTGGACAGGATACAATACAGATGGATAAAAAGATGTTTGGATTCAAAATGTCCGGGAAATGATATAATCAACAAATACAACACTAGAAAGAAAATTGTACTGTTACTCTTAGGAAGAGAATAGGAGAAAGGTGTTTTCATCCTAAAGACAGATGCACATAAGATACAAGGAAATTCATGGATAAACACTTACCTCACAATGAAGGAAGTAAGGACAACCATGGCCCCCAATGAAATAACTATGCAGCATTGCATTATTCAAGCCTGTAGTACAGGTTCTTCCCTCTGCACATGGCTTTTTTTTTCAAAACAGATCAACCCCTTGTACTGGATTAAGATTGTACCTATTTGTTCAACACCGTAGCCCCTTAAAAATAAAATTATGGTGGTCATTGACAACGTCATGTGTATCAGGACAGAGAAAAACTTACATGACTAACAACAATATTGGATCTACCATGTCCATGTAAATGGTACAATTGCCAATTTGCCATAGCTATTGCATTCTAGATAAGAAAAAAAAACACCATGAGTATAGATCAACGCAAGCCTTGAAATGCAATACAGGATATGCCATTGTCGTAGGCCTACCTAAAACTATTTTTAAAAATGAAAATCTGAAAATCAAAATTAGCTTTGGATTTTATGAAAAAGCTGAACCAAGCAGGGCCAAAAGTTGATTTAGCTTTGCAGGGCAGGAACTCACCATCAACCAAAAGAAACAACAGCTATTGTTTTGAAGTTTTTTGTGGAAGAGAACTAGAAAATTATGTGGTAAAGAAAAGGAAAGAAGTGTAAATTCTGTTCATACAGGCAAACTGCAAAAAACATTCCATCATTTTTGCAAGCCTAGCTTTGAGTCGTTGACAGCAGCATGATAAATGATCAAGGACAGCCCATGAAAAAGTACAGAGAAACATGCTTTCTACCATATTTTCTGTCCAAGATTCACATCACAAGATAAATACAATCAAAATCAAGGAGGTATCCTTGACATCTAATAATGTGCACCTCCAGCAATCAGCAGAGTGCTATGGAAGCTAGGCTAACAAGGGAGGCCTGGACAAGATAACATCTACACCAGTATATGAGTATTGTTGAGCATTTTTTGGCAAGTTTATCTTACAGGTAAGCACTTGTATCTTTTATTTGTTTGCTTGTGCACATGGCACTACCTAGAACTTAATAGTTACCATGTAATAACAAGCTTGACTTTAATATTGATAACTCACATTTGACTGTGGTCCTATGCCCTAACATGCTATGTATTTAGAACTAGCTTCTCCCAGAGGTAAAATAATTCAAAACAAATATTGGAATAGACAGTAAATTTTACATTTTAGGCAAGTAGCAATACTCATGCAGTCATGCCATATGAACATTGACGTGCCCAAAGCAGTGGCTCAGAACTTTCACTCGTGAAAGTTAGCACATGGAAGACTATAGAGACTCCATGTGCATATAGCATAGCAGAGTATGTACATGAATTAGGATACATAGATCAGATATAATCAATCAAATAGGTACAAATGCAGGTAGACATTGTATCAAGTATGGTTTGTCGATAAGTGATTGATTTTTAATGTGGATGTAGGTATTGAACTTTTCAACTATAAGTTTACTCCATGAAAAGCTATTATAACATCCGTTTTTCTTTCCCTTTTAATGTAAATACTGAATAAATGATCTGATTTTGCATGATGCAGATGGTCAAATATGATGCTTCAACATTTCTAGCCATAACTTATAATTTGTAGTCGCAAAGGAATACAATAGTTTGAAAAAGGAACATTGCAAGCATAACAGAAAAATGTATTTGATATGATTAGTACTGTGGGATAGAAGACTATCGAACTACTATAACTTCTGCATCTAACTCATGTCAATTTAATTCCTGATTTACTTCATTGGACATTATTATGTGGTATTGTAGTCAATTCTAATGTCGTACGCAATTCTGCATGTTTCAAGAATATTTTTTCCAAAACAATGCTTTCAGGATATTATCATTTAGCAAGAAAAAACAGTAATTTATTTCTTTCATGTTGAGTATGTACAGGTACATTTCATGTGCTCTAGAAGCACCTCAAATTAGGTACTCTCAACTCATAAAGCACCTTCCAGAAAGATTTGTAATAGCGGTAATGGTATGATCCATCACTCGAAAAAGTTTGAAATATAAGTTCTACACATGGAGGAAAATATTTGTGGAAAAAGAATACAAATTTAAAGGAGATTGTATTGCATTTTTCTCTTTATTGCTTCACCTTTCACAGGTTGTTTTTTTGTTTGGAATTTTGTGGAGCGATGGATGACAACATCGCTATGTACAATCCTTCTGTCAAGATTTGACAACATCGCTATGCAAGCTGCTCTCTAATACATTCTTCTCCAACTGGTATCCTGGGACTAGCATGTTCACTGCCACACTCAGCATGATGTGGTTGTTGCAGGACTACTCTTCAAAGACACAATTCATCATCAGTGGTGCATCCAGCCATCCAACCCCCACACACCATAAATTCTAGATCCACCTCTGAATATAATCATTTCGCAAATACCATAGTAAAACTATTATGAGGCAAAATTTACAGTCAATAAACATCCTGGTAACGTTTGGCATCCACTATATCAGGATATACTGCTGAAGTGTTCAATGCTGATCCAATGAAATTTGGAACTTTGCAGCTTATTAATTTATTATATATTGTTGTTGATGATAGATATAATGAATATAAATATTAGAAAATGAAGAACAATGCACTGATAGCAGAGTTGCGGAAAGCAGGATCGATCAGTAAGTTAGAAGTTAATTTAAAATTAGTTGCAGAAAGTGGAATCATTAATTAGTATTACGTCCTGGATCATTAGATAAGAATCCAAAGATAAAGAGGGAAACAAAGAATATCACTACTGTATAAACAAAAAGTTTGAGAGTAAGCATTACATAATCTCCAAGATTTTTTTTAAGGAATAGATTACCCGTTTTTCCTTACCACACAAATCCACTAGGATGGGTTTTGTTTATTTTGACACCTAAAAATGCAAAAATCAATTTTTGAAAAAAATTGCAAGAATTGATTTATAATAAGCACTTGAAGTTAATTTAACATGGAATAATTTCATGATTAACATTACCAAAAGGGTCATGGAGAAGCTCCACATTTACATTCCTCCTAAGTCCAAACTTATCGAATTTCTGAAGATCTCACCTTACATGAGGACAGCATCCCACTTCTCAAATTTCTGAAGACCGTGCCCCTCTGAATATGCCATTCCGATCGCAGCCTCACCATCCCTCCCAACACCCGTGTAATACATCCTCCAATCATATGCTCCATCCATCTGCACCAAACACGGGGATCCAACCACAGTGCTATCCCACCCCTCATCGTCGTCTGATGGGCGCAGAATTGGCAACTCACTGGACCGCCTCCACCCCTTTAGCCCGTCCTCCGACACAGCCATCCCAATGCTCACCCGTCCATTGGCATCAACACCCTCATACACCATGACATAGCGCCCAGCTGCACGGTCCCGGACGACATGCCCGTGCCGCACCCCGCCTTCGTCGAACGACCCAGCCTTGCCGCCCTCGAGCACCTTGCCCGCCTTCCTCCACCGGACGCCATCCTTGGACCTTGCCAACCCAATCGCGTGCCTTTGAGACATTTCGTCGAACGAGTGGTAGTACATCCGCAGGTCCCCCTCGGCGTGGAGCACCACCTTGGGAGCCGCCACGCAGCGCGCCTCCCACCCTCGGCGGGGCTCGCCACCCTCCTCCTCCTCCCCGACTCCGAGCAGCGCGCCGGTGTGGTGGTCCCCCTCAATGCGGGCCCAGTGGCGGCCGTCCTGGCTGATGGCGAGCCCCGGCAGCGCTGGGACGTCCTCCGCGGCGGCGGCGGCGGCGGCGGCGGGGAACGGGGAGCCGAACCGCTCGTCGGTGGAGCCGGAGTAGTACAGCCAGTACACGGCGGAGGACGGGAAGCCGCTGCGGGCGGAGGCGTCGGGGCCGGAGAAGAGGAGCACGTCGGAGGGGCGGACCGCCGCGGTGTCGAACGCCCACCAGTCGGTGGAGGCCACGAGGGGGTCGGGCTCCACGGGTGGGCCCCAGCGCAGGCCGTCGGTGGACGCGGCGAGCGCGACGCGCGCGCCGCACTGGTACCAGAGGAGCCAGCCGCCGGGGGCGCGCTTCACCACGGGGGACCCGGCGCCGCGGAGGAGGAGGCCACGATCCGCGGCGGCGGCGGCAACCTGCTGGGTTGGAGCGTGGCAGCGGAGGGGGATCGCCACGTGGCACCGCGGCGGCGGCGGCGGCGGCGCCGGCGCCGGCGAGAGGAGCGGAGCGGCGGTGAGCATGGTGAGAGGTTTGGGTTGGGCGGGACCGCAGGAGGAACGGGTCAGCTGGATGCGGGTTTTGGACTAAACGCCTTCTACAGCTGATGGCGTATTTTTAATTATACGCCATTGCAGCCACTACCATGGGCTCCTTTGAAACGTGATTAGGAAAAAAATAAAAAATATATAGGATTTTGATGAAAATATAAGTGTAAAATAGAGAATTGTAAAATATAATCAAAAGAAATATAGGAATGATTGTTTTTGTTAGACCTTGTGTTAAAATTTCTTTAAACTTGCATGGATGGAGATGTTTCATAGGATTTAAATAGTGTGAAATCCTTTTTTTTCGAAGGGGCGGTTAGAAAAATTTTCTATAGCATTGAAATCCTGCAAAAAAGAAATCCATATTCTTCATTCAAATCAAGAGGGCTACAAGATTGGTTCTTTTTTTAGATGGCATTACATTTATATATTGTAATAATCTTTTCGTCCTATAAAAAACCAACCTAAAAGGCTAGAAGAGAAAGTACTCCCTCCGTTTTTTAATAGATGACGCCGTTGACTTTTCTCACATGTTTGACTATTCGTCTTACTCAAAAATTTTATGCAAATGTATAAGATACAAATCATACTTCAAGTACTATAAGTGATAAAACAATTCATAACAAAATAAATTATAATTACGTAAATTTTTTGAATAAGACGAATGGTCAAACATGTGAGAAAAAGTCAACGGCGTCATCTATTAAAAAACGGAGGTAGTATATATTATCCTGCACGTTGCTACAGATTAGCAGAACAATTTCAAATATATAGATTAGAATGAACTATTGAACTGCAAAAATAGTACATTGAGATGCAAAAGTTTCCGTTTAGTGTGAACTATTTAACTGCCAAAATATTACATTCAGTTTATGTGAACATGCATGTTTAGCTACGATATATATATTTCTTTGAGACCAAAGTTTACATACTAGGGTACATTATTCACGGAACAACAATACAACATACGACTACAATATACAGTAATACAGGCACAAGATGGTACCATATACACCTGGCTATGAATGCACTACCAGTCTACCCTACTGTGCCAATATTTCTCCGGTTCAATGTGAACCTACACAATGTGACGCGATCAGTGTCGGCAGGTTGATGTATTGCTATAATGCTATCATATTCATATCAACTGGTTGTTGAAAACTAGCTATAGCCTAGATAGGCAGGAAGGACGTGATCATTCAAGAAGCTTGTTGCATGTGCCCACCCCCAATGCTGCAGCTAGATGCCATGCCGCATGGAGATAGGGGGTCTCCGGGAAGGCGTCGTCGGCGATGAACAGCGCGCCTCCCAGTAGGGAGGACATCTTGTGTAGGTTATGGGCCATCCTGAGCTCTGGTTCCATGGATGCTCGCTTCGCGAATGAAACCTGAGGTAGAACAGAGAAAGTTACAATTGTTCGAGAATTGGATGGGATAGGTAATGGATGTGTGCAGCATGAATGAGAAAATCTCCATATTCTTAATACAACTTGGTTGGCCATCTCTTTGGCCAACTCAGCAAAAGAAAAAAGAATGAGAAAATCAAAATCCCAAGACTCTTTGTTGCAGTCAGAAAATAGCGTATTATTAGCTTTGAAGTACTCGCCTCCATTATCCCAGTGTGGACGGCTGAAACCACCAATGGCTGGAAAGGTAGGAGCAATGTGGATGCTGCCATCAGTAATTTTGGATGCTCATTTCGGAGTGCTCTGCTTAAACACTACATGAAACATGGCAAGTCAAAATCTCCAGAAGATTAAAAAAAAAAAAAGAGAAAACTTTGCATGAACCATCCAGGTTGCAGTCGTAGTGTAACACAAAAGCAGCTATAATCTAAGAAGAAAGGTGTAATGCGCAGCTTATAGTGTTGAGGAATGATGATATGCCAAATATGCATACAGGAACCGGCTTGTATGTGTCAAGCTGCAATATAGATATGGTTATCAAGCAGTTGAAAACTTGAAACAAACCAAGTTACTTATTACATGTATGCCATGTTTCTTCTCAGAATGGGCATCTTTACGCGGAGCATAAATTCTGATCTAAGTTTAACAATCATATTACGAGAATATCTCACTTACAAGTGTTGTAGTGGCAATCATTGTATAGTCTGCCCATCGCATATATTTTCTGATTCGTCCTCTTGACGTATGATACAAACTAGAAGCTATTCCAACTCCAATTAGTGAGTTCGCGTAAAGTGCAGTGTTCAAGTTCTTTCTGCAGGACTGGCACATGACTGTTAGTTGGCACTTGGTAGCAAACAAAAAAAATTCTTTAAGCGATCAATTTGAAAGTTTCAGAAATGTACTCGCCTTGGTGTCTGCAGCCCAAGAACAATGAAAGGAATAGAGGTGACAACATTAGCAATAGTTTCGCCCGGATGTTTATCGCCTGATCCAAAAACAATTTGAACAATCAGATCAGCAAACAAGATACTAGACCATTTTGTATTGATAACATTGCAGTTGGTTGTACATACATGAGAGACTACAGTGGATAGGCCTCAGACATGGGGGTCTCTGCTGCCAGAGCCGCCTGCCAACGCAAAACAAAGTGTTAAGTTAGGCACAATTCTTTATGTATAGGACAAATTTTGGGATAGTATTCCCCGTGTTCGTGTTGGTGCACACAACCATATGACTCACCGGATTAGCAATCTTCGGCTTGTGCCAACACCCTCCTGCGGTTCACGAGCCAAAGGATCTATAATGCTAGTTTTGACGGCTTCATCATCACTGTACATTGACCGGCCTGCAAGTTGTACCCCGTAGAGTCCATCTAGACCTCCCAAAGGTCTTGAATCTTCACGGACTCCCATTTATTCACTTTATTTATGTGAACACTATTAACTAAGAAGAACAAATGGTACTCCTGTTCGAAAAAAGAAAAAGATCAAAAGGTAAAGCATTGTTTAAGTGTCACAAGCATATTCCACACAAACACAAAATTGGCGTGTATATATATAGGTACATGCATGAAAGTAGCTAGCGTATCCATAGTACAGAGCACAAAATTTCCTTTCTAGCTTACTAAAAATTCAGAAATGGGTTTTGACAATTGCTCTGTTATGTATGGCTAATCCAATGCCATGAACGAAAGGAAAAATTTGCGCACATTTCTTGCTCATTGTGCTCCACAATTAGGTCCAAATAAGGTAACGAGTTGTTTGCAGTACACTTTCACATCGGCTTGGCGGTTAAAGAGGCAGAGAAAGCAAGGACCCCCTGGACTCCCTTGCTAGCCATCGCTGCTTGTTGCGCAGCAACCATGCATGAAAAAGCCATCCAACACATGGAAGCGAACTAGTACAAAACCTCAGCGGCTCAGCCCTCTCCCTCCCGCGCCGACGCAGGGAGCAACCTAAGCTCGACCAAACTGCCCCGCGGCGAAACCCCTCTCTCGAATCCGGTGCTCTTCGCCGGCGGCCGGCGTACCAACCACGGCCTATCTCGCAGTCTACATGCCTACGAACGCCTCCTCGCTGGACAAGAGGAACCTGCCGGAATCTACAAGCAGGAAAAAAAAAACAGCACAGCGAGGCTCACCTCACCTCGCGATTGTTGGAGCGGCCGCGCCACCACCACCACCACCGCCTCCTCCTCGACGGAGAGGGCGAGGAGCGGAGGAGGAGGGGGGGATTCCGATCCCGACAGGATCTTCTCCTCCCTCGTGGTGGGGGAGAAGAAGAGCTGAAGCGAAGAGGACGACGTCTCGCTCCGTCTCTTTCTCTCTCTTCTCCCCCGGAACCCGAATATTCGCGAAGCGGCATTCCGCTACCTTTGGGCCGGGCCGTAATTGTTTCGGCCCATAGGCTTTTCTCGCCGGTTTGGGCCTTCTTGATGGGTCGAAATAGGCCCATGCATGTGCAGGCCAAACTTTAGGCCCATGCAAAGAATGGGTGTAATTGCTGGGCCTTCGCTCTCAGGCTATTCTCAGGGCTCCCAGCAAGTGTAAAAAACTGCAAAGGGTTAAGCATTTTTTTTCCTTTTTAGTATAAGTTAGTTCCTCCTGCTAAAATTGCTAAGGCCCTCGATTTTTTTAATAATGGAAATCTAAAAACAATGTGAATTTATGCCTTTTTACATGGAATGTCATTTGTGAAAATCAGTTTTGTATAGTAGCCAATACCTGAGAGAATCTCAGCTGCTACCAAACAGCACAGTGCTACCATACGTGCTACTAAACTTAAAAGTACATTAAAAAGTCAATAAAAAAGTGATTTTTTTTTAGATGTGCAACACTATCATATGTAGTACCATACAGAAAAATCAACTCAAAATTTGATGTAGATGTTAGAAAACAAGAAAGACAAATCCGTGCTGCAAATAGTGTTCAAACAATTCGCAATACTATTTACATGAGATTTTTTTTCTCAACGTGTACATTGAATTTTGAGTTGATTTCTTATGTGATACTACTACTTGCCATAGTGTTGCCTACCTAAGATATTTTTTATTGGTCTGTGACTTTTTCAATACACTTTTTAAGTTTAATAGCACCCCGGTAGCACAACACTATTTGCTAGCAGCCTAGCACCTGATATTGTCTCGCCAGTACCCTACACATGAGGAATTTTGGTGATAGGGGAGCCATTAAAAGCATAAAAACCGAACGATCAAGAAAATTAAAAAGCAGTGGACAGCTTATTCTTGAAGACTGCAAACCTAGATTAGTGATGGAAAAAGGCTAATTATTACTCTCTCAATCTACTTTTGATAGTCATATTTCATCTTGGCACACAGATCAAGGATAAGTAATTCTACTTATCATTCATTTAAACATGCTACTAGTCATTCCTCGTAAACAAGTGATTCATTAATATTTACATTTCTTAATGCCCATGTAGCCAATCATATGTGGAAGAATGGAGAGTCACGCATTAAATCCGAGAAAGTCATTAAGATGATATGTTGGGGATTGAAATATAACTATCAAAAATAAAATTTTCAGATTTGGAAATATGACTATCAAAAATAGATGGAGGGAGTGTAGATTTCATTCAACTCGATCGTCACTTTTATATCTTGTAAGATGTCATTATCAAATTATAAGGGAACATAACATCAACCCTCTCGAGCTACCCTCTGCTATTTATTAAGTTCCTTTCACATGTTTTAGTTTCCGACCTTTAATTTCTTTTCGTTGTCATTCATCCTCGCAGAGTCAAACTTCTAGCCCTCAATAATTAACAGCCTTGCTTTTTTTTTCTACAAAGTCAAATACTATTTGTTGCATTGTTATTTGGTCCTAAAAATACAAATTAGTATGCAGTACCTGTTGGCGTGTTCATTGACACTTTGACAGCAACATTTGGCCGCATATCCCAAGTACACAAAAAAAATTACAGAAAGAAATTAAAATAATATCCTCGCAAAAGGAAAAAAAATGGAAGCAATGATTCATGACCTCTATAATTGTACAATTATAGTCTCATAAAATAATAGTGAAATATAGTACTACTAGAATCAACAGTGATGTTATTAATCGAACTTAATTATCTCAATGCAGATCTAATTTTAATAGTACGTCCTTATCGTATTTGTACTTGCGGCTATTGTGGATGAATAAGAAATATTCCCGTCTGTTTTGTTCTTGCGCAAATCTTACTTTGACTTTGTGTGAGGTATCTAAGCTCAGGTACTATAGACACGCTGTCCATTTCACTAATTGGAAAATAACTTTGGATTTTTCCATTATTTTTGCCACGTTTCAATGTCATCTAATGTAATCGATTCAGAAACGGATAACCACAAGATAGCAATCTGATGCATTAATCTGAATGATCAAACTAGAACTTCTCTTTCACAAAAAACACATGATGGTGTTTATTTTTTTAGATGCGACAAAATAGGCTTGGCATGTTTATACCACTAAACAGGGGTAGTTATCTTCTCAAGTACGGTTGTTTTAAGAATACAGCTGACATAATGTATATTTTTGTGATATAAATTAATATGTGTCTGATTTACGTTGGCTTGGTGGTGATTTCTTATTTTCAAATGAAACCAATCGGAATTGCTCCTGTTCGATCGGTTCTTTTCTAATTAAGATTTGAATTTTATCCCGGTTTCTATTAGCATGCTTTTTAAATTACCAAATAGTGTGTTTCGTGCGAAAATTTTTTATATAGAAGTTACTTTTAAAATATCAGATATATCCATTTATCATGTTTATAATAATTAAAACTTGATTAATTATGTATTAATGGCTTTCTCGTTTTACGTGCGTCAACTTAACATTTGTCTTCATCAGTTTCAAACACCACATGGAAATTAAATTGGCACACGTAAAACAAGAAATCATTAACATATGATTAATTAAGTTTTATATATACCACATGCCCACATCTCAAAAGGCAGCTACAGCTATAGGACCGGAATAAAGAACATCTCTTGCTACTGGAGCTAGCACTACTGAGCACCCCAATGATAGAGGCTGAAAAAAATACACAAATGAGATACATGAAGATTAAGATTAACTTAAGGACACTTAAAATGAGAAAATAAGTAGTATATAATTAATTGAGTTTTAATTATTATAAACTTGACAGATGAATATATTTGATATTTTAGAGCAACTTTTACATATAAAGTTTTCGCACGAAACATCATTTAGTAGTTTAAAAACCGTAAAAACAAATTCGAGGTAGAATTTACATCTTAACCCGAAAAGAACGAGCCAAAATCTTCTTGATCTTCTACCAATGGAATCAGATTCAGATTTGATAGCTTTTATTTAGTACCAGCCGGCCATCCCACGAATCGATGGGTCCACTTAGGCATACATCAAGGAGAAAGGGTAGATACATGATACATTGTGCCACCTATTGTGATTTGAAATTTTTATATTTATTTTGATACTTTCATATATTTCTACTTTTGTCTGCAACGTTATCGAGGTTAGATCAAGACATTGTTTGGAAACAACAACAACAAAAAAAGTAGAAATACATAAAACCGTCGCTGGGCAATTTTTTTAATGCAGATGCTTGGGACGGTGATAAATTACGTGACGGCTTAGTTGACTCGTACAAAATCTGCACAGGTAACACTGAATTTTTTTTTTTAAAAAAAGAAGTTGTACACACTGAGCTCTGTTAATTACCTTCATATCTTGGGGTGAGAAAATGCCAACCTTTAGGTTCGTTTTGATGGATGAAAATTAGGTCTGGTCACACACACACACACACACACACACACACACACACACACACACACACACACACACACACACACACACACACACACACACACACACACACACACACACACACACACACACACACACATATATATATATATATATATATATATATATATATATCTAAAACACTATTGTCTTGCAGTACAATTGCTTGTCTGACCTGCTTTGAGGGGACGATAAATAATTAATTACAACTTGAAAAACGAAAATAGTTATTTCTGAAATGCGCGGCGAACATATTTTAGGTACCATGATCGAATGATCCTAACATTTCCTGACAAACAATACAGTAATCAAAGGGTAATTGATGTTATTAATCATCCACACATCTACAATTTTAAAAATAAAAACATGTATAAAACTCGATTACTTATAGAACAACGTACGATTGCAAATTAACACAAACAAAGTTTAGAAAAAAGAGTTCAGAATGTAAGAGTCAACATCAGTACGCTTATCATTGTCTAAAAAAAGTGTTGTGCTCTTATCCCCACGCACCTCCATCTTTCCGTTCCATGGGTTCCCACAAAAATAATCATAGTTCTATTATCAATATCAACAATACTATTTCTTTAGCATACTCTTTGAACCATAACATCAAATTGTTTTGTGCATGCAAACTCACTTAGAACTTGCTTTAAAAAAGAAAGGGTACTCCAACTTTGATTTTTTTTCAATTAGTATACATATTTGACACCTCTAATACCGTTTGAGTTCTATAAAGTCAACTTTAAACTTTCTTAGCTAGTAGTACAACTGTGCTAATATCCTTAAGACCTGTTCTCTTCATTCATTGGATTGTTAAAACAGATTATTTACTCTATGCTTCGAAAAATATATGTTCTCAAAAAATTTCTTCTATAAATGAGTAGACTATTTAAGCTATTAATTAAGTTTATCTATCAAAATATTTAATTTATTCCTATAATCAAATAGATAATGCATAGCAATAATCAATTCAATAATCTAAGTTTTCATAAGTTTGCTAAAAATGAACAATGCTAAGCAGGATACCTGGTGGTTTTCTTCACGTTCAGCCATGTCAACCAGTCTCATCACCTGTTGGACCACCAAGTTAGTTGTTTGTGCAAAAGAGTATTGAGATTGGTTACGTATTTAGAGCAAGTTCAATAGCAGAGCTCACTGTCAGCTATTAACCCATCTTAAAGCTAACATATATAATAGAGTTATAAAGTTGGTTTCAATTTTTCTTCTCCTCTCTCTTTCTCTCACTTATATGTTTAATGTATTTGGCTTAGAGCACGTGCTAAGCTAGCTCTCCTCAATATAAGTATAGCCTTATAGCTTATTATTATCCTTTTTTCTTTTTATGTGGTAGGTTTGTTTAAGGGACCCAATTATCTAATTCACCGGCGAAACCAATTCCTTGCATCAAAGTACTACTAAAATGACATGTGTAAACTTGAATCATGCATGCATCGACCCTTGTCTTGGTATCTTATTTGACAAAAAATAATTAAATCTAGTGGCCGAAAATCCATCATATTGAGCTTGGAACCTAGAAAAAAACATCAATGCCATCGATAAAAGGATTGACAAGCTAGAAGGAAAGCCCTCCTAGAAGTACAAGAAAAGCATGCACACTGGAGAAATAGGATTTTGTAGATGACATACCTTAAGTTCTAAAAAAAAAAAGGCATACCTTACGATACAAGTCCTTTACTAAAGGCGATAGTACTGCTGCCAAAAAGAAAAAAAATATCCAAAATAACTTATATATTTACAGGACCATCAAAATAACGACTAGCCTAACCGATTGTGTTCCTCACACCTTGTAGCATTAGAGATGGCATCCAAAAGGAGAAGTACTCTACCAGGCACTAGCAATACATGAAAATGGCATGTAGCCTAGTGGTTGTAGTGACATACGTACCAAGACATCTTAATTAACACAATCTTTTTCATTGAGAAGCACACGGGTGGAGTAATTAGATATAACAACATATATCATATAATTCAACACTATTTCCGATAAGATCGAACTTAAGTTATAAAACACCGATTATTCTGACAATTGAGAGAAACAAACCCAACTTTTTCCGTTGACGTCATATTTTAAGACTTTGCACATATATAGTGAGATGGTTAGTAAATCCGGTCCTGATTATTTACATTAAACAAAAGTAAATAATAGAGCTTTCACCAAAGCAACCACCACAATGTCACGTCAATTGCTTTTCTTTTTTACAAAAGTACCTTTTTCTAGTGATTTTAGTTATGTGGAGTTTCCAAAAATAAAAACATGCCTTCCTCCACCATTATTTGCTACAACAATCGGGTGCATACATTTTACACTTTTCTTTTTCTTTTTGAAAAAAATACTTTACATTGCACTCTGATTATGGTGTGTCCTATACTCTCTATATTTCTAACTTCCACTCTCTCATTTTCCATGCACATGTTGCTTGAAATATTTTGTTTTTCATAAAATATTTTTCTAGGAAAGTTTTTTAAAAAATCATATTAATATTTTTTAAGTCTTGTAAGCTAATACTTAATAAATGGTGTGCTAATTCGTTGTTTTGTTTTGCATGCCAGACAGAAATGGTTTCCCAACTCAAACACAACTCTGTTTATGAAGTTTTTAACTGCTGCAGCGTTTCTCAGAAACTCCAGCTCCCCAAACAACCCAAATTTTTACTTAGATTCAACTAATCTATTGTTATAAAATCTTAAAAAAAATGTCAAAAACATGAACCCAATTTCCTTGTATTCTCAGAAACTAGCTATACTACCAACTAGCTCCTTCTCGTAATCTTAAATTTCCTTAAGCATACCTCGGCCTCACGTTGTGCCACCACCAGTAGCGGGTCTACAAATATTCTAGAGCTAGAGCAAACTATATTATAGCAAATACTTTCTACAAAAATTCTATTTCAATTTGTCCTAATTACATACTCCCTCCGTAATATATATAGATTCATTAACATCTAGGTGAATGTGGATAATACTAGAAAGTTTTACACTGTGAAACGAAGGAAGGAAGTAGAATTTTTTATATTTTAGTGGATTATTATCGACCAGTCCCCTCACCCACCCACCCCCAGCCCCAGGTCCCCAATGACCCGGGAAACGTCGCAACCAAAGCAGTAACAGCACACAACACACAAGACGCGGTCACGCCGCTGGCACGCACGCATCCCGCCGTGCACCCACCACCGCACGTGCGCCGTCCGTCCCCGATCCGACGGCCGCGCGCCCCCCTCGCCTCGTGCCGCGGAGACCCCCCCACGGCTGCTATTTACGACTACTACCAGCTGCGTCCCCCCCCCCCACCCCCAACCCACGCCTCCCTCGCATCGCCCCTCCCCGACCCCGCCGAGATCGGAGCAGGCGCCGCCTCCCTCCTCCCGCCTCCTCCTCCGCCATGGCGCCGTCTCTGCTCGGGGTCAGCTCCCTTTCCTCCTCCTCTCTCTCGTTGCGAGTGTTTGCTGCGCAAACGAAGGATGTGACGGGGTTGGTTTGTTGGTTTGTTTGTTTGTTTTTGCCGCTGGTGCAGGGGTTCACCAAGTCGCTGGCCATGACGGTGCTCTCGGAGATCGGCGACAAGACCTTCTTCGCCGCCGCGGTACGCCTTCTTTTTCCACCTTGCTCGCTCGACCCTGTTCGTTCTGCTTGTCTCAGAAGGGTGTGGATGCGCGCGCGGGGTGTTCGACGATATGCCTCCCTCGGGTGCCGATGCGCAGTCATCTCTCCTTTTTCTCTTTTTTTCTCTTGTTGGAATGCGGCGATGTGTGGGTCTTGGCTCGTTTCTTGGTGGTGATTGGATTGGGGTCAAGGGGAAGCTGGGACTGTAGCTGTGAATCTCGGTGAAGTAGTAAAGCAGGTGAGCGGTGTGTATCCAATTACAGGGGACCAATTCATACTGTTTGTTTGCTAAGAACGGGATCTTCTACTTAGCCAAGATTGTGAGCTACGTTTTGTTCCCGTTCCTCTGTCCGCTGGTGAATTTGGCTAGGAATTGCTTGTGTTCTCAAATGGTCCCATTTATCTGTGGCTGGGAACTCTCCTGTTCACCTCTCCACTTCTCCAGCTGGGGTTCTATGCAGCGCCCATGTTGGCACAGAGATAGAGAGAGCATTTGGTTTCTTGGACGGTTGTGAATTTCCTCACCTGCCACATGAGTTGGCCACTCCTTTTTCTGCAAGGCTGCTGCTAGTTTTAATGAGATGCTTGTCCTCTTCCACACAAAATTTTTTCACCGGGATAGTAACCTTAGAGAGAGTGAGGCACCGGTGGTTAGAATGTTGCCTCTTCAGGTTCAGGGGGCTGTGGGTTTCAGAGCGTCTGACATAGCAAGACGAACATATTCCTTTCTAGTGATACACTCCACTCTGAAAAGCTTTTGTTCTCCTTTTGCTTGGACGGCTATTATTTGAGCACTGCTTTACTTACCCTTTTTACATCTACCTTTGTAAGATTCTGGCCATGCGCTATCCCCGGAAGCTTGTTCTTGCTGGTTGTCTCACCTCATTAACAGTGAGTATTTTCAACAAAAAAAAATCATTCATCAGTATAGGGTCATACTTTTTGTGTGCTTATTTGTGTTGAATTTTAAAAATACAGGTGATGACGGCTCTATCAGTTTCACTTGGTTGGGTTGCGCCAAATCTGGTAAGTCACTGTAAGAAATTATTGGACCTACTATAAAATTAGCACATCAAGTTTTTTTTTTACTATGTCTAAAGGCTTCCACGTATTCTTGGCACATTATGTATACATATATTTGTCGAAATATGTGTTTTCCCCACCTGGACTGCATCCACATTGGATCAGACCCTGTCAAGTGGCCCTTGTGCTAAACAGCTGAACTCAGCGAGTGCTGCTTACATTATAATATGGTTAATGGGTTGATAATTTTTGAACAGCAAACCCAGTAAAAGTGGGATCTAAAGAAATCATACCAATGTCTTGCTAAATAGGTGTTCATATTCTATTTGACAATGATAGTGTAATAAACTTTTTTTCTGATGGAACTTCCATTTTTATATTGATAGTCCTCACAAGTACAGTAGTTAAGCATGGATGGGTGATACACTCACTGGTACCTTAGGGTGGATAGTACTGACCCTGTTCCTGTCAGCTGTATTGTTGCAATGAATTTGCCAAATTCTTTACATTGCAAGATATTGCAAATGATAGTATTGTATTGAACAGATATCACGCAAATGGACTCATCATGTGACCACTCTGCTATTCTTTGTGTTTGGCATTTTGTCATTGTGGGAAGGCTTCAAAGAAGATGGGTACTTAACTGCTTCTTTGCCATTCAGTTAACCTTCAGCTACTAATATTTGGTCTTTTAGTGAGTGACTTTAGTAATTGAATAACTTACCATGCAGAGATTCAGAAGAATTGGCTGAAGTGGAAGCTGAGCTGGTCAGCAAACTTTATCCATGCCTTATGTTATAGTGGACTGTAGTTCAAGTAACCTATTGCTAAGTTTTGCCTAATTTTCAGGATGCTAATTTTAAAAGCAACAAAGCAGAATCGAAAAGTAAATCTAAGGTCAGTTTACAAGAGGCGTGCCCATTATTAATCACTTTTTGTGCTCCTTTCATTGCTGTAGATTTTTCTACTTGTGTACCGTGAAAATAGAAGTCTTGAGCTCCTTTCTTTTCCCATCCTTACTCATTATCTCTAGATATATTCAGCTATCAAAATTTTTGTGTACTTAAGAGAATTCTTAAGAACAATATATATGTAGAGTATGTTGAAGTAGTTCAATGCAAAAGTCAATGTGAAGATTTGATCATGTGTACTACACATGTTTTGTGCACATTGTACATACTTTAACATGACCTAGATTTGTATATATTTTTACAACCTTTTGAATTATATAAATAGGAAATTTGGAAAGAGGTGAAAACTAGCCGAAATTCTCTATTTGTTTCGATGTTTGTGAACAGAAGTAAAAAAAGCAGCTGTTATTTTGGTGATAGGCAATATAAAAAAATAATTATTGATGGTAATCCTGGCTTGTTTACCCTTTTCAATTGGTCAACTTTGTTTTTCACTATTAATTTGATGCAACTCATCCTTGTTCAATTTTAGGCAAATGATGATAAAAAGAAGCAGCAAAGACCATTTGTTTTGCAGTTCTTCTCACCAATCTTTATAAAGGTACGAACTAGTACTGATTAAGTGATTATATGCACGGTATATTTGACAAAAGATACGGTGCTCGTGTTTTTTCTGGAATTTTAACAAGCTCGTTTGTACTTTGTAATTGTGCTGTAGGCATTTTCCATTACATTCTTTGGAGAGTGGGGTGATAAGAGTCAAGTAAGTTCAACTTCTGCCTTGCAATGCAGTCAAGCACTTGTTAATTAGCTAATAATTCTGAATCTCTTCTCAGATTGCTACTATTGGTTTGGCTGCTGATGAAAATCCATTCGGTGTTGTCCTGGGGGGAGTTCTGTACGAGCTACATCTTCTGTTTCCCTTACACTTTTTAAATGGTTTATTATGTGGTCCTGACTAAACCTACTACTGTGCATAGGGCCCAAGCACTCTGCACTACCGCTGCTGTTATGGGTGGGAAAAGCTTGGCCTCTCAAATATCTGAGAAAATGGTAGGAACAATTGCTTCACCCTGCTTTTGTACTGCCAATGGAGTGCCAATGCTCTGCATCTGATGCAATTTTTACTTATCTTATGTAGGTCGGATTGTCGAGTGGAGTGCTATTCCTGCTGTTTGGTATCATGTCATACTTGTCAGGACCAGAAGGAGAATTATAATGCCCCCAGAAAGTCATGCATAAGGAGAATTATCATGTTCATCATGGCCGGTTAACAAGCTTGTTTTCACTACGACTTGATCTCATCTTAGTAGGTGGACGATGGCGACGAAAGCGCTGATCCTTTGCAAGGAGGATGGCGATTACTTAGCTTAGTCAACACATTGTAAACATTTCACTCATCATTCATAAATAACAAGATGGTACCAAAGACTCTACTGGTTGCTTCGTGTTAGTCCCAGCACCAGACAACATTCAGCCAAAACTGTCGGAGTAGTTGCTGCATACTACCATACTATTTTTTTGGTCGCAACTATGCATAAGAACTGCTAGTCTTCGGACTAAATTGCCTGGACTGAAGAGGGGTTACAAATCATAAAAAGTGATTTCAGAATTAGTTGTTTTTCTAACATCACCCTTCACATTTTTAAAATCTTTATTCTTTGGGATTTCGGATTTGTCCTGCAGAGACTACATTCAACTGGACTATAAGACAGGCAATGTGTGTGCTGAATCAGTCGGCATGAAGCCAGACTCTGTGTCTGGGAGCTCTGAACCACAGGCCAGAATTAGTTGCTTATCTCTTGTAGGAATAAGTTCATCTGATGTCCCTTAACTTGTTTACGAATCCGATTTTCGTCCTTCAACCGAAAAACCAGATACAACGGGTCCTTCAACTGTGAAAACCAGTGCAAAATAAGTTCCTCGGCGGTTTGAACGGCGGTTCTAGCTGACGTGGCTAATTTAACTTGGTCTTCATCTGACATGGAATTGACGTGCCGCTAACGTGGCAATTCGATCCGAAAAAATATTAAACCCTGTGGGACCTACATGTCAGTATCACACATAAATTAATTAAAAAATGGTGGGGCTCACGTGGGCCCCACATGTCATTCTCACCCCCCACCACTTCTTCCTCCTCCATCCCCATCTCCCCTCTCCGGCCACGGTCACGGCGGCGCCGGGGACAACGACCTCAAGAAGGCGGACGAGGCCAGTCTTGACGCCCTTCCCACGTCCTCCGCCACTCACCTCGGCGGTGCGCTCGGCCGGTGGAGAGAGGAAGCGCAGTGGAGATGGCCCAGGCGGCGGGAGTGGAGATCGGAGGGAGTTGGGGGCGCCGCCGGCAGATTGCCGCCGCTCCGTCCCACCGGCTTCGCGCGCCGCCACCGCCCCACTCCGTCTCGCCGCTCTGCTCGCCCCGCCCCGCCGGCTTCGTGCCGCTGCGCGCCGGATGACGACGACGACGAGGCTGGCGCCCTTCGCTTGGCTCCGCAGCCCCGCCGGCTTCGGGCGCCGCCACTCCGCCCGCGCCGCGCGTCCGCCGGCCGCTGCCCCACTCCGCCCCGCCGATCTGCCCGCCCAGCCCCGCCGGATTCGCGCCGCTGCGCGCCGGAAGACGACGACGACAAGGCATGAAGAAGCAGGAGCAGACTACAAAACAATGGCATTAATCATGTTAGGATTCCACATTCAGAGAGTGAGCTGGAGCACATCATTGATTTTTGTGCAGAGAGCCAGAGATCGATGGATCGATTGATTCTGTCGCCGATGACTCTACCAATTCTGTCCAGGCTAATCAACTCAGCTGAAGTGCTTGCAATTTACATCGGCCGTCAGGCTGCCGCTGCCGTCGCCGGCGGATGGCTGGATGGTGGTGGCCACGCTGTTCGCTGCCATGACGTTCCAGGCGGCGCTACAGCAGCCGGGGTGGATGCCGAGGCCCAGGGACTGGTTCGCGGTGCTTCTCGCCGCCGATCCGACACGATGGACCAGGCCGGGAAGGCGATGCTGTACCTGATCGTCAACCCGTGCACCTTCGCACCTCCACGGCGCCGCCACCCTCCTCCACGCTGCCGCCGGTCACCGCCGTTCGCATTGCCTGCTACCGCGCCGCCGACGCTGAGAGGGAAGGGAGAGAAACAGATAGAGAGAGGGGGAAGGAGAGGATGTATTGACATGTGGGCCCCACCTTTTTTTCCTGACATGTGGCCCCGCCATTTTTTAATTATTTTTTTTTGTGTAGCTGACAGGTGGGCCCATGGTTTTTATTATTTTTATGATATATAATTGTCACGTAAGCGCCACGTCAATGCCACGTGGTAAGAGACCTTAGTCAAACCAACCACGTATGCACCACGTCAGCCAAAACCGCCTTTAAAACCGCCGAGTGACCTCGTTTGCACCGATTTTAACAGCTCGGGGACCGGTTATATCTGGTTTTGTGGTTTAAGGACGAATATCGGATTCGGTGTAAAATTAAGGGACCTCAGATGAACTTAATCCTCTCTTGTACACTGTCTCTCTTTCTCTCAACTCAACTGGGCCAGAGACCGGGATTTCTAACCTGGGCCAAATTTGTTCACACTGTCTCTCTTTCTCTTAACTTAACTGGGCCAGAGACCGGGATTTCTAACCTGGGCCAAATTTGTTCACTTCCAGTGGTAGTTTGCTGGTGGAAAAAGTACACTGAAGGTCCCTCAACTTGTCATCGGGATAAAAAATCGTCTTCGAACCGCAAAACTAGATATGTGGGGTCGCTTAATTATACAAAACCGGTCACAAGAGGTCCCTCAGATCCCGGTTTTGTCCTACATGGCTGCTGAGTCAGCGTGGGACCCACGTGTCAGGTGCTCCTCGCGTGGAGACGAAGAAGCCGGCGATGGCTGCCTCAGTCACACGATGAGCCCGCGCATGAACTCCCACTCATCATCATCCTCGGCCACGCCGGCGGCCGACACCTCCGAGTCGCTGCTCATGCCGCTGCTCTCCCCTCTGGCCATCGCTGCGGCCTCCGGGTAGAACGACAGGTACGGCATTGCGCCGAACGCTTTGGCGAGTGCGGCGGCGGTGGCGCCGTCGGTTCTCTGCTTGAACACCTCGTGCTCGTGCTGCATCGAGCGGACCACGTCGGCGCAGGAAGGCCCCGCCGCTCTACGACACGCGCACCACGCTCGGCCCGCCGAACAGGTTGTGGAGCCCGCCGAGGGCCTCCTGGTAGGTGCCGCCGAGGTAGTAGCCGCGGGTGCCGTGGACGGGGAGCTCGTGCAGCGGCAGGCTGTGCCTCCCGCTGATGAAGTGGTCGACCTTGCCGTCGCTGTCGGAGGTGAGGTCGGAGAGGACGCCGTCGATTGCAGGGCGCTCACCAAGGCACTGGATTGGGATGATTGGGAACATCTGCCCGATTGCCCACATGTCCGGCAGGGAGGTGAACACGGACAGGTTGCTGTGGTACGTGAACACGAACACGGACAGCGAAGAATCAAATCAAAGGAAAAAAGAATGAGGTGTTTGGATGGATGGATCGAGATTAGCAAGAAGAAGAAATCTAAAGCAAGAAAAAGAAATGGAAAGAAAGAAAGGGAAGGGAAATTGTATCAAGGATGCCAAAAGAGAGTTTTGGAAGGGGAGGTAGAAGAACTCCAGGACGGGATTTTGGATCTCGGGCACCCCACGCCGGCGGTCAGGAGAGAGCCTCGTCGAAGCTATCCACGGGCCAAGAACCCAACCGTCGTCGCCGGCGTCTAGGAGGGTGGTATGACCCGGCGCTGAGGGCTCCTCCTCCTCGCGCGTGTGGCTCCAGCTCCGCCACTGCTCATCCTCGTTGGCGAGCACGGAGAGGAGGCTGCCGCCGCCGCCTTCCTCCCCACCCGTCGGCTGGTGGCGCCGGCCTGCCCAGAGCCATAGAGAGAAGAGTGAGAGAGAGAGAGAGAAGGGGAAGAGAGAAAAGAGGGGAAAGAAAGAGAAGGCTGGGCTGACATGTGGGGCCCACGTGGGTCCCACGCTGACTCAGCAGCACGTAGGACAAAAACCGGAATCAAAACTGCCGAGGGACCTATTGTGACCGTTTTGTATAGTTAAGAGACCCCGCATATCTGGTTTTGCGGTTCGAGGACGTTTTTCTATCCCGATGACAAGTTGAGGGACCTTCGGTGTACTTTTTCCTTTGTTGGTGGAAGTTGGAACACACCATGATGTTGCGTGGTGACGGGCTAGAGTCTAAGCATACTCCCTCCATCTATAAAAGTTACACCTATTTTACATTTGAGTTTTTCCAAATAAGTTTTTCCTGAGTTTTTCCAAATAAGTTGTTCCTATTTGTAATCTTTATGCATTCAAGAATTAAATGAAGAGATGTTTTATTAGAACACAAGGAGTCATCTAAATACTCATTGGTTGCATGCTTACATTCACTCCTTAATTTTGTAACATCTAAGGTGATTTAGTTTTTCCTTGGTCTTGATGTCAAAATAATATGTGTAACTTTTGTGGGTGGAGGGAGTACATTGGTGCGACCTAATTTTAATTTGGTTACAAATTTACAAGTCTAGCAAGATGTTGCGTTTTGAAACACGAGACACAAATGCTGATATACTCCCTCCGTCCCACAATAATTCAACTCCTGGATTCCCAATGCAAACTTAGTACAACCATGAAAATACCAAAATGCCCTCAACAACAACATTACACAGAATTGTACTGTGTTCTCTACACTGTCCTCACTGAAAAAAAAGGTTTAACTGGGTTCTCTGCACCCATCGATTACACAGGTATCCAGAAAAAAAAATGAAGTTTTAAACCGAATATGCTAACAAAAAATTAAGAACCTCTAGTTTGAAAAAAGAAATCGTTAAAAAAATACTACTCCACAATCTGCAAGATGGTTTGCATCCACAATCTGTCAAAAAATACTTCTCCACAATCTAGAAGGAGTATGAATTAATCTGCAAGAACTAGAAAGAACAAAGAAAGGTGTTTGTATCCACCAAGGTGGCCTGTAGTCATGTGTGTATTTATCCAGATTGACCCTGCAAGAAGTCATCACCAAAATCCAAGAACTTAGTATAGTTAACAAGGTGAAAGGGTAGAAATAAACACCAGAGAAGAAAGAGTGATGGAAAAAGAGTAGTAGAAAAGAGTACCTGGGCTCATTCTAATGGCAAAGCTTCTCGAACCACCTCAGCTTTGGGAGACACAAAATCGTTGGCTCCTTCATCAGATCCGCTATTGCAAAAGCTTGTGCATCAGGCTCCCTGCAACAGATCCACTGGCGCTGGAGACTATAGGCTTGCGCCTCCGCCGGCGTAGCCGAGCAGCACCTACACGTTGCGTTCGCCTTCTCCTGCATCACAATCGCAAGCCCCTACCTCTGCCGCCGTGCTGCTAGTGCCTCATCCGAGCCATCTCAATCCGCCGGGGCCGGCGCCGCTCCCGCCGACCTGTCACATCCATGACATCACGGGAGGTCGCAGGGAGGGAGAGATGGATGGAGCGTGGAGGGAGGGGAAGCGACTCATCGCCGTCGAGGGATGGGTGAAGGTCGTGAGGAGAGGAAGGAGATGAGACCGGTGGTGGTGGGTTTTTTTTAGCGCGGTTGTGTGGTGGGCGAGAGGAGAGAGACGGGCAGGGATAAGGATCATTGAATATTTCTCGGGTGTTGCGCAGGAGTCGGTTTTTTCTGGGACAAATCCTCACCCCCAGAAATCGCTTCTTTCTGGGACGGAGGGAGTACACGCACACACGTATCCCAATTGAACGCATATATGTATGTGCTGCTCTTATGATAATATATGAAGACTGAGGTCACAGTGTATCGCTGTCATGTCAACAAGTACATTATCTATCATTGAAAAATAATTATACCCTTTAAAATCTATTATAAATAAGAAATGTTAAAATATATTACATGGAAAAATAAATAAATAAAATTTGCTTTCGAAAAGCCGCTGAAAGAAGCTTTTCAATTATTCTTTTTATGAAGGGGAAATGCCTTTTCCATGACTTGATCGAGGAATGTCCTCTAGTCTGACTTCAAAATATAGTTGCAAATCATATCTCTAGCCTACTCTTTGGTTAAGAAAGCGCAAGGTGCTAGCCAGACTTCTGGGTTGCGCCTAGTGGGCATATATATCATACCAACTAATCAAATAAAAGAAATTAGCAATCATATTACATAAAAAATAGACCAATAATAATAAATAGCAATAAATTAAAACACCACTAAGATAGTTAAGTTGCCTAATGCATCAACCAATGCCTAATTGCGACGACTACCAGCTCCTACCTTAATGGTCGCATAAGTGGCGCCTAGAGTTGAATTTACAAACGCTAAGCCTACTATAATAAATTATTAATGTATTACAATTAGATTGTTAATTATATTATTTAATTCTGACTTGTTCAATATTGTGCTTACATTTGCTATACAATCAATTAGAGAGGCATCAATGATTGTTACTTTCGTCCTCGCGAAAAAATGATTGTTACTTTTGTGCTAGGCTCGTCTGCATCCTTTCTATGTATGTTTTAGAGCTCATTGGTTGCCCTAATAAGTGAAAGCAAAAACTGGAATTTAAATTTAAATTTAATTTTGAAGTTGATTTTAAGATATTTTCAACGTAGTTTCTTTTTCAGTATAGACTTTTAAGTCACTAAGAACACATATATAAAATTTTTACTTACAAATTAATTTTTATTACCTAATAAATCTTTTGGCTTATTAATAAATATGGGCAAATGATGATGACCTTACACTTTAATTGTTATCTGCTTTAATTGCTAGATAACAGGAATAATTTCATTTAATTTAGAAAATAAAATTACACCCTGCCTTTGCGCCTATCAGGATGTGCGCGCAAAAAAAAGTAAATTTCACAAAACTACATATATTTTGATAAAATTATCACAAAACTACAGATTTAAGAAGGTGTATCCCAACACTACAGATTTAGGACAAATTTTATCAAAAAACTACAAATTTAAGATGGGCAATCACCACACTATAGATTTAGTTTTAAAATTATCATAAAACTAAATGTTTTATACCATGTTAAATGCAAAATTACAACATTTATAACATTAGTGGTAAGGATTTAAACTACAAAATCTATAATTTTGTGATAACTCTAGTATTAAATCTATAGTTTTATGATATTTGACCTTAAATGTGTAGTTTTATAATATGTTGTCTTAAATCTGTAACTGTACGATAATTTGATCAAAATACTTGTAGTTTTATGAAATTTACTTTAAAATAACCATAAGACAAACACGAACATATATATTATCTTGCAACAATTCAGTCACATATCGAAAGAACACGGAGACCTAGTTAACTACAAATTAAACAACACCGCCTTTATGAAAGAAACTATAGCTTGTCCGATCCGTTACAATCGTCCAGAGCCAGAACTAGATTTTCATCCATAATCTGAGACGATAGCTTGAACAAATCATATTGCACATAAGCATCGATGTTACCAGATCAGGACACATGGGGTTCTCTCATTACTCCTCATATAGCTCAGTTTGATTTTCGATTGATGTTTCTACGCTTCATAGTTTAGTACATCACTGTTGATTAGTACGGCCTATCAGGAGCACAAAGCCACAAATCCACATCATTTGATCGAACTACATACCACTTTAATTATAGCACATCCACAACACATACCCTAATATTCCTCCAAAGCAGAAAAGATTGAGCATGCATGCACCCTCTCATGCTGCCACAAACACAATCAATCCAATGTGCTTCAATGTTTCATTGCCTCTCTAATAAGACAATTAATCAAACCCAAGCTAGCTTGGGCATGTATGATACCATTAGTGTTCACTTTACTTTCCCCTCCTAGCTACTCCCTCCGTTTCGAAATGTTTGACGCCGTTAACTTTTTAGCATATGTTTGACCATTCGTCTTATTCAAAAAATTTTAGTAATTATTAATTCTTTTCCTATCATTTGATTTATTGTTAAATATATTTTTATGTAGGCATATAATTTTACATATTTCACAAAAGTTTTTGAATAAGACGAACGGTCAAACATGTGCTAAAAAGTCAACGGTTTCAAACATTTTGAAACAGAGGGAGTACTTTCCAAGCAGGCATGGAGTGGAATATGGCAACAATATGCATGCTTATGTATGATAGCTGCTGCCTTTTTTTTCATATGTCAGTGACAGAAGATTGGGGGTCAATGTATGCTATTCCTATATACTGGCAGATGTGTGTTCTTTAAGGCAAAGAATGGCCACCTTTCCTTGACGTACAAGCAAGATCGCAGTACTCCAAGAGAATGTTTGTACACTGGTGGTTAAAAGTAGTAATGCACTTTCTCTAGCTAGTTTCTTTCCCCTTGTTTTTTTCTTTTTGTTGTTGTCTTTCTCGAGTATCTTGTTCTAAAGAACATGCAAAAGGATACGTGCCTTAAAAGTTTTTTTTTCCAAAGACCTACGTGCCTTGAAAGTTAATATACTCGATGGGTGGAAATTAACGTGTTAGAGATGAACGGGGTAACTGTTTGATTGTTACCGATGCATACGATATGGGAAAAATATGCAGTGAAAACCACATATGTAGTGAAAAACTGAAAACTACCATTAAATCTAAAAATGGACGCATGATATTTGTTCACGCTACCTAGAGTAAAATATTTTCTCCCAGATTCAACCATGGGCGACGTGAATGAATCTTATATGTCTATTTTTAAATCTAACAATAGTTTATAGGTTTCCACTATACATATATAATCTGCACTACGTATTTCTCTATTTCGATCAAATAAATTAGCACGGGGTCATGTGATATGTACTACCATCACACAAATAGTTATTCTTTAGTGAACAAAATTTGTCCCATGCGAACGGGCCTCTAGCTGAGTTGGTTAGGTGCCTTAGTAGCACTGCTAATATTCTCGGTTTGATTCCTCCTAGGAGTGAATTTTAGGATGGGGCTAAAAAATTCTCTGGTCTGTTCCATGCCTAAGCACCAGTCTAAGGTCCAACCCAGGTCATTGTTTGTTCTCACATGGGTTATGGTACGGTGCTGTTGTATGTAAGGGTGGAGCAAGAGTTCAGGGATTTTCAATTCTTAACCAGCGTGAGAAGGTCTTCTTCTATGCAAAATACCCGAGGACTGTCTTATCCCCCATAGGTCAAGTTTTTTAAATTTATCCCATAAAAAATAATCTCTAGAGGTAACCGTCACTACAACAAAAACATTATATAAAGACACTTGACACTTTTGTAGTGGCGTTTTGCAAATTGCCTCTAAGATCAGGAGTTTTATAGCGTGGGGATATTTTATTGGGGCACTTTCAAAATTGCCTAGAAAACTTTTACTCTAGAGACAGTCTCGAAATATTTTCAGCATATTTTATTAGATTTTATATCTTGTAGAGGTACTCTTTCGGCACTTTAAAATGTGTCTGACATGTAAAGACATTTTCTTGAGACACTTTAAACTCTGTAGAGACACTTCTTACAATAAAAATATACTAAATAGCTAAATATAAGTAACTTAAGGCATTAACATATACAATGAATAATATGGGGTTGAGTTGGTTAGTGCCTTGAAGATAAGAATGATTTGTTCAAGAGATCATGAGTTCAAGGATTGGCAAAAACAAGGGAGAATATTTTATTCTCATTTTTACATTGGTTTCACTTTCATATGGCTGTGGTACAATTTAATGTGTCTAGAAAATGCCTGTACCACCTTATAGACATTTTATAAAATGTCTCTTTGTTTGTAGAGACAATTAACCATAAGACACTTATTAGACATTTTTTAAAATGCCTATATAGTATTGTAAAGGCATTTGAAAAGTGTCTTTATAGTACTAGAAAAATGTCTCTACGTAGCATTTTTCTTGTAGTGCGTTAAGGTACAAGAATAGTTCAATCCTGTTTAAGATAAGGATGGATCACCACTAGGGGTGGGCAGAAAAAGACCGAACCAAAAATACCGAGACTGAGACCAAGACATTCGGTCATCAATTCGGTCCTAGGTAGTGAAAGACCGAATTTTGTTCGGTCAATTCGGTTAGTCTCCTCGGGTAACCGAATAGACTGAATTATCAAAAAATGTCTAAATGCAACCTAAAGAGACGAGCGAGGCCCTGAAGGGGAGTGCACCACAGCGTGCCAAGGTACAACGACAAGGCTAGTGAGCGGATGTTCACAACTAGTACATCACGCGAATGGGTTAGGGTGAGAAGGATCAGAGGATGCGGCGATGGGCGACAGTGGGTCACGTTTGTGCGGTATCCGTTCTTCCATTTTTAATCCGTAGTCATGTTTGACGGAACTCTTAGGGTGTGTTCGGCACCCCATTTTTCCAACCTCTCTCTCGTTTTTCACGCGCACGCTTTTCAAACTGCTAAACGGTGTGTTTTTTATAAAAAGTTTCTATACGGAAGTTGCTTAAAAAATCAAATTAATCTATTTTTGAAAAAAAAAGCTAATACTTAATTAATCACGTGCTAATAGACCGTTCCGTTTTCCGTGCTAACTGTTTGGGTTGGGAACCTGGGGTGCTGAACTGAGCCTTAGTTGGATATGGAGAACTAGCCTTAATTGAAAAATACCGAATTACAACAATCGCTCAATTATATAAAAGATATAGAACACATCATCACTCACACTGCCACACATCCATAAGGCCACAGCCCACAAGGCCACAAGTGCACTCTTTTTAACACACGTGCACATTTGATGGAGGCCACGGGCAGCTTAATTTGATCAGACTAAAATCCGATTGAAAACAGATTCACATATGTAAACTGTGAATAATAGAATTTTAACTCCAATAAATATAATTAATGATAAGTCATACACTCAACTCTGGAATCATATAAATATACCTCGTTCGATCCCCAGCATACCCAGGTTGAGATCAGTTTTTTTTCTCTTTCGTTATGCTCTAATTCAGCCAAAAATGTTGTTCCGCATTACATAGACATATCCTATACCAAGCTTCACGTGCATACTCTGACAAATACACCAATTAACAAAAAAAATATCATAAAGAATTTAGAGAAAATATGTTCCCCATTACAAAGGCACCAAACATCAATACTAATCATATTCAATTTGAGCTCCCAAATGATAAGCCTAACTTTTGGAGTGACTAAAGAAAAAGATATATACTTCATTAAGAGGTGAAAAAAATGATATAGTAAGAAATTAACTTCATGCAAAAACAATCCCTAAAACCCCTCCATTCATAAGTGGAGTGATACTCCGATGCTCTCGGTTGGTAGTATTATACTACCAATATTATTAGAGGTAAATTAGTAATTTACTAACACTATGATTAGGAATAATTGTTATTAATTTATGTTTTTTCCGGCTAAATCGATCTATGATCATCCATTGTGTCACTCATATTGTATCGAAAAGCGAAAAAGAAGAGCTAAATGACGATTATACTTCTCCGTACCTCTTTTTTTTTACAATAATACCCCTTAACTGGGGTGATAATAATATATATGTATCATTCGATCGATCAAATGAGATCAACGGTTCAGATTGCTTTTTATTACGAGTAGAGATCACCATAGTGGAGTTCTTCATAAGTGCGGATCACGTCATGATTGCGTGTTGATGATTATCAAGGGCATATGCAGGGCCCGCCGCTAGCTCCTGTCCGGCGCCCGGTGGTCGATCGTGGTGGCCTTGTGATATAATGGATGCCGGTGGTGCCGTCGTCGTCACCATCATGCTGCATATATATCCAGTTCCCAATCCGTGCATCCTGCCGTTCTTCGTCCGGCCTTCTGTCAGGTTAATTACACACGAAACTATTCTTTTCTTTCTTTATAATGGATAAAAATCTGACCTATATATTCACGAAAGGTTTTAAAATACGTCCTATATATATAACAAAAAGGAAAATAAAAATACCAGAAGAGTACTTAGCTTCAAACCCTGTCGCGCTGAAAACCGCATTGAGTATACTCCCTTCCCAGCTCTGTTCCACAACATTAGTTTAATTATTCTAATTAATTAACCAACATCCAATACCAAAAGAGGAGGTTGTTTACACCCAAATTTAGCATCTAGAATTAAAATAGGAAAATTGCCAAAGTTTGGACGATCTACCGATTTTCCTCTGAGAGGGTCAGTCTGACCGCCGTGTGTTGGTAGGTCAGACTGCCGCCAGTGGGCCGGTCAGACCGGCGGTATGTGGCCAGTCTAACCGGCCGAGTCCGAATCAAACTCCGTTTTCGTCGGGTCTCGGGTTTCCTTGCTCGGGAAGGCATGTTTCGTGTTTCCATCTGTTTCTAGCCCGAGTTGGACGTGGACGAGGGCATGTAGAGAGCAAGACTAACCCCTATATAAGAGACAAGGCCGGTTCATTGTAAAGAACAATCAACTATCGATCAATTGAATCGTTCTTTTACTTTTGCTTCTAGTTCTAGTTTAGTTTGTCCATCTTTGTTGATTTGCACCGTAAATCGTCCGCCGCCGCTGCAAGAGTGCGGCACCTCTTTGTAGGTTTGTCCTGAAAACCTTCCGTTTTGCCCACGAGACGGGTAGTTATCTATCGTTCTATCTAGATCAGCTCCGCTAGCCGGTTTAGTTTTTCAAAACCCATCTTGATTTAGCTTTGCTAGATTGAGGTGGTTGGTGACTCTAGGATCACCGCAAAGTTTTAGGTGCTGCGATTGTGCTTGTCAACTTATCACAAAAAGTTGCCAACGGAGGTGACCATTAATACTGGCCGCTTGACACCGTATTAGAAATGTACAAATACTAATCAATTTATTTAATAATATAATTTATTTTGATCCTTATTTCAGCGAAGCTATAATCAACTTTTACAAAATTTGCAGGATGAAAAACCATAAATTACAAAATTACAGCTTAATAAAAAACAAGAAAACTACTCTAGAGAATTATACTCTTTCTAAAAGCAGAAAAACGGAATATAACTTAATACGCATATGCTTAATTAAACTACTACTAATATAATTAATATGTTGCTTTGGAGATCGTGCGCATTATCCATCAGCTAGCGGCAGTGGACGTCACAACCCCAAACACCACCAAAAAGCTGAGCTACGTTTAGCTAGTTTGACGTGTAATTAGCCCGTGTTCTGTAAGGAGATAATTAAAGGCTATTAGCAGCACTAATTATATAGTGTGACATGCATGGACCGTATAAAAATCACGGAAAATTTATGGTATTTTTTTTAGATGACTGAAAATTAATCAGATGACCTTTTTTTTTCTTAATTATAGCTGCCTGCTCGATATATATATAGATGGAGTTCAATGTGCTAAAAAATATATAATACGTACCCCATATTGCAGCTAGCGGAGAATTCAGTACGGTACTTGTAAGAAAGCTTGAATAAACAATTTAGAAATCATGTACTTGTTATATATATAAAAGAATTATATTTTAAGCTTTATAACCAATGGTATGGAATTGTAACTGTGCATGACATATGAATATTACAATCAGCGCCTTCAACCATGGTAGGGATCTACCAGCTATTATTTTTTAAATGACATGGTATGATACATTTTATAGCAATAACTGTGCTTGGTGGGTTGTATATACACATGATATATATTCTCCGTCCTAGAAAAAACTAACTTCTGGGAACGAAAGTTTATTCTTCTTAGGACTTAGGGTATTCTTCTTAGGACTTATGGTGTAGACGGTTATAATCAAAGCATACATAAGAGAAATTCAAAAACTATTATTTTTTTTAAATGATTGGCTAAATTTAGTTAATAGGTAATACATTTTTTTTTCTTCTTAGGACTTAGGGTATTCTTCTTAGGACTTATGGTGTAGACGGTTATAATCAAAGCATACATAAGAGAAATTCAAAAACTATTATTTTTTTTAAATGACTTGGCTAAATTTAGTTAATAGGTAATACATTTTTTTTCTGGCAAAAAAATTCTTGTTAATACTCATATTAAGACACATCAATTCTTTTTCATATTTATTTATGACTGCTTGGACTATGGGAAAAAGATATAAGGACATGAGCTCTTGAGAGTTAAAAATAGTTCATCCAACTTGAAAATAAAGCTTCTTCTAAATATATACATCTCTGTTTGGTGTTTGCAATAACGGAGCCACCACCCAATAACCCTAGACGGCCACTCGCGCAATATAATTTCAATGTTATTGTAATGATTGAAAATATTTTTTTATAACAAATATACGTGTCATACAATTAGATTTAAGTATAGAGGTGTAAATGGGCTGACTCACCAACCCACTTATAGACAAACACGAATGGTTAATCCATTACACAACCTTACACCTTTATTTGAGCGCGCTTAAAACCTTTCTAGTTACATTGCTGTGATCTGTTGCATAATTTGGATGGATCAATCGTATAATCGCCTAGCGCATGCAGAGGGTTAAGAGTAAGACAAACATCAGTTCAAAAAGGCAAAAGAAAAAAAAAAGAAGGGCCAGACAAAGCTGAGACAAAAGAAGATTGGAGCGCGAGCTGAGCAGGACGGACGCAATCATTCGGTCGTTCTCGGAGTGGACGACGACGGCGAGATCGAGCCAAGGCCCCCGGCCGCCGCGTGGTCGTCGATCTCGTGATAAAATGCACATATGGATCTCGTGGAATGCACTACACATCTCATATATCACTACTGTTGGCGAACTTCCGAAGGGGTTCGACGAAATGCCGATCAAAACAGAGCAAGCGAGAAAACAGAGCAAGCGAGAAAGCGAGGTTTTATGTTGCAATGAACTTGGCAGCGATTTTCTGATGCATTAGGGAACTTAAATAACAAACATACACACGTCTCCCACCTCTGACTAGATCGTGGCATCCCAAGACTGAGGTGTGCGCCATGCGTTCCTACTAACCAGGCACCCCAGCCATATCTCCCGAGGTGATCGCACCATCCCACGATCGAAGAACATGCAGGGCACACACACTCCCTAGAAAACGGAAAAACGAAACAAACTCCCGCATGAACACAGCATGCGTCAGAGCTATACATGCGCCATGATCCAACAAACTCGGAATCAACCGCTTAGTGGATAACTAGAGCAACAAATAGCCGATGGCGCCATGGATTACTTCGACATTCTCCCCCCTAATTCTTGCCGCCATCGCCACTGAGCTCAGCAATGTCGATACCGTTGCACAGCTCCTGGAATCAAACACGGCCGAGTGGCTTCGTCAGTATGTCCGTCAGCTGCTCCTCCGTGCGAACGTAGTTGATGACGATATTCCCGTTCTCCACGCACTCCCGGATGAAATGGTATCGGGTGTCAATGTGCTTGCTCCGGTCATGGAAAACGGGGTTCTTGGTCATTGCAATGATGGACTTGTTGTCCACATTGATCTCCGGCGCTCCGATCTCCGAGTCGAGCAAGTCACTCAAGAGTCAAGAGAGCCAGACAGCTTGGTAGGCGGCGGCCGTGGCGGCGATGTACTCTGCCTCAAAAAAATTGAGTAAAGCTAGTTCAAGTCCGCCGGTGAACTTGACGAGCTACTACAGCACCATCGGTGGGCTGCGTTATCTGGTGAACACGAGCCCGGACATTGCTCACGCCGCCGGCTACCTTAGCCGGTTCATGGAGGAGCCACACGAGGATCATCTAGCGGCGGTGAAGCATGTGTTGCGGTATATTGCCAGAACACGACACCATGGTGCGCACTACGCCAGGGGAAAAGGAGGATTGCTGAAGCTGCATGGCTTCAGCGACAGCGACATGGCCGGTGATCTGGACACACGCCGGAGCACGAGCGGCATTCTCTTCTTCCTCACAACAAGTCTGATCACTTGGCAATCGACGAAACAGAAGGTGGTGGCGCTGTCATCGTGCGAGGCAGAGTACATCGCTACCACGGCCGCCGCCTGCCAAGCTGTCTGGCTTGCTCGACTCTTGAGTGACTTGCTCGACTCAGAGATCGGAGCGCCGGAGATCAAGGTGGACAACAAGTCCAGCATTGCAATGACCAAGAACCCCGTTTTCCATGACCGGAGCAAGCACATTGACACTCGATACCATTTCATCCGGGAGTGCGTGGAGAACGGGAAGATCGTCATCAACTACGTTCGCACGGAGGAGCAACTGAAGGACGTACTGACGAAGCCACTCAGCCGTGTTTGATTCCAGGAGCTATGCAACGGTATTGGCATTGCTGAGCTCAGTGGCGACGGCGGCAAGAATTAGGGGGGAGAATGTCGAAGTAATCCATGGCGCCATCGGCTATTTGCTGCTCTAGTTATCCACTAAGCGCTTGATTCTGAGTTTGTTGGATCATGGTCTCATGGCGCATGTATAGCTCTGACGCATGTTGTGTTCATGAGGGAGTTTGTTTCGTTTTTTTGTTTTCTAGGGAGTGCGTGTGCCCTGCATGTTCTTTGATCGTGGGATGGCGCAATCACCTCAGGAGACATGGCTGGGGCGCCGGGTTAGTAGGAACGCATGGCGCACACCTCGGTCGTGTGATGGCACGATGCCGATTCCTTGAGCGTGGGATCCTCGCCAGCAACCGCCGATCCTGGTCGCGGATGCGCATGAAGCCGTCGTGCACTAGGGACTCGCAGTCGTTCTTGTTGAGCTGGCCGACGCTGATGAGGTTGGCGGTGAGGCGTGGGATGAAGTAGACCCCAGTCAGCCTGCGATGTTCGCCGTTCTTGTAGGTGAAGAGGATCGTGCTGCAGCCTGCGATCGTGACGACAGAGCCGTCACCGAACTTGACGAAGCCGGTCACCGCCGTGTCGAGCTCGGAGAAGACGGAGCGGACTCCGGTCATGTGGTTCGTGGCGCCGGTGTAAAGGTACCACAAATCAGCGGGATCAGGGTCGTCATCGAGATTAGTGGGATCAGGGTCGTCATCGAGATGCGCCAGCACCTTTGCCTCCTCCAGGAACACCGTTGTGATTTCCGGTGCGGGTTCGGCTGGCGAGCGTCGCCGCTCAACCAGACACGTGCGCGCCATGAGCAGCGTCGGCTCGTCGTCGTCCTCCGCTACAATGTGGGCCTCAGCCTTCTTGGCCTTTGAGCGGTAATCCTTGGCCTAGTGGCCCATTTTGCCGCAATTGCGACACTTGTCGCCAGGGTGTTCCTGGCCGCGCACGCAACCGCGCCGATTCCCGCGTTTCTTGCCGCCGTTGTTCGTGGCCGCGCCGGGTGCAGTGCCGCTGCTCTCACCACTCTGCTCGCGGTGCTTGAGCCGTGCCAGCCACTGCTCCTCTGTGAGCATGAGATGGCCGCCGCTGTCGACGATCTCCTTTGGCTTGGCCTTGCGTTTCTCGGCGGCGCGGAGTCGGCCGGTGACCTCCTCTATGGACAGGTCGCTGATGTCGAGGAGCGTCTCGATCGAGATGGCTATCTGTGAGAGATGCTTAGGGACAACGTTTAGCAGCTTGTTGACAACATCTACCTCGGGGAGATCGCCTCCGAGAGTGCGAATGCTGTTTGTGATTCCGGTGAGGCGCATGGAGAAGTCGTCAATGTTCTCGTCATCCTTGAACCGTGCATCGGCAAACTCCTGGCGAAGTAGCTGCTCATTCGCCTCACGCACGCGCCGAGTGCCGACGCAGACTGTCTTGATCCCCTCCCACGCAGACTACGCCGTGCGCTTGGTGGAGAGGAAGCGGAGCATCTCCGCCGGCACCGCACGCAGGATCACGGCCAGCACCAGCCGATCATCGCGGTACTCGGTCTCCTCGTCTTCGTACGGTTCCATGGCATGCCAGAGCCCCTGAGCATGCAAATTCACGGTCATGAGGAGCGCCCTTTCCTCGTAGTTGGTCCTCGTCAGAACCGAGTAGTGAACGGCAACGCTCGACTCCCTGACGACCCGCGGCTGAGCAGCCAAGGGCTGTCGCTCGCCACGCCCGCGCCCACGGCGCGGCGGGGACTTAGCAGGACAACGGCGTGGCGGGGTACACAATGGGCGAGAAAGAGGAGAGCGCGAGCCTGGTGGCGTCGAAACGTGCGGAGGTGTGCGAGAATGATGTGGCAGTGAACGCTCCGCCATGGCACCAGCGAGCCAACGAGGCTCTGATACCAGTTGTTGGCAAACTCCCGAAGGTGTTCGATGAAATGCCGATCAAAACAGAGCAAGCGAGAAAGCGAGGTTTTGTGTTGTGATGAACTTGGCAACGATTTTCAGATGCATTAGGGAACTTAAATAACAAACATACACACGTCTCCCACCTCTGACTGGATCGTGCCATCCCACGACCGAGGTGTGCACCATGCGTTCCTACTAACCCGGCGCCCTAGCCATGTCTCCCGAGGTGATCGCGCCATCCTACGATCGAAGAACATGCAGGGCACACGCACTCCCAAGAAAACGGAAAAAAGAAACAAACTCCCGCATGAACACAGCATGCGTCTGAGCTATACATGCGCCATGATCCAACAAACTCGGAATCAAGCGCTTAGTGGATAACTAGAGCAGCAAATAGCCGATGGCGCCATGGATTACTTCGACAACTACTAGATAAACAATTTTTATAAACTGATATGTCCATTTCACCAAACATATGAGTCAAATTTTTGCCCTCAAACATCGGCCCGTGAAAATCCATCTTTCCAGACGGACCGACCGTCTACCTGCGAAAACCTCGTGTGAAAATCGATGATTTTCGTAAATCTCTACTTGTAGACGACGCTTGTGTCCACCTGCACAGAGCAATTTTGGCCATCTGCGAAAATCCTTTTTATCTTTCTCCAGCGCTCTACCGCATCAAACCGGCCTACTCCACCTCCTATAGCTACCGCGTGGAGGCACGAACGCACGCATGCATGCGACGGCGACGCCTCGCCGACGAGGACGAACCATAGCCGGAGAGGCGTGGATGATCAGTACGAACCAGTACGTCTCAAAATTTGCCTCTCCATCGATCAAAACGTACGTTGCACTTTCTATGGAGGCATGGGCGGATCCAGCAATAAAAAGTTGAGAGACTAAACATATCGAGTACACCGGTATAAACACATAATATCAGTATTAAACTATACTAAAATGCTATTAACACCCCCTATTTTATCAACCTTGGTAAAAAAAATTGAAGGGGGGCTCAGGGGGTATCCATGGGTTCGGTGGGTGTAGGGGGGACTTGGGTCCCCCCTGCACCCACGTTGGATCCGCCCCTGTATGGAGGAGTACCTGCCTAGCTAGCCGTCCTAGCTATGGTCGATCCATTGGTCGTCGTCGTCCTCTCTTTCACTCTGTTTGCTTGATTCTCTATAGCTGTTGCAGAAAGCGGTAGAAACTAAGGCTGTGTTCGTTGGAGAGGGTTGGGAACCCATATCCTGTGCACAGAAAACTGAGCGGTGCATTAACACGTGATTAATTAAGTATAAACTTTTTTTTAAAAAAAATGGATCAATATGAAACTTTTTTTAAAAAACACACCGCTTAGCAGTTTGAAAAGCATGCGCGCGAAAAACGAGAGGAGGGAGTTGAGAACTAGGGTAAGCGAATGCAGCAGTAGCTTTTCAAGAGCTACGTCCTCCTCTCTCCGTGTCCTCCTCTCTCCATCTCACAGAAAATACATTTGACTGTTTATTTTATTTTAAAATTTTATAAAAAAAAGATTAGTCGCACATTAAGTAATATTTATGTTTTATAATTTAATAACAATAGAAATAATAATCTTAAAAGATTTAAAAAATACGAAGAGTCAAAGGTTAAAATGAAAAACCAAAAATATACACTTTTTACGGTACGCGGATTGGAAAGGCAGGCAGGCAGCGTGGTCGGCAGCATGCAGCTGCTGCTACTCCGGCCGGCCGGCCGACCGGGTCACCGGCCGACATAGGATATATATCATTGTCAAATCTTTTAATTACTCCTTGATTGGCTAGAGAAAAATATATACGTGGAAGAACACAGGAATTTCTTTTTGGAATATAAGCAAAGTGCTCGTCGTCTGTCTCAAATTAATTGGTGTATGTAACAGTCATTACGATATTATAGTCATAGGCCTCAAGTTTAAATATGGAATGCCAAATAACCACATACTATGAAATGAAAAAAAATTGCAGCTCACTTTCATGTTAAGGCCCAAGAGGAAGCCTCATGCTAGGACTATGCATTTCCTGATTAGTAATTAATTAAGTTTTTAGGTTTTACTTAATGGTGAAGATAACTCAATAAATTTTTTTTAGATAAGTCAAATTCAAGATTATAAGCTAAAACAAAATCAAGGAATTATAGAAGAGTGTTGAGTAAAGAGTAATGGAGAAGAGATAGATTTGCTAAAAAGATATATATGGGCATTCGCAACCTGTGGGTTTTTATAATGTCCCTAAGTTTCTATTGGATTTGGACTTAAATTAATCTGCATATATAATAGGACTGTTTTGTCATCACCAAGCTGGTAATTGGATATGATACTGTAATACCCATTTGAACACATCATTCATTATTATTAGTACCATAAACTTTTTCATAATACACAAAGAATGGAATTGCCGACGTACGGCTTAAGTACATACTTGTAAAATTGGTTAGTAGAGGATATCAATTTTAATTCATGGTATGAGAAATGAAATTATTTGTGAGCTGTTAATACCTCTGATTGTAACCAAGGATTTCTGGCTGAGTTCTTTGCTTGAGGTTCCCAACTCACATCTTTGTATTCCATGCACACGCTTCCCAAATTATTAAACGGCAGGTGTGTTTTTTTTTAAAAAAAATTCTATATGAAAGTTGCTTTAAAAAATATGTTAATCCATTTCTTTAAAAAAGTTAGCCAGTACCTAATGAATTATATGCTAATGAGTTGTTCTGTTTTACGTGCGTGAGGGATTAGTTCCCAACTTCAACATCCGAACACAGTCTATAAGGTAGAGAGAGAGGAGAGGGGGACCAACTTAAAAACTATGAGAAATTTTGGAAGCCAAATGATCTGAAAAATAACTCAATGGTAGGGAATGGAGGAGGGAAATGGTCCCAAATGGAGAGCATGGCAGTGCCAGCTGTCGGACCCTAGTGACATGCACAAGAAAATTGGTGCGCCTATTGGCGCACCGCGCACCTCGCACCTACTATTTGGATATGTAGTATGATGCATTTTAACAATGTTTTAATTCTCATTTTTCGGTATTCAATAGTAGTTGTGGTATATTTCCCTTGCTCTTTTTTTTAAGTTAATCTTCTTTTACTTTTGACTGAGAAATATAATATACTCCTAAAAAAAGTGGCGAGCATGCTAGTTAGCCTCTGTGCATTTGAACGATATTTTAATTCCCGATTTTGGTGCTATATGTCATGCTTATAGTTTTTCAATAATAAAAATAAAGTCACAACAAATAACACATAATTTTTTACAATACATGTGTGGTTAGATATTATGTCAAAATTTAACGGCGTCGTCTATTTAGAAAATAGAGGGTGTGATATTTATGCGAAGATTTATAGGATTATAGATTAAATAATTTTGGTTGCATGTTCGATAATACGAGCTTATAAAGAACAGGTTTGACAAGCCTGTGTTAAACCATGCATGTAAAACGTTCAGTAGGCTCATAAATCAAAAATTACGTTTTAACCATATATATATTTTTAAAGCACATATAGAGTCACGATTATGATTATTTATTGAAAATATTAAATTTCAAATCAAGTAAATAAATGCCACATCTATCCCTACCTCACTTTGGGCTTTTGACCCACTTCGTTTTTTCCCATGCCAGCAAAGCTCAAAGAGCTCATCTAGAAATCACCGATGTGAAAATGTCAAAATAATAATAATAATAATAATAATAATAATCTTATCCTCGATCCCCTTTGTACGAGTCGTCGGTGCAATGGATTTTCACCACCATCATTGATTTCCAATCGGACGGCTACGGAAGCCAATCATGCTCGCTGCACCACCATCATTGATTATAATCGGACGGCTACGGAAGGGCTGCAAATACGTGGCTGCTTCTCGATCCTAGAATCCAAACTTAGTTCTAATTGTGGTGCCACGTGGCCCAATAAAAAGGTAGGGCTGTAACCCTGAAATGGTATATAAGATAAGGAGCTATGAATGTCACTACTGCACACATGAAAACATGATTATTTTGGGTTAGTTTAGTTTGTTTCCCTAATGGAAACTTGATAAAATATATTATGCCTAAATTTTGGTGATGTATCGAATCCAATACTTCATTAATTCTATTATATACTAAAAGTATTTTAAACTTCCTATGAACGATCCTACGTTAACACGTAGCACCTAAAAGCGTTCTTAAACTGTCACGTGGCACTCTAATAAATTAGAAAAAATATGAGAAAAAAGAAAATATCTCACTTTTGATTTTTCACTAAATAGGTGTATCCATTATTTGGAGCCATTAGATTTAAGTTTCAAGAAATCTCTAATCCATCCCCTCCTCTCATAATGGACACGTGCCTGCCTCTGGTTCTCCGCACGCAACTATTGCCCTATCTTCCCTTATTTTTTTCTCTAAGATAGTTAAGGTACACACCATAATCCTTTCAAGCAACATAATTAAAAATACACCTTATTTTACACCCGCTATAACACACTATTAGATATCTAAGCAACTTAATTTCTCTCTAATGCATACATTGTAGAATTGATCTTGATAATTTTATAAATAAACATTTTTTAAAGGATTACCAATATCGGTTGTCAAATAATATTTTAGGTAATTAAAAGTCACCTATAATTAAAAATTTAGACAGATGCCTACACATCTGAACTAGAGGGGAAGGGTAGCTTGATGATACACATAATACATTTATTAATAAATTCTTATAAGATTTCATAAGACGAAAAGGTCTATAAGCCCGTTTTCAGAAACATCTGACTTAATTACAAATTTGAAATTAATTTGCTAGGTATGTTTAATTTTAGAACAAACAAATACACATTCCCGTGCGTTCGCGCGGGTTACATTACTAGTTTTTTTTTTAAAAAAAGAAGATAGAGCTGTAGAAAGAGAGGTTGGGAAAGTTGAGAAGAACACAACCTGAGAAGAGATAGAGCTGTAACACAACCTGAGTATCAAACAGACCCTATAAGCTTCCAAACTGGATGCTCCATGGCCTGAACTCTCGAAACCGTCCAGTACACTTTTTACATCCCTAAACCGGACTGGTTTCTCTTACGTGGCTCCCTTTACATTACAGCGTAATCAAGCGTCATTATACTATCTGTCCCAAGCTGCAACTGCAAGCTAGCACAAAGATGAGGCAGACAGAGAGGAGCTCCAGTGCCGTACACGATCTGAGTTGAGGAGCCCTAGCTAGCTCATGCTTAGCTTAGCCGTCTCTCACTCTCTCTTTCTCTCTCGACCACCACTACCACTAGTACCCGACAACCGGTGCGAATGCGAAAAGGCCACACTTGGGGAAGAAAGAAAAAAGCTATCCATTCCATGTTGCGCAGTGCGCAGGTCGACTCGACACACCCATCAGTTTAAAACCCCCCCTTCTTCCCTTTGACTGATGAAAAGCTAGAACAGCTGCTGCTGCGAGTTGTAGTAGTAGTAGAAGAAGAAAAAGCAAGAAAAGGTTGTTGCATAGATCGATCCATCGATGCGCACGATCGAGTTTATTAATTAGCTCAACGAAAGAAGAAGCATCAGCAAGAAGAGCCAAGAACTCGATCGATCCAAGAAGGTAATTGATCAGCTGATTGGTTGGTTTGGTTGTTGTGGTGGAGATGTGGGAAGCTGTAGGCGGCGGCGACGGCACGGCTCTCCTGCCGTGGCCCGGCTCGGCCGCGGCCGCGCCGCTCTACATGCCCCCGGCAGCAGCGGCAGCGGCGCCCTTCGCCGCCGGCGAGCAGCTGCCGGTGGAGCAGCCCTTCTACTTCGACGGAGGCGGAGGCGTGGCGGGGCATAATCACCATCCTCATCATCATCAGTACGGGATGGAGGCGCCGCCGCCGATGACGATGATGCAGATGGGCGGCGGGGGTTCGTCGTCGTCGAGGATGGTGGTGTCCGGGCTGCTCGGGACGCTGCAGGCGGAGCTCGGGAGGATGACGGCGAAGGAGATCATGGACGCCAAGGCGCTGGCGGCGTCGCGCAGCCACAGCGAGGCCGAGCGCCGCCGCCGCCAGCGCATCAACGGCCACCTCGCCAGGCTCCGCAGCCTCCTCCCCAACACCACCAAGGTCAGGCGATCTCCTCCATGAATACATGATTATTTCTCACATATTACTACATGTGCAGCTTCTCACAATCTCACAGTGCACTAATCGAATTAATTAATTAACTAACCAAACCTTCCTTCTTCCCCTATGGATGATGATCATCAGTTCGACATGCTCATGTCCAAACCCTAACCAAACTGGGATGCATGGTTTTGATGCACAATCGATTCAGATTATCAGAAGATCTAGATATATATACTACTGATTATAACCAAGTCAAAAATATACAATCGATGATCGAAGTAATTAAACAGACCAATTAAAAACTTAATTGAGAAGTGGTACGAGCAAAGGAGAAGTCAGATCTAGTAGCTTAGTAGCTGCCTATTAGCTTAGGTAGCTTCTTGGGGAGGCAACTCTACATGTACTTACTTAGGTCTTGCAACAAAACTAACCCACATAGCATGATTACATGCTTGAATCAAAGGAACCATGCATGTTCTTTCCTATCTTAATTTGCCTTTTGATCCATCTCATGTACTGTGTTCAATTATTTTCCCCAAGGCAATTATATTGTCACACCATATATGATGACCCTCTCACAAACACAAAACTTAAGCTACCTATTCACTCTCTCTTTTCAAAGGAACTCAATATTGATCATCATACATAAAACAACCTTGTTTTCATGGTACATAATTTTGTAAAATCCATGCGTTTTAGATCAAAGATTAATCATCATAAAAAACACAACAATTTTAATTGTAAATAATCGTGTAAAGTTAGATCAAAGATTAATCATTGTACAGAAAACACGACAATTTCAATTATATTATATTTAGTTCCGTAAAATTCATGCGTTCCAATCAAACAATGTCCATATTTTCATAATGGTAAGTAACCTAAGCCAAAACCTAAGGGGGGCAAGAGACAAGGTGTGGTGGGCATAGGAGTACCAAAGCCAAAAGCTAAGCTCCAATGTAGAGATCACCCAGTAGTATAGATATAGAGCATTTGCATGCTGATACACTGACATGGACAAGAAGAAAAAATAAAGGAAGGAATTTGTGCAGAGATCAGTTTGGCGCATGCAGATGCAGCAGAGAAGCCTTTGGATTCGTCGGGGAGAGTGCTCTCGCTCTCGCCGCGCGCGGCGCGGCGCGACAAGCGCGCACGCCCGTGCCAGAGCGCGCTCCCCAAAAGGCGATCCAGAGCGCCGCGCCGTGCGCGCGCGCATGCAAAGGCTGCGCCACGCCACGCCACGCCACGCCGCGCCACGGCCCCCGCGATTTTTGTAGCTTTTCCTCCATCCTCGCATGCACCTCCTCCACTACTACTACTCAGCTTCCCCGTCTCTTCTCCCTCCTCTCCTTCCTACCTAGCTACCTCCACTACACTTAGCTAGTGCCAGCCACTGCACGCTGTGTTCTGCAGCATGCGCCCAAAGCTTGAGACCTCTCTAATGATGGCGCGAGCTGAGCTGACGGATCGAGCACTGATTGGTGTTTGTGTGTTTTGTGGTGTTTGCAGACGGACAAGGCGTCGCTGCTGGCGGAGGTGATCGAGCACGTCAAGGAGCTGAAGCGGCAGACGTCGGCGATGATGGAGGACGGCGCCGCGGGAGGGGAGGCGGCGGCGGCGCCGGTGGTGCTGCTGCCGACGGAGGACGACGAGCTGGAGGTGGACGCGGCGGCGGACGAGGGAGGGAGGCTCGTGGCGAGGGCCTCGCTGTGCTGCGAGGACCGCGCCGACCTCATCCCGGGCATCGCCCGCGCGCTCGCCGCGCTCCGGCTGCGCGCCCGCCGCGCCGAGATCGCCACGCTCGGCGGCCGCGTCCGCAGCGTCCTCCTCATCGCCGCCGTCGAGGAGGAAGATCCAGACGAGGCCGGGAACGACGACGACGGCGAACACGGCTACGGCGTTGCCGCCTCGCACCGGAGGCACGAGCTCGTCGCGTCGATCCACGAGGCGCTGCGCGGCGTCATGAACCGCAAAGCGGCGAGCAGCGACACCTCCTCTTCCGGCGCCGGCGGCGGCGGTGGGAGCATCAAGAGGCAGCGGATGATCAGTGCACATGATCAGCAAGGTTCCTTCAATTCTAGTGGCTGGTAAAAACTCAAGTCGATCATCGATCCATCCATTAATTCCTGCAGCCTCATCAGAAGTAGCATGAAATATCCATGCTCTTGCTTATGCAACTCAACTTATATTAGTATAGTTATAAAGCTATATATAGCCGACTTAAAAAAAACTTAGAGTTTGGATCTTCTTTTTGGTGTTATGGTGTGTGCATGAGGGAAATCAAAATTAAAGGAAGGAGAAAATTTGAAACATGGGATTTCCAAGGTAGAGGGAGAGTTTTATGTATCCCTTATATATATATATATATATATATATATATATATATATATATATATATATATATATATATATATATATATATATATATATATATATATATATGTTTTTATTTGTTTGGATGTTACTTAATTTTGTTGCATATGTGTTGGGTGCTTTGAGAGGTTTTTACTAGTACTAAACCTTTCAGTGCACAATGGGGTGATAGATATATGTATGGGTGTACACATGTATAATCGATCTCGGCCGGGATACAATGGAAGTGGAATTGGAGGGGCTAGTTTAAATTCTTCATGTGTTTTATCTGTGTCTAGCTTAAAAAGTATCTTATGAATTAATCGTGCTCATGAGAAAGAGAAATACATTGTGTTGTTGTTTAACTCTGGTGACATTTATGTACTACTCTGATGCTGAGATCATGAGTATTATTTTGGGATGTCAGAGCCATTCTCCCCATTGTGATAATCGTAATGCATGCATGTGGAGGATTTATGGAGCACATTCTACAATCTACAGCTTCCATAGGTTCCCAAAGATAGTAGCTTTACTAGCTCTACAACTGATGAGGTGGTACTTGCATATTTTATCACATATGATATTATATATTAATTAATATTCTCTAGCTAGCTCCTCCACCTTTGGTGGCCTGGTGCACAGTGGCAAATCAGCCAGTTCCTAGGCTAGCTAGTTTGGCATGCAATCGCTCCGACAAGGCTCTCTAGCTTATTGGACATCAATCTGCATAGCCATTGGTCAAACACTCTTCTCCTTAGTCGTTGGCATGGATGCCATTTTGCCTAGTGAACTCAATGTACGATTCGTTCCTTGCACGTTCTTCTCGACGAAAATATGATTATTTCAGTGTCTTAAATACGGGATACACTATACAAGAGTACTTGTGTAGCCAACAACAGCTTAGCCGTCGACCACCTGTTCGAGCTTTACGCTGCTATACTATCATACTAGATTAGGTTCTCCTCTCTATTGCACTTGTGAGAGATTGTGATATATAATAGCAATACGACCGGCTTCAGCCAACAAGAGTAAAGCTGTTACCCATTAGTAGAGAGCTCGAATCTATATAATAATCCTTGTCTTCCATCTCTTTACTACAATCTCATGTATACCTATAGTCTTAGGGGTTGTTTGGTTGATGCCTAAGCTTGCCATAACTAAGCTTAGGCAAGTTGTGGCATGTGGTAAAAGTATGGCCAAGAAATAGTTAGTCACAAGTGTGGCAATGTTAGCTCTAGTTATCTGAGTATGACATGTGGGACCTAAGGGTAGGAAAGTGTGGCATGACACAACTGTCGCATTGAAACAAACACACGTCTAAAAAACTGTGGCATGACTGAAGTGTGGCGTGGCAAAGTGAAGCAATCAACCAAACACCCCCTAATATCCCCAATACTATAGAAATACCATTGTTGGGTATAGCCCATCGACATACTAAAAGTTAGAGGCGATAGGCTTTGCACTCGAAACTCGACCTGCTTGTTTTGACGAAAGGATGGGAGAAAAAAAGGTTATGAGCAATAGAGCAGGTACAAGTCTATCATCTTTGACTCTTGTATGCGTTTATAAAAAAGGGGTCATATAAGGATCATAGGTTAACTCAAGCCCAGCCCTTCTCTAAGGAAATATTTTTTATTGTCATAGTGGTCAACCCTCGAATAAGCAACTTTGCTAAAAATAAACATTAATTGAGGCAAATTCATATTCATTAGTAAAGAGCTACTTAGTTGCCTAGGAACGATGGTGACGCTAGCTCAGCCACTGCTAGTGCATCGCTATTCACTATATGGAACCTCCATTTCTTGCTGGTGAAAAGGAGAGAGTGAGAGAAGATTGGGAAAGAGAAGGATAAACGGGAAGAAGGTTGATAGTTGAGACTTGAGACCAGTACCATCTGAGGCTGTGTTCGTTCTCTCCATTTGGGGAGAGATTTTGAGCACACATGGAACGAGAAAGCTCATTATATATTACTCCCTCCGTATTTTAATGTATGACGCCGTTGACTTTTTGACTAACGTTTGACCACTCGTCTTATTCAGAATTTTTGTGCAAATATAAAAATACTTATGTCATGCTTAAAGAAAATTTGATGATAAATCAAGTCACAATAAAATAAATTACAATTACATAAATTTTTTGAATAAGACGAAAGGTCAAACGTTTATCAAAAAGTCAATGGCGTTAAAATACGGAGGAAGTATTAATTAAATATTAATTATTATAAACTTGAAAATGATTTTATTTAATTTTTGAAACAAATATATTTTATATAGAATAACTTTTTATTAGAAACATATTATTTAATAGTTTGAAAACATACTTATGAAAAACAAGAAAGTTGAAGTTTTGAGTTGAAGAAAAGAACTTGATCTTTAGTTATCACATAGCTGGTTTAGATTCTAACCATAAATACATCTATGTGGCCAAAATTGGGTGGACTTGGTTGGAGAGGAATGTTTAATCTGTTATATATTGAGAGACGAGGGACACGTGCATTACAAAATGCTCACCTGCATGTGGGCCTAGATCATATGGCATGTTACAAAATGGTAACATGGCAAAGGCAAACATTTCACTTCATCCATCATGGAGAGTGGACATACAGACACAGTGTGTAACTGTGTACTATATACATGTAGCATGAACTGTACCTACAGTTTGCTCGAGCTACTCTCCCTCCGTCCTTAAAAAAAAATAAACCCTAGTTTCCATACCCAACGTTTGACCGTCCGTCTTATTCCAAAAAATATGAAAAAAAATTAAAAAGACAAGTCACGTATAAAATATTAATCATATTTTATCATCTAACAACAATAAAAATACGAATTATAAAAAAATTTCATATAAGACGGACAGTCAAAGTTGGACACGAAAACCCATGGTTTGCCCTTTTTTTTTTGGACGGAGGGAGTAGCTAGCTAGCTAGATCCTTTTCATGTTTTGATATGATGCTACATACATGATACCTCATACATCCATCTAGCTATGTTAGCTCCTGTCTCACTTATTTTACATACCTAGTTACATATACTACGACCTAAAACTTTTTAGTCCCTATCACATAAGATGTTTGGACACTAATTATAAATATTAAACACAGACTATTAATAAGACTTATCCATAACCTTGGACTAATTCACGAGACGAATCTATTGAGCCTAATTAATCCATGATTAGCCTATGTGATGCTATGGTAAACATTCTCTAACTATGGATTAATTAGGCTTAAAAATTTATCTCGCGAATTAGCTTTCATTTATGTAATTAGTTTTGTAAGTAATCTATATTTAATACTTTAAATTAGTGTCTAAATATAGAGACTAAAGTTAAGTCTCTGGATCCAAAGACTACCTACGTACGTACCTAGCTGGCTAGCTAGGCCCAATGTGAGCTCCAGATTAAGCTGAGTCTTTAATTTGCTCGCAAGTAGGAGGGGAGATATATATATATCGATCGAAGGTATGAACAAATTGGGTGCAAGATCAACATATATGGGACAAAACTAGAAGCCGGAGGGTAGCATATAGCATGCATGTGCATGTAAAGGATAAAAGGGTGGTGCATGCTGTTGCGGCGGAGGGCGGCAAGGCCCCAACAAAATGCAGCACGGGGGCGCATGAACCGAGGCCGGCCGGTGGTGGACCATGCCTGCCTGCCCCTCCACTCCACTTGTTCATATGATCCCCACCGGCGGCTGCCCGCCCCGGCTCGGCCCCCTAGCTTTATGCATGCAGCATTCGCATCATTACCACCATCAACTTCATAGGTTACTACTGGCTTCTACTCGTACTTATAAATATATATGGGCTGTTATATATATATATATATATATATATATATGAAATTTCATGAAACTATAGATGCTTTGACGAAACTATATACTTCATCCGTCCCATAATATAAGGGATTTTGACTTTTTATTTGCACTGTTTGACCATTCGTCTTATTCAAAAAAAATTAGAATTATTATTTATTTTATTTGTGACTTACTTTATTATCTATCGTACTTTAAGCACAACTTTTCATTTTTTATATTTGCACAAATTTTTTGAATAAGACGAGTGGTCAAACAGTGCAAGCAAAAAGTCAAAATCCCTTATATTATGGGACGGATGGAGTATCAAAATATATCGAAAAAATCTAGATTTAAAGTATTGTATTAGAAAACTGCAGGTTCAATGTCACCCAAAAAAACTATAAGTTTAGCGCTAATTCAATCACAAAATTACAATCTTTATAGCTCCAACATAAGGGTAGTGCTAGGGATTTAAACTGTAAAAATATTTAGTTTTGTGATAACTTCGATATTAAATATAGTATGGTGATACTTGCCCTTAAATAGATGGTTTTGCGATAATTTTGGTTCTAAATCCGTAATTTTATAATACAACATCTTAAATCTGTAATTTTACGATAGTTTGTTGAAAATATATTTAGTTTTGTAAAATTTACTCATATGAAAATGTTAAGATTTGATGTGCTGAGAATGATTTACTAGATTTATCATTAAAAGGTTTTTATGTAGATTTTGTAAATGTATGATTAGAAAAGACAGTGATAAAGCACAAGCATTGAAGATTGTGTTAGTGGCCCAAATGATAAGAGCAGATCAACGAGGGAACAACATGCTCTATAGAGAGATTCATATCGAAGGAATACTTGAAGAAGTGACGAAGGAACAAAGAGAGAATATAGATTTGTCGCCGAATTATAGAGCACACGATGAGCTACAATATTTTGTGGCTTTTGGATAGGTAATAGATAAAGACTTAATTCTTCTATGGAGTCTGGACAAATGACTGCTCAAATTCGTATAGAAAAGTAAACTCTTTTTAGAACTAAGGTGGCACTATCAGATAATTATTGTACAAACGTAGCTAAATTAGCTGCAGGTGATATGAACTTTATTGATCCATAGCTAAAAGTTAACTTTTATTATTCTACATGCTCTAAATAAAAAAAAGAACAAATGATTATATTAGTAGGGTATGGAGCCTTGGTTTTGTCTGATCCACCTGGGAACAGGGTTAATTGATCCATGTGAAGGGTTTACATGGCAATCATTGGTTATAAGTACTAGTAGGGTTGAGTTAGATCTAGGTTAATGCTCCATCGTCATAAAATATTATAAACTATAGTAATCTAGTACTCCTTACATTCTAGAATATAGTGATTTTTAGGGTTGGATACGGTTATTAAGAAAGTTGGTAGGATTAAATGGGGGAGTGTTGTGATTGAAGGAGAAGTGAAGGTAAGTGGGAAAATTGAATGGTGAAGGGTTGTGATTGGTTGAGAAAAGAATGTTGGTGGATAAGTCGTTATATTTTGGGATAAATTATAAAGGCTAGAAGTTGTTATATTTTGGGACGAAGGAAATATTAGATTAGACAACCCTCTATTTAGATTGATAGTAATAGGCTCCGTCCAATTAAATATCGCTATATATATTTTGAAATGAAGAGAGTAGCATATTCAGTTCTGTTCTGGGATATATGGAGTATATTATTTTGACATTTTGTTTGCTACCCTGTTTCTACCATCTCCTTCTCCCAAAAATTTGCAAGGATATTTTAGAGTTTTGTATTGTGATTGAAAGTAGAATGAATTAAAAAAATAAGGGATAAATTATAGTTGTAATTAGTTGAGATGTAGAAGTAGTTAGAGGAGAATTAGATTAGAGACAATTGTGATTGGTTGAGATGAGAGAGCTAGTTAGGAAGTTGATATATTGATCTGAGGCAAATTTTAAGACGAAAGGAGTACTTACCAGGTTCACGTTTTCGATGTAAACTGACTGAAAGCAATGTACTCCGTCCATATTTGTTAAGGAAGTCGTTTAGGACAGCGATATGGTCTCCAAAACACAACTTTAACTTCTTGTTTCTATAAAAATATTTATTGAAAAGTGGTATATGTATACTTTTATGAAAGTATTTTTCAAGACAAATATATTCATATAAGTTTTACATTTTCAAACTCAACAACTTGAGAGTTATTCATGATTTATATTCCCAAGGTTTGACTTAAACATTATCCTAAACGACTTCCTTTGTAAGTATGGAGGGAGTAACTTCGAGGTTTCAACATAGAGTGAAAGTAGATTTTTAGTAAAACTTCAAATTGTTTTTGAGAATTCAAATATAGAATTGTGAATTTGACCAAAATTTAATTAAGATTCAGTGAAAACCATCGTGCCACCAGGGATACGTATGTCACGATCTGAAACTCAATTGAAAAGGTGAACCCTGGTACTTACCTGCTTGTGTGTATATCTCTCTTCGATGCAAGCTAGCGTGGGTAGGTGGCTGGTTAGTTGGGCTGAAGGAGATAAGTGATGGACTGTATTAACTGGGCTATAGCAGAGAGGGACAGCCCAGTGAAAAAGGAAAGGAAAGGAACAAGAAAAAATAAAAAGAAAAGAAGGATGGGCTTGTACGGTTTATTGGCCACTACAGCATACTCCTTCCGTCCAAAAAAAAATTAAAACTAGAACTAGACGTAATAGAGATATGTACAGATACAATGTACTAGAATATATCATATATATCCAGTATTAGGTTGGTTTTTTATGGGACGGAGAGAATAATTTGTAAATATTATTTTATATTTATATTCTTAATCATTTAAAACACAAATACTCAAAAATAAACTGTGATTGAAAGAACTTTGAAATTAAATTTTAATTGTGGCTTATAAGCTGGGAAAAATATGTTGTGAAAACCATATATGTAGTGGAAACGTGGTAACTACCGTTGGATTGAAAAATGAACGTCCGAAATTCGTGCACGTCATCATGAGTATTCATGAGTAAATCTGTGAGTAAAATTTATACTCGTGATGACGTGGACGAATCTCGGACGTCCATTTTTCGCTCCAACTATAGTTTCCAGGTTTGCTCTATTTGTGGTTTCCACCACATATTTTCCCTATAAGTTGAAGGGTATGGAGTACAGATCTTTAAGCCCAACCACCAGTCAGCACTCTGAATCTTCTAAAGAAAGGTTACGATTTTGAATTTAGGTGACCATGTCTGACGTGTATATATTTGGATTCAAATTTGGTTGCCAAGCCTTATTTAGTTTTAAATTTTGAGAGGGGTACATGGAAGTTGATCACATCTACTCGGTATGTTTGAGTTTTAGAAGTCCGATTTCAAACTGTTCACTTCATGTTTATACTTTCCTTAGCACGCAGATCATATGCACAAATTCGTCTCCCAAGCAATTTCATAACACGACTTATTTTTATCCGTTTATAAATATCTTACTCCTACAATACAAATCGGCAAAATAGCCATTTTCGTCCCTAAACTATCGCCCGAGGCTCAGTTTGGTCCCTGAACTATCAAATTGTCCAATTTCGTCCTTCAACAATTGATTTCGAACTCAATCTCGTCCGTTCCCCTTGATAGCACGCCACGTGGCTAGCTAGACATGCGAAATGTCCGTCCTGCCCCTCGCTCAATTCTTTACATGTTGGATGGCTGACGGCGTCGTCCTCGTCTTCTGTGTTGGTGCGGCTTCTGTTCGTCGTCGTCGCCGCCGGGGAGGAAGACCCACTAGCCGCCGGTCCCCAGTTCTCTTTGCCTCATCTGCTTCATCCATTCCATCTCGTCCATCTCCCCCATCTACTCGCTCCTCGTTTCCTCCCCGATCTGGTCGCTCCATTGTGGAGGCGGCATCCGTTGTGCCTGTATCCCCATGGAGCATGGGTCCAGGGAGGGGAGAGTGAGAAGGTCGATGCCAAGAATGGGAGTAGCGCCGAATCCCGGAGCATCGAGTTCTGGCGCTCATGGAGCTGCGCGCGCGGTGGAGGTGAGTACAGAGCTGTTGGCGCTGGGGCTAGGGTTGATTTGAATTGGAGATTGATTTGTTTTTTGATAAAAATTCGTCGATTTGGTGCAGCTTGAAACATTGCTTGAAGAACATTCAGAGGGGATGCTGGTGAGGACAGGGCTTACATGTCGGCATGGATTCTTCCCAATTTTGTGTTGTTGTTGGTCTGGTCCAGACACTGGAAGAAGGTTCCTGGCATGCTCCCAAGTTGAGCAGCCCTGTGATTTCAAGTATTGGATCGATGAACAATTTGAAGGTAGAGCGAAAAGGGTGATTCAGGACCTAGTTTCCATGAGGCACAGCATGTCGGAGCTGTACGAACATTCATCTAGACAATGGGATGATATGTATGCTGATCGACAGAGAGTAAAACAACAAATTCATGAACTAAAATGTACTATTAGAGAACAAAGAGAGTGCATTGTAATCTTAATTTGTTTTAGCATTGTAATTGCTTGTGGTATATGGCTCATTGTGTAACCACTATTTGAGGCAATGTGGAATGAATTGAAAAACAATTTTAACATGTCTTATGCTCTTGTCCAGAAACAAATTTAACATGTCTTATGCTCATGGTTTTGACATAACAAATGCAAGCGTTCATGACATCATGACTAACTGATACAAAAGCATTATTGCTTTGGGACTATATTTGGCAAGCTACATCATCTTGTTCTTGGAATTCAGCAGCCCATTTTTCTGTGATGAGCTGCTTTGGGCAGATACTGATCCACGACCAAGTGAAGTTGAATGGATTTTTGCAAAGGCATGCCCACCTTTTACATTGATTGTTGCCTTTGCAAATGAGCTAGCAGTCCCAGCATTGGTTTCAATGACAACAGAAGCACTCCCTCCAGCAGATGCCTTCGCCGATGCTTGAGCACTTGACTTCGCAGATGCTTGAGCACTCTTTCCAAAAGATACCAGTCTTCTCTTATGGCCAGACTGTAAACAACAAAGCCAATTTAGGCAAATATACAAATTACTTAGGCTATAGCATGGACATGTCGTAATTATTACTAACCTGTATAAATGATGAACCCTCAGGCATCTTACTCTTACTTGATGATGTCGCTATGGATTTTCCTTTAGTTTGCTTCGACTGTGCAGGTTCAATTTGCAATGGGCTTGAGTGACTTGCATTGGTGGCGGGAGGATTATATGACTCAGCGTGTTCTTGCTGCTGTACAGTACATACCAAGTTAGTAAAATGAGTAAGGAATGAATATAGTGCAACAAGGGGAAAAATTAAATTCAGTAAACACCATTTTCACACAGCATGTCCTCGAGTTGTGACCATAATTTCCACAGCGACGACATCTAATTTTAGTACCAACTTTTGATGACTTGGTTCCAGATTTCACTGGCTCTGAAGGGTCTTTTCTCCTATTTTTCTTTGGTCGGCCTGGCATCTTTTTTACTCTAGGAGGCAATGGTTTGGGATTCGGAGACACAGGCCAAGCCGACTCATGTTCCACTGGCTGTAGTACATGTTGGTATGTCTTCTTATATCTCTCAAGTGAGAAGCACTCATGTATGCAATTGTTAGGCTCTTGTGCCATTTTGAATAGGGCAGCACAAGCATGTTGGCATGGAATCCCAGAGACTTGCCAGTACCTACAGGAGCATGTCTTGCTTGTCAGGTCTACTGTGAACCTCCATTTTTTGTCTCTCACTTCAAATCCAGCATCACCATTCTACAAGACATGACAAAACTGTGTCCTATGCCTAATCTTGTTGAATTTCCTGATAATGTTAGGACACACTGTCATAGTCCACCTCTCACTGTTACTCCTATTTTCTTGGATTCTTCTAGTCACCTGGATCCTAATGTCCTCCATCATAGTTGTCGGTGACATGGGACCGGGAGTATCATGACTAGAGGCTTGAGGCAGACACAATCGCCCACGTGGCCTGGCACCGTCAGGGGGCGTCGGGCCCGAGGGTGATGTGTTCGCCCTCCTCTTTACCGGGAGTATCATGACTTAGAGACTTGAGGCAGACACGATCACCCACGTGGCCTAACTCCCTCGGGGGAGGGGGGGTCGGGCCCGAGGGTGATACGGCCGCCCTTCTCTTTGTCTCCCCAAGGGGTCGGGCCGCTCCCGTCTCGGCCCCGAGGGCCGAAGCGCCCCGACCCCTTGTGGGTTTTGCGCCACGTATATGGGGTAGGTGAGCATGGCGGGGCTCACCTAACCACATTTATTGCAGTTTTGACGAGCGCGTCACGCCGCATGTATCGCAGTACAGCACGCTCGTTTATCCGGTCTGTGACCAGTCACAGACCGGTCAGATCATGGGTTAGGTGGCGACAGGCGGTCTGACGCACGCCTCGCCCCATCCCGTCAGGACGAGAGCCTCCAAGCACTCGTCCCTAGCTGGAGCCGGCGTGTTAGCTCCTGGAGATGGCACGTTGGTTCCGGTCAGATATATGCCAGGCTTCATCCTAACCATTACAGGCAAGATATTGTATGAAGAAGGACGAACATGCAGATTGTTAAACTGACACGTGGTGGACAAGAATGACCGATTTGTGACCGGTCTGACAATGGTCAAGTCATCAGCAGACAGCCATCTTCCCACGTCGCGCCTGCCTCCGGCGGAAGTGGAGGTAGGTATGGGCCGTCCCATCAGAAGGTCATTCGGATGGCGACGATGCAAATCTCCGTCTGTTAATGAAGAGAAGTCAAATTGGAAGAAAGAGAGGGGGAGATGGTGCATGTGGTATCCCCTTAAGATATAAAAGGAGGACCTTGCCCACTTAGAGAGGGGATTTTGGATTTTTCCAGATTGGGAACCCAGAACGAGGGAGAGGCTGGCTCATACTTTGTAGTTCCTTCATACACGAATCCACCAAAACACAGGAGTAGGGTATTACGCTTCTCAGCGGCCCGAACCTGTATACATCGCCGACGTCTTGTGTGCTTCCTGTCTCGCGAACCTTCCACAGATTGGGAGCTTAGAGTCTCACCCAGGGTCCCCGGCCGAACCGGCAAAGGGGGGCCAGTGCGGTCTCCCGGTGAGGAGCCCCACGCTCCGTCATCTGGCGCGCCAGGTAGGGGACTCTGCGAGTGATCTTCTGAGCTCTTGCACTCTTTCGTGTGCGCCAAGCTTTTCCTGTTCAGCCTCATGGCTGAGCAAGCAAAGGCGCACGACCTCTCTCCGAGTGTGAGTGGCGACGACGGGGAGCCGAACCCACGCCGTCGAGCTCGTACTCCACCGCCCCCTCCACGCCAAAGTCCTAAGCGGGGGGAGGCGCTCGAGAGGGCCGAAGGATCCGCGACTTCGACATCCACTGGAGGTGAAAAAGGGCGGCGAGATGGGGAGCGTCGCCTCCTCGTCTATGGTGACGGCAGCACGCCCCAGGGCGCGCTCCAAGCTGCGGGCGCGCTCCTACGTCACCCGCCCGTCGCCCATGACCCGGAGTCTCCAGCCCAACGTTGGCTGGACGATGTGGCCAAATTGGTCATGACTGCACGGCAGTGTCTAGATGCTGGTGGGCGGTCCTCCGCCACCAAGGCCTCTGGTGCTGCTACCACCGGCTCCGCGTCGTCAAGACGAAGGGCGCGGCGAGCGGCAGCCGCTGTTCGCCATTCGGCCACCACTCCTTCGTCGACTCCTTCGACCCGGGAAGATCTGCGTGGGGGGCCGGACGCCCGCACCAGCATCGAGCGGCGGCGTAATGACCGACGTGCTACCCACGCAACGGAGGGCGCTTCCTCGTCCAGAGTGTCACCTCAACACGGACACGGGAATCAGCCCTCCGTGCCCCCGGTTGGTGGTGTCGGCTGTAGAGCCTTTGTGGCGAGTCTTCGGAATGTCCGTTGGCCCCCAAGGTTCCGGCCCACCATCGCCGAAAAATATGATGGCAGCGTCAACCCCGCCGAGTTTCTCCAGGTCTACACGACCGGGATTGAGGCCGCCAGGGGTGACGACAGGGTCATGGCGAATTTCTTTCCCATGGCCCTGAAGGGGCAGGCGCGGGGTTGGCTAATGAACTTGCCACCCGCGTCAGTCCACTCCTGGGAGGATTTGTGCCAACAGTTCACCATGAACTTTCAGGGCACATATCCGCGCCCAGGTGAAGAAGCGGACTTACACGCAGTACAGCGAAGGGATGATGAGTCACTTCGCTCGTACATTCAGCGGTTCTGTCAAGTCCGCAACACCATACCATGCATCCCTGCACATGCGGTAATCTACGCGTTCAGGGGGGGCGTGCGGCACAACCGCATGCTCGAAAAGATCGCCTCCAAGGAGCCCCAGACTACCGCGGAGCTTTTTCAGCTCGCGGACCGAGTGGCTCGCAAGGAGGAGGCCTGGACTTGGAACCCCTCCGGTTCCGGTGTGGCAGCTTCGGCCGCCCCCGGATCCGCCGCTCAGACAGGGCGGCGTGACAGGAGGAGGAAGAAGAGGTCAGTCCATTCCGACGACGAGGGTCATGTCCTCGCCGTCGAGGGCGCTTCGCGAGCCACCCAAAAGGGGAGGCCTGCGAGCGACAAAAAGAAAAAGGCCGGCGCTCCCAGCAGGGAGCGCCCAGCCGGCAAGTGGTGCACCGTCCACAACACCTCCCTCCACGACCTCATGGACTGCCGTGCGGTCAAAAGTTTGGCTGAGCGGACGAGGAAGTGGGAGGAGGAGAGGAGGCAGGAGCGCCGAGAGGGCAAGTCCCCGGCGGTTCCTTCCGGTAATCGGCGAAGTGAGGCCAAGCAGAAGGCCCCCGCCGAGGACATCGATGATGGCGATGATGACCTAGGTTTCCAAGAGCCTGGGGCCACCATTGCCACCGTCGATGGGGGAGCGTGTGCTCACGTTTCTCGCCGGAGCCTCAAGGCCATGAAGCGAGAGCTTCTGGCCGCGGCCCCTACTCATGAGGCGACGCGTCGGGCGCGATGGTCGGGGGTTGCTCTCACCTTCGACCAGACCGACCACCCACCGTGCGTTGCCCGGGGAGGGCAGATTGCGATGGTGGTTTCTCCCACCATCTGCAACGTAAAGTTGGGGCGTGTCCTCATTGATGGGGGAGCGGCCCTCAACATCCTTTCCCCTGCGGCCTTTGACGCCAGCAAGGCCCCGGGGATGGTGCTCCGGCCGTCCCAGCCGATTATCGGTGTGACGCCGGGGCACACGTGGCCGTTAGGCCACATCGACCTACCGGTCACCTTCGGTGGATCCGCCAACTTCCGCACGGAGCGGGTGAACTTCGATGTGGCGAACCTCAGTCTGCCCTACAACGCGGTCCTGGGGAGGCCCGCGTTGGTGAAGTTCATGGCGGCGGTCCACTACGCCTACCTACAGATGAAGATGCCGGGCCCCGGTGGCCCCATCTCTGTCCATGGCGACCTCAAAGTCACGCTCGCTTGTCTGGAGCAACGCGCGGACCGCCTCGCCGCTGCGTCCAAGCCCGAGGGTGGCGACGAGAGGCTTGGCGCCTCCGCCCCCGCCACCCCGAGGCAGCGGATGATCACATGCGACGAGGTCCCGGTCAAGGAGGTTGCCCTGGGCGACGGCCCGTCCAAGACCACACGGATCGGTGGTCTTCTGGACGGCAAATAGGAAGACACGCTCGTCTCCTTCCCGCGGGCAAATGCTGACGTCTTCGCATGGAGACCGGCGGATATGCCCGGGGTCCCCAGGGAGGTGATTGAGCACCGTCTCGCCGTACGGCCGGGCGCAAGGCCGGTCCGGCAGAAAGTGCGGCGGCAGGCCCCGGAACGTCAAGCCTTTATCTGCGAGGAGGTGGCGCGACTTCTGGAGGCCGGATTCATCCGCGAGGTCATCCATCCGGAGTGGCTGGCGAACCCGGTGGTCGTTCCCAAGGCGAACGGCAAGCTTCGGATGTGCATCGACTACACCGACCTTAACAAGGCATGTCCTAAGGATCCTTACCCCCTGCCTCGCATAGATCAGATTGTCGACTCCACAGCGGGGTGCGACCTTTTGTGTTTTCTAGATGCATACTCTGGTTACCATCAGATTCGCATGGCTAGGGAGGATGAGGAAAAAACTGCGTTCATTACCCCCATAGGAACTTATTGTTATACAACAATGCCCTTCGGGTTAAAAAATGCAGGTCCTACTTTTCAACGTACTACTCGAATTTCTTTGGGTAGCCAAATAGGACGTAATGTTGAGGCTTATGTCGATGACTTGGTTGTAAAGACGCGCAACCAAGAAACCTTACTCTCGGATCTAGCGGAAACTTTTGAAAGCCTCCGCTCCGCCCGCATAAGACTGAACCCCGATAAGTGCGTGTTCGGTGTACCTGCGGGCAAGCTTCTCGGGTTCTTGGTCTCTGCCCGAGGCATCGAAGCCAACCCCGAGAAGATACGAGCTATAGAGCGAATGCGCCCCCCCAGCAAGCTTAGGGATGTGCAATGCGTCGCCGGTTGCATGGCCGCCCTAAGTCGGTTCATATCGAGGCTGGGGGAGAAGGCGCTACCCTTATTTAAGCTCCTCAAACGCTCCGGGCCGTTTACTTGGACGGAGGAAGCTGAGCGTGCCCTCACTCAGTTGAAGGCGTATCTCAGCTCTCCCCGGTTCTGGTCGCCCCGGAGCCAAATGAACCCTTACTACTCTACTTAGCGGCGACCCCGCAAGTGGTTAGTGCGGCGTTGGTCGTGGAGCGCGATGAGGACAAACCTCATTCCGCGCACCCCCACCTTGTGCAGACTTGGCCCGGGAGAGAGCAGGGAGGAGAGGCCCCCGAGCCGAACGGTGGCCCAAGGCCCCCGACGACCGGAGTTGGCCCTCTGCCCGCTTGTCAGACGGTGCTAGGAGCCCCCGACCCCCAGGAAGGCCCTGAGGCCACTGTGGGAAGGCCGCACCTATCGCCCTTTGACCCCGAGGCTAACCCTGTGCTGACTCGACCCGGGAAAGAGCAGGGAGAAGAGGCCCCCGAGCCGAACGGAGGTCTAAGGCTCCTGACGACCGGAGTTGGCCCTTTGCCCGCTTGTCCGACGATGCCAGGAGCCCCCGACCCCCAGGACGGCCCCGAAGCCACTGTGGGAAGGCCGCCCCTGTTATCCTCCGACCCCGAAGTCATCAGCACAGAAGACAAGTGCGCCCCGCGAGGCTGCTTGGACGAAGAGTGCCCCAGGGATGCGGCCCCTAGCGAAGAGGATCGGCCCCACCGAAAGGTGCAGCGGCCCGTCTACTTTGTTAGTGAGGCCCTCCGGGACGCCAAAACCCGATACCCTCAGGCCCAGAAGATGCTTTACGCTATTCTGATGGCCTCGAGGAAACTGCGCCATTATTTCCAGGCGCATCGGGTCACTGTGGTTACGTCTTACCCCCTCGGTCAAATCTTGCATAATCGAGAGGGTACAGGACGGGTGGTGAAATGGGCAATCGAACTTTCTGAGTTCGATTTGCACTTTGAACCACGCCACGCTATCAAGAGCCAGGCCCTCGCCGATTTTGTGGCAGAGTGGACCCCGGCTCCCGAGCCCGTCTCGATCCCCGAGGCCAGCACGGACCCCTCGCAGCTGCCTCACACCGCCCACTGGGTAATGCAGTTCGACGGCTCCTTGTCTCTTCAGGGCGCCGGTGCGGGGGTCACGTTGACCTCTCCGAGTGGAGACGTCCTCAGATACTTGGTCCGCCTCGACTTTCGAGCGACCAATAATATGGCAGAGTACGAGGGACTCCTTGCCGGACTCAGAGTGGCAGCTGGACTGGGGATCCGCCGCCTCCTGGTGTTAGGCGACTCCCAGCTGGTCGTTAACCAAGTCTGTAAGGAGTACCGGTGCTCTGACCCGCAGATGGACGCCTACGTGCGCCAAGTACGGCGTATGGAGTGCCATTTTGACGGGATTGAGCTTCGGCATGTGCCCAGACGGGATAACATGATGGCCGACGAACTCTCACGGCTCGCGTCCTCGCGAGCCCAGACCCCACCGGGCGCCTTTGAAGAAAGGCTTGCCCAGCCGTCGGCGCGACCCGACCCCTTAGGGGAGACGGATGCGCCTGACCGGCCCCCGAGGCCCGTCGGAGTCCAGGCCTCGGGACCCGAGGGGAGTGCTCCCAGCTCCCTTAGATTGATTGCTTGGATCGCCGAGATCCAAGCATACCTCACAGATAAGACTCTACCCGAGGACCGCGAAGGGAGTGAACGCGTCCATCGCATCTCCAAACGCTACGTGCTGGTAGAAGGGACCCTCTATCGGCGCGCGGCTAATGGAATCCTCCTGAAGTGCATTCCTCGGGAACAAGGCGTTGTGCTTCTTGCCGATATCCATGAAGGCGAATGCGGAGCCCACTCCGCCTCGCGCACCTTGGTTGGTAAAGCTTTTCGCCAGGGTTTCTATTGGCCGACAGCTCTCAATGATGCGGTCGACCTGGTCCGGCGATGTAGAGCGTGTCAATTCCACGCCAAGCAAATCCATCAGCCGGCCCAGGCCCTGCAGACCATACCACTTTCGTGGCCATTTGCTGTCTGGGGACTCGATATCCTGGGACCGTTTAGGCGGGCCCCGGGCGGGTTTGAGTATCTGTATGTCGCGATCGACAAGTTCACTAAGTGGCCCGAGGCTTATCCGGTCGTCAAGATCGATAAGCACTCCGCACTTAAATTCATTAAGGGCATCACAGCCCGGTTTGGAGTGCCTAACCGTATTATTACGGATAATGGCACCCAATTCACTAGTGAACTCTTCGGCGACTACTGCGAAGACATGGGCATCAAGCTCTGCTTCGCCTCACCTGCCCACCCCAGAAGCAATGGCCAAGTGGAGCGCGCCAATGCGGAAATCCTCAAAGGCCTTAAAACCAAGACCTTCAACATACTCAAGAAGCACGGCGATTCATGGATCGAGGAGTTGCCAGCGGTGCTCTGGGCAAACCGAACTACACCAAGCCGAGCAACCGGGGAAACGCCTTTCTTCCTCGTCTACGGCGCGGAAGCGGTTCTCCCATCCGAGCTCACCCTGAGGTCTCCTCAGGGCCACCATGTACTGCGAGGCTGATCAAGATCAGCTTCGCAGAGATGACCTCGACTACTTGGAAGAGCGAAGGCGGCGCGCGGCCCTCCGAGCCGCGCGCTACCAGCAGAGCCTGCGGCGCTACCATCAGCGTCACGTCCGGGCCCGATCACTCTGCGTCGACGACCTCGTCCTACGCCGCGTCCAAACGCGTGCTGGATTGAGCAAGCTTTCACCAATGTGGGAGAGTCCGTATCGAGTGGTCGGCGTCCCCCGGCCGGGCTCCATACGGCTGGCCACGGGCGACGGCACTGAGCTGCCTAACCCGTGGATAACCTTCGTCGCTTCTACCCCTGAGGGGGGGTCGGGTGTCAGGTTTCGGGCTCGGGCCAACCCCGCACCCCCTCGGGCGTGCAGGGTTGGCCGGGGGCTGCCACACATGCACATTCTTATTTCTCTTATTTCAGTATTTCAATAAAAGCAGTTTCAATTTCCTAAAGGCTGTATCTGTGCTGTTTTTTCCTTTTGAAGAATCTTGACTTGAAATAGGTCACTCGTGCTCAATCCTGCCCTCGGGGGCTCGGGTCGGCTAAAATCGCCAAACGGGGCCCAGAACCGAGCCGTGCCCCGGGGCGTGGTGAACTCCGGGGGGGAATCGGCAAAAACCCACAATCGGGTCACCCATAACCCTCGGTCACCACGTTCCCGGCCTGGCCAGTCTCGACATGTGGATCTCCCCAGGCACTAGCCCCGACCCGCGCCTTTTGAGGACTGGGACCTGGGCATGAACCCTTAATCAAGCTAAGACACAAAAGGACCACGGCACAGATCATCCTCATCTTATACACACAGCAAGATGAAATTGACACAAAAATTTCTTCATTTTTGATTACAGATTAAGTTGATCTATACAAAAAAGAGGCCCGAAGGCCTTAGAAGAAAGAAAAGAAGAAAAAACTGAAGAATGGCGGGGGTCTGGGGGCTCAATCCGATGCGCCCGGGTCGCCGGCCTCGTCGTCACTGTCGTCTGCACCACCGGCATTGCCCTCCTCGTCGGAGTTGGGGGCGAACGCGAGCCGAGGGGCCGAGCCCTCGAAGCTGTCGACGATATGGTCGGCGGCATCCCGGACCTGCGCGCGCGCGTGGTCCTCGGTCCCAGGAGGGAACTCATCCAGCGCCATCCATGGAGAGAAATTGGGGTCCCTGGCCTGGTAACTCGCCAGGACGAGCTCCACCGCTCCTTGGGCGAGGTCCCTCGAGGATGACTTAATTGTCTTCTCGAGCTCCTCGGGGAGCCGTTGGAGAGCCCCGGCCATCTTCGAGAGGCGCTGGGCGAGACCTCCCTGGTTGGCGGCGTACTTTACGGTCCGCCCTCTCCAGAGGCCCACTTGCCGACCGGCGCAATCTAGGCGGGAGACGGCGTCCCAAAGCATGCCGGGCCCAACCTCGCCTGCCAAGCGGAGGGCTTCGACCTCCCCGGCGGACGAGTCCAGCGCGCCCTGTAGATCGGCGATGGTGTGTTCGGCAGCTGCGAGGCGGGCGGCTAAGTCACTTTCGCCCGCGGCCGCCCCGCCGCTGCGCGCCCTCGCGTCCAGCTCCTTCGCCCGCGCCTCGAGCTCAGCGGCCCGTTGGTTCAGTGCGGCCCTCTCGGCGCGGGCACCTTCTAGATTACGGCGCGCCTGCTCCTTCTGCGCTGCCTCGCGGAGGGACAGGCTGTCCGCCAGCTGTTGCGCCGCGGCCTCGGCCCCCTCGAGAGCTCGCTCCCGCTCGGTGAGCGCGTCCTCGCGGAGGCGGAGCGCGAGCTCTTCTTCAGCGCAGGCAGCCTCGTGCGCCGCCAGCGTTGCTTCCCGGATGGTGACGGCGGCCTCGCGGTCCGCCAGATCCCTCTCCACGACGCAGGCGCGCTCTTCCAGCGCCATGGCGCGCGCCTCAAGGGCCTCTTCGCGCCGCCGGGACGCCGCTTCGGTCTCCGCCGCCCGCTGTTCTCGGGCAGCGGCAGCGTCAAGCACCCCCTGGGCGGCGTCGAGCTTCTTCCCTAGCTCCGCCTCCCAGCTCCCGTATTGAAGGCGGAGGGTGTCCTGCGCCTCGTTCATGACGGTGGTGGCAATGAGGGCAGCCCCCCGCTCCTCCTCCACTTCCTTGGCGATCTCCGCCAGCACCTTCTTACGGGTTTCAAGCTCCGAGACGTGCCGGCGGTGAGCCTTACGGCCCACCTCCACCATGGCCTCCACCGAGCGTCGCCCCTCTTCGACATGCGCCCACGCGGCATCGAGCTCCGCCCGCTCTGCCTGCAGGGCCTCCACCTGGGCACTTAACCCATCCAACACCGTGGTGTTTGCGGCGGCCAAGGCCTGCAGAAGGGGCTCTGCGTTCAGTGGGGCGATAGAAGGCGTGGGGAAGAGCCGCCTTGGAGAGGATGCCATGCGGCTCGGGCCACCGATGGAAGTGCCGGACTCGGGGATGTCCCCCGGACCCGGTTGGTCCTGAGCGTCGCCCGAGGGAGTGGGCCCAAGCGACGCGCCCGCAGCCTCGTCGCCAGCTGCCCCGGAAGCTGTCGCCTGAGCGTCGCCCGAGGGAGTGGGCCCAAGCGACGCGCCCGCGGCCTCGTCGCGAGCTGCCTCGGAAGTCGCCAACGCCTCGTCCTGGCGAAATCCGGCTTTCTCCCGAGCGGCTTCCTCGGCCTGGCGGGCTCGGGCGGCCTCCTCCCGAACGGCTTCCTCGGCCTGGCGGGCCCGGGCGGCCTCCTCCCGAACGGCTTCCTCGGCCTGGCGGGCCCGGGCGGCCTCCTCCCGAGCGGTTTCCTCGGCCTGGCGAGCCCGGGCGGCCTCCTGGGCGGCCTCCTCGGCTTCCCGTAGGCGATCCGCGGCCTCTCGCCGGTCAGATTCCCGCCTCCGGGCCTCTGCGGCCGCCGGATCCTCGGCCTCAGACTGGCCGGGCTTGGAATGGCGGGAGGGACGCGACGGGATCTCGCTGAAACAAAAGAAAAGACCAGAAGACGAACAAGATGGGTGAGTGAAAACTCGCGTTGAGAGAATGAATACAGCCACGATGGGTGAGAGACGAACCTGCGAGGGGGTCGGTTAAACGACCACTTTGGAGGGGAAATGAGGTTTCCCCGAGATGGTTCTGTCTCCCCCATCTTGCGGAACCGCTTCTTCTTGCGCTCCCCCTCGGGCTGCGATGTCGGCACGGCCCCCTCCGGCCGCCTGCTGCTGGCGCGCACCGCCCCGCCCCCTCGGGGAGGAGATGGGGGAGGTGTTCCTCCCTGCTTCCTCTTCCCCCGGGCGTCGGCAGGGCGGCTGCTCCCCGGGCCCCTGTCGCGGGACCCAGAAGTACGACCCCCTCCCGGGGTAGATTGTTCCCCCCTGCGGCTCCCGCCTGCGTCGTCGTGGCCCTTTGGAGCTCGCTCCTCTGAGGCCCCGACCGCCATCATAATGGTTAGGATGGAGGCGCAGTCTGGATCGCTGCAGAGGGGGAGGATTCCTTGGGGAATGAGGGACGCCTCCACGGAGTTGAGATTCAGCACCCGTTGGACCAATATCTTGAAGTCCTCAGGAGCCTAGTCCCATCTCACTCCCTGGTGGGTCCTCATGAAGTCTTCGGACCCGGTGTACTCCCAGGCGCCCCGAGCGCGCCGCTGGAGCGGCGCAATCCGACGACGGAGGTAGTCGCCGTACACCATGGCCCCTGTGAGCCCCTGGGATCGCAGGCCCGCCAGGCGGTCGAGGACGGCGTCATAGCCATCCCCCAGATCTACCGGCGCCCGCCAGCTGGAGGCCTGCGCCGGGGGCTGGCTCGGAAGTCGGAGGCGCGCTTCGTCGGCAAGGGGGGTGTAGAACCAGTCGCTCTTCCAGTCGTCCCACTTCTTGCGGAGGGCGCAGGGGATGTAGCGGTTCAGCACCGGCCCCCGTGGCTGGAAGTAGCAGCCACCAACTACCGATGGCGGCGACACCGACTGCACGGTGAAGAACCACCGGAACAGCCGAAGAGATGGGCGCACCCCAATGAACATCTCGCACAGATGCGCGAAGATGGCCAATGTCATCACCGCGTTGGGGGTGAGGTGCGCCATCTGGAGATCGTAGAACTCCAGAACATCCATGAAGAAAGAAGAAAATGGCGGAACCAGCCCTGCCATTGCAAAGGGGAGAAAGAAGACGGACCGCCCCGGGTAGTCTGGTGCCGGGCGTCCCTCGCCCAGCGTGACTATCTCCCGGCCGGTGGCAGATTCCGGCATGAAGCGGCGCGGCAGCCCAGCCTGCCTCTCGCTCACGATGCGGGAAGGCGGCAGCACGCTACCATCGAGCAGAGCGGAGCCCCGTGCCATGGCCCCGGAGGAAGAGAAGATTAAGAGCGAGCGCGTGTGGTGAAGGTAGGGCACAGGAAAGAAGGAGTTAGGGCGCAAGCGACGAAGACAAGGGGAATAATGGCGAAAGGAAGGAAACAGATCCCTTCCTCAGTGCCTTTATACTCTTACCAACGCTGTGCCCGGCTCCTCGCTTCTCGCGCCCACTATTTCGCCCCCTCGTTTCTCGCGCCCACGCTTCCACTAATCCCATTCGCCCGCTTGCGGAGCATGAGGTGGACATGCGGTTGTGGCAGTCGAGATAGATCATATCGTGCGCGCGTTAATTACGCTCGCCGACCGAAGCGACGTTACCATATCTCCAAACGAAACGAATCGCCATGTCCAGATTCGTGTGCTACTCGAGTAATGTGGCAGTCTTGAAGAGACCGCTCATTATTGACAGCCGAGTTACCACTGCCGATGTGCGTGATTTGTGACCGTTGGGTTTCTGCCCAATCGTGGAGACCGGTCCCACCTGTCACCAGGCCTTAGGAGTGGCGTCACGCCCGACCGCTTCCCTTAAAGAGGGCGATCGCCCTGGCATAACGCCGGGGGCTACTGTCGGTGACATGGGACCGGGAGTATCATGACTAGAGGCTTGAGGCAGACACAATCGCCCATGTGGCCTGGCACCGTCAGGGGGCGTCGGGCCCGAGGGTGATGTGTTCGCCCTCCTCTTTACCGGGAGTATCATGACTTAGAGACTTGAGGCAGACACGATCACCCACGTGGCCTAACTCCCTCGGGGGGGGGTCGGGCCCGAGGGTGATACGGCCGCCCTTCTCTTTGTCTCCCCAAGGGGTTGGGCCGCTCCCGTCTCGGCCCCGAGGGCCGAAGCGCCCCGACCCCTTGTGGGTTTTGCGCCACGTATATGGGGTAGGTGAGCATGGCGGGGCTCACCTAACCACATTTATTGCAGTTTTGACGAGCGCGTCACGCCGCATGTATCGCAGTACAGCACGCTCGTTTATCCGGTCTGTGACCAGTCACAGACCGGTCAGATCATGGGTTAGGTGGCGACAGGCGGTCTGACGCACGCCTCGCCCCATCCCGTCAGGACGAGAGCCTCCAAGCACTCGTCCCTAGCTGGAGCCGGCGTGTTAGCTCCTGGAGATGGCACGTTGGTTCCGGTCAGATATATGCCAGGCTTCATCCTAACCATTACAGGCAAGATATTGTATGAAGAAGGGCGAACATGCAGATTGTTAAACTGACACGTGGTGGACAAGAATGACCGATTTGTGACCAGTCTGACAATGGTCAAGTCATCAGCAGACAGCCATCTTCCCACGTCGCGCCTGCCTCCGGCGGAAGTGGAGGTAGGTATGGGCCGTCCCGTCAGAAGGTCATTCGGACGGCGACGATGCAAATCTCCGTCTGTTAATGAAGAGAAGTCAAATTGGAAGAAAGAGAGGGGGAGATGGTGCATGTGGTATCCCCTTAAGATATAAAAGGAGGACCTTGCCCACTTAGAGAGGGGATTTTGGATTTTTCCAGATTGGGAACCCAGAACGAGGGAGAGGCTGGCTCATACTTTGTAGTTCCTTCATACACGAATCCACCAAAACACAGGAGTAGGGTATTACGCTTCTCAGCGGCCCGAACCTGTATACATCGCCGGCGTTTTGTGTGCTTCCTGTCTCGCGAACCTTCCACAGATTGGGAGCTTAGAGTCTCACCCAGGGTCCCCGGCCGAACCGGCAAAGGGGGGCCAGTGCGGTCTCCCGGTGAGGAGCCCCACGCTCCGTCAATAGTAATAATAGGCTTGAACCTTGATTCTATAATCCAACTATTGAATGATTCACTCATGTTGTTGTCAACTGATTCACAATTTGATCCAAGTCTGAACCAAGCTCGAGACCAATGAATAGGATTTGTTTTCTCCAAATCCTGCCATCCACGAGGAGTTTTTGCAGCAAGCTTTCTCTTGTAATGGTTAAACAACTGCTCATTAGGTGCTTTTGCAATCTTCCAAAACCTCTTTTGGTACTCCTGCAGCCTATGTTTCTTTCTCCAGTTGGCATATATGTGGCGTGCACACATCCTATGCTCAGCAAATGGAAACAATGTAGATACTATGCTTAGCAGCCCCTGCATAAAATGGACACAAATGATTTAACCATTTTATTTTAATGATTAAAAAAGCCTCTACATAAAATGGACAAAAATAGATAGAAATTTACCTTCTGTTGGTCTGTTATAAACACCCAGCCTGCTGCTCCAACAGGTATGTTGATGTCTTTCTGAAGATGCCCAAGAAACCAATTCCACGAGTCTTTATTCTCATATTCCACAACAGCCCATGCAATTGGATAAAGCTGATTATTTGCATCCCTGCCAATAGCTGATAACAACTCACCTTTCAATGGCCCCTTAAGGAAACATCCATCAAGCCCAATTATCCTCCTACATCCTTCTAAAAATCCTCTTCTACATGCATCAAAACATACATAAAACCTCTGAAACACATGGTCCTCTTCCTCTGGGTCAAGGGCAACATGCACACTAGTTCCAGGATTACTACGCTGCAACTCCAGAGCATAGTCAAACAGCTTGGAATACTCACCAGTCTGAGTATCCATTATTTTCTTCATTACATGTGCCTTTGCTCTCTTAATCATTGTGATTGGCACATCCACTCCCATGTCCTCTTGTACTGTCTCCTTCATTTCTCTAGCCTTCCAAGATGGATTAGCCTTGATAGTACTCTCATACCTATCACATATCCTTCTTGTAGATAACCTTTTATTTTTAAGCTCAGGACAACAAGCATGGTTGGGATTATAAGTTACAATCTGAAACCAATCACTCCTTGAGTTATGGGAAGCATATAGAAGCCAAGGACAACCTTTCCACCTACAAACAGCCCTAATCCTTTTCTGCTCATTCTTCACATATCTGATATTTATCTTCTTCTTCAGAGCATACCTCTCTATAGCATCCTTCAATTGGTCCTTTCCTCTAAAGCACATGTCAACTGCAAACTGTGGAGTATCAGCGAAACTGTCAAATATTGGGAACCTGCACTTCCTTCTTGTAAAGACACCATCACTGTCCTCATCGTACGATGCATCACCATCTGAATCAAAGTATTCAGCACCATCTCCACCTTCTAAGACTTGATTATTACCCAATGGAATATCTCCACCTTGTATGCCATCAACCTCAATTGGATTGTCTATTGGAATATCTCCTCTCTTCTTTACTTCTGACATAAACTCTTTGTATTTGGTTCTTATCTCTCTAACTTCATCATCTTCATCACTTGTGAAACCTGTAGCATCACAGCCATCACTCTCTGCTTCTAAATCTTCTGCTGCTTCTTCATTCGGACTATCCTGACCATGGGTTGGACCTTCCAAACACAGCATGTTATCGCCCTGAACAAATTTGTCCCTATTTTGGACAGTTTGTTCCTTGACAATAGGTTCTGCATGATCCAAATCCATGATATTATCATCTTGAAATAGGGCAAATACATTCTCATCTGCATACTGTGTTCCAGATTCTTCATTCCCACCCATATCAACTGATTCGGTGTATCTACTGTTGTAGCAGTTCCCAGCTCATGAATCATGTCCAAACATGACTTGTCATCTACAAGTAACCTCATACCACTATTCAATTCTGCACCAAATGGCAACCAGTACATCCTAACAGATTGAGGAAAAGTTGTGTGATCCAATAGGTGGCCTTCAAGTTCAGGGATAGAGATCTTGTCCTTCTCTATGTGGGACACTCCACAATCCCCATTGCAATACGACATCTTTGACTCATCAAGAACAAATTCCCCATTAAAATGAAATTGAACTTCCAGTACCTCAAATTCAGACATTGCTTCGTGGCCCTATAGATCAACTATATGGTCAAATTTAAACATTCTACAAGGAAATCAAACTCAAGTGCAAAACTAGTGAAGTGCCACTCATCTTACCTTTGCAGCACGTCCTCTCCTCTTCCTGTGTCTTGGTTGCCTATGAGCAGTCCGTCTGCCCAAGGACAAGGGCACGCCTCCACCAGGAGAAGGGGTGCGCCTCCACCCCTTCGAACACGCCGTCGTCCTGTACTGATCTCCGCCCCAGCCCCCAAGCCAAAACCCTAACCTACCTATATAGTTGCCATGACGAACAGAGAAGACGAGGATGAGAGGGAGGCAACGGGGAGCCTGAAACGCCATCAGCCATCCAACATGTAAAGAATTGAGCGAGGGGCAGGACGGACATTTCGCATGTCTAGCTGGCCACGTGGCGTGCTATCAAGGGGAACTGACGAGATTGAGTTCGAAATCAATTGTTGAAGGACGAAATTGGACAATTTGATAGTTCAGGGACCAAACTGAGCCTCGGGCGATAGTTTAGGGACGAAAATGGCTATTTTGCCATACAAATCAATGTCGCATTTGGTGTTCGACTGTTCGTTTCTACAAAGAATGAAGTTATGGCATAGAAAGAGGAAAGAAATAACCATTAAAGCATAAAATTAATTAAATTTTAATTATTATAAAACCCAAAAAAATTATCTGATATTTCATAGCAGTTTTTATATAGAAAGTTTTTACACAAAATGCACCCTTCAACATTTTAAAAAGTGAGTTAACGAAAACCTAAGAAAAACGTATTATTATCTTAGAGATGAATCATCGCCCAAAGGGGCTGTTTTCTTAACCAGGTAAATTTCCCCCCTCAATCCTCATCACTGTCTAATTAACCTCATTATCATTTCATTTCACAACTTCTTTTGGGAGGACGGTATTCTATTCAGACGGATGAGCTATATCGACTGTCTCAGAGGTATCATCCCGTTCGAATAGAGTATCAGCCGATATCTACCAGGTTATCAGGTATCAGATAATACATGTGAGGTATCATTCCGTCCGAACGGAATACCATTAAGTAGCATTTTCTTTTTTTTTCCTCCTTGGGTTTTCTCCCAATCTCCCTGCAGACGCATGTCCATTATTAGTCCATCGTTATCAACAACCTGAACCTGCTACTGCAATGCTTTGTGGCGAGAGGAAGAAGGAAATTAAAAAAAAAATCTGAGGGGGGGATCAGGATCAGTGGCCTAGGAGTCCGGACCCCGAACAGGTGGCTCCGGCGACGCCAACCCAACAACCCAACTGGGCCACAAATACTCCCCCCTACTCTCCTCGCCGCACGCACGCCCACCCGCTGCATCCACACGGCCCACCGAGCCACACCACCGCCGCCGCGGCCGCGAGGCCACCACACTCCGACGACGGCGAGAGAGAGAGAGAGAGAGAGAGAGAGAGAGAGAGAGAGAGAGGGAGAGGCAGCCATGGAGGCGGCGGTGCCCAGCCGTGTGGCGCTCTCCGCGAGCCGGCTCTCCAACCACCACCACCACGCGGTGGGAGGTAACCCCCCCTCTCCTCTCTGTCTATTTGTTCTAGTAGCTGGATAAGGATGATGGGGGCAAGTTAGTTCTTCGCTACAAGTATGGGAGATATTAGTTTGGCACTGCCACTGACCCGAAATAGGCGTAATTGGGCTCTTAGGGTTGCTCCTGTTGGAAATTGCCCGAAAATTCGGTCGGTTTGGAAATTGTTGGGTGGGTTGGCACTTGGCTGGAGGCCTGGAAGGAAGGGGGGCCTTGGCGTGTGTGTCCTTGGCAATTAATTGGTTCTTGGTAGTGGCAATTGACGAAATCAGTTAGTAAATGTTGACATCGTTCTGCTCACCAATAGGCTGTGCCTGTTAATTCTTGCAACATATGCTGTGGCCATGACCAAAGTTACTTCCTGCCTAATTGGTTATATATGTTTTTTTGGTTGCTCTTATTTTCCATGGGAGATCATCCTATCCTTTCAAATTACCCTCCTTAGAATTATGTGCAAGAAATTTGATGATTTTAATTAGATTGAAGGTGTGTTTGCTATGTCATTTTGGTCGGTGGTTGCTGTTGCAGGATTGTTTGTTCATCTTTTCTGTACATGTTGTGCAGGAGAAAGATATGCGATTTACAGGGGAAGGTGCCCGAATCCTGCCATTCCTATGGCTCTGGCAGCAGCAGCTGCACCAGGGAAAGGTGGTGGCGTGCTTGATCGGCCAATAGAGAAAGTTACTCCTGGTCGCCAGTCTGAATTCGATGTTAGGTAACAATGTGCTATTTACAGTTCATTTGTTTTCTCTATCTTGTGTAAAGTACAGATTCTCTAGGATTCTGAAAAGAAATGGTACGATGTGAACTAAAATTTCATACTAGGCTCTGAGGTCTGAGCTTGTGAACTTACCCCAGATAATGATGGAAAGTTGTAATTACAGAATTTTCATTAAGTGCTACCAAACGGATTTCAAGATTTTCATTATGACTCAAATATTTGGACCAAACCACTATAAAAGTCATCTAGCCAAATTCCAGTTTGTTAGGACAACAGTAAAAGGGAGAGCCCTCCTGCAAAATAAAGCCAATTTCTTCCTAGGCATAGTGGAATTGCACATGTACAAAAATATTCAGGAGTCATAGGATCCCGCTTGACTGAAACTGAACTACTGAAGTGTTTTCTAGCCATGTCTGTTTCGCAATTTTCAGTTTGCATCTTTTCAGAAACACCCTCTTGCTCTTATCAGAGTTATGTCAAGTAGGGCATGCCATCAAAATCAACTGCTAGTGTGGGAACATAATCGTTCCTTTAAATGGTGTCAGAACCATCTCTGCATATTTTCTCCTAGTAGGGGATATACTGATATGTCCGTTGATTGCCTTTTTTGGGAGGAAGGGTTAAATAAAATTGAATTGGATGAATAAGTAGCTTCTTGATCCAAAGGTTGTTATCATTGTGCTAATGTGATCTGATGGTTTAAAATTGTTGATGTGGCTTCTTGCATGTCTTGCTTTATAAGAGTAAATGCCCCTTAGTGGGTACCAAATATATAGGAAGATAGGATTACCTTTGTTGCTACGCATTTTACATTTACTATCTTTTTCAGGCATAAACAAAGTTGATTGTTGCAGCACATTATGAACCAATTCTATATTCAGATTAGCTCGTTTAGATGTTCTTTTCTTTTAAAGGTGGTTTAGATGTTCTATTGTCATCATTGCTTGATTTTCCTTAAACATGTTTGATTTTTATTATGTGTTGTACACAAGTACCATTACAATGATTTGTTTGCCAATGCTTTAATCTGTTTGAAACCATAGTGACATGTCTTGAGTTTTACTTTCAATGATTACTGGACCCGCTGTCTAGTTTCTGAATTAAGTGGCTTCTGATACATTGATCATTTTATCCTTGTGAGCATATGTCATGTAGCTGATGTTCTGTAGTCTGACCAGACCAGCAGATTGGCTAAAGACATAGTTGCTATTCTTGAATATTGCTCATTGTGCCTTAGCAAGACATGTGTCCCTACACAAAAGCATTGCCTTGTTGAAAGGCTACATGGAATTTCTATCGGTTTTCAGACGGACTGAGTAATATTTTTTCACATCGGATGTCTTGTACCTGTTGAAATAGTTTTTGTTGGTCAATACTGATATAACACAATTCCCCTGATCTGCAGAAAATCCCGCAAAATGACGCCTCCGTATCGAGTCCTCCTCCACAACGACAACTACAACAGGCGTGAGTACGTCGTCCAAGTCCTGATGAAAGTTATCCCCGGGATGACCGTCGACAATGCCGTCAACATCATGCAGGAGGCTCATGTAAACGGGCTGTCAGTGGTGATCATCTGCTCTCAGTCGGAGGCAGAGGAGCACTGCACGTCGCTCAGGGGCAATGGCCTCCGGAGCTCGATTGAACCTGCGAGTGGTGGCTGCTGAAGAAGAGGCTCTGCTGTTTCGATGCTTATAGCTTGTAGATAGCCCCCATCAAATCTAGATAAACCGCAACGAATTAATTACAGTAAAAAAAAATTGCTGTCATGCATCAGGATGAACACGGTATACCGCTTTTGAAGATGTAAATCATGTAAGTCACGTAGACTAAACGTAGCATTTTTCAGTATGAAACATTGGTCACATACTTGTACATTTGGAGCTTTATCACAGCTAGCATCTTGCAATTGTTTGAGGTAGTAAACTGCTACTTCTAGCTAATTGGTTTTTGTGTTCCTCTATGTTGCTTGTGAGATACCGTGCATAGTCCAGTGATTAACAATAGGAATGCCTAAGAAAAAGGTGTTACATAAGTGGTATGAATATGATGCTTTTGTTTAGAGACTTTTGTGATGGTACATGTGTTGCTCGGCTTCTAAACAGGTATGACGTGCTACTACTGCTACCCCGTCTGTCGCTGCTTTTGTGTACAAGCTTTCTGAAGCTACAGGCGCAGAGGTGACGCCTGCTGAGCAGCTTCTCATGAGGACAGTACGGTGACTTGCGAGTGCTTCATACTTCCACGTCATATTTGACCTGCCAGCTCAACAAGGGGTACATGTGGCCTATGAGCACTCAATCAAAGTGACTCTCGGGAGCTTAAAATTCGAAGAAATAACTTCCGAGAAGATTTTACTCGGCATATGCACAGAGAATTTGGAAAAGCTGGGTTTCCCAGCTTCTGGCTTCTAGTTTATTTTCTATATTCTACAACTACAGTTTCTCAGAATCTGGATCAAAAGCTGAATTGTTTGGAGGAGCTTCTAATCCTAGGAGAAGCTACAGCAGCTAGAAGCTTCCCCTAAACATACCCAAAGAGTAGTTTTCACGCGGTATATTTGTTTTATGAGCGCTCGTAGTAGGATATTATTAGAGTTATGGCCTATATTAACTATACCAAGTAGTGAAAATTCCTACAATGTATAAATATCCCTAGGAATTATTATGGGGCCCACCGATATAGATAAAATATATTAACTATATAAACACAACACTATGATCGGTGGAGCCCACCTGTTAGATTCTATCTTCTATCTGATAGGTGGGCTCCATATTTTTTTAATAAAAAGCACTGATTGGACTGCCACGTAGGATCTGAACCACTATGAATCGAGTCAGGGGGTTATTTGTCCGATTTAAATAGTTGAGAATGTAAAATATATAGTATTTGAGAGGGGGGGTAATTCAGTCGACCGAGATAGTATGACAGTACTATCTTTTTAGGGTCTACTCAAACTACTCGCATAGAGAAAGATACCATAATATGATAATTTTTTTATTGCAAATGCTCTTAATATTGCAGGCTGATCCAACAAAGTGAAATATGCGGCACAATTAAAAACCTTGTTAGATCTATAGGCTGATCAAGTTTTTACATACCATATCCTATCTTACTATACATTTGATGTCCACTGACTCCTAAAACTTAACATGCAAGTGTGTCATATCAACATGCAATTCAGATTCTGGGTAGATTTGGTTAAGAAAATTAATCAATTAAAGTAAGTTTATCTAAAAGAAACCGAGTTCAAGGAGAATGCGGTATGGGGGTTTATTTATTAATTAGTAAATGTCTATTAGTTTCCTTTAATTGTTAGGAAAATGTGTTTAGTGTCCGATAAGGCTTTTATGTTTTTCTTTTTATCTTTAAGAAAATTTGTGTCATGTCCCATAAGGACTCTTATCTACCCATGGGTATAAATATGTACACCCAGGGTTGCTGGATTTATCTCACATATCAATACAACTACTCTTGGCGCATCGCTACCCTCTTTTTTGAGGTTTTCTTTACCAACCGGCAGAATTTGGCACCTTGCACACGGGGCTGCATTGGCTTTCGATCTTCGGCGAAGGGGTAAGTCCTACGTCCGTCAGCTTTAGTAATTGTATCGGCTACATTGGCGTTGTTCAAGACTACATCGCTTCGACCTCTTGTATCGCTATGGTTTGGTTGATATATTTGCCTACCTGTTTATCATATATCTTAGTTAATCCAAGTCGATTATTCAATTTACTTGTATCCGTCAGATCTTTTCTAGGGTTTTGCCAGTATCAGCTAAATTATTTTGTTGATCTAGATTAGCTAAGGTATCCACCACCTTGAAAATCAATCAAAGGCTTGATTGTCAAGATATTATATTTCTTTTTATACTTAGTGTTGTATCAATTGGGTTTGACCTACTAAGTCGTGCTTAGAACCATAGTCTCTAGACTACTTTTTGATTACCAATAAGGGTTTCATCGGGGTTTCAGCCAATGAGTTATCTGGATGTTGCATCAACTTATAAGGATTACATACAAATTGGTTTTAGCCAATCGCAATAAAGGTTTCACTGATTATCTATTCGTTTGGATTTAACAACATCAAACTTCCAGCCGATATATGCTTTAACCTTTGGATCAATGCTTATTGTATCATACCATTATTAGCCGATTGGTTTATGTTGGATTATATTATTGTTTTATTACATTATCATCAGCCGATTGTCTTTATGCCATTATTTACTCAAGTGTCTGCAACTTTTACTCTGTGCATATGCCGAGTAAAATCCTCTCTGAAGTCGGATTTCCATTTACTAAGGTTGATGGGCACATTATTGAATATGAGATCATTTCTTCTATTCGAGATATTCCAACATCCAATTCCTAGCACTTCCATGAAGAAAGGTTGCAGACAAACCCAGCTGGCAATCATAGAAACAAAACTTTAGCTGATCTAATTGTTTGTTTAATTGTTTTTCTTTATTTTTTGCTTCCTCTTCCTCCCCCCTTGTATATCCACCCTTTGTACATCCATTCTTTTATTAATATAGCACAGTAGGAGCCTCTCGTATTGTTTAACCGTAAAAAAAAATTTACTCAAGTGTCAGGTTCTACATTGGACATATATCCGATTGCTCAAAATCCCATCAGCATTGGCTGGTATCCATATCGGCTAGTATCGCTCTATCGGCTCGTTAGCCGATCGACTCTTTGGTGATCAACATATTTATCTATTTTACCAGTTGCTGGATCAAATTGACTGGCACGCCCACATCTCATCGATTTTAGAACCTGCACTGGAGCTAAGCAGAACTCCCAGGCTGTTGTGTTCGTCAACTTAGTTCGCGCCAACACAGATCTAGCACCATCGATCGAGTGCAGATTTTTCGTCAACACACGTTTGGTAGTGGATGGAGCACATCTGGTGGTGGCGGCGAGCTTCTCGCAGTGGTGGAGGGTCTAGTAGTAGCGCGAGAAGATCCAATTGTTTATACCCAAATTTGGCACCTAGGATTAAAATAGGAAAAAATTGCCAAAGTTTGGAAGTCTGCCGATTTCCTCTGAAGTGGGCCGGTCTGACCGCCATGTGTTGGCCGGTCAGACCGGCGGTGTGTGGCCGGTCTGACCGGCAGGGTCCGAGTCTGAGTGTGTTTTGTCGGGTCTCGAAGTTTCCTTGCTCGAGAAGGCATGTTTCAGGTTTCCTTTGGTTTCTACCCCGAGTTGAACGTGGAGGAGGGCCTGTAGAGGGTAAGACCAACCCCTTATAGGGACATGGCCGGTTTAATTGTAACTAATCAATCTACAATCAATCAATCGAATCGTTTTTCATATTGCTTTAGTTTTCTTTTAGTTTGTCCATCTTTGTCGGTTTGGGCTGTAAACCGTCCGCCGCCACTGCGAGAGTGCGACACCTCTTTGTAGGTTTGTCCTGAAAACCTTCCATTTTGCCCATGAGACGGGTAGTTATCTAGAAATCGGCTTCGCTAGTCGGTTTAGTTATCAAAACCCATCTTGGTCTAGTTTTTACTAGATTGAGGTGGTTGGCGACTCTAGGATTACCGCAAGACGTTAGGTGTTGCAATCGTGCTTGTCAACTTGTCAAAAAAAGTTGCCAATGCTAGTGACAGACGGGTTCAACAGCGGCTTGGAGCGAAGTGTTGCAAGGAGGCCAGGTGGCAGCAATGACGAAGACTCGAAGACGACGGTGAGCTCCATCCCCATCCTTCTCGAATATGACGACCAAAGTGGCATGAATAAGACTTGGAGACCTGTCGCTGTCCTCCTCGAGCTCCCATGCAAGGACCAGCCTCGCCAAGGTGGGCCCCACTTGCCAGCCTCTAAAGGCTAGGGCCGGGTATGGTAGGTAAAAACCTGGTCCAGCTGTGTCCGAGACGACGTATATAATGATATAGGGGCAGATCCAGCGTGGGTGCTGGGGGGACTTGAGTCCCCCTACCCCGGCCCGCTGGATCACCATTGATAGAAGGGGAGATGAAAGGGGAAGAATAGGGAGAAAATGAAGAGTAGGGGAACTTAAAAGGAAGAAGGAGATGAGTCTCCTTTTAAATTTTATTCTGGATCCACCCTGTAATGATATGGTTTAAATTTTACGTAATTCTGATGGCAACCAATTGATGTCACGAAAATAGTGGAATTGTTTAATTGGATAAATTTGCAATGACATGGATTCCATATTAACCCATAGCAACGAGTTCGTGCTGCTGAGACACTGCGATCCTGCGTGTTCTTTGCTCGAGGAGAGCTAGCAACATCCTCGCTGGCATCCCAGAGTACTTTCTCACATCGCGGGGGCGAGCCCCGTCGGCCGGCAGCCGGCCCGCGCGCACGATCGAACCTGCGGCACCTCTCTGACGACGACGCGCGCACGATCGAACTCCGCGCGCAATCCACACGTACGCCATGCCATGCCTCGCCACCGGCGCCGCACGCACCTTAAATTTCTTGGCGGCCGGCCGGCCCTCACACCGCGCGCGCGCGTTGATGATCATCATATGCTTGTACGCACGTCGCGGCGTCTGGCGCCGCCCCACCGGTGGTGGGATCGCTCCGCAGCTCTTACCTCGCCGCCCGCCTCACCTAGCTAGCCCGGACCAGCTACGTACGATCGAGTACTGTACTAGCGCTATACTAGCAACATCCAACATACTCCTACTAGCTATAGTGGCCACAGTACTGGTCTTCACAGTCTCGTGTATATATGGCCGCCTTAAGTGTTTCGTTAGTGTTTTTTTTTTATTTTTCGAATAAAGCGTATGGCCGGTTTTTAAACTCAGGACTGCAATCTTATTAACATAGATGTGGGTTTTAGAATTTGTTAAATTGTATCATTCCGGTCCTAAGGCCCTATTTAGATCCCACCCTAAAATTTTTCACCCTATTACATCGAACGCTTAAATACCTATATGAAGTATTAAATATAGGCTAAAAAATAACTAATAGCACAAATTGCAACTAATTTGCGAGACGAATCTTTTAAGCCTAGCTGTTCCATGATTTGACAATATGGTGCTACATTAAACGTTTGCTAATGACGGATTAATTAGGCTTAATAAATTCGTCTCGCAGTTTACTGACAGATTCTGTAATTTTGTTTTGTTATTAGACTATGTCTAATACTTCAAACGTGTGTCCATATATCCGATGTGACATGACAAAAAAATTTTACCCTTAAACCTCGACCCAACTCACTTGAGGGGTAGGAATTGGGACTGCCGCCGGCCCCGTAGGGGCGGGTAACCACTGGGTCCCCATCCTCATCGAGGAAATTGCCACACCTATCGTCATACCTCCCACCATTACCGGCCTCAATGCCGACACCACCAAGAATTCCCCTCGCACCACTACAACAGCCGTGGCAAGATCTTCTAGTGCCCGAGGCAGCAAGCGGTGCTCTGGAGGTGGCGGTTGTGGAGGACGTCCTAGCCATGCTCAGGTTGCTCCTTGAGAAGGGGGAGGATTTTGCAGCGGTGGAGTGGTAGGAGTAGCTAGCGCTTGCTCATGGAGGTCGTCCTAGCCGTGCTCGGGGATTTTGCTTCCCTTCTCACCAACGTGCTGGCTCTGGAAGCTGCTGCAGCAGCCACATATTGGCCCATCAGTGCGACTGTCGAACCCTCCCTCTTCGGTGCCGTCAAAGCCTCCATACATTGCAAATACAGGTCTCAAGCACATGTCTAGCTAATTCCCACATTATAAATTAACCTTTATTATACATTGTAACTGAGAAAATCTTTTCAATGTAGCAAAAGTTCTACACATTGCAAACACAGGTCTCAAGCACTAACATAGCAAAAGTAGTGCTCTTCCCTTAAGACCAGGTACGTACTTTAAATAAAAAAATAATATTTTATTATAAGTATGGCATGAGTCCATCTTGATACTCATAGGTATGTGTCCCATTATAGAGTTGATGTGTTCTATACATTACACATATCTCTCTATTGCTTTATGCATAGTAGATGGATCTTATCTTATTACCGTATTACATAGGAATAACTAACTATTTGCCACTCTTATAAATGGTGATAACAGATTTGTCACCGGTTTAATATATCATAGACACATATAAGGGTCTACATGTCAGATAACAAGTGGCAAATCTATTATCATCGTATCTTAAAAGCGATAAATAGTTAAATGCCACTGTTACACACGGTGAATGCTCTCGGAGATCAGGTTTGTAGACTTCAGAGATCTGCATCATATCCATCCTAGTAGCTGCTGGCCTGCTGCATGCTGCTGCCAGCTGCTACTAGTGCGCTTTGAACAGTCAGCTACTAGCAGCGGACTGTACATTATACCCGGCCCCGGCAGCCAGTTTTTAATAACAAATGTCCTGCGCGTCCAATCGCTGCTGCTGCTGCGACGACGTGCCGCCAAAACCTACAAAACGTTCCATCCGCAACCGGCCAGCCAGCACTGTGCCCAATTCAATTCGATCTATAGCCACGTACTGTACATATAAAAAGTAAATTTTATTTTGAATCATCTTTTAGTACCAGATGTTTTATTTTATGCTAACCTTTAACAAATGTTCTCTCTTTGAATTGGATCAGGTAATTTTAGGATCATCCCAACTCATTTCTCAAGCATACTAATGATTTAAAGTGCGACGTCAACACCTACACACTAATAAACTCCCACAGTTATATTATGACAAGTTGATGCAGGCCGTGTTTAGATTCAAACTATTTTCTTCAAATTTTCAACTTTTCCGTCACATTAAATGCTTGGACACATGCATAGAGCATTAAAGGTGGACGAAAAAATCAATTGCACAATTTGCATGTAAATCACAAGACGAATCTTTTGAGCTTAATTACGCCATGATTTGACAATATGGTTCTACAGTAAACATTTACTAATGATAAATTAATTAGGCTTAATAGATTCGTCTCGCGGTTTACAAGATGTTTAATACATCAAATGTGTGTCCATATACTTGAAAAAAATTTTGGCACACGAACTAAACACAGCCGCAGATAGATAAAATCATTGAGTGTGGTCCAAATTGTTATAAAAATAAATTACCCAGTTCAAAGTGAAACTATTTATTAAAAGGTGGACCAAATCGAAACAACGATAATAAAGGGTGGCGCAAAGCAAAATTTACTCATCCAAGATAGCCAATGAATTCCCTACCATCTGTAAATCCAGCTAAGAGCATCACCAATAGATTAGCTTCCCAAAATTTAATTTTTCATTTCCTAAACTGAAAATATAGGAAGCGAAAAAATTACTCCCTCTAAAAGAGAGCCTAAATTCAATTCCTAAAAACTAAAAGTGGACCCTTCTATTAAATAAACTACGTACCAACATAAATTTTCGTTTTCTTCCTCCCGCGTGGAAAGAGATCGCACCCAAGCGCGGGAATGGGAAGAGAGAGGTGAGGAGCACACGACTGGGAGCGGGAGAGGCAAATTCAGGAGAGGGAACTCCAAATCTTGGGCATGAGAGTAGGGATCTGTTGGAGCTGTTTTCTGGACTAAAATATCTCAAAACCAGTTTTGGGAATGGATTAGGGGACTATTGGTGCTGCCCTAAGCCAAATTCTGAAACGAGAAACGCGTAATACCGGACATCGATCTGAACCGTCCGTGGCCGTCCAAATCAATCACGGAGAGATCACGAAAGAGGAAACATCCGTGGATTGCACGCTAGCTTGGCATCCAATCAGAAATTAAGACAAGCGCACGAACTTCATCTTAGAGAGAGAAGGGTAGGGTGAGGCCGTGAGGACTACGGGCCAAAACGGTTACAGAAATTCCCTATCAACCGAGCGCTATTTCCGTATATAAAGAGTACCGTTTTAGCTATTTATAAAGTTTATTTTTTCTAATTTATTTTTCATCGTATTAATGTTGGCACTGAGTAGTTTAAATGATAAATATGATCCATTATCAGTCGATCGAACATTGTTTTCGAAAAGATGTTACCGATTCCGTTAATTTTCACCCCTAGTGACGAGGACGATGCTATGGCGGGTAGCGACGTGCTCATGCTGCTACGACCTGTCTTGACACCGATCACGCTCTCGATCTGACACGGTAGAAAAAAAAAAACAAATGGCATTGGCAAACTTAGCATTTTGTCAGGAGCTCAGCTTGCAGATAGTGAGATGGCTAGCACGGCCAGGCCCCTACCTGGAGCCCTTCTCCCTACATCATATATAGATAGATAGATATCTCTGGAAGAACAACTTCAATTCGCCGATGTGCTTTCTGCATCCCTTCTTATCATATGCTTGGTCGATCGTATACATCGCTCTTCTCCATCAGCTGCATCGTCCCGGCCGTTCCTCGATCTCCTCTGAACATACAGTAATTAAACCTGTAAGATATCTTCCCTCTGTTAATTATTTACCAGCTAGCTTCTTCCATTCATGAGAATGTATGCTAATTAGCACTGAACTGATCAGACTAGCCAGCAAATTCTCTTTTCTGTTTTGGTTGGTTGCTTCAACAAAATCTCTCGTAGCCACACACATATGCTTGCTAATTACTCCCTCCAGTTCCATAATTCTTGACGTTTTGGACAAGATTTAAATTAAATTTTTATAACTTTGACTAGCAATAACTTTAAAATCATTTAGTTTAAAGGCACTAGAACAACATATATAGATTTGTTTTACAAAGTACTTAAAAAAAAGTAAAAAAATCTATTTATAGTATATAATATAATAGAAAAATATAGTCAAAGATATATTTAGAAAACCGTGTCGTTGTCTAAATCGTAAGAATTATAGAAGAGGGAGTAATAACAATCGAAATTCTATGGTGATGTATGAACCTCCTTGCCTCTTCTTGTACTCATCATTTATTCAGTTTCTGAACACCGAAAAAAAAAATATGCCACATGCATGCAGCATTCAGATGCACACTGGGCATTTTCATCGTCATACATGCATATCTCTTTTCAGTATCATGTACATATATTTTTTTTTCGAAAGAAAGTATCATGTACATATATATGTTGGGGGAAATTAAGATATTGACTCACGTTGTTAATTTTAGAAATTTGAATGTCCTCAAGATTCGAAATATTTGTATAGTTATTTAGTTATGCAATGACACTCCTCTCAACAGAATGAATTATTCCGAACTTCTTTGCTATACATGGCAAGCTGGCTAGCTATATCGAATCACCTCTAGTGTACCATTCACATCATTACTCCTACAATTGATTATAATTAAGTTGTAACGCTAATACACGTCTAAAAAATAATTTATGAGTAAAACTTTATGTATGTTTTTAGTGACTTAAAGCAATGCTGGAAAGTAAATTAATTATATATGATGGAAAAAAATCAAATTAATTCTAAAATTGAGTTTTAAAATTCTGGTAGCAGCTGATAAGCCAAAGAGCATACCATAAGAGCGGAGAAATATTTAAGCCATCATTTCCATATTAAAGTATGCTAGCTCTTGAAATTATATTCAAGTACTATAGATATAAGCCTACATTAATTAATTTATACAAGGGTGAACAACCAAATCAAATAGTCTATACCTACTACTAGTGGCAGTGAATCTGCCTTCCCACTACTGCAGTTTCTATATAAATTATGACTTGATATTATTAATATTATGGAATAGCCCAATATTTAATTCAAACTAGTTAATACTATATATTTAAATAAGCAAACAAGTGATACTAACATATTTAATAAAAAAATATTTTTTTTGCTATGACATAGTATAATGTATTTCCTTTTACCCATAGCAAAGCATGAGGATTTTGCTAGTTCAATATAATGTATCCATGCTAATTACACTCTTGATGAGCAATCCTATCTTACTATAAAGTTATAACCCACTAACTACTAAAATTTAACATGCAAAGATGCCACATCATCATCCACTAACAGTCAATACATTTAATATCATACAAACATGCTATATTATCTATAATTTAAAATTTATTACATTTTAGAGCTTTTAAAATGAAAGCATGTTAAATCATTATCCCATATAATTCATATAATATTTCAATATATATCTTCATTACTTTTTATAATCTATGTAAGTTCATCCTCACTTCGTTAATGTTATTTCTCTCTTCTCTAATTAAGCCATATCACATCAATTGATTTTAGTGCTTATATAAGTTTATGTTGTTTAGCTATCTTATACATTATTTTTACTTATTGTTATCATACTAAACTCATGCAGCAACGTGCGAGGTTTCACCTAGTAGTTAAAAAAGTTGGCACCTAGCCCGTTAGTTTTATTCTGAGTTATTTTTTTAATCTCTATATTCACAAGACCTTGATCAATGAAGCTAAAAAGGTCAGTTACAAATGCATCCAAACATTTAGTTATGTTCCGTTTGACAGAGTAATAATAATTGTTGTAGAGTGCACCATAGACAAATCTCAGTGTAAGCACCGATATATCTAAAACAAATAACAAAACAAAATTTTAATTTCCTCCTGCTTATATGTATATGCGGGATCAGTAAGATTAGGTATATAATAATATACTGATATGGATGCATGTCTTAGGCTATGTTTAGTTCCTGAAAAAAGTTGAAAGTTTGGGGAAAGTTGGTAGTTTGAAAAAAAATTAGGAGTTTATGTGTGTAGGAAAGTTTTGGATGTGATGTGATGTGATAGAAATTTGGAAGTTGGGGGTGAACTAAACAAGACCTTAATTCCCTCCCTGCATGCTGTCATGCAATCAACCAAAAAAATACATAATTTCATGGAACTGGAATAAAAAAATGCATGCATAAAAAATCCATGATATATAAATACAATTCAATTTACCATATCCTTTTCATACATATAATTTTATAGACATGAAAATGACAATTACACATACGTTTACTATAGCTAGTCTGTATAATTCAGAAATGCAGTATGTAAATACATGAGCAATAAAAAGGAAATTGATTTAATTGACTCCAGATACTTTTTAATTTGTCCTTGTCATTGCATAAGTGATTGCAATAAATTATATAGAGTCAATACTGTACAGTAATAAATATGCAGGAAATATTTAAATTTTATATTTCAATTTAAGATTCAAATGTTTTCTGGTGGAAGAATACCAAATCACACCCCAAAAATTAAAGTTAATTAGGTCTGCCTCTACATAAAAAAAAACATTTATGAAAAGTGGTCCGAAGCTTATTTATCTGTTATAAAAAAAATTATACACTTTAAGATAGAAAACTGATTATACCACCTAGATAAATTTTGCTGATGCATGGGATAAATTAATTATCCTACTCTAAACCAGCTGGTGTTGCTCTGCTTTGTGTATGATACAGCTATATGAGATATTTGCCATTCTTAACCAATCAATGGAGCATGATCAAGTTACCCTTTTTGTCTGTAAGAAAGTAACAAAAGCTTTCTATACTCTTATGTGGACATATGCAGTTATTAGTACATATCATATAAAGAGCATGATTGTATATCTGCATTCAGGTATGCGTAGTAAGGCACAATTTATATCTTCATTGCGGGATGTATGGTGCGTGCAATAAAATTAAAATAAGGACTGCATTGGTTAATGTCATTGAAAAAAATAATGGTATTGATGTTGTTGAAGAATTAGGATGAAATAAGCTATTATATTGGCAGTGTATTACTTCATTTGTGAAGGTAACTAAAAAGATATAGGAGTATATATTATAGTCACTCTTTTGCAACTACAAAAGCATCTATCATTTGTGAAGGCAACTATAACACATATATGTTAAATGTATTCATGATGTCCTATGTTGTACTAGGTTTCAAAAATTACATGCATTGCAATGATTTTTTTTAAATATCATATCTTTTAACTTGAGAATTATATATTCTCGGAAAAAAATATATAGAATTAGCAAGCAAACATCCATCCAAAAAGTCCAAGCCACATGCACAAAAGATATATTTATTCATCCATAGAAGACCTCATCTCTATTTGAGGGGATGGCAGATTCACCACCACTAGGTTCTTTTATATAGTAGAAATTACTTGCAAAACCATAGGTAACTAGCTTGTTCATCCTCTGTCCCCAAACTTAATTTGGACAAAGGATATACATTTACCTGTTGATGTTAGTTTCTGACCATGACCAAATTCATAAAATGTTTCATACATCATCATATATCATATATTTATGCATGCTTTTGAGTTTCTCAACTTAGGCACTTATGGTTCTTATGATCCTGATGCAGGTGATTGCAGATCTAGTGCTAGCAAGTTAAAAACATCCTTCTCATGCAAAACAATAAATTTTACCATTATTTTAGAAAAATGACGAGGAAGGAACCCTCAATTTTCATTAGCAGAGAAACTGAAATGATTTTACAACATCAATTACTGTTCAATGGTATATTTTTTAGGACAAAATATTGGTTTGTCATCATGCTGTTACTGTTATAAAAACATCAAGATCGAGTATTAAATTTCTTCTATCTAGCTAGAATTCTAGGGTGCAGGGATTACACCTGAAATTTCTAGCTCAAACCTTTCGATACAAAATGTTCCTAAGAATTGAGTACTCGTATGGCCAACCACGGATCACCGGAGAACTAATTAGAGAAACTTCAAAAATCTCAAAGTTAGCACATGGACAAACCAAAATTAAGTCAGCCAAAAACTAGCACATAGAAACAAACCAAAAATCAGAAAATATAGCCAGAAAAAAACTATAGCACATATCCAAAAATCGGAAGTAACAAATACTCGAAATTAGCATATCAAGTTATCAACAAATCAACAAGTCTTTTCTCAAAATAAAAAAAACAACAAATAACAAGCCAAACCGGTATTGATAATTGATTCATAGAGAAGTGAACTAGCAAATTAAGTAGCAAAATATCATGACAGAGGAAGGCCAAATTAACCAAGCCATATAAATACAAAGCCTTCAAAGTTTTCATACCTATTTTTGTTTGATTGTTTAACACAAGAAATCACCTTTACTGGCTTTACTCATCCGTTGTCGTCGTTGGGTCGCAGCTCATTATCTCCTCCAGATGATTGTAGTATTGGAAGTAGTACTCCAATCCGTCCATCGGCTGCTCGGTGCTCGCCGCCGCCGCCGCCGTCCAGTCGAGCTCGACACCGCGGCGCCCGCGCTCGTCCATGGGCGCCACCGGCGATGATCCGTCGTGGTCTCTGTTTCTCGCCCGCGCCGACGACGCATTGGTGGTGCTCGACGAGCTCGCCTCCCCTTTCTCCTTCGCAGCCGATGCTGCGGCGGCGGCCATGGCCGAGGAATGCTGATCCGCCGGCGGTGGAGCGGCGGCGAACGCGGGCGCCGCCGCCGCGTCGGCGGAGTCGGGAAGGGTGAGGCGGTTGATGGCGTGCTTGGACTGGGTGAGCAGCCACTCCACCGTCCTGCTGGCCTTGTCGAAGCCGAGCTTGTCCTGCAGCGCGAAGAAGTCGCGCGCGACGCCGACGGACAGCCGCATCCGCCGGTCCCGCACGCCCTGCGCCGTGCGGATCTTGCTGTGCCGGTCCGTCCGGAACGGCCGCCTCCGCGTCGCCGCCGCCGCCGCCGCGGGGGATCCCCCGGCGCCTCCTCCTCCACCGCCGCCACCTCCCTCCACCGCCGCCGCCGCCGCGGCCGTCGTCGTCACCGGCTGCCGCAGCACGGCCTCCAGCGTCTCCTCATCCTGCCGGTGGCCGGCGGTGTACGCGTCGGCGCCGGGGAAGAAGAAGCGCGCGTCGTACTCGTCCAGCGTCGACGGCGACGACGACGACGACGGCGCGGACATGAGGAAAGCTGGTGGATGTAATGGTAAGTGTGGTTCTTGGTTTGAGCTGCAATGGTGGTGGTGATGGTGAAGGTTGTTGTTAGGGTAAGGAGGTATCATTAGTGAAGCTGAAGATAGCACTAACCCCAACCAATAACAACTCCACTTGAGATTATGTGTGTCTTTATATCAGGCAGAAACTGAATTATGCTCTTCCTAGCTCAAGTACACAACATAGTGATAGTACATGTAATATGGATGCAATAACTGATAGTGATAATTCTACCATTGCCGTCACTACTAGTCTACTTCCTCCATTTCATAATGTAAGTCTTTCTAGCATTACCCACATTCATATAGATGTTAATGAATCTAGATATAGAAGTTAATAAATCTAGACATATGTATGTGTCTAGATTCATTAACATATATATGAATATGAGCAAAAGTCTTACATTACGAAACGGAGGGAGTACTACACTTGTACACACGTCTTCTTGTTCTTCTTAATTCTATGTGTGCAATTGTGTGTTGTGGTATGACCAGATCAATGGAAGGGGCAAAACTAAACCTTAATCCATCTGTTTTTTAATATATGACATCATTGACTTTTTGAGATACGATTGATCATTCATTTTATTCAAAAAATTTATGTAATTATCATTTATTTATTGTGACTTGATTTATCGTCAAATGTTTTCTAAACATGACTTAATTTTTTTAGATTTGCTATAGTCCAATAAAAAGTACCTCGAGGTACCGGTACCTCACGGTACCAAATCGTTTTCGATTGTTGGATCTAACAATGTCCATACTGTCCAGCTAGATCCAACGATCGGAAACGATTCAGTACCGTAATGTACCGGTACCTCGAGGTACTTTTTGCTGGACCGGAGAAAATCTCTAAACTTTTTTATATTTGCAAAAAAGTTTTATAAGATGAATGGTTAAACGTTGCCAAAACGTCGTTGACGTTAGATATTAAAAAACAGAGGTAGTAAAAGAAGAGATGAGATGCAGGCGAGAGAGAGAGAGGGGGGGGGGGTGTTCATGGTCACATTCACATACTAGTACACAAGTGCAAAGTGCTAATTAAGTATACGATATGTAATCAGCTACTAGAAATGTATGGCAGCTGCTGCAGTAGAGCCTGGGCTGGTGCTCAAGCTCAAGAGAGCTAGTGGTAGTACGAGTAGTAGTCAAGACTCAAGACGACTCAGAGCTGATAGATGCTCTGAAACAAGCTGAGCAAAGTGCATGGTGTGTGTGTGTGTGTCGCTGTTCCACTGTGTTCATGTACATTTACATCACTGTACTCTATTTTGTCTCTTCTTTCACCAGCTGCTGCTTGGCCTCTTTATTATTGGCCATACCCATAGCTTTATGCTCTCTCTCTCGCTCTCAGATATGGCATTTGATGAAATGGATATGGTACATTGATAAACTGTTAACAAGTGTCCAGGGCGTGGTGGGCCCACTGGAAAGGTGTAGGTGCTCTAGTGGTGAGCGAATGATAAAGGGCATCATGGTGAGGCACTGAGGCCCTATTACGTGAGGGCAGGGGGGCAGGGTACGGGATACTGTAAGTCCACGTGGTGAGAGGCATATGCTCCTACAAAATCTGGGAGGGGGCTGATAGAAAAATTCGGAGTAGGACAAGTTGATAATCGATCAGTAGGTCACCCTTGTGGCTTGGATATGGTCTTTTAAAACGGAAAATTTTAAACTGTTTGTAATCATTTTTGTATTTGTTCTAATATGTTTGCGAAGAGAGAGAATATTTGCCTGGTGCTGAGGATGGAGCCACGGGGTATGGGGGAGGGGCACCTAATCCCGATCCCGGGATATGGGGGAGGGGGGAGGGGCACCTAATCCCGATCCCGCCACAAGCCTGCTGGCAGCCTACGAGCTTGACAAGCCAACGAGTACAGATCTACCATCATACATCCGCCCAGCCACAACCCCTTGTTTAAATTCTTTATAAGAGTCTGCTGCTATCCCGGCTTCTGATCTCTTCTTTGTGATGACTTCCAACTGATCATGATGTTGATTTCTTTTTAATATATCCTTTTGCATATTTGCAAATAAAGATTTGTTTGAATTAACTATGCACTTTCTAAGTTTTGTAACCCATATGAGTTTGACCACTAATATTCCAACTTTTCATTGTCTAAGCTTGTTCTACATACCATGTCGTCGATAAATTAAATGGTTAAACGGTTTGGCAACTTTGTACATTGACAAAGAAATGCTAGATTTCGTAAAAAAAAAAGAGACACCACTAGATGAGATTGATATGGATACTATCATAATGACTTTGCGTCTAGAAATGTTTATGATGTTTTCTGTAAGTATTGCTTTTGGATGCAGATTAAATATGTAGCGGTAAAAAAATATTTATGCATAAGTAAAACGTTGTGTGCTATTTAGCGCTATATTGATTATTATTTAGATGTAATTTTTTTCTTGCGGGAGTTTAGATGTAAAATTAAGGGCCCATGTTTTTTAATTTCGTCCTAGGCCACCAAAATCTCAGAATCGGCCCTGTTTCTTAATTTTGCGCTAATGTTTACGAAGAGAGGGAATGATTCTTTTTTTTATAATTTTGTGCTATTTTCGTCCATGCAACGGTAACAGAGTGTTGTGCCAATGTGTCGTTGCTGATGTGGAATGTCCATTTGGCCCCTGCTCCTTCTGTTGTCGCTTTATCTTGTCCAGAAAGTTTTTATCTTTGAGCACTAACAAGGGTAGGACTAGCATAAGCAACCTGCAACCATACCCATTCCACCTTGAACTAATATCATTATCATCTCAATCTCACTCGCCAGAAGTCGAGAAGCATCTGCCATGGATGATCACCAAAGAACTGGCGCGACACGCGGTGGTGTGCTACCTAGTGGACACTATCGACAGGGAGCATCCTCTAGCACTATGGTGTCATGCCAACCATCGAGACACCAAGCTGGCAGCACACACAAGCCGAAGCCTTCCGCAATATAGCGGACAATGGTGTTGCGCGCGGTTGTCTCTATGGAGTAGGGCATCAAGGCTCTATAGCTCTACTCCAAGGATGTCAGCCACCTCCATGCCTTCATCAAATCCCACTCCACTGCCAACAAGGCCCTAACGTTGTCCAGCATTCCGAATAAGAAACACCCCCCTACCCACCTCTTGCCACTTTTAACTGGTCGACAACCCTCCAATGAGGTGCACAGAGTCACTATCGATGATGGGGCGACAATGTCAGAGCATTAGATGACATGCTTATTGCAGGCCTTGTCGAGCAATTCGCAAATATAGGTCATCAATGGCCTTGAATGTTGATATGCAGAGCGTGACGTTGGGCCGATGTCTCTTTCTTACTATTCTCGGTTGGCGTGCTGGAGCCATCGCGTCCCTGGATGAAGAACTCATTTTAGTGGATAGCATCATGAAAGTAGAGGAACATATGTGGGCTAGGGGCAAAATGGACATTTTGCACCAATAGTTCATATCGGCATGTATGCATGTCACTCCATATGGATGAAAGAGGCACAACATTTTAAAAAAAGTTCTCTCTCCAGTGATAAATATATAGTGACAAATGTAACCGTGGCAATTGGCTAGAGATCAGTGGCCCATTATAGGAGTGGCAAATAGTTAATTTATCTTCAAAAACTAGCACTCCCTTAGGTTGTTATTTACTTCTATTGCTTATCGGGTATGAAACAAATAAAATGTGTCACTTTCTCTTTCGAGCAAATTATCTTTCAAAGAGACTTTTACATCATTTGGTTTGCGAGACTAGGTTGTCATGCACCATTTGACATAGCGTCACTCCAGATCTAATCCGCCAATTTTACTTAGACAACATAATCCCAAGAAAGAGCTATTAGATTTGACTAGGAGGTACGTAGCCACCAAGCAAACCAGATGGAACATTTTGGAATGGTTTAAGACCAGCCATCCAGAGTAGAAGAGAAGAGCCTACACCATGCTTATTTCAATCCCGTTGCTTTTTTTTTTACTGCATCAAAACTGCATGTAGATATGGTATTCTTGGTTTGTAGATGTTTATAAGACCTGTAACTGCTACAGAAACAATTGGTACAGGCTTCAGGTAATTTTTCACATTTTCACACATGGCTACATAAGAATTCCGCATGCACTAATGTTCCATTAGTGAAGGTAGTTACTTACGACAACCGAGTGTGAAAATAGCTTTTGCAAAGCGGTTTCACTAATGGTTGTATTTCCATAGGTCATAGCTGACTGCCTCTGGAACCACATTTTCACAAGAGCCTTGCATAACCACGTGTGTTCTCTAGAAATCTTCATCTTCTCGCAGCTTATTGTAGCGCCACTTCAGTGATCATGCGCCGCTTCATCTCCTACTCTTCTTTGTTAGTTGAGATGCGGCGAACGACGCCAGCCCTAAAACACAGTGCAATCCTTTCCTCTCCAAACCATCGCTCCTTTCTAGACAAGGATTAGAAGACAAGCAGCTCGCCATCATCGGAGAAGGCACCGGTGTCGTCTTCCGATGACCTCCCCTCTTTGCTGCCATTGCTCAGGGATGAGTGGGACTCAGATGACAAGTGGTTTTTTTAACGATTCCCCACCGCTGAAGGACTCCGATGATGGGGACAACAAGGACGATGGCAATAATGATAAGGACAATGACGCGACAGCAAAACGAGGAGGAAGGCAAGGACATGGCCGAGAACAGGTGCGCTCAGTGGGACAAGGACAAGTAGGCTCGGTGGGAGGTGCGTGAAGGATCGAATACAAGAATCAAGCCAACCAGAGAGGGGGTTGAATGATTGGAACACCAAAAACCTAAAACTTTTTGTGCAATTAAAAGTTACCTTCGTATAGCAAATGGAGATCGGTCTGACCGGTGTGATTCCTCTGGTCTGATCGTGCCCTTGCCACTGGTCTGATTGAAGTAGATGCACCATTTCAACCACCCTTATAGCTATTGTCATCTGCTGTTGCCGCTGCCGGTTTGACCAGATTGATGTCACCGGTCTAACCGTCGGTGTCTCGCCAGTCTAACCGCTGCCTCCTAGCCAGTCTAAACCATCGGGATCCAGAAAAACACGTATTGACGAAACTCTTGTGAGTAGATCAACTTTATTCCATCAATATGTGTCTACAAGTGCATCTAAAGCACTCCTCTCTCAACTGACGAACTAGGGTTGAAACCTTGAGGCAAACCCTAACTTTTCTCTCCGAAAAAATCGATATCTTCCCATCTCAACCCCTCATCTATTTATACCCTCAATGTGATTGCCCCTATCCACGAATCCAACTAGAACTAGGACTCCTAATCACATAGGAAACCTACCAAACAAGGGAAACAACATCCCCATACAACTCCATACTCCAATCTTTCCAAACTTGGACTCCAATCCAAATTTGACTCATCTTTCCATGTGCACACAATACCACGTGTATGCCATATGGAAACATTCATCTCCACATGCATTGTTCTATAGACTGAGCATCCCGTGTGCTATCCTTGACCGTCTAGACCACAATTTATCCCAAGCCTAGTGGCTAGTCCCGATCCATCGCTGGCTATACTCCCATGGCCTCAAGCAACACCTGCACATGAACAACAAAGAAACTCCATATCCGAGTATAAGTTTGCACCAACTTGATCACTCACATTAGCACACAATAGTATCACATACAAATAGATACCATCTAGAAGTCATAAACATAAAGCAATCTAGACAATCCACGAAGACAACCCGAAACCAACTTCCTCCTGGAGTCTACTAGTTTGACTGTCGGACTATCCAGTCAGACCACCCAATCACCACCGGTCTGACCGGTGGTACCCGTCCGGTCTGAACTGCCTCCCAGAGTGGACAACATCGTTCTCAAACCAAAAACACTATTCACTATATTTTCAACAAACACTCACCTTTGACAATTGTTCATCATGACGATTAAATCATCAAATGCTACTACAGTGCGGAGGTGGGAGACAAGTCCGCTATGAAGAAGATTAGGGTAGTTTAAAATATAAGCCGTGCATGTTTTTACTAAGAAATCAACATTTCTAGATTCTGACCAATAATAATTTAGTTAACAATATATATATTTATATATAATTAGTATGTAACACAATTGAATTTGTGTTTGAAACTACTTTCATATAATTTTAAGAAAATAATAGTTAAAATATAATATTGCATGCATGCCATGTAAAAAAATAAAACTAATACTCCTCAGGTGACTGTGATTCCCCCAATTCTTAGTCAATGCTTCCTAGCCATTAGATTGAAATCCAACGATCAGAGAATCATACGTCTTAAAGCTTCAGCCAGTGGAGGAAGGAGAAGCCGGAGGAGAGACTCACCCGAGGATGACTTCCTAGCGGTGGCGACAGCAACAGCGAGCTCCTCTTCTCCGTTGACAATGTGGCAGTGATGGTGAGTTTAGAGTTTAGGGTTTGTGGCCGAGGTCAGGTTAGGAGGGGGGCTAAGAAGGGTTTCCCCAGGTTTAGAGGGATGGCCTTGGGCAGTGGCTAGAACAGTGGTGGATGGTGTCGACGGATAGGTGGTGAGGCGGTAGGGGTGCCACCGGAGCCATGGAGATGGGCTGACGGTGGGCAGGGTTGGCAGTGGAAGAGAGGGAGGCTATGGGTTAGGATGTGGCAGTCAGTGGCAGCGAATCCGACAACGCAAGCCTCCAGAGATGAGGAAGAGAGTGGATGGCTGGGTTGGGGGGGAGGGGATGGTGTCACTGCTGGCTTAGGGAGGAAGGCGAGGAGTTGTAAGGGGGAGGATCCCAGTTTGGCAGGGCTCGCCAGCACCATTGACGTGATCTTCTAGCTTGCTGGTGAGGCTAGGGACAACATGATCAAGCGATGGAAAAAGGGTGGTGTTAGCGAGCTCGAGTGCATGGAGCTCCTGAGCTTGAATGCAGTTGTGGAGTGGAAAGGGAAGAGGAGATGATAAGATTTACTGTTCACACAAATATCTCGATGCAACCTTGGCCGTTCAAAAAAATTGACTGAAATTTGGGGTATTTTCAATTGGCTGAAAACTAGGTAGCCCTCAAACTAATCATATAGCCTCTGCCTTACACCCTCTATCCTAAAATATAACATCTTATATTGTTTAAATTTTGTCCTTATTATAACAACCCATACTTATAACGGTGACTTTACCATTAAACTACTCATACTACAATTATTATCAATTATTAGTCCGAACCACTTTAATCATGTTAAAAGTTTAAAACTTACTCCCTCCGTCCGAATATAAGTATAGTTCTGCATATCCAATATTTGACCGTTCGTTTTATTTGAAATTTTTTTATGATTAGTATTTTTGTTGTTATTAGACGTTGTGCGGGAAGTCCACCGACGCCGTGCGGGAAATCCGCCGCTGTCGGCCATCGCCGACGCACGCGGGAAGTCCAACCGCAGCTGTCGGTCATTGCCGGCCGATGCACGCGGAAAGTCTACCGCCACCGGACATCACCGACACCGTGAGGGGCACGCGGTCACGGCGGCTCCGGAGCTCCGCGGCACGGCTGCTCGACGGTGGCGCACTCACCCTCGGGCGAGTGCACACACCGGCGAGGGGGTGTGCGGCGGTGCCGCCACTTTCACCGGCGCTCCCGCTCCGGCGAGGGAGGGAGGAGAAGTGGCTAGGGTTTCGGTGGCAACCAAGGTCGGGCTAAGGTTTCGTTGCCTCGATCTCGGTGCTCGGCCGTCCGATCGAAAAGTTTAACTAAGTTTTTATAAAATTTAATAACATCTAAAATATCCAATTAGTTTTATTAAACTTAACATTGAATATAGTTTGATAATATATTTGTTTTGTGTTGAAAATACTACTATATTTTTCTATAAACTTGGTCGAACTTAAAGAAGTTTGACATAGAGAAAAAGTCAAACGACTTATAGTATGAAACGGAGAGAGTAATAGATAGATTCTGAATTTACCTATAAATTGGAACATTGTGCGGAGCGGACTAGAAAATTTTAGGGACTAAAAAAATCCTTTATCAGAACTAAAGGCATACGTTGGAAGAGGAGAGTGGCTTAAGTATGGTTTCATCCTATTCCTGCAATCCTATCCTAGGACCCTTGAGGCTACACATCGAAGCAAATTACTACATTGTAAAATGCACTCACCGCCACTTACCAGCCTACCACGCGATGAGCTATGATGTAGCCATGGCTAAATTTCGAAATGCACAGTGGTTGGTTGGAGAAATTATGTTAACTAGGCTCCCATCATCAGTTGGCCTTGGTCAAAATTCAGATGCTTCTTCCCCACAAAAAAAATTCAGATGCTTCAACTGCACAATTTCGATGGCATTATATAGGTTAATTGGATCCATGCTATTGCAAATTTGCTTATTCAGAAAAATACCATTACAATTAGTCTATTCGTAACCGTGCCACTAGAATTTTACAAAATTAGAACCGTGCCACTGCCGTCATGTTTTCCATCCATCTCTTCATTTTTTTTTTCAGTTTTCTTCTTCTTCCTCCGTCTTCGTCTTCTTCCTCTTTCCTTTTCCTCCTTCTCATTCTTCCCCTCTCATGTCCAGTGAAGCCAAGCCTCCACTAGACCTCCTCCTCCTCCTCCTCTGATGGCAAGTGGACGATAGCGACGACGCGAGCAGGACGGATGGGCTCCCAGCTCGAGGATGGAGAGAGGACAGTGGTGCTGACACGAGGAGGATGACCAGACGACGCCAACGACGCGAGGAGGACCACCAGGATCCATGCCATTGCAAATTTGCCTATTTAGAAAATTGTCATTACAATTCGTCTATTCGTAACCATGCCACTGGAATTTTACAAAATTAGAACCGTGCCACTGCCGTCGCATTTTCCATCCATCTCTTGTTCTTTTTTTTGTTTTCTTCTTCTTCCTCCATCTTCCTCTTCTTCCTCTTTCCTTTTCTTCCTTCTTATTTTTCCCCTCTCATGTCCAGTGAAGCCCAGGCCTCCACTGGAGCTCCTCCTCCTCCTCCTCCGATGGCAAGTGGACGACGGCGACTACACGAGCAGGATGGACGGGCTCCCGCCGGCAGCTCGAGGATGGAGAGCGGATTGTAGCGGCGACACGAGGAGGACGACTGGACGACACCAACGACGCGAGGAGGATCAGCAAACGCTGGACGGCACGAGGGTAATGCTACTATGGCTCAGATCTAGCGGTGTGGACTCCGACGCAGTGGCCTACTCCGGTGGACAGGTGTTTGCTCGTCTGCGTCCTCCTCGGCGGACAGGCGGGCGAGCGAAGGAGTGCTTGAAGGGCGTCGACTTGCCCGGGCGGAAGAGTAGCTGGTGGCGGCTAGGGTTTGGAGCGGGGGAATGAGATGTAGTGCGGCTTGTGCTCGGGCTCCATGGATCCTCTCGTGCTTGTGCAGAGTGGATGCGCGCCCTCCTCCTCCTCCGGTGCCGATTCATCCATCGAAACTCATCGTTGCAAGCCACCGTCGCTCTCACTCTCGCTGTGCCCAGACAATAGGAGAGGTGACAACCGCCGGTGAGGAAGGGTGCGGCTGGCGGCGGAGGAGGCTAGGGAAGAAGACGGGAGAAAGAAGGAAGAAGATGGAAAAGGAAGAGATGGATGGAAAACGTGACGGTAGTGGCACGGTTCTAATTTTGTAAAATTCCAGTGGCACGGTTCCAAATAGACGAATTATAATAGCATTCTTCTAATAGGCAAATTTACAATGGCATGGATCCAATTAACCCTTTTATATATGAGACGCTAACTATGATGGTTTCTTTTGATATATGAACAAAACTTAAAGTTAGAGTAAGGCACCTTTAGATTTAGACTTATTAGCTTAAGATTTTAAGCTGATTTTTCGGTTTTTATGGTGCATAAGCCAGTAGATTTTAAGCCCCTCAAAAGTTCAAGGATAGTATTCTAGCTAATCTAATCCACATAAGAAAAAAAGTTATTAAAATCTAGCTTTTAGCTTAAATAGGAAAAGAGAGTGAGTTTATGGTTATGAAAATCCCAATCGAAAACTTATCTGTTTGTTTGGACTTCATCTTTTTAGCTTGACTGACAAGCCCAAACAAGTAATTAAGTTTACGTAATATATACACTATTTCGCATGCTTAAAATCAAGTGATTAATTTAATTATACTAAATTGAATTGTCTTGCTTCACGGTTACGAATTGGACTTCAGAAGTATTATTGACTTCACCTGAGAGAGATATAATATAGTGGTTTCCTCACATGCATATGAACTAGACGACAAATCAATAATGGACCACATATCCCCACGAATCACGATATAGGATAAACAAAACAAAGGGCTAAAATCATTTAAAAGATACCTTTTCAGCAATGTTTTGAGAAATGGCAATGATAAGTAACTTAATGACCGATATTGATGAGCTGGTCAACCGCATCTATATATATGGTGATCACTAAACCCTTATCTCTCCATTGTAATGGTTGAAGTTTTCCGTCTAAAAGCTGTAAAAAATGAGCTTTAATTAATTTCTGTCATTGTTATATATGAATATAGAACATATATAGATTTGTTATTGTTATATATGAATATAGCTAGATGATATATGCATGGCAATTGGGAGATTTTTTTTTTACCACAGACATCTCGCAGTCGAAGAGCACGTCGTCTACCACTGAAAGAAAAATAGTCGTAAATACGATAACCCGTGTCAAATCTAGGACTTGACCCCGAGTGGGTTGGTTCTACCACAAGGAACCTAAACAATTGAGCTATACCCACTTCGCATCAACTTTATGATTTTGTCCTCGCTTTTCTTTTAACCAAATCATAAGTTTATCTCTATTCCGTTAAGTCAACTTAATAGTATTAACTTCACGGTAAAAAGGCATATATGCCCTTGTTCATGTGGTTTGGTGGTTTGTATAGCTCAGAGATACGCATGCGTTTGGCCATGTTCAAGCTGAGAGATTTTGGGTTAAGGCATATATTGCGTCATGACTTGTTATACTTTTACGTAGTGATTGATTATTATTATATAAATTATGAATACCCTGCAAAAAAATATAAATACGATAAATACATTATTCAGATTCTCTAAGGTGGATTAAGGACACGTACTTAAACCTTCTTTACTTTCATGGCATGACTGGTAATATTCAACGTGCATGTGCTAGTTATCCCAATTTACATATCTTCGCTTTATAAGCAAATTAGTAATGAGTAAGGAACTGGACATTGCTATTTTTACTTACAAATTAATTAAAGCGAAGCCCTGTGTATATATATACTACCTTCGTTTCAGATTATAAAACATTCTGACTTTAGACAAAGTCAAACTGCTTTAAGTTTGACTAAGTTTATAGAAAAAAGTAGTAACATTTTTAACCTAAGACAGATTTATTATGAAAATATATTCAATTATTGATTTGATGAAACTAATTTAGTATTATAAATATTACTATATTTGTCTATAAACTTAGTCAAACTTAAAACAATTTAACTCTAACCAAAGTCAAAACGTCAAATAGCCTCAAACGGATGGAGTACGTAATAGGCCCAGTTCTAAAGAGCAACTAGCTTCAACCTGTTAGTACACTCCGTGAACTATTAAATGGTGATTTTTTTAAAAAAAAAACTTTCTATATACAAGTTTTCTAACCAAATAAATCTGTTTTTTAATTTATAACATTTAATATTTAATTAATCATATACTAATTACTTTTTTTTTGTTTTGCATGTAAGTATTTAGCCTAGCCAATATGCTCAAACAAACTCAGCTTAAGCCCTATAAATTAAACACTTGCTGCTGTACCTACCAGCACAGTTGTTTAGACCAATCCTTCCGTCCTAGGTAGCGAAAGGAAACACATAGTAGGTTGTTTGACTAATTAAATTAGCATCTCAATTTGATAACGTTTACCTTATAATTTACAAGCAATATATACTACTAGCATAAATGATCCAAATATTTATATTGATTTGTCCTCTCACTTAAATTAAATAGAATTTAATATAAAATTAAAATTGTTTTTCTATTTAAATTTTTTGCAAATTTTTAAAGTGTACTTATTAATACTAGCAAGGCATATTATCGGTAAATTATATCATAAAAGTCCTATTAATTTAGTGGCGGAGCCACCTCCCGGACAAGTCGGGCAACCGTCCGAGTCGCTGCCATCTCCACTGTCCATAGCCGTTGACACCTATAAAAATTAATCAATCATCGTAAAACACTATTAGTCGCCGGGGCTTGACGACGCCGCTGGCTCTGCCACTATCTTAATTTAAATGCATCTAAAAAACAAGTATAATTTAAAGTAAATTGTTGTTAGGTACTCAAGTCTAATTGTAACATGTAGTACGTTTTACCATATATGCTTTTTAAGGGTAAAAAAGTTCACATCAAGAATAGAAGCATCAACCAAGATAGAAATTGAACCGGTACATGAATACTAAATAAGTAAAATGTTTTTAATTTGGGACAAGCACTGGTGGAGAAACCCTTTGTAGTCCCGGTTCGTAACCCCCTTTTAGTCCCGGTTTCCAAACCGGGAGTACCAATCCGGGACTAAAGATCGTTATCTTTAGTCCCGGGTGAGATAACCGGGACTAAAGATCGATCTTTAGTCCCGGTTGGTAACACCAACCGGGACTAAAGATGGCTCAGCCACGTGGCCGGCTGAGCCATCTTTAGTCCCGGTTGGTGTTACCAACCGGGACTAAAGATCTAGCTGACCTTTTTTTTTTTTGCATGGCCCTGTTGCTGCATGGTTTATATATATATATAAACCATGCATATATATGTTTCAATACATATATATGCATACATATATATATGTATATATATATATTATATTATATTATATGTATATATATACATGCATAATATATATGTATTTATACATATATATGTTATGCAAATGCATATGTATATAGAAATATATGACCAAAATATATTTACATTGTAGAAAATGTGTACACATGCATATAGAAACAGATGTAGTCATGTATTAATTACAATCCATTATATGTCCTAGCTAGCGAGTAGTAGTACTCGCTGCTAGCTCAGAAGCTAAGGACCGGTGAATTGTGTTTCCGTCGTAGTAGAATTCACCCTTGGGATCAAGGATTTCTTCGTTGATGAATCCCATGAGTTGTTCTTGAACCGCCGCGATAAATTCCTTGTGTGTGGTCAGGTTATCCCTCATGCGAATAAACTATATGAATGTATGAAATTGATTAGTAATAAAACAAGAAATCGCTACGTACTGAAATTTTGAATTTATTTGTACGTACATCGAGCTCTCTTGTGGTGATGATTTGGTTTGCAAGGCAGTGGCAATACTCGCACACGTAATAGCCGCACAAGTTATTTCCCTGCTTTTGCTTTGCGCACTACAAATAAATGACAAACAACGAGAGATCTAATTAATATACACTTGTATGTATTTGAATCGGAGAAATATAAATGTAGAGCATGTGTACTCACAGGAAATTTGAACTTCCGCCTAAGTCTTTCTCTCCATTTGCCGCGGACCAAATGACGGAACCGATACCAAGCCCTACATGGAGTTTAAAGCTATGATTCGTAATAGCAATTAACATAATTAACAAGATTTTCTTAATTAACAAAGGAACTTATGACGGTACCTGTCTATAAGTTCGAAAACCTTGTCAAACGTAGACTCTTTTTTATCCATTGAGTCATATACGTTGACGGTGCAGGCCTCCAGGTCGAAGAGTAAAAGCACCCAGTGGAATCTGCAATGTGCGTGGGATGCATTACATATGAAACACTTAGCAAGTTCGTACGGGAATGAAATTTGGTATGTAGGAAGACAGTAAAATTAAACTAACTCTGTGTTGTACGGCAACAGTATGAACGTCTTGTAATGCTGCGCCTTCAGGAGATGGACGAGATTGTCCTCTGTTTCTTGTGGATATTGGTCGAGCATTGCGACGTTTACTCTCCGAGGGTCGATGAATCCAGTATCGAAAACCCTCCGCCGTCGGGCCCTTTGAATCTCCATTCTACAACGATAAAAGGGAGTATATTATTTTCTATAGTCTACTTATATACAAGGACCTAATTAATTAAAGGAGACGTATAGTAAGAAATCGAACTGGACGATATACTTACAAAATCCAGCAACTCATAATAGAGACGTCGACGGCGTCCAGCTGGTATAGTTCGTAGATATGTGTGAAATTGATCCAGAGAATGTCATCTCCTTGCAAGAAGTCCGTGTCCCTGATCCTCGCTCCGATCATCTCTCTACCGGAGGCGCTCATCTCCATGTACAGCTGATGGAACTTGTACATTTGTGTGGGTAGGGACTGCAGCAGCTCAGGCTTGACAAGCGGTTTACCGAGTTCGTACATGTATTTCACTTCCGCCTTTTCGATTGGTGCGACTCCTAGCAATTGACCCGTAGTTAGACCGGTGTCAGTAATAAATTGTTCTATCGTCATTTCTTTACCGGTCACCAACGGCTCGATCTCCTGGTTTGGTTGCTCTCCAAGCTGAGGGACTGGTTTGGACTTTCCAGAAGATGCTTTCTTCAGCGTTCGCTCATAGTCCGATAGCTTGATGGCCTCCTTGACAGATGCAGACATACCCCTGAAGAAGTTCCTGACACTGGGGTCTATAGGAATCTTCTTTTCTGGACTTCGAGGCTTGAATTGTCTCTTGACTTCTGATGCAACGTAAGCGTCAAGCTCCTCTTGCGTGCAATCGTACCCCGGGTCCTTGTTCTTGGCGGCGTCAACTTTCGCCTTCTTCGTTGCCCTTGTGTGGGCAGGCGGTGCAGCTGGGGGGGCCCTTGACTTTGAAGGTGCCGGAAGAGGAGCTTGCGGGGGAGTAGGTGTAGGAGCACGAGGAGGAGTCGGTGCAGGATCCTGAGGAGGAGTCGATGCTGGAGCCTGAGGTGGAGACGGTGCTGGCGGAGCATGAGGAGGAGACGGTGCAGGATCATGAGGAGGAGATGGCGGAGCCGGAGGAGATGGTGCACGAGACGCCGCTTGTCGCCCAGGGAGGATGATGTACCGCCTGCGCCATAGAATAATGGCATGGCTTGTGTCTCGTAGATGCGTCTCACCGTCTCCTCCAGGGTAATCCAGCTCGAGGTCCTCGTACGCGCCTTCGACCAACTCAACTTCGACCTTCGAGTATCCTGCTGGAATCGGCCTGCAGTGGTAAGTACCTGAAGGGTCCGTTGGGATGGCCATGCCCGACGCCACCTTCATGTTGTGAGAGATTATTTATTAGTAATCAACATATATAAGCAGGAACTAGCGGAATGGCTAAATCTTACCTTTATTGATAAGTTCTTGAAAGGAATATGCAGCTCACATGGTGTCCGCTGAGTGATGTCATCAACGGGACAGGTCGATTCGTCCAGTGTTTGCATGGCGTCCATGCTCTGCGATCCTACCTGCCCCGTTGAGGCGCAGCTGCTACGGTTTCCTGACGGGCTCACCATTGCAGGAGGAATGGTCGGCTGGGGATCATGGGACCGATGTGCGGCCATGCGTTCATCAACCTTCCTTGCCACCTCCTCTTGCATGTTGAGTTCGTAGCTCGATACCCGGAACTCTAGGTCTGCAATCTTCGCCTCGGTATCTCTCTTGCTCCTCATCCGACTCCTGTACGTGTGGATGTCCTCCTTGAAACCAATCTTCCAAGGAATCACCCCTTTCCCTCGTGTTCGTCCTGGATGCTCTGGAGTCTGCAGGGCGAGTGTCAGCTCGTCCCTATCTCTGTCGGGTCGGAACGTGCCCTGAGAGGAGGCTTCCACTGCATCTGTTAGTCGTTGCGCAGCCTCTCGTATCTGAACGCCGAATACCAGTGAGCCATCAGCTGGGTTGAGCGTTCCACCGTGAGCATAGTACCAGAACTTCGATCGTTCCGGCCAATTGGCTGTTGCCGGTTCGATACCCCTCTCAATCAAGCTAGCCTCCATCTCCTCCCACTTCGGCATCGCGACGCTATAGCCTCCTGACCCCAAGTGGTGATGGTACTTCTTCTTGGCGGCATTTTCTTTGTTTCTTTCCATCATCGCCTGCCCTTGTTCACCTGTCTTATATGCAACGAACTCGTCCCAGTGATCCCTTAGCTTTGGGAATGTGTCGAAGTTCGGTGTCTGCCCCTTCAGTATATACTTCTTGTACAGATCTCCCTTGAAGTTCTGAAACTGTTCTGCCATTTTCTTCAGAGTCCACCTTTTCACTTTGTCCTCTGTACCCGCAGGAAGGGTGAATGTCTCGAGCATTGTGGTCCACAGCATCTCTTTCTCCGAATCTGGGACAAAGCTCTCATGATCTCCTCGTGCCCTTGTTCTTCGCCAGTACACCGTACTGACAGGCACGTTATCCCGCACAACCCAACCGCTGTGACGTACATAGTTCTTGGCGGCTTCGGCCGGGGCACTAGGACGTCCATCTTCTTCCACTTCCGTTATGATGTGCCGACCCTCAAGCTTCTTCGCTGCACCTCGTTGCCCGCGTGCCCTCTTCTGTCCAACGGAGGGTTGACTACCACTAGCCTCCTCCTCCTGGTTCCCCTCCACATCCCTTTCCACGTGCCCCTGCTGGTTCCCCTCCGCATCCCTCTCCACGTTCCCTTCCTCGTTCAAGTACTGGTTTGGATCCTCGTTCCCCTCTTCTTCATTCCAGTACTGGCTGCTTCCCTCCGCGATTGTATCGTACAATATCTGTTCCTCATCGCGGTCAGCCATCTGTTGATACAAGAAACATCTGCTAAGTCACGAGACATTTATGTTTTAACAATCTAAGTCATGTATGCTAAGTGTAAATGTCGTACATTAGAACCCTACACAACCTTACGTGCTAAGTCTAGGTGACGTATATTATACAACCCTAGCTAGTAAATAATTATATACTAAGTCTAATTACAAATAAAGTAATCTTATATTAAAACTCAAATAATATTACATGCTAAGACTAAAATAGTCATGTATGCTAAGTGTTTCGTGCATATATGCTAAGTCTAATTAAGACAACAATAGTCAATTGCTACTTGTCGCACCATTTCCGTAGTAAATAATTATATACTAAGTCTAATCTCAAATAAAGTAATCTTATATTAAAACTCAAATAATATTAATTACATGCTAAGACTAAAATAGTCATGTCTGCTAAGTGTTTCGTGCGTATATGCTAAGTGTAATTAAGACTACAATAGTCAATTGCTACTTGTCGCACCACTTCCGTAGTCAATAATTATATACTAAGTCTAATTACAAATAAAGTAATCTTATATTAAAACTCAAATAATATTACATGCTAAGACTAAAATAGTCATGTATGCTAAGTGTTTCGTGCGTATATGCTAAGTCTAATTAAGACTACAATAGTCAATTGCTACTTGTCGCACCACTTCCGTAGTCAATAATTACATACTAAGTCTAATTACAAATAAAGTAATCTTATATTAAAACTCAAATAATATTAGAACACTACACAATCTTATATGATAAGTCTAATTACAGGTCTAATAATCTTAATTAATTGCATTACAAATATAACAATCATTTATATTATTACGTCACTTGCCTGCTCCAATTCCTTCTAGGGCTAGCTCTTCCACTCAGGCTTGACGGACGACTCCGACAACACGTCTTTTCTGCAAGATACAAAAAGATGTATTAGGATAAATGAGAAGTAACATATACATATATATATATATACATATATATATATATACATATATATATATATATTGCATTTCACGTTAACGTTCGTCCTCGTTCGTTCGCTCGTTCACGTTCCCTAGCTCGTTCACGTTCGTTCCCTCGTTCTCACTTGTCTTCGTTCGATCGTTCTCGTTCTCGTTCACGTTCTCGCGGCAACATACATTGACGTGTTCGTTCTCGCTCTCGTTCGTTCGATCGTTCTCGTTCTCGTTCACGTTCTCACGGCAACGTACGTTGACGTGTTCGTTCTCGCTTCTCGTTCGTTCGATCGTTCTCGTTCTCGTTCGTTAATGGCGGTGTGGCGGCATCGGGGCGGCGGTTGGCGCCGTGGCGACGGCGGCGGCGTGGCGACGGCGTGGCGACGGCGGCGGCGTGGCGACGGCGTGGCGACGGCGGCGTGGCGACGGCGGCGGCGTACGTGGTGACGGCGTGGCGACGGTGGCGTGGCGACGGCGGCGGCGGCGGCGTGGCGTTGCGGGGCCGTGGCGGCATCGGGGCGGCGGTTGGTGCCGTGGCGACGGCGGCGGCGTGGCGACGGCGGCGGCGTGGCGACGGCGTGGCGACGGCGGCGTGGCGACGGCGGCGGCGTGGTGACGGCGTGGCGACGGTGGCGTGGCGACGGCGGCGGCGGCGGCGTGGCGTTGCGGGGCCGTGGCGGCGGCGGCGTGGCGTGGCGGCGGCGACGGAGAGAGACGGAGAGAGATCGAGCTGAGATCGGAGAGATCGAGAGAGGGAGATCTGGCGGCGGCGGCTCTCACCCCAGAGATGCGGCGGCAGCGGAGGAGGCGGAGGCGGCGGCGAGGACGACGAGCTCGAGACGACGGCGAGATACGGCGGCGTCGGCGCGGGGATTTGCCCTAGGCAGTGGCGGCGAAGGAGAGAGGCCGAGAGAGATCGATCGGCCGAAAACGTCTAAGTGTTGGTGAAGAAGACGAGGGCGCACCGGGAATATATATACCCCCGGATCTTTACTCCCGGTTGTTCTCAACAACCGGGACTAAAGATATCTTTAGTCCCGGTTGTTGAGAACAACCGGGAGAAAATAAAAGATATTTACTCCCGGTTGTTGAGAACAACCGGGACTAAAGATATCTTTAGTCCCGGTTGTTCTCAACAACCGGGAGTAAATATCTTTTCCCGCTATTTCGAAATTCTTTTTAAACCCGGTTAGGGTTAAGAACCGGGACTAAAGATTATAGCACTGCATATGATTTTCGCTTACATATGTGTTTATAAAATAGAAGTTAATGCATTAACATTATTTAAAGTACAAAGATTAATGACAATTAATTCGAAAAATTATTTTTGTCTGTAATAAATTAAGTGGATAAATCGTAATAAGCAAATATATGACTTATAATTAATAAAAATTCCAATATATATATATATACTTAGCATATATATGAATGATATTATTATATTGGTAAAAACTCTAATTAAGATATGTATGTACATACTGCATGATTTAAAATTAATAAAAATTGTAATCATCATATATACTTAGCGTAGGAATTATATTAAATTAAATGCTAAAAACTCTAATTAACATATGTAAATGCCACATGCATGATTTAAACCTTTTAAAAATTCGAATAGTCATATATAAGTAGCATATGAAAGATAGTAAATTAAATTGTGAAAAACTCTAATATATGAATGATAGTTTTAAAAATATATTAAATTTAATACTTTTAAAAATTCTCCAGTCAATTATAATTAGCATATGAATGATAGTAAATTAAATGTTAAAAACTCTAATTAACATATAAAATTGCCACTTGCGTGATTTAAAACTTTTAAAAATCCTCTAGTCAATTATAATTAGCATATGAATGCTAGTAAATTAAATGTTAAAAACTCTAATTAACGTACATATGAAATTGCCACCTGTGTGATTTAAAACTTTTAAAAATTGTAAGTATCACATATAACTAGCATATACATGATTTGAACTTGTTGAAACCTCTAATAATCGTGCGTAATTAACATATGCCATACATCAATTGATTTATATGGATAATCAATACATCCAAAATAGTTTACATCGTGTACACAATAATTACGGCATTACATCGGCGGTGACGGTTGACCGCACGTACTTTCTCCTCACTATTGTTCCCTCCTTGTGATCGCTGCGTGAGTAAGGGGTGTCTTCATTTGATAGGAGGATGCTAGGGTCAATCGTCACCGTGAAAGGGGGTTGCCCATCCAACTGATCGTAATCCTCGTCAGTCTTGTCCTCAACTCCGACGATTTTTCTTTTGCCTGGGAGAACCACTTGACGCTTAGGCTCATCAGGCCCTCTGCCCTTCTTTCCTTTGCTAGACATGTCCTTCACGAAAAAGACTTGCGTTACATCATTGGCAAGGACAAAAGGTTCGTCCGAGTATCCAACCTTGTTAAGGTCAACAGTTGTCATCCCACTGTCATCAATCATTACGCCTCCACCAGTCAACCTAACCCATTGGCACCGGAACAGAGGAACCTTGAGAGGACCATAGTCAAGTTCCCATATGTCCTCGATGGCACCGTAATACGTGGCAGTTGTTCCATCGTGTCCCATGGCATCGACACGAACAGCGCTGTTTTGGTTCGTGCTCTTCATGTCTTGGGCTCTCGTGTAGAATGTGTACCCATTGATCTCATATCCCTGGAATGTCGCGATCGACCCAGACGGTCCCCTCGCCAGGAAGGCAAGTTGTTGGTTGATCGACTCGTTACCCATGAGATGTTGTCGTAGCCACGCGGGGAAAGTATCAATGTGATGCCGTGTAATCCATACATCGGACTTACCGATGTTCCTGGCGCGAACTAGAGCCAAGTGCTCCTCGATGTAAGGAGCTACCAATGAAGAGTGTTGCAGAACAGTGAAATGGGCTTTACGGAATAAATTGTTGTCTACCGTCATAATTGCTTTCCTTCCGAGAGTTCCCTTTCCCCGTAGTCTCCCTTCATGGCGTGATTCCGGTACCCCGATTGGGCGAAGGTCTTCGATAAATTCTACGCAAAATTCGATGACCTCCTCTGTTCCATAACCCTTGGCGATGCTTGCCTCTGGACGAGCACGGTTACGAACATACTTCTTCAGAACGCCCATGTACCTCTCGAAAGGAAACATGTTGTGTAGGTACATAGGCCCGAGAATACGGATCTCTTTCACAAGGTGACAAAGCAGATGTGTCATTATATTGAAAAATGAAGGTGGAAATATCAACTCAAAACTGACGAGACATTGCACCACTTCATTCTGAAGGGCATCTAATCTATCCGGATCGATGACCTTCTGCGAAATTGCGTTCATGAATGCACATAGCTTTGTTATTGTTGCCCGGACATTGTCTGGAAGGATACCCCTTATTACAACTGGTAGCAGTTGTGTCATCAACACGTGACAGTCATGAGACTTTAGGTTTGTGAACTTCTTCTCCTTCGTGCTTATTATTCGCTTGATATTCGTGGAGTATCCAGACGGTACCTTTATGCTCTCCAAGCATTCAAACATACTTTCCTTCTCTGCCTTGCTAAGAGTGTAGCTGGCTGGACTCAAGTAATGGCTTCCTTTCTCCTTTGGTTCCGGGTGAAGGTCGCCGCGTTGTTCCATATGCTTCAGATCATTACGTGCTTCCAGTGTATCTTTCGACTTTCCGTATACACCTAGGAAGCCAAGAAGGTTTACGCAAAGGTTCTTAGTGAGGTGCATCACGTCGATTGCGTGGCGTACGTCCAAGAATTCCCAATATGGTAACTCCCAAAATATAGAGTTCTTTTTCCACATCGCCGCGTGACCATCTTCGCTCTCTATATGCTGGCTTCCAGGCCCCTTTCCGAACACTACTTTAAGATCTTTAACCATAGCAAACACTGTTTTCCCGCTGCGATGTTTAGGCTTCGTACGGTGGTCGGCCTTATGTTCGAAGTGCTTGCCTTTCTTCCGTACCGGGTGGTTTGCTGCAAGGAATCGACGATGACCCATGTATACAACCTTCCTACAGTGCTTAAGATACGTACTTTCTGTTTCATCCATACAGTGAGTGCAAGCCTTGTACCCCTTGTTGGACTGTCCGGATAGGTTGCTAAGTGCAGGCCAATCGTTGATGGTTACGAACAGCAGCGCTCGTAGGTTAAACTCCTCCTGTTTGTCCTCGTCCCACACGGGGACACCTTCCTTCTTCCACAACTGTTTAAGATCCTCGACCAGTGGTCTTAGGTACACGTCGATGTCGTTACCAGGTTGCTTGGGGCCTTGAATAATAATCGGCATCATTATGTACTTCCTCTTCATGCATAGCCAGGGGGGGAGGTTGTAGATACACATCGTAACGGGCCAAGTGCTATGGCCGCTGCTCATCTCTCCAAAAGGATTCATGCCATCCGTACTCAAACCAAACCGTATGTTTCGTGCGTCCTTTCCAAATTCTTTAAATTTTCTGTCGATGTTTCGCCACTGCGAACCATCGGCGGGGTGTCTCAGCATCCCGTCCTGTTGACGCTCTTCAGCGTGCCATCGCAACATTCTAGCATTCCCCTTGTTCCTGAACAAACGCCTTAGCCGTGGTATTATAGGGAAATACCACATCACCTTAGCAGGAATTCTCTTCTTTGTTAGCTGCCCGTCAACTTCTCCTGGATCGTCCCGTCTAATCTTGTATCGTAGTGCTTTGCAAACAGGGCATGCTTCTAGGTTCTCGTACTCCTCACCGCGATATAGGATACAATCGTTCGGACATGCGTGAATCTTATGAACTTCCAGTCCTAACGGGCAGACTATCTTCTTAGCCTCGTACGTTGTCTCGGGCAATTTGTTTCCCCCCGGAAGAATGTTCTTGACGAGTTTCAATAAATCGCCAAATGCCTTGTCACTAACCCCATTTTTTGCCTTCCATTGCAACAACTCCAGAGTGGTATCCAACTTTTTGTGCCCCTGCTCGCAACCTGGGTACAACGAAGTTCTGTGGTCCTCCAACATCTTGTCCAATTTATGGGCCTCCTTTTCACTTTCGCAGTCCTCCCTGGCGTCCTGCAACATTTGACCAAGATCATCCGCAACGTCGTTACCATCAGCAGCTATTTCCTCCTCGCCCGTTTGATTTCCTTCAAATCCAACAAATTGAGCAAAGTCCGGAATATTGTCGTCTTCCACTTCATCTTCTTCCATTTCAACACCTTGCTCTCCGTGGGATGTCCAACAATTATAGCTTGGCATGAACCCCGACTCAAACAAGTGGAAATGAATAGTCCTGGATGCAGAATACTCCTTCTGATTCTTACACTTATTGCATGGACAACAAATAAAACCCCTTTTCCTGTTAGCTTCGGCCACTCTCAAAAAATAGTGCACGCCGTCAATGAACTCTTTGGACCGCCGGTCAGCGTACATCCATTGCCGATCCATCTACATGAGTCAAAAAAACCGTACACAAATAATTATTCTTACAATAATGACAGTCATACAATAATTATAAGATATCTTTATTCATACAAAAATCATAAAATATTACACCAAATAATTCTTAAAAACTATTTGTTAAGTAATAAACTAATTTTAATGTGTTTTACTTCTTTTAATTTTCATTTTAGTTTGTTTTCTATTATTTAAGATTAACTTTCACTAGAGTTTTCCTTCTCAACTATTTTATAAAACCTTGTTTAGCAAATGAACTAAATTTCTATATATTCTTTCTTCCCCACACACATTTTCTCTCTCATCAACTTACAACTACATTTTGGAGACAAAAAAAGTGTGCAAAACATAGGTGCAAATGTAGTATGACAAAAAAAAACATTGGAGGATGAAGTTGCAAACCTTTTAGGCACCTCCGATTTGTATGTAATCACCAAAATAAATTCAATAGAAATTTTGGCATGACCTCCCCTCTTTTTTGAAGAAATTTTGAAGCTTGCTCGGGCAGCTGGAGGAGGAAGAAGACATATATATAGGGGTGGGACTTTAGTCCCGGTTGGTAGCACAAACCGGGGCTAAAGATCACCGGGATCTTTAGTCCCGGTTGGTATTACCAACCGGGACTAAAGTTAGCATCTTTAGTCCCGGTTGGTGTTATCAACCGGGACTAAAGATACCGGGAGGGCCTGACAGACCCTGACAGCATTCGAACCGGGACTAAAGATCATCTTTAGTCCCGGTTGGTAATACAAACCGGGACTAAAGATCAAATATGCCCGTTACCCTTTTGAACCGGGACTAAAGAACATCTTTAGCCCCGGTTTTTATTGCATCCGGGACTACTGTGGAAATCGGCCGACCGACGAAAGATGGTTTCTCCACCAGTGAAGACAGCCAACTCATGAGTCCATAAGCTTTGCAAAAAAGGGCAGGCAGGGCCAGCTAGTTAATTAGCCAGCAAGACTAATTAGGGTGACAGAGTATCATGAAGATTTGCTTTACTTAGCTAATTATTCCACATCTTCATGAACCTCGTCAGTCATCACACCTTCCTTTCCAAAAACGAAACTCAGAAAAACAATAAAGGAAACCGCATTAGCTAGCAACCTAATTAAATTAGAAGCTAACCTATAGCTTACGACAAACACAGCTGAATTAATCAATTAATTTGCAGCATTATGATGGGGCATCCTCTCATGCACGCGTCGGCCATCGATACGATGAAGGTTTTGATATGTTTATCATGGCACATTAACAAATGAGGACGAGGTAGACGAAAGCTAAAAAAGGGATTAATTGATTGATCCTGGAAGACCCTGCCTGCATCGTGCAGCCTCCAAACGCGCCCTGTACTTGTTTAACTATATATTTTTTTTATTTTATGTCCTCTCTTGGAATACTTTCTTAAGGAAGAAGTTGTAGTGCATCAGGGCTAGCTACCTAGCTAGCTAACCAGCCTTGATTAGAGAAATAGAGCTACCTGTAAAGAGCACTCTAAGGAGATTAGCACAAGATTAGAGATAGATAGAGAGCTTGGCTTGAAAGATAGCCGAGGTTGTTGCTGCTGCTAATTGTTATTTCTGCGTAGATCTGTAAGAGGGAAAAGGAGGAGGAGATCGAAGGGGAAGATGGGGAGAGGGAAGATAGAGATAAAGAGGATCGACAACGCGACGAGCCGACAGGTGACATTCTCGAAGCGGCGGAGCGGGCTGTTCAAGAAGGCGAGGGAGCTCTCCATCCTCTGCGATGCCGAGGTCGGCCTCCTCGTCTTCTCCAGCACCAGCCGTCTCTATGACTTTGCCAGCTCCAGGTATTTGTTTTTTTTCTTTGCTTCACTCCCACATTAGTTAGCTTAATTAGGATCTAAGCTCCTAATTAGATCTGCTAATTACGGGGTTAAGCATGTCTTGGAAGTTAGAACGCTTTGGTTGACTTTAGTTTAGGGCAGTGATGATGTGCAAGTAGCAGAGATACCTCGTACCAACTTGGTACATGATGCGTTTGCTTTGGAGAGATCTGTACGGTGATTGGACCACTTAGATTCTTACTCTGAAATCGACTTTACTGGTTTGATTTAAGTAATTTTTGGATGGTTCTGCGCGATCAATAGACCATTCCAACCCTTGAATGAGGAGAATCCTCAAACAGAACGTGCTAAAATTTCCTCAAAATCAATGGAAACTATCATAGATAAGATTGAGTCATAGCTAGGTGCATGTCTTTGTATGATAGGATTTAAATTCTGATGTCCAATAATATTACACATGTGTAATATACGTGTGTTTTTAATAGAAATATGATCAAAGATTTATCACTATTCTCAGTACTTTCAAATTGAATTTAGTGCGATAATGGACTTGTCGTTAACTACAATGTATAAGGATTCGTACAATATTCAAAATTTCCATCTCTTGGTGAATGAGAATGAAATGAAAGAACGCTTGTTTTTTTTTTCTTCCTCCCTCACTAGCTACTCAATGAATCAACCTGGTGGTAGAGAGATACATGTAGCTAGGACAACAGCTTTATCAAGATCTTTACTTTATGTCCCTCAACAATTGTCGAAGTCTATTATGTTATCGTACAAAAGAATATGATTAATTCTACATTGTTCATCCTGGCTTATTAAACTACATATAGTAAGATATTATGTATCATCTATAGATACGTTGTTTTCTGAAACTTAAAAATAGGTTTCAAAGTAAATCCAAAGGGGAAAAAAAGTTACTCCTTTTGTCTCAAAATATAGCAATTTGAAACTGGATGGGACACATTATCCGGGACACATTATCCAACGAATCTATACAAGGAGCTAGGACATATCAGGAGACAACTGTATTGTTTGCCATGCTATTCACAACGATACTCCTATGTAACAAGATTAATTAATGGATTTTTCTTGAAAGGGGGTGGGCGAGCAACTCTGATAGAATTTAAATCTTGATGCTCATGATTACTCACATATGGGTGCACGTTTAATTTAGTGAAGTTATGGATTCATCGCTACTCCTATATAGTATCTATCTCTTGCCCGTGTGTTCAAGCACGTTTCTTATATAACGTGTGATATACGTATATATCAGTGTGCGTCCTCCACATGATCGGAAAAATAAAGGCTTTAATTTTTTAAAAAAAATGTTATCAAAATGTTCATAATAAAATAAACAACCATGATCTACGAATAACCTAATTACCTAATAATAATAAACAACAACGAATAGTTTTGGTGCTAGGCCCAGCCCAGCCGTACATGACAAATAGGAAAATATGGATAGAACCATCGTGTCATGGCCATGGCAGGTTGGCTTGCTTTGTGTTCAGAAAGTATTCAGTCCGGATGCATAGAAATATTTGCATATCCAAACATCCCGTTCAATCATCCACTGAAGTATGCAACTAATTATGCATTATGTTGACAACGCCTGAAGCTTAATCTTCCAAGTGTTTTGGATGCTTGGATCCTCGTAACAGCACGGTTATAACTTGAGGCATGTCTTGTAGTGCCTTCAAAACCATCTTTTACCATTGTCACTGCTTTTTCTCCATACAAATAGCTCAAGATTCGTAGAAAACAACAAACTAAATAGGAAAAGGATGACAAATTAGGAGAACAGTGTCTAGTTTTAAGATAACAGGAAGTTTTAAGATAACAGGAAATTAAGCAGTAAGAACCAATTAACTCAAAACACTCCACACTTAATTCTTTGTGTTGACCTTACAGTTATCTATCCACGTGGATTACTTGTCAAAGAACTAGGCCTTCATTAAAAGTTTGCATTTGTCATCTTACATACTGATGCCCATGTACTACAAAATAAGCTTGCAGGAGCTATATGATAGCATTCAACACTACTGTGGCATGTGTTGACATGTGTTCTAATGGGATCTTGATTTTTTTTTTCAACCAGCATGAAATCCATAATTGAGAGATACAATGAGACGAAAGAAGATCCCCATCAAACCATGAACGCAAGTTCTGAGGCAAAGGTATGAATATAAAAACTTCCTATTTGTTGCTTGTGGCTAATTTCCTCTTAGAAATAGTTGGATGATCACATACTTATATGCACAAACAAGTTCAAGTACGAGAAATGAAAGAAAATTAGGTGCACAACAAATCCTGCCCAATCCCGATGCCTAAGACTAAGAGTTACTCCCACCCTTTGATCTTGTACTCCAATTCTTTCTTGCCAGTTGAAAAATTGGGCCCAAATCAAAATAGATGTGCTAGTTACTCAGTATTCACATGAAATTCTGAGTTACACGCAATTCATATAAAAGAAATGGTTGAAATAAACAAGCCACAGATCATAATCACAAATTAGTTTTGCTGATAAGAGTTGCCACTTAGTTATTTGACTTGCTTTCACTAATTCAGTTAAGCAGGCATGTTCTCTATCTGACTGAGCCAATGAACCGTCAATGGGTGAATTTACATAGTATAGGCATCCAGCCCATATCTACTTCAATATCCGTATCCAATAAGGGAGTAAATCACTAGCTCCAAGTCTAGCTGTTCACTGTAGTACTGGATAGTAACAGATCAAAGCTCTACATTGCTTTCAAGATTGGATAGCATAACTCCACTATATTTTGACCCCTAACATTACTTACCCAACCGTCTAGTGAGATAAGAATGTCCAACTTAAATCAGGGACCAAAATGAGGACAAATGAACTATAAAAGAAAACAAGAGTAAATTGCATTGTATGTCCTGAACCTTGCATTACTGGTTCAAGTGTATGAACATTGATACTAGGAATATATGTCCTCAGACTTGTTTAAAGTGGTTAAAGTAGGGATATCTGTTGATTCTAGGTATCTGTACTGTATGTGAGTTGCTAAAAACAGGAGTAGATGGTTTTTAGTTCCCCTGAATGACAACGTGGTTGTACATCATTCCCACTGGCTGAGAACCACATCTCAGTTTACCTATATCTGATCAGATGGGTGCAGCTGTGACAGCTTTGCAATCAACGCCTGTCAAATAATTTTCTGCTGAAACAAGCCACACTGCTATGTTGTGTCAGAATATTCCACCAGGCATAGGATGCGGCTAATTTGGTCAAAGATGGGGAAGAGTGAAGAAGATGAGAGGAGAATTCGATGGGGAAGAGTGAAGATGAGAGGAGAGAAACGGATGTAGTCTGTCAGTCAAAAGCACTTGTGACCCGTTGACTTGTTTGTATCAATCAAACAAGATTAGGGGCCAAAAAGCCCAAACTATCTAGTTTCAATGTTCAGGGATTTACTTGAACCACTGGTGCAAATTCTCTTCTAGTATTCTGATAAATAAAACGCCAGATAGATTGACATACACTACGTTGTCTGTAACATCCATTGGCATATAAAGTTATAAATAACGATCAGAGAAGACTACATGCACTTTGGCACTAATGACTAGATGACAATTTAGGGAACCCAGTATATAATAAAGGCTGACAAGGCTGCAATATATCATTATTTTAGCTGATTATCCTGATTGCTGCAACCAATAAGAGCACCCATCCACAGAACAGATAGCTTTTACATGAAAATGCTAGATATAGCTATATAAAGACACAATACTAGGATGCTATCGACAGGAATAATCGAGCGCATCTATCAGCATCCACTGTATGAACTGCCAAAGTGAATCCAACTCCAACATGAAGATTCTTTGAGTTGTATTCAGCCATAAAAGGACACTGGTGGTCACAACCTATAAACTACTGAATAAACTCCAGAAAGAACTCAAAAATTAATTTCTGGATTAACTTAGGATTATGTACATCATAACTAAAAACTACACAATACCAGGAAAGCAACAAACAATCAGATCTAGCATACAGAAATTCAGGCACCAATTAGAACAGAAAGCAATTTATTTACCAGTGGTAGCTGTTTTTGGTGGGGAGTATATGGTAGAAGGCGTAACTTGACAATCGGATTCTTCTGACTCGTCATGATGATAAATGAGAGCTTGTTGAAGGTGAATCATCTCCTATATCACTGATTAAATGCTAACATTATTCCAATGAAAGAACTGGTGAAATAGCTCCAACATATGGACATATCTTCCAATGAAAGATATGTCCATATGACACGAATTCACCTGCCAAATATGTGTCTACCTGCAAGTTTTTGCATTTGTAAAAAAAAATGCATTTGTCATTCCTTAGGGGAAGTGGCATTTTCAAGGCTAATTTTAAAAAAAAAATAGTATCAAAATTGTTCTGCAATAGAGATGCTAGCATGAATTAGGATGAGCAAATGCGAATTATTTTATTTGCGGGCTTGTGGCATAAGTACCATGTGCTGCTCTACAACTACCCAACAATTATTGTAGCTAAACTAAACAATAAACATGTCATTGAAAGTTGGATCTGTTGTATGCCTGTAAAACATAAATTAATACAACATATTGTGAAATCAAAGGTATATCGAGAGGTATTTCATAATATTTTGGGCAATCTTTTTGCCCCACTTAACTTTCTGACTGAAACAAAAGCTGTTTGGTTCTTTACCCTACCAAATCTTTGCTAGTGCCAAATTTTTGGCATGTTTTGGCACTACCAATTCTTTGGTAGGGTAGAGATGCATGGTACATATTTGAATTGCTACCAATATAAAGCCAAATATTGATGATATAGAGAAGAAAGTTCTAGATTAGTGCCAAATTGTTAATGGGCATTACCAATGATTTGGCTTTAATCCAACCATACAATATCTTCAAGATACCAATAGATTGGTAAGGTCATGTTTTGGCTTCAATCCAAAATGGGCCATTTTGGATCGATGCCAAAATGTGCCCTACCAATTGTTTGGCAGTTCAAATAGTAGTTTGATTGGTTTGGATTAGAGCCAAAGTATTGGCAATACCCATAGCTAATTTGGTAGCATTCTAGAACTTTCTTCACTATAACAAGCATATTGGTAGCAAATGGTACCAAACCAAACACATTATATGAATTCTACCCTACCAAATAATTGGTAGTGTCAAAATTTACCTAGATTTTGGCACTACCATTGAATTGGTAGGGTAGAGAACCAACACGTTCCAGTGACCTTTTTTTCTTAACTCATTGCAGTTACTGTTATGGAGCATATGTACCAAGTAGGTTACAATTGTTGGATTGGATATGTTGATCTCAACCTAAGATTGTTACTATCACCAGGGTTTACGATTCCAACGAAATAAAATCGGATTTCACAAAATTTCGACATTCCGACGAGGCTCGAAAGTAGAAACCGTCTAAGATTTCGAGGACTTTGATCCAAATTCAAATTTGAATTGATAAAAAAAGAAAAAAACAAATAAAATCCTATAAATACTATGATATTCATAGAACCTATTGGGATATAAATATTCAAAAAAAAATGATGTATTGTGTGTATTTACTTAAACTTACATCAGGAAAGAAAAGAATAAAGAATTAAAAAAAGGAAAACACTTACATGGGCCAGATTGCATGTACTAGGCCCAGTTAGTAGTTGGTCCAAATTACAGATTACAGATCGAAATTTCGATGATTTCGATCGGAATTTTGCCAAAACCGACCGGTTTTCGAGAACTTGTCAACAAACTCAGGGAATTTGTATTCAAATTTTGGTTTATGAAATTTGTTCGGAATTTACCGGTTTTCCACCTGATTTCGCGAAATTCTGAATTCCGCCAGTGCCCGAAACGAAAGGGTCTGTCGTAATCGTAAACCCTGCCAATTACAAGTTACTATTGGACATTTTAAACTTGATTCTATACTATTATTAAGAAACAATGTACAATTAAAAAAAACAAAGGAAAACAAAAGGATGGTTTGGATCACTGCAAAATATTTATCATAAAGTGGTACCTTGGCCCCCATGAGACTTAGGGTTTGGATGGATTAGGGTTTTGTCAAAACTTTAACCATAAAATCGAAGATTATGGCCACAAGGCCAACAATTCACAAGCCATAACACGGGGGGTTTTCTGCTACTTCAACCCCCACTCAATGTTTTATTTAATTTACTGTGCAAAGATTTCCGTGTTCTATCATCTTAATTCATTCCATAGAGAAGTGGGAGTATTTTTGTATGCTTTTGTGAAATAGCTGAAAATAGCAAGTGAATACAAGCACCCAACAAGAAAGCTTGAAAAGAATAGTTCTCATCAGGGTTTACGATTTACGATTCCGACAAGCCCTTCCATTTCGGGCACTGGCGGAATTCAGAATTTCGCGAAATCCGGTGGAAAACCGGTATATTCCGAACAAATTTCATAAACCAAAATTTGAATACAAATTCCCTAAGTTTGTTGACAAGTTCTTGAAAACCAGTCGTTTTGGCAAAATTCCGATCGAAATCATCAAAATTTCGATCTGTAATCTGTAATTTGGACCAACTACTAACTAGGCCTAGTACATGCAATCCGACCCATGTAAGTGTTTTTCTTTTTTTTAATTCTTTATTTTTTTTCTTTCCTGATATAAGTTTCAGTAAATACACACAATACATTTTTTTTTGAATATTTATATCCCAATAGGTTCTATGAATATCATAGTATTTATAAGATTTTATTTGTTTTTCTCTTTTTTTTATCAATTCAAATTTGAATTTGGATGAAACTTCTCGAAATCTCAGACGGTTTCTACTTTCGAACCTCGTCGGAATATCGAAATTTCGCGAAATCCAACCGGATTTCGTCGGAATCGTAAACCCTGGTTCTCATCACAAAAGATGGAAAAGAAAAAAAATTGATGTAATTAAGAAGAATATTATCAGAGTAGTTCATAAGATGAATATTCTAGTTAATTAAAGAAGGATGACAAATGATGTCAAAGGAACCACTACCGGTTTGACGATTCAAACATGTACCACCAGAAATTTAAAAAATAAAAACCCAAATACTCCCTCCAGTCAAATATAATTGATGTTGGGAGAGCTAAGTTTTGTCCTCCCAACGTCCAATATATTTGACTAGAGAATACTTAATTTCACTAATCTGAAATCCTTATGCATTTTCAGAACATGTAAACTCAAAAGTGTTGCTAGCTCATACTAATGTGTTTTTTTTTTTTGACTGGAAAGCTCATACTAATGTTGTTGCCACTTTCTACCTATGATAAATAGAAATTCATGAGCTGAAGAGAAGAACATAAGGCTGCAAGAAAAACCGTCCAGCTATACTAATTTAATGTTTTCATTTTACTAGCTTTGGCAACAGGAGGCAGCAAGCTTGAGGCAGCAACTGCATAACTTGCAAGAATATCATCGGTATGATCTTCAGCCAACCTACAATAAATCATAAATGTGCATGAGTTCTATGAATTTGAATAATTGATAAATTGATAAAAGTAAATAAATAATGAGGACTGTGTCTTTCATTGTTTTCTAGTATGCTAGTGCATATGATTCACTTGAGAACCATTAAACAAGTTTTAGGTACCAAAAATTAAACAGAACATTAAAAAAAATAAATTGTCTCCGTATTATTCCCATCTCACTACTCATGTTCTCCCTATTCCTGAGATATTTGAGTGTATGTTCATATTTAACTCCACTTTCTCTTGGTTTTATACTCTTCCCAATTCTTGTGCCCACTCAAAATAAGCCTTATATTTTGAAAGAGGGGAGTACATGGTTTCACTATGAAACAACTATCAGTGTAACCATGAACTATAACTATACATTATGGCTCTCTAGGCATCTACTGTGCTATGCACCATATAAGACCAATATTACCAAAAACGAAATTTGGAGGTTTCGGTCGTGTCTTCAGGTATACAGACCGAGACTTATATAATGTCCTCAAGTCAAGCAATAAAAACAAAGAAACTCAAGTTGCACTAGTTGTTCCATAATCACTGATAGTAACACCCTTAGGACATGCTTTGCCTTTCCTATCACTCAAGATAGCAAATGGTTAATTAGTGGCACTGTTAACATATGGTATTGGATAAACAACCTTCAAACACACTAATAAGCAATTATCTGTTCCCATTTCTTACTTGATTAAAGTGGGTGTCCTTACAGACGAAATTGAATATAACGTGTTAGTTCAGTTAACCTGTATTATTTGATAATCAGGAGCTGAATAGATCACTTGAGATACTGACATAAGTTATATATGTTTGATGCTTCTCCCCATTTAGTAATACTCCTAGTACATGCTTAATTCTAAACTTGTCACCATAGATAGTTGATGCCTTGATGGCCAAATTAGTGGTGTTGCTAGCATACAATATTTGGACAAACAACCTTACAAAATACTGGAGTGAAAAGCAATGATATTGTCCATTTCACTTGATTAAAGTGGTGTCCTTGCACACAGAATTTTAGATAATATGGTTAGTTCAGTTAACCTGTATGATTTGATAATCAGATTCTGCAAAGATAAACTAAGAAGCATCTTATAAACTATATATACGTTTCTCAGCATCATGGTAGCAGGTGCCAGGACATTTGGGTTTTTGGTCATAGCAATTTAATTTCTAGGTCTAAATTCAGGTATATGAATATTTGCATCTAACGACATTAAAAACAGTGTGCGTGTAAAAAACTAAAAATTGAACAAAAGGTTTATAACAAGTGCGATAACATTTACTCCCTGTGCCCCCCCCCCCCCCCCCCCCCCCCCAAAAAAAAAAAAAAAAAAAAAAAGCTCCTAGCATCCCAATGTGGAGGTAAATGAGTTGGTCATTGGGTAGGTAAAGGGTATTGAAGGGATAAAATTTCTCAATTTGAGAATCGCTGGTAGGTAAGAAGGTAGGAACTGATTTATTTTGGGACAAAGTTTGAACTCTAGAAGTTGGTTTATTTTAGGATGAAGGGAGTAGCATTCAAATAATGACTGTGCATGACGTGATATTGCAGACAGTTGTTGGGACAACAGCTTTCTGGTCTGGATGTAGAAGACTTGCAAAATTTGGAAAGTAAGCTGGAGATGAGCTTAAAAAATATCCGTCTGAGGAAGGTTAAATTACAATTTGTTAACAGTCCATCCACTTCTAATTCTTCCTTGACATAATATCAATAACTACTTTGACTAACATTCACTTTACAGGACAATGTCATGATGGATCAAATTCAAGAATTAAGCAGGAAGGTTGTTACCACTTAGCACATTCACTCAACATTACTTATGTACACTAGTCTACTTGGTCCAAATCTTATTGGAGTGAGATAATTTGCTTGACACTGCACAAACTTCTCACTGAATTGTAGGGAAGCCTCATACATCAGGAAAACATGGAACTACACAAGAAAGTCAGCCTTGTCCATCAAGAAAACATCAATTTACAGAAAAAGGTTGAGGCATGCAGAAACATTTTGCCAAACAATGATGCAGATTCTACAAGTGATATTTTCTCAATTCACTTTTCTGGTGTATGCAAATTACAAAATGTCATTTTTTTTATTTATTTTAGCAGGTATATAAGACAAAGAGTAATGGGCATCCAACAGGTTCTACCATCCAGCACAGCTTTCTGATTACAGATAATGAAATTGGCCCTAATCTTGAGCTAAGTCTGCCAGAGAATGTAGAAAAGGAGTAGTCAGGAACACCAAATCCAGGGTGAGTTCTTGTTATTTTAAATTCAGATACCAAGACACACATTACAACACATTGTTAAAAGTTTATTCAAATTGCAGCAGACTTCAGCCCAAGTGAGGATGGCAAACGCTAAGATTAAGTGACTAATGGCATATTTTCTTTGGTGTCACTATAAAACCTCGAAGCTAAACTTCAAAGCATTACCCATGCAATATTTTCTGCATGAACAATTTATCAGTTTAGTTCAGTTTTTTGTTCAAGTTGCTGGGAACCCATTCAACCAGAACAGAGTTTATGTCATGTATTCTGCTGTTCTGAAGACTATGTAGTTCTTGTGGTTCAAAATAATGCAGGGCAGAGAGTGCACAGCACTTATTTGTATCGCGCCAAACATAGGCACTTGATCTTGTATTGATTTGAACTTGGTAGATGCATGTGGTTACTTTTGAAATGCAATGAAGCTGCTTGGAATATAAGGAAATTGCCGATGATCTAAAATGCTAAACAGCAGAATAATATCCAGTGATACATTAGAAGTTCACAAATGAGCCACCCACGTGACCAAGGATGCGGAATTGGGATAGTGGGTAACTTGGCACCCCCAATGATCTTACATATGGAGAATAAATATATAGAAAACGATTTTGCTATATTTCTGTTTTGGTCTGTTTTCAGTCGTAGTTCTACCGCTCGTTTTTGCCTTGAGCCTATGGCACCATGCATCTGGACGTTCATGCCAATATGATTAGGTTCACATGCAGCTTAGGTTCACCATGCATCTGGATGATTGAAATTGGTGCCCTTTTGCTACTTGTTTTGGATCCATCACCTTTTAATGTAAGTTTGCACTAGTACTTTCTAGTTATTGTATATATGTAAGTATTAGAGAAAATTACTGTGTAAGTTTTAAGTTACAGTGTAAGTTGTAATTTACAGTGTAAATATATGGACCAAGATATGGAATTTACGGTGTAAATAGTACATGCTAAAACATTTAACTATTTTTTTCATATGGTGCCATAAATATAGATAGTCCCTATAGAAAACATATAGAACTTACATTCTATATTCTGTTTCCAAGTACCATGAAGCTACTTCATATTAATTTTTTAACGTTAATACTACCTCTGGTCAAAATATTTGTTGTTTAGACCAAGATTTGATCAAACTTTGAAAATTCCAACCATCATTGGTTTCTTAAATGCTTAGTTTAAAAATAAAAGAAATTATATACATAAATTTGCCTCGAAAAGTACTATTGTAATATCATAAACTTATTAGATTTTATACATTTATTCTAACATAAAATTGGTTGTTGGAATTTTAAAATTTTGACCAAATCTTGTCCTAAACGACAAATACTTTTGACCGGGGGAGTATTAACTTAAAAGGGTTCCTCTTTCAAGTGCAGTTTAAATACGAGAAAAGTTGCTTATGCGCTTAGCTCAAAATTTGGTGTTCGTAACAGATCCTGGAATCAAGGCTGCCATTGAATAATCACCTCTCACAAGTCACAAGAACATTATTTTACCAACAGCTAAGTTATTATATAGCTACAGCAACTAGAACCATGTACGTCAACAAGAATGAACAAGAAAAATAGTTCCAACCAATAAGATTAATGCCTAAAACATATATTTGATTTTGGTTGCCTCACTGGTATGCGTGTATGGTGGTTTGTACTGATGCTGTAACTAGATAAATCTTTGCGCATTGATGTGGGGCATCGATATGTGCACTGTGGTTGCGATATGTGGATTGACAGTCGTCTCACAGAAAAGTTCCTAATCCTAGAGCAAGAAAATGGTTTGTGCGGGAAGAAATTACACATTTAGGGACCATCTGTGTGAAAACTTGACGATGTCGCTTCATGTGGTGGCTTCTTTATAGCAATAATCACGCTAAGTGGGTTCCATCTAGAAAGAACTAAAGGATCAATAAAATTATGAATACATGTCATTTCAGACTTTTCCAAGAGAACTTACAATTTCTTGCAAATTATGCAGTTGCCACCTCTAGCTTGCTGCCCCCAATTGCATATCTAATCAGAACAATTAAAAGGTTAGTTCCGTCATATATCAACTACAGCAAAAGTACATGTGATACTTTTAATGCTTGCTCGTGTCACAGACATAATTTTCTCTGCAAAAGTGGTTGACATGTTATCTGTTTAGTGTTATCCAGTAAGAATGCGCAGAATTTTTGGTTTGGTGATATGAGAATAGCATAAAAGCACCCTATAGATCTACCTCTAAGACATACCAAAGGAAATAACAGAGGGAAGAACTCAATCAAGTGCTTATTAGTCATATACAGCCAGTATTTTCAACTTCTCATAGGACAGGATGGCAGTGCAATTAACTAATTGGTTGGGAACATTCAAATCTATATCATGGCATGTGCAATGTAAAGAATATCATGATCAACCAGGAAAATTACGGATCAATCATCTAAAAAAATTTGAAAAATGCAATCAACTCTTTGGGATAATGGTATTCATACCCCGTAGTAAAGCTATATCTTCCAAAACAAATGCTAAAACACTTATTCACTTTAATACTATTGGTTCAAGAAGCCGCTAGGCGCTAGAGGGTCAGCAAGGCTGGCACCTAGCACCTAGATGTCAACTAGGCGGTGCCTACAGCCTAGAACAAACTTGACTATGGAGTTTCAAGCAGTTGGGAAGCATATGACATGAAAGAAGACAATATAACATTACATAGCAATATAGAGCCCCCAAGGCAGGGAAGCACCAAATTACAGTGGCTACCCAGTACCTAGCACCGACTTTTAGACCATTGTTTAATCCTATACTCATAAGATTTTCCATTGGTCAACTGACATCAAGAAAACAAAAATAGGACAGACGACACATGCAAAACAGCTAAAGCATGCAACCAGCCTGGCACAAGACTGCATGGGTGGAAAGCTACAGATGTTGGTAGTTCCATCACCTGTCGTGAGTAAGCCTGGAGGCCAGAGCATAGGGGCACAATAGCAATAAATCTACACGATGCAAGCAAAAGCGACTAAATTTTGCATCAAGGCATATCTTTTTTTTGCATCTAAGATATATTGAAACGAATATTAGCTAAAATTGTTAAATTTGTTCAGCCAAAATAAATAGGAAAAGAATATCTGAGCTACTCACAGCTAAGCTTATATGACCTTTTCAGACCCTACTGGTTCAGTGTCAATTATAGAATATATAATGAGAAATAGTCCGTGCATATGGAAATATAATGGTGCCCTAATGCTTTATTTAAACAACATAACCCCCTTCGCCTATGCACAATGAAAAAACAGAGTCCATTGGATAATGTGTGCGAGAAACTAGTATTTATTCAGCCAGCATGAATACAATGGCCTTTTATATTCCATGTTGTCTTGCACCACCTTTACCCACAACCTTCTGCTATGGAAAAAAGAAAAATCCAAGATATCTAGGACTCGATTTGTCCAACCAGCAAAGCTAACTGATCTGCAACAAAAACATTATATAGCCACCGCATACTCAGGTCTTCAAAACTTCCAACACCAACACTAGATGAATGAGTAAATGAAGCTCATTCGGTCTGAATGAGTAAACTGGGCATTCTGCTCAATTTCAATCGCATCCAGCATTGAAAAAAAAAAACCCACACAACGCATGCGCGGACTCCCCCCAACCCAACACACACACGCGAAGACACACGCCACGATGAGACGCGGAACCGATCTTCGTTAACCGACCCAACCCTAGCCCCTAACCAAGATCACATCCGCGGGGAGCTGAATTGAACGGGTTCGGAGGGGTGGGGGAGAGAGTGGCGGCGGGCTCACCTGATCCCCTCGTCCTCGTCCGTGGTCGGCTGGTCGCTGCGCGCGGCGGCTCCAGTAAAACCCTAGATCAGGCGGGCGGAGAAGAGGGGGCATCGCGCGGCGGGTAGCGGGGGCCGCACCGCACGGGACGACGACAACGAGTTTATCTATTATGCTCCCTCCGTCACTAATACTACCTCCGTTTCAGGTTATAAAACTTCCCAGCATCCTTCACATTCTCACATATACATATACATATATATATACATATATATATACATATACATATATATATATATATATATATACATATGTATATATATACATATATATATATATATGTATATATATATATATATGTATATGTATATATATATGTATATATATATGTATATGTATATATATATATTAATGAATCTAGGTACGCATATATGTTTAGATTCATTAACATATATATATGAACGTGGGTAATGCTATAAAGGCTTATAATATAAAACAGAGAAAGTATAAGTTATTAGGGATTTTGACATTTTACTGTTTGACCACTCGTCTTATTAAAAAAATTTAGAATTATTTTTTACTTACTTTATTATTAAAAGTACTTTAAGCATAACTTTTCGTTTTTTATATTTATATATTTATTTAAAATAAGACGAGTGGTAAAATATTACAAGCAAGATGTCAAAATCAGAACAGAGGGAGCAAGTGTCTCCGCGGCAGAGGACGAGCAAGACAGGCAGAGCAGCATAGACCAGAGAGCGTATAGCAAGCTAGCAACTCTCATAGGCTGTGTTCGGGATGTCCAGCACATACGACGAAACACTCGTTACCGTATAACTAATATAATATTAGTTTAAATTATTAAAAAAATGAGTTAATATGATTTTTAAAGCAACTTTCGTATTAAAAAACTTTTGCAAAAACACGTCGTTCAGTAGTTTGGAAAGCATGCACGTAAAAAATGAGAAGATAAGTTATGAAAGCATAGCCTCGATCACTGGAATAAAAGAGTAAATTATATTCACGTTAATAAATCACTTCCAAGTTATCTCAATCTCCTCTCCTCTCCTCCTCCTCCTCGAGACAACTTGTCTTGATGGCAGGTGGTCCTCTAGTTCAAATTGAAAGTTTTGGTAATAATGACTAGTCCTAAATGAAAATGTGTGCTGACACCTGGTTCATGGTGAAACTTAGGTAAGAACCCAACATATAATTTACTCTTTAAAAAATGATGCAACAATTTAGTTAAGAACTTGAGAATTGAACGTCGAAGGGAAACAACCTGGTAATGTGGATGCGTTCTAGTATAAGAACTTATCAAACTAGTATTTTGATACAATAACTTAGCTCAATATGTGCTATTTTAGTCCACGGGTGCTAGATGAGTTTTTCTTACGATGCCAATATGATATCATATAGCAATCGTGCGAATATTACTTTAAAATCTTGGATTTAACATATAAGAATTGCGTTCCTCATTCAATTTACACCAGCGGTCAGGATTTTTTTAAAAACCTTCTCAAATCTTATCTGAGATATACATTTTTTACATAGTAAAATTTAATTGACTTTTAGTGATTAGATTGAAAAAAATATATACTTTTACATATTTGTACAAGTACATTGACAAAATAAACACTTACAAACTAAATGTATATAAAAAGATGCTCAAAATAACTAAATTTGCATCCACATGTTAAGTTGGTGTATCGTGAGTACAATTTAGTCTAAATAGAAAAAAATGACGGTATCAATAAATACATTATTATATTATGGAGTAAAACTTTACATTAGACTATTGTTCGGTACCACTTGATTACAGCTGCACGATAGCAGCATACGTGTTTTACAGCAACCACTGCTACTAGAGCAATCTAAGTCGAACATGCCCACTATCACTTTGCTCAAAGTTTAAAAGTACATTAGATCAAGCTCAATATTTTCACTCAATATCATAAATCTTTGTATTCTGTTACACTTTGGATCGATATTGAGTTTAAACTATTAGGTCAACTTCAACCCCTCAAGCAAACATAGTCGTTGTTCTTCCTCACTGGTGTCTGTAATTCTCGCCACGTCATCGCTACAGGCAAGCACATGTATCTACAAAGTAAAGAGCAGTTGTGTTTGCTTACTGCAGCTAAGCAATAGCTCGAGCACCGAGTGCCGAAGGTTCGTAACAAGAGATTGCGACCCAAAAGCATGCCATGAGGAAAAAGTATTTGGAACACTTCCAACCCTTATAAAGATTTCCAACCATATTAGAACATCCCTAGCAATAGCCCATAGTTTAGAGCTCCTAAAAACTAAATAGGGGTTATCCAATTTCCTAAGGAATAATGCCTCAAACTTCAGCACTACTCTCATTTATTAGAACTATTTTGTTCTATTCTATTTCAACCCTGCCTTAAACTAGGGCCTACGGCGCAACACAGCCTAATCGGTGCAAGGGACATGAAGGAGGACAGAGAGAATGGTGGAGGTGCTTAGCTCGGGAGGCAGCCGAAGATGGCATTGTTGCACTCTTCATCCGCTAAGGTCTGCACAAACAGTGGTATTGGAGTTTGCAAGGTGTGGTAGAGGTTTGAGAGGGTGGGGAGGGTGGATGGTGTAGAAATAGCTAGCTAGAGAAGGACCGGTGGTGCAGGGATACCGACGGAGGACTTTTTAATTTTGCTCTCATTGTAGGTGTTTGCTATAACTTGTTTTTAGCTTTAACCCCTCAGAATTGTTTGGGGACTTAGGATTGTGTTTAAGGCCCTGTTTAGATCCCACCCAAAAATTTTTCACCCTGTCACATCTAACGTTTGAACACATGCATGAAGTATTAAATATAGGCTAAAAAATAACTAATTGCACATATTGCGACTACTTTGCAAGACAAATCTTTTAAGCCTAATTGCTCCATGATTCGACAATGTGGCGTTACAGTAAACATTTGCTAATTACGGATTAATTAGGCTGAATAAATTCGTCTCGCGGTTTACTAACGGATTCTGTAATTATTATTTTATTAATGCCGAACACCCCATGCGACACCCTATATAATACCTGATGTGACACGCCTAAAAAATGGAGATACTCTTTTAGGAATCTAGTCTAAAAGATAAATTTTAGGAATCCAGTCTAAAACCATCTCTCCAAGAGATGCCCAAAGATGGTCCCACTATTTACCTACACCTAAAACTAGAATCAATCTGAACCAATTTTGGACACCTCCACGCACTCCCAATTGATGAAATCACGGGAGGTTTTTGCCGCTCACGCCTTTTCTTCCCTTGTCACGCGTTATGACGAGATGGATGAACCCTGGAGTGGCCCTACCTGCCTCCTCGATGTGCCTTGCAGACTTGCCGACGCCCTCGCCGTGGGCTGCCGTAGCTGCTAGGCACGCGAAAGATCACCCTACTGCACAGCATAGCTGAGCCGCTAGTGCGTGATTGGTTGGCAATTCCCAGCGCCAATCTCCCTCTTACCGGAAAAATGGAAAGACATAAACGGTTGAAGCAGGATCTACTTGAGATGATGTGGCATATTTTAAAGTTATTGAAAACCAAATTTATGGGCACTCTTGTAGTAGAAAGTGATTTTTGGGCCCAATTTCTTTTGGGATGGTCCCAATCCAAGAATTTTATGAGTTAAATTTTAGGATGCTCTGGTAGACGGATAATTTGATGTGTTGCCATCGTCAGTCGACAAGGAAAAGCCAAGGGTGAAATGGACTTCTTTCCAATTCAATAACCGTCGAGGTAATAAGATCTTACTAACCGTCGAGGTAATAAAATTATGCTAGTGTAAACGCACCCCAATCGCGGCATTTAGGCCAATAATTAGCCTTTTCCTCAGCAGCCACGTGAGGTATGGTGTCTGATACTCTACATGCGGATGTGTGTCTGCTGGATACGCTTTACTACCGGAATCTTCTAATGTAGCCAATTCTTAATGATGCATTATTGCTAATAACATATTGGCAATGTTAAGACACTGCCTCTCTTCACACATCCCAAGACATATTCCCCCATCTAAATTATGTGCTAATATTCAATTACACACCTTTAAACAAAGTAGGTAGCTACTCATTTTGTCGATTTTTAATCAGATGGGTGTTAAAAACTACGTTACTAGTGCAGAATAAAACAGTTTGTGCCAGCACAGATGCAGCTCGCCGCCAAAGTTCACATGCTTTTAGCCACCGATAGTTTATACCATGGCTTTCTTTCATAATTTTCATAGTTTTTTAAAAATATCTTATATTCTTTGCACTCTCTGCTCGTTTAGATTATTAAATTTAACAAGTTGATACTGGTTTGAACATTCAGCACTGACCAGACATATAGATAGATAATTTGCTCTACTTTGATTCTTTGAACCTTTTTTGGAGTATATAAATAAATGCCAGTATAATTTGACTAGTGAAAAGTTGAAGTCGGCATCTAGTTTGGCTACTTCATACTTACAACTAAGCTCATGTGGCAGCAGTTGATTTCCTCCTTGACAAGTGGGTTAAGGTTTGGACCTCTTTTTCTTCTAAGATTATATGGTTGATTCGGACTTGTTGATATTTTAAGTTCGTGCCTAGTTTAGCTCAAAACACATTTTTTGGATTGGATAATTATTCAAAGACACTTTTTGTTGTAGTTGTCAAAATATTACTAGAGTGAATTGCATTTTTGGGGCATCTTTCACTGTTAAAGTAACTTTTGGCCAACTCTATATTTATTTTACTACCCTGACTCTATTCCTTAACCATCCATATCGTCTTCTCCAGGAAAGTATGGCTTGGTCGTAGGAGAGTTCGCTGATGCGTGGTGGCGATGTGCTTGATGTCGTTGGTGTGCTAAAGGAGAGTGATCGGAGTGTTCCAAATTGAAAAAAAAAAAACCTAGGCTAAAGGGAAAAAAAAACAGTACGGGGCAAATGCCTTGTAGCATTCAACCTAAAAAAGGTAAAAAAAATGTAAATGATGATCCAAAATAAAACTTTGGGAGAAAATATATGGTGCAAATTACATATCTAGTGTAAAACTACTGTAAGATTGAGAAGTAGAAGCCTGATATTTTTTTTACTCTCAGTAATCTGGTTAATTATAAGAGTAAAAATTTTACTCCAGGTGACATGGACAAATATCATACGTCTATTTCTCGATCCCATGGTAGTTTTCAGATTTACACTACATATATGGTTTATATTATATATTTTCCTAAACTTTGGTAATAAAAATTGACCCAAGTTACAACTCACTCATATTACTATAGTTACTAAAAAATAGTCCTAAGTAACTACTCCATATTTGAGAGAGAGGAGTTCAAGCAATGGATGCTCTAACAAAGTCTTTTTTTTCCCTTTCCTTTATAGATTTATCAGTGGCTAATGCGATAGTGAGATTCTCAATAAAAATCTAGGAAGGCTTATTTGTCGGGTTGACGATGGTTTGGTCAAACTGCCATGGTTCATAATTTTCATAAAAACTTTATATATATAAATTTCTTAAAAAAACATTTCAAATTTATATTTCAACTTTATAATATATAGTTAGGGTGAGTTTGAGGAGAAGGAGTTTGAGAAGATTGGGAAGATACGCAAAACGAGGTGAGCCATTAGCGCATGATTAATTGAGTATTAACTATTTTAAATTTTAAAAATAGATTAATATAATTTTTTAAAGCAACTTTCTTATAGAAAATTTTTATAAAAAATACACCGTTTAATAGTTTGGGAAGCGTGCGCGCGGAATACGATGGGGCTTTCTCACCCAATCCAACGAACGCACCCTTAGTTCGTTTGTACATTCGAATTATTATCACAAACTATACAGTTATTCATCCATTCAGCACAACACTCTCGGTACCTCTTTCAAGGACCGGGAAAATAATTTGGCTATTTTTCCATCGAACCAGGTTTTACCATGAATTAAACAATCCTATAGACTGTTAAGTGTTAACCACACAGCCATGAACACTATAACGTAGAGGACTTCCATTCACATAAATCTGAATAAGGCTAGATTAAGAACAAACTGTGTATAGGCAAATGCACAAGAAAATGGCCAACGAATGATGCGTTGGGCGTTGGCATTAGCTTGTCACTTGAAATGAGTTGAAATTTAGTTGTTTGTGGCTTAAAGAAAAAATATAATAGCGTCACATCCTTTAAAATCCAGAGGAATGAACAACTCGTGAAAACTTTACAAGGCATTTGTAGGAAACAAAGTCTAGAAATATAAGATTACAAAAACAAAGAAATGAAAACATGACATATGACCTCACAAAATTTAAATCCAAAATCCCTATGGAAGAGCCTATTCTATCTGAATTCCAAAGAAACCCATGTAAGGGTTGTGATCCTCTAAATGAGGCTTTATAATCAAGTGACTAGTTCATTTACATTGTGATTTCTACTGTCATTAAGCAGGAAAGTTCCACCGTATTGAAAGGTACAAATATCTGGTCATAATTCACACACGACTCTTTGGAGTATTTTCTCCATCAATTTTGTTGCAGTAACCTAATAAATTGAAATGTTACAAGTATACAGATCTACTTACTATTTTTTTAAGAATTTAATTTCCGTATTTTAAATAGCTGGTCCTTAATGTGGATCTTGATCATATGCCCTCCCATTAGATTAAAATTGAGGATTTACCCTCATGGTCCGCATGTCAATGCCCTCAGATAAACCCTACATGTCAGTGACAGAAGAATAAATCCTCAATTTTTGATAAAATGGGAGGGTATATGATCAAAATGTTCAAAGACATTATTAGTTAGAGGGGACAGAATAGTTTGCCCCGTAGGCCGACAATTATTTTTTGCCGAAGAGGTAAAACTTGCACAGGAGATCACTACAATCCGGAGCCTATTGCTCGTATAGCTCAGAATGGAAAATGATAAACGTCAAGAAAAATCAGGAGCCAGATACTTGTACTAATGCAAAACCCAGCAACAAAAGTTCTTGTGATTTTCTGATAATAGAGATAGTGTAATCGTACATGAGCAGATAATTTGCTCTAACAACCTCAGGTATATTTGTATTGAACATATGATGCCTACTAAAGATTTCCTGGAAGGTCTCTTGCAATTGGAGTCTCTTATTGTTGTGCTGGTTTCATGGTTTAGCAAACAAAGGCAGTAAGCTTGAGGCAGCAACTGCATAACTTGCGGCAAAATCATTGGCAAGATCATCATCCAACCTGAAGGAAGCACATCATATATAGGAATAATAATCAGCATGAAAATCATGATATAACTGTCTCCTCACCATTAAGTTGTTTGTACTGATATCTATAATAATTGTTACAGACTTAGACTATTTGCCATGTTTAGACCTTAGAGTACCATAGCGAAATGGCTGAGCTTATGTGATACTCAGGTGAAAAAGTTTTACTTCTGGATTCCGGTAGCTGTTTCAGTACGTATTGAGGGGGTGTTTAGATCTAGAGGTGTAAAGTTTTAGCGTGTCATATCGGATATTATATAGGGTGTCGCATGGGGTGTTTGGGCACTAATAAAAAAACTAATTACAAAATCCGTTAGTAAACCGCGAGACGAATTTATTAAGCCTAATTAATCCCGCATTGTCAAATCATGGAGCACTTAGGCTTAAAAGATTCATCTCAAAATTAGTCGCAATCTGTGCAATTAGTTATTTTTTTAGCCTATATTTAATACTTCATGCAGGTGTTCAAACGTTCGATGTGACAGGGTGTGGTGTGGGAACTAAACAGACCCTGAATGTCAATCAAGGACTAGTACAAGTAATATGTTCCTTTTACAGTATTAACGCTATGATTACTCTAATATTCCTTGGACGTCATTTACTAATGCTATTACATGCCAAGGTGTTATTATATCAAAGTGAATTCAGTTCCGGGAGATCTCATGCGTATACCCATTTCCACATGTCATACCATACCATGAGAGTGCCAGTTTGGTATGAGTGAGTTCATCCTATGGCGCTTTATATGTATTGGATAGGTTGTTTCATCATGTTTTTTTGTCTTGATGGTGAAAGTTCTCGCAAATGTGGAGGTCTAGCTTGAAGGTCATCACATCAGAACACTACTACTCACAAATACATGCATTATTTTAGTAACACAGCCTGTAAACTGAACACACAGATAACACATTCCACAGGGATAGGTAGGATCATATCTTAGGTGATGCAGATGTTCCCAACTTTCAAACAGTGAAATGACTAGATGACTCAAGAGATAAAAAAAATAGAAAAAAAAAGAGTCAAGGATAGAATTGGCATCAAATTTGTTTGTTATAAATTCTCTCTTGTTAATAATTCTTCTGGTTTCCTAGTTAACAAGAACAGCAAAAAATTAAGACAAGTAAACCTATCTTTTCCATAGGTTGTAAAGAAATCTTACAAGTTTCTCGCAAGTTATGCAGTTGCTGCCTCTAGCTTATTGCCCCTGGTTACAAAACCTACAAGAAGAACTAGTAAATGTTAGCACAATCAAGTGTCAAGTATTGTCAATAACAAATATAGTTTTGCTATGTTATTATTACTTTATTAGCCATCCGAAGTGGAAAATATGCATCACACACAATGGAGGCATCTCCAACTCTAAAACCCCCAGTGAGGTGACTTCACTTAAGGTTCCATATGCAGTATAGTGGCACCTTTGCTTTGTTGCATCTTGTAATATACTTATTTTTTATGATAGATGGTAATAAACTTGCTGAAGACATCTTTGGTAGATCAAGCGTACATGCATGTTAAGTGCACCTGATATGTAAATAATACCTGAACCAGCAAGATTTTTGGAAAGGAAAAGTAACGTTGGCATTTAGTATGAGATTCCCATGTATCAGAAAAAATCAAACTGGTACCACAGATCAAGCACACTATGTAATTTAACAAGATCTGTGCTGCCCCTTATATTCTATGTTCCACAAGGATCAATATTGACATGGAACAGTAAAGGAAAGCAGATCTAGGTGAACAAACCAAAATATGTGTTATATACTTGCTGTGCCAACCATTAGATCTAGGAGATTGACACAGCAAGCTTTTGAAAGCCATAGCTGCAAACCAGCAGTCATGCCAAGATCACAGATGGCTCGAAAGTAAACTTAACGTAATTAGTTTAATTAATTACCTGGATATATAGATCAGATCTCTACACCCACACCATAGTGATTGAGCTTGTTTACCCACAGCTTATCTTGACCTCTCATCACTTCTAACCCTAGAAGACTAGAACTGGAGCAGGAAGAATGCTGTGTTGGTGCAAAGAGGGGACGAGACCAGGTCTACTTTTATAACCGAATGGGCAGATATGAGGAGAGGAGGCAGCGGGGGGAAAAACAAGGAAGGGAACAGGGAACAATAGGATGCAATTATTAATTCCAATGTGTTTGAGTTTGCTGACAGGAAAAACTCCCACTTGCGTGGAGTAGCTTCACTCTGCTTGGATGCTGCCCAGTTTAAAATTAGTACAATCTTTTTAATTTGCACTGGCTTTGTGTACAGAGAAAAAAAATAAGCAAGAACTAATAATTAGCAGAAACAGGTACTGACAGACAGATAGATGGCTCTTATAAAAATATTTTTGTACCTGTACGTTAGGTATGATCTTGTGCGTGCAAAAACCTGAAGAAAAATCAAGTGGTTAAATAACCTCTTGGTTTTGTCGATGGACTTGTATCGTGTGCCAGGAGGATAGACTTATACTGTGATACTGGGTAATACCAAACTATATTGTTTGGCTGTGGCTTATTGGGGCTGACTAAATCAGACATATTTCTAACTGGACAGGGTGAGGTCATATAAATATCATTATAAAGCCAACAATCACCAGTCATGGTTAATAGTAGTAACAGGTGTTGGAACATGGTAAATTGATAATAACAAATTCACATGCATAAGACATGTACCTATACTGTGTACTTGGCTGCATTTGTTTACTCTTGCTATTTGGGCTGGCTGCAGCTTCGCTGAAGCTGCGTGCGAGGGACACCATGGTGCCGAATCTTTTCACCTATTGGATTCTGCTCATCATGCTGCCCTTAAACAGGGCGCACCATCCCATGCTGTGCTTTTCATCACGAGCATTTGGATCTCAATCAGCTTCATTAGAAAAGGAAAACAGTGATTACAGTAGTTCACAAATGACAATTTGACTCGTCAAAGTCCAATGGTGCAGCTACAGCTAATGTGCATACTTCATTAATGCTGCTGATGAGGCACTACATTGATTTTTTTTATTAGGTTGTCCCTTCCTAATGCATGAGAGCTTGCCATGCCGATCAAAAGTTGAAACGGCAAATTTCGTACTCTTAAATTTAATTTCAATCTAGCAGGAGAGTTATTCAAATCATGCACCTGACAGAATGGATGGTAATAGTTGCAAGATCGAATCACAGAAAACCAAGCAATCCAAATGACAAGCGAATAAATCTGAATCAGCAGTAGAATATAAACTCACAAGATTAATGTGCATCTGCCAATTCACCATAGTAATTACATTAATCCAGAAAGAGCATCTATTACCACAGTTGTAGCATTGCATGAGCTCCAGATCTTAGTTCCATTCTATCAGCCTTCAAAACCCAATTAAATACTTGCGATGATGTCCCTCCCACCAGTGAACTAATATCTCATTTACATCATCAGGATGTCTTCAACATGAACCATAAACTGAATTTATGAAGAAAGCAGATCACAGGAACCTAAAAGCATGCTCCCATCTTTTTCTGAAAGAAAACAATTGTACATTGTTATACTGTCAAGGAAAAAAGAAGTAAGAGGATATCAGTCTACTGGTGTGCATCATTATCTCAGTGCATTTGCTTTACATAGATTCAGATAACCAGATCATTGCTTCAACAAGTTCCCAAGATCAAAACATATGTGGTTTTCGTGAATGTTGCTTGATTGGGTTATATGAAACATCACCAAAATGGAATCACTGGACAAACAAACAGGCGAACTGGCAGCCGTTTCCTATGGCTTTTCAATCTGTCAGACTCAGCTCCAGAAAGTTGAATCATATATAATTTTGTCCTTCATCAACTTGATACCATAGTTGAATGCATGATCCAATGCAATTGTTGTGAGTAATGCTTTACTTTTAACTTTTGACAAGTTGTTAGTAGAAATATAGGTAGACAAATTGCTGATAATTAGCATTTTGAACTGAGACAGCAACAACAGCAGGCTAAACAATTAATATAATTTTCTGCACCCACGTCAGGTTCCTGATGCAAATGTCTAAGGGTGTCCTAATACAGGGGCAACAGTTGATGGTACGAATTTTTAATGGTGCATTATTGGTGATGTGAGAGAGTGTTTGATACTCCCAAAACATTCCATGCCTTCACCTTTCTTTAAGCAAAGAAGGAAAGCTTTTCGACATATGTTAACAATAGGACTTAACTTTAGAGGACATATATTATTGCACATTTGTATCAAGTAGTTGATGGTTATGAAGTGCTGAAAGATTTTTCGCGATTTGGGAAATTAGTTGGGCTAGTTATGATGATTAGAAATCTTTTGGACAGAACACTCCCAACTGCAAAAGATACACGCATTACGATTTATCTTTGCGAGACCTTTTCTTGGGATGAATTGAAGGAACGAACCAGACCACATTTCTTTTCAATTACTCTAAATTATATGATGCACAAAAAGGCGCATAACTTGAAAAAATTAACAAGTGAACAAAAAATCATAGCTAAGCCTCCTAGTTTTAAAGCTAATGTGGCCAACAGCTAATGAACTGTCATTAAGTCGGCGATTTAGCACATAATAAACAACAAGTCTCCCATCGTCCCTATGCATTCAGCTCACGTAGTGGGATATTTACTCCAATTTAGTATTCCCAGTCTCTCAAAACCGGCGCCGCAGTTGCTCAGCTGCGCCGTCCGGTGTCGGCAAAGCATTTTAAATTCAGTAAGTTAGCTTTGAATCAGCACTCGCGGTGGGCAGCATCCTAACCCCAAATGTGCATCAAACTATCAAAAAAGTAGAACAGATAAGAACTACGAAAACGAATACCTTAATCCCTCGTCACCGAAAGCCACGGAGAGGGTGTACCGGGAGGCCGGGGCAGCGCCGTCGTGGTTGACGAGGTCGAACAGCGCGATTCTCTAGGTGGGAACAGTGCCGCGGCGCGCGAATCGGTGGCGGCGACAGCTTCGCCACTGGCGGCTGGTCGGCCGCTGCTCCTCTATCCAGCGGGCGCCCCCATCGAGCGGGTGGGGTGGGGCGAGACCTGGTCATCGCCGGAGTGGGCTAGGGTTTAGGCCGCGGTATTTGCTGGAAGCCTACTCGCCGCCGGCGTCGTCCGCCGCCGTCGCCGACGAAGACAGGGAACGTCTTTGAAAGAGGCTTCCAGCCCATTTTTGTGCCGACTGGTCAGAAGATGGGCCGGAAGGCTTACAAACGAAACGATATAGCCCATTCACATAAGAAATAAGTCTAGTTCACGTCCCTCAAACTTTATGTAACGTCAATACCGGAAATCTTAAAACCGGGTCAAATTAGGTCATACTCCTATAACACTATGGGTATGTGGTTTTGCCGGCATGATATCCTAGTCAGTAAGAATAAAATAGAAAAACCATATGAGGGTCACATGTAAATGGCCTCCTCTACTTTCCCTCCCTTCATTTCTTCTCTTCCTCTCATCTCCTACTCTTCCCCAGGAGTTCACCGCTGGGGTGGTGGCCGGTAAGCCCGTCAACGGGAGGAGGCAGTGGCAGTGTGAGGTCAGCGACAAGGAGCTCCGGTAATCCGCGGCGGGCTCCCCTTCTTCTCCCATGAATCATCCTCCGCAATAACTTTTATAGCTCGCCAGTGCCAGCAGGGCGAAGAGTTGCAACCACGTGGAGGTGATGATGGTGTACGTCTACAGTGACAGCTTGGGAACCTCCTGTCGACAGGCCACGGGTAGCAACCGCCTCCGGCCCCTAGCCTCCGCTAACCCCCCCCCCCTCCCTGCCCGACCTAGTTCGTTGACATTGATGGAAGCAAGAAGGTCATGGATCATGCAAGCGCCATCCATGATGAAGAGTTGAGTAGAGCCAAGGCTGTGGGGGGTGGGGGGCCGTAGGTTGTCGTCAAGGTTTCCCTTACCGTCGAAAACTGTGCTGTTAGCACGATAACCGTGCTTACCGCAGGGGTACGATGATGGTTACCGTCAATAGGGTTTTATGGAATTTTGACCAAATTCAACATTTCCAAAAAAAAAGCATGAATGTAGTTCTTGTTTTTTTTTAAAAAAAAAGGTAGATGGTGAAGATTTTTTTTGAAAAAGAGTAAAATAAAATCATATTTGAGGGCAAAATGAATAATAGTTTAGAAAATGAAAAAAAATAAAAAAAGGTATTGGGCCTTAAGTTGTACCATGCAACCGGCTCAATAGAGGAGAAAATATCTCCATAATATAGAAAAAGTCATGCCCGTTTTCTGTATTTTACATCCAAAAGTTAGGTTTACAAGTATCCTATATATTCTTCTAATTATCCCTAATTTCTACTTTTAGGTGGTTTTTCAATTTTTTTAGCATTATTCTATTCGGCTACACAACTCACGGTTACCGCGCAAATATCGTGGTTACCGTGTCAAACCGTGTGATAACCGCAACCAAACCGCGAAACCATCAATTTTTTTTAATTCAAATGTTTGCCGCCGAAATTAACACGGTTTTCAGCGGTTACCACAGTAACCGCCTTATAGCAGGGGTGCGATAACCCCCCTCCAAACGATAAGGGAAACCCTGGTCACAAGCACGTAGTAAGGTGGCATTCTTGGCAATGGCGCCATGGCGGCACTAGAGAGCAAAGTAGTAGTGGCATACCAAACTATGGTGTTGGAATGAGTTAGGAGTAGATCAGGCGCTCGGTCCACGCGTTGACGACGTGGCCGTTCTAGCAGAGGTTTCCTTCCATCTCATCCTAACTCGCGGCGCCTCCGTTGACGCCTTCCACCAACGACGAGGAGCGGCAGCGCGGAACTGGGACGAGGATGGCTCCACGGAGCAGAGGGGGCGAGGAGCAGCGGTGTGGACCGGTTTCCGCCGACACCTTCCACCGACGATGGGGAGCAGGGAAGAGGAGCGGCAGCGTGGAGCAGCGGCGACGAGGAGAGGCGGTGTGGAGCACGCTTCCCATCTTCCTCGATGACCGATGCCTTCCACCGCGCGCCGTCTCCCTTCGGAATTGTGCTCAGGGCACGCAACCATTCCTCGTCGCCGCACTGTTTGATTTTGCCACCTAGCTCCTTTTCCACCCGCCGCTGCCGCTCCATCTCTTGCCGCCGCCGCCGCTCAGCCCCAGCTATGTGAGAAGGAGAGAGAAGGAAGAGAGAGGGAGGAGGAAGAAGGAAGGAGAAGATGATTATGCGGGCCCCACATGTTAGTGGGTCCCATAACTTTTTTTTACATGACAAATGGGTCTCATATTTTTTTAATTCTAATGTCACATAAGCGCTATGTCAATGTCATGTTGGATGAATACCATGTTAACACCGCCACGTCAACGAAACTATCCTCCAAATTCCAAAACAGTCGAGGGAATCAAATTGCACTGGTTTTAATAATTGGGGGTTGAGAGATCTGCTATTGTAAATGAGTCAGATTCGGCTGCTAGTTAAGAAAATCGAAGTGGAATTATCCTATATATCTATAAAGTTTATCCCCACTAAGTATAGTTAATGCTAATTCTCTCTTCTCTCATGAAACCACATCACCTTAATTATTTTTAGCCTTTGGATTATTCATCAAGGGTGTAAATTGCTTCTTTTCACATCACCTCAATTTATTTTAGTATTTGGATGATTCATCAAGGCGGTAAGATAATATCTTGGGCAGTTATGTATCTAGGACCTTTGACGCAAATTGATGCGGTTCTTGCAAATTGCATCTCTTTCTCCTAAAAGGCACACCATACAACCCAATCATTTATAACTTTTGGATAATTGATAAAGGTATAAAAATATATAAAACATGAAAAAAAATTGTATAGTAGGTAAGAAAGAAAATTTTAGAACTCATATATATATTATATTATCACACAATTCTCCCGCAGCAACGCGCGTGGTACCCATCTTGTTTATTTATCCAGTTATTAGCTTTTTCCTCGGCCTTACTACTTTTAGCCCAATCCACGGGGATATCATGCGCCAAATTGTAGATTTTTTTCATTTTTAAATTTTTATTTTTTAATATTTATAGAAAAATTATACCGGTGAAAATATTTACAGAAATAAACCCTGCCGCTCTCGGGGAGGGTGGCAGGGTGACTTGTGTGACCAGGTATTGGAGGCTGCTGAGCGGGCATGCGAATTTTGCATGCGGCGAAAATTGCATATGACCTCAGCGCAAAATACACACATGGCACCATATGCCACGTCACCTTAATATTTCTATTTTTGTAAATATTTTCACCGGTATAATATTTCTGTGAATATTAAAAAATAAAAATGAAAAAAAACTCCCAAATTGTAGCCCTGAACTTGAACGGGAAGTCAAATTTACAAACCATCCTTTTATGTCCACTAGCTAGGTCAACTGGTGGCCCATACGGTATTCTCGGCCCACCTATATATATGGACCTAATCTAGCCCGTCTTCATGGTGGACCATCTGTATTTTGGTCCAACCGGAACTTTCGGTCCATTAATATTTATGGGCCGCAAAGATCTCTGCGGGGCCAGAAGTGAACCTAAACTAGCCCACGAATTTCGTGGGTCGTTGCGTTCTTCCCTGACCAGGTTGATAATAAGGATTTCAGCAATCCTACGCAGCTTAGAGAGGTTAATGTTTGTAAAAAAAACAGGGCTCTATTTCATATGCAGAATTTTTTATAACACAATTTGTTTGATATTAAGCTGATTTCTCAAACACTGAACAATAAGTTTTGAAATTATGCCCCCCGCACTGACTTGTGAAATAAACGCATAGCTAACCTCTAATTAAAAAGCTAATGTAGAAGCCAAAACCTTGTGCCAAGAGGAAATTACTGCAAAATGCAAATCAGCAAATACAGAAAAACTATGCAGCTAACTTTGGTAGATGCAAATGTTACGGAATATTATCTCCCGGGGAGATAAGATCTTTTTTTTTTGGACTAATCCAAACGGAGTAGAGGTAAGATCTATCTCCTCCTTCCTAAGACCCCTATATATATAAGGGCAGGGCGAGACATCTAAGATTGGCTGGCTTGTACTCCAAATGAAATCTATAATAAAGAGAGAGCCCCACCCTATATCTGTGTTCACTGTCTACTTCTGCAATGTTCTTGAGGGCAAAGGGATGAGCGCGGATGTTCTATGTCATCTCACGCCTCTACTGCTGTGGGAGGGACAGGGAACGAATCCGATGATCCACTAATAGACGCGTTGGTTTACTGCAGTAAATTCCAGAGTTCAATGTCATCGTCCTAGTCTCATAACACCTGTTATTCAGAAGACTTCCTGGTCATATTTTTACCTGCAGATTAATTACTAACAATGGTGCAACATTTAACTAAGAACGGAGTCACAAGCTCATGTAATTATGTAGCAAAAGGAAAACAATTGGTTTCAGATAAACTTCTCAAACGTTCTACTGCAACAACATAGAGGTTGCGCATATACAGGCATACAGCATACAACTATATACTCAGGTTGCACACATACAGGCATTCAGCATAGATAGAAGTGACACCGTACTTTACCAAATCTTCCAAGATAGATGGAGGCATTCTGGGTAAATTATACTTCTATTTGTCAAGCAACATGCAAATCCAAAAACAATCAGTGTGAGGTCCTCTGTTTGACCAATTCTTTGTTCATTCCACCAATATTTTTCATTTACCATACTAAATATGAAATTATGATACTTTCTAGGACGCCAAAGAGCTATATTATTAAATTATACCAACTTAAAGTAACCAGAATATGTAGTCCCTAGAACCTTCCCAAAAGATTCAGATTGGAAACTATGTTTCTGATTTCCATTTTTCAAGAACATAACGATTTAGATATGGATGATAAGCAAGAATAACATTACAACACACACATCATTTCTAAAACAAAACATTTTGATGGAAGCTGGCACCATACATAGGTTTGTCCTCTTTTCCTAAAGAACTACTTAATGTGATCAAGCATGGGGAAGCAAAAAGTAACTCACACTCTCCAATCAACATCTCTGGACTGCATGTTCTTGTACAATGCAGGGTGGCTGAACAAGTCATCAGCTCAGGAATATCACCAGTTGCGGAGCCAGGAATTGACTACCCTGGACAGGCCGCCACAGGTGCCCGGGCTCCGCCGCATGCATCAAGTGACCAGTAATACTTAATTAGCGTCACTTTGCCACATGCAGCGCAGTGAGCAGTACTTAGTTATCATCATAGGTTCAGGCGTTGAGCCGCGTGCAGTTAAGTACTAATAATAGGTACTCCCTCCATTTCAAATTACTTGTAGTTCTAGCTTTGTCCTAAATCAAGCACTTTTATCTTTGATCATCAGTTTCTAGAAATTCGTGTAGTTTAACAACATGTGAATTGTATATTATAAAAACATTTCTCATGGTGCATCTTAAAAACATTAATTTTATGATGTTGAACTATATGAATTTCTAGAAATTGTTGGTCAAAGATACAAATGTTTGACTTAGGACAAACCTTGGAACAACAAGTAATTTGACATGTTTAATCAACTAGTTCTAATGGAGATCAGAATGTCAGATCAGTGGATCAGCAACGTAAATTAGCAAAGCAAATACTTACATCATCATATGTCTGCAATATGAAGGCAAGGTGACCTAACTGTCCAGCATTCATCATCTTTTTTTTTCCTTTTTAAGATAATACAAGCCCTATATAATTTCTATTTAAGATAATACACGGCCATCATTTCATCAATATAATTTTGTACATCGGTTTTCCTTGTAAATTAGAACTCAACAACTGTAATTTTTTGCTTATGCCTATGATAAATGGTCTATGTAGTTATATGGGTTTATGTGTACTTCTTATCTATCATTAGGCTTGCTTAGGCTAAAAAAAATTCTAAATCCACGACTGAATATCACCAAAGCTAGGACAGCGGTCGATTTTTTTTTTAAATGCTACAATTATCAACTCATTTCTAGTAGGCAGCCAAGCAGTTTGAGACATAGGAGGAGCCAATATCCGATTCTCTGAACTAAACACTGCACGTGATTTGGTATCAAAAGCATTGGGATGAGATGAGTATGAAAAACAAACAACTGAATCAAGTTATGCGTCCTGATTACTGATATGTTATCTCATATATCTTGCTAACCTACATAAGAGAATGAATAAGACAACTATGCAGCATGGCATTGCTAGTCTAATATGGCGTCTTAAACTAGTTCAACCATGCCATCATGGTACTCAGAATCAAATAATTATCGTATCATGCCTTCAGATTTACATATATAAAAACTAATATTAGTCCTTTTGCGGCAAAATTTGAGGCAGTACTGTTCACCGCTGAGTGTTCCTTGCCTCAAATAATATTTTCAGTGTATATAACATCTGAGAGAATAAACTAAGAGCAAAACCACTAGAGACCGCTTAGCTAAATGTGGCATAGCAATTTATGTATTCTTAGGTTAGCAAGAACTATCACTGTGCTCCCTCATCGTAACATCTTACTTCCTTACGATTCTCCAAGATGCAAGTTATAATTCCCCTCTCACAACAACTATCTACGAACTATTTGGCAGGCAGACTTTGCCCCGCATCTGGCCAGTACCACAAGACTACCACTACATGTAAAGAAATCAACCTCCCAAATCCTGAGTTCCTGAAACGACTTCCAGAGTCACTTAAGAACAAAATCCCCAAATTTCACAGGCAGGGGGTCACATTCAGTTCCATAAATTTTTACCAGATCGGCAACCAAATTGCCACTAAACCATGGCAAAGGGAGCTAAATTGTAGCACGAATTCCTCACAAGCGTGCAGCGTACAACATTTATTCAGCCAAGGCCACACATCTCGCACATCAACAAGTGACGCTAAAACGAGATCATCAGGAAAAAGAAAAAAAAGATGTAAACGCTTGCAGCAGCAGAGAGAGAGAGAGAGAACGCAGCGAATCGATAAAGTTTCTCACTACAGCTTGTACTTGTAGCGGGCGACCTCGGAGTCGTTGGGGAAGAAGCCCATGAGGCGGCCGGCGGAGTTCTGGTAGGCGTACATGAACCCTCCCATGACCCCGATGAGCCCTCCCGTCACCATCGATGGCCCGCGGATCCCCGGCTTGATCCCTGCAAAGGACGCGCGGAATTGAGGCCTCCTCCTCCCAGGGGTGGAACGTAGAGAGGGGTGGGGGGAGGACGTACCGGAGAGGTAGCCGACGGTGACGGAGACGGCGGAGATGGTGGAGAGGCGGAGGTAGTCGAGCGCGGAGAAATTGCCGACGACCTTGGTGAAGGGCGGGTTCCGGTCCACCACCGGGTACTCCGGCTTCACCGACGCGGTGATGTCGGTGTTCATCTCGCCGCGCGGCGGCTGCGGGTTGCTTCCCCCCCTCTTGGCGGTGGCGGCGGCGGCGGCGGCGGCGAGGCGGAGACGGCGAGATTTGGTCGTGGGGATGAGCTGCAGCTGCGGTGCGTGGTGTGGCCTCCTTGGAAGCTGGAAAGTAGCGGCGGCTAAATGGGCCGGGCCAAAACAGTAAAATGGGTCTAGCCCAGAAACTGCCCGGCCCAAATAAAAGAAGCGACTTGGAGTGACGCCCCGAATTTTTTTCATTTTTAGATTTTTTTTAAAAAATATTTACAGAAGTAATCTATCGGCCAAAAAAATTGCAAAAATAGACCCTGCCGCCCACCTTTGGAGCGGCAAGCTGACGTGGCAAACGGGGAAGGGACGGGCGGTGACGGAGGGAGGGTTTTTTTGCAGGAAAGCCCTTGCCGCCCTCTGTTGGGGCGGCAAGGGGCCTGAATGCAAAAAAAACCAGTCGGGGCCGGCATTTTGCAGGCGGCCCCTTGCCGCCCTCTGGCCGGGCGGCAGGCCTCGCTGCCTATAAAAGGCCTGCCGCCCAGCTCCCAGCCCTCATTCCTCCCCTCTCAAATCCAGTGAAAAAAAAGAAGAAAGGGGAGGAGAAGAGAAGAAGGGGCGAAGCCCTACCGGATTCAGACGCCGATTTCAGGTAATATTCATAGATCCTATATGTGACTATTGAGTTAAATAGTGTGTATTTTTTAAAACTTTGTTTGAATAAATGCATTATATTTTTAGGGTTTTAGTTGTACTAATCTAGAAGTGCGTATTGCAGATATCGGTAACTACGTAGATCTGCTAGTTTGGAATCAATACTTTACCGTTGCATTGGCATACACAAGAAGATATTACGTTGTAGATGTTTATTGCATGAAAGAGTAATATAATCTAGTTATTTCGTTGACAGATATGTCGAACAAACAAATATTCCAAGTTTACCATGGCCCAGGAAACATCCGTTACGGGTCAACTGGGGTAGATCTGTCAGATTTTATTGTATCAGAAAAGGGGAATTGATAGACCGGCTGAGAGGAGTGTACCTTCTATAAAAGGATGGTTAATGAGGGGCTTGAGAGTTGATCCACAGACAAGTGACATAACAATCAATGTTATAGTAAGTTGGGCAACTAAGGGTTTTTATTGGGAACTAATACCAGTTCAAAACTCTCGAGTGTGGAGATGGTATGTGAAAAATGCATTGCAACGCGGGTGGCCTCTAGCTATGGTTCTGTTTGTTCACCCGAAGGATCCAGGTGTGCAGATGAACATGGATGATGGCGAGGGACCAAGTGCTGAAGTAAATGAGACTTCTGTGGAGGAGGTCAACGCACGAGAGGACAGGGGCGTAGTAGCTCCAGTGGGCATTCAACCAGGTAGAGTGGCCGACGAGGGGGAGACTGTGGTGCCATTGTGGATGAAATGGAGAGGGAGGATTCTGACAACGAGCGTGTAGAGGAAGGTGATTCGTCAGATGATGAGACGGATATTAATCCAGCAGAATGGGCTAGTGAGGATTTTTCTGGGCTGGTCGTCTCTGAAAAGGATAGTGTGAGATGGGAGTACAAAGAAAATGAGGTTATTCAAGGAGCGATTTATAGTAGAGCAGAAGATATGAAGGAGGCGGTAAAACATTTTGCAGTGTCACTTCATAGAGAGTTTTGGGTTGCCAAGTCCAATCGGTCGCAATATGAAGTTCGGTGTGTTAAGGAAAAAGATGGTTGTCCTTGGAGAGTGCACGCATATAAGGGGAAATGGAAGGATTATTGGACAGTGTCAGTCGTTACCAAGCATACATGTTTTCTACCTGGTGTTCAGAAATACCACAGGAACATTACATGTGCATTTGTTGCATCTGAGATGTATGCGCATGTCATCGATAATCTCACATATAAACCAAGGTCAATAATCCGACACATCGAAGAGACATACAAGTATACTATTAGCTATGCCAAGGCCTGGAGGGCCAAACAGAAAATAATAGAGATGAGATTTGGAACTTACGAAGCCTAGTATGACAATTTGCCACGCCTGCTTGGTATTATCGAGGAAAGAAACCCTAGGAGCTCTTACGAAGTGAAGAAATTCCCCTCAATTGAACATCCTGGCAAGAGTGTGCTGCAAAGGGCGTTCTTAGCTCTACATGCATGCAAGATGGCATTCGTGAACTGTCGTCCTGTTCTCTGCATTGATGGGACATTCTTGACAGGAAAGTATCGGGGCCAGATACTAACAGCAATAGGGGTAGATGGGAACAATCAGGTATTGCCCTTGGCATTTGCTTTTGTTGAGAGTGAGAATACCGATAGCTGGTACTGGTTTCTGAAATTGGTTAAAACAAAAGTTGTTGGTATGAGGCCAAATGTGTGCCTGATACATGATAGGCACGCTGGCATTCTGCGAGCGATAGAAGAGTTACAGTTTGGGAGTATGGAATGAGGATACCCTGGTGAGTGGGAAGATGTACAGAGTAGGTGGTGCATGCATCATATGGGAGCTAATTTCTTCAAGCAATTCAAGAACAAGGAGCTCATGAACATGTTTAAGAGGCTATGCAATCAAAACCAGGAGAAAAAAATCAATGAGCTTTGGAAGAGATTAGATGAGTTGACAGCCAAATGCAGTGATCAGCGTGCAGCGGCTCCATCGACTGCCGATGCTGACCCTCCTCAAGCTCTTGGACCTCTCCCAACGGATAGTCCAACATTGGTTAGAAGAACTAGATTGGAGATTCGGAAATTTTCTCAGTGGATTCTGCATGAACCAAAAGAGAAATAGGCCAAGGCGTATGACACAGGTGGTGCTAGATATGGAATAATGACAACAAATTTGGCAGAAGTTTACAACTGGGTGATGCGCGGTGTCCGTGGACTGCCACTAGTTGGCATAGTGGAGTTCATTTTACATGGGACATGCAGGTATTTTAGGGATCGGTTCCAGGCAGTTCTTCCCTCTATGCCGAACAACAGCATTTTGTTTGGAACTTTCATGCAAAAAAAGCTAGAGGAGTTGCGTAAAAAGGCCATGAAACATCGAGCTCTAGTGCAAGGTACCCAACAGCACAGGTTTGAGATACTATGTCAAGATAAGGCATGCAGGGGTATCTACCGCAAGAGAGTGAAGCAGGAGTGTATTCTCAAAGCCGACAGCACATGTCATTGCTCTTGTGCAAAGCAGAAGCTGCTCCACAGGCCATGCACCCATATCATTGCTGCCGCAGCGGAGTGTGGCATACCAGATGCAGTATATGTGTCACAGTAGTTCAGTAAGCAAGCAATATATCATACATGGAGCGGCGAGATTTATGGGTTCGGCATAGCTGGGGAGTTCACAGAGACTAACGATGAAGTACTCAATATTCCTGACCCATCGAAGCTCCGAGACAAGGCTGGAAGGAGGAAGACTCGTCGCATCCGCAACGATATGGACGAGTCGGAGGCTGGCAGGGTGAAGCGTTGCAGCAAATGCGATGAACGTGGGCACACCTACAAGCATTGTCCTAAAGACAAGGAGAAACCAAGTGCGGCGGAGGCAGGACTATCAGGATCAGCAGCAGATGGAGCTCGCCCTACGGGTGAAGGCACTACCTCCACTCGACCACGTCCTAGGCGTCGTCGTGCCACGTCTGGCTACGTGGTGTAGTTCTTATGTTCTATGTTGGCATGTGGCTTTGCTTGTAATTTGTTTCGAACTTATCGATGTGTTTATGTTTCGTCATGTAATGTCAGACTTCGGCATGTCATGTCTTTAGGTCTCGTGATGTAACGTCAGACTAAGGCACCTAGTGTCTTTAGGTATGCTGATGTAATGTCGGACTTCGATACATAATGTTATGTTATGTTATGTTATATTATCGAACTCTACATATATGTTAAATTGCACGTCATCGTTATGTACCCTTAGTAACGTTTGCTATATTTAAATAGCCTGTACTCTTGTTGTACATAATTATTCTCATGATTTTATTACGATTTCATAATTTTACAAGTTATCTTTTGTTTTACATTACTACTTTTTGAATTGTTCTAACACGAAACACTATATTTTTCAGAGATGGCACGTCAGGATACACCTCAGTTGTTGGACCCGGCGATAGATCACCGACACCGGTCTCACCTTACTGCGGTGCAGGGGGCTCAGCTTGGGACGTTCCGGGCACGGACGTGCGGTGAGCTACTTACGGTTCACGACTCCTTTGTCGAGAGGTACGAACAGTGTATTACTATAAATTAGTTGTGATGTAATAATTTTTATAATGACATATTAATTTGTTATTGCAGGCTGCGTGAGGCCGGCCTCCTACCGATGTGTCGGCTGGTGGAGGCTACCGCCGGCGACGCGGACCCGGCCAGACGATGGACTGTGGACCGGTCCCTCCTAGCAGCTTTGGTCGACCGATGGAGGCCAGAGACGCACACTTTTCACTTGCCGTGCGGTGAGGTAGCCCCTACCCTACAGGACGTATCGTACTTGTTGGGGCTACCGCTCGCGGGAGACGCTGTTGGGCCAGTGACCACGGGTGTGGACTGGCAGGACGATCTGACAACACGTTTCGCACTAGTACAGCGTGCACCGCATCTCCCTCTCGAGCCGTTGGCACACCACCGCAACACCGGACCTACGAAGAGGTGGCTGCTTCAGTTCACCATGAGTGTTTTCGTACCGAAATGACAAGCGTACTACATATTTAGTCCACAGTTAAGGTGCCTAACATTTTATCGAACGCTTGCAGGTCGAGCAGCTACAGGCGGAGGCCGACGAGTACTCCTACAGCCGCTGTTTGGAGGCATACTTGCTCTGGCTTTTTGGCTGGGTGATGTTCTGTGGCGGTCACGGGCACGCGGTCGACAAGGGACTCGTGCACTACGCCAGGAGCATCGCCGACGCCGTGGTAGGCGAGGTGCCTCAGTGGAGCTGGGGTTCCGCGTTGTTGGCGGCTCTGTACCGTGGCCTTTGTGAGGTTTGCACGAAGACGGATCCCAGCGCGACCTTTGGTGGGTGCCCTCTCTTTCTTTCTATCTGGGCAGCTGAGAGGATTGCGATCGGCCGCCCTGAGGTGGACCAGCACGCGTACGAGGAGTCACTGTACGCGGAGCGACCAGAGGTCGACTACCATATGATGGGTACTCTGTGGTGCCGTCGTCAGGTACGTCACATCGATCTTCTCGTATTGTTAAGTTAATTGCTAAGTTCATTGTACATCACATCGATCGTCTCGTATTGCAGCGCCGATGGGCTCACGTCCAGGTTAGGCGGTCGTATCTTGAGTTTGTTATGGAGTTTGACCGCCTTCTGCCGACTGACGTCGTGTGGGAGCCCTACAGTGCCGCGGCTACCCAGGCTCGTGCGCCGTTGGGTCTGTCCACACTCTGCACTAGGGACCAGGCATACTGGATGACTACGGTTCTGATGGTCTTCGACATCTGCGTTGAGCCTCACGCCCCTTTCCGCGTGATGCAGCAGTTCGGCTTCCGTCAGCCCTTTCCAGTACTGTTTCCGACGACCGTCCCAGCTGCTGTTCACCGGTAAGATCTTTCACTGCGCTTTGAGTTGTTGCATTAAAATCTACCTGTCCACAATAATTTGCAACATCTGTCGATTCACACTAATATGACACATTAATTTGCAGGTACTCGCGCAAGGGTCAGCAGTCAGCTGGCGACTGGCCCGCCAAGTTGACGACTTTTATTGAGGACTGGTTGTTCGCAACCGAGGAGGTCGTGGACCACGAGAGAGAGCCACACACTGAGGAGGCGTACCAGGCCTACCTACGCGGGTACCAACCATGCACCCGTACTAGGGTCACCTTCGCTCCCTTGGAGCAGCAGCCCCACGTTGCGAGCACTAGAGACCTCTACACCAGGCACCGTGACCAGGACTTCGCTCGTGCTGTGAGTACCCTGCATCGCACCATTCCTTTATGTTTTCATGTCTTTCTCTTCGTCAAATTTTACGAATATGTACGAACAAATTAACCATCCAGGTCGACGACATCAACCGGGTCGTCGTTGACGGTTCAACGATGATCCAACGTTTAGGCGCGGGGATTCCGGTACCCGTAGAGGAGCACCTGATGACGTACACGCGGATGGTGGAGTCGATGCGCTCGATTCTCTGAGTGCTCACCTGTCGTGCAGACAACGTTGCTCGGGCAGACGCAGCTGTACAGCGGCCACCTGTACCGACTGGTCCCCGTCCAGCTGCGCACGTTCCTAGGCCGACTCCCCCTCCGCAGCTGTATTTTTAAGGATTTTTCTGTACATGCCTCGCACATATATGTGAGCCGTTTCACTTGCCGATCGCTTCAGGGTTTCGTGCACCGTTCAGCACCCCGCCTTCCTCGGCTAGGCCTTCTGTTGTGCCCCCCACAGGTACTTAAAAAAACAACATTACTTCGACAATCAATTTACATGCATTTTATGTCTTAGCTTACAAGGGTCCCGTTGTCGATGTGTAGGTTTCGCCCAGTTCGCTATGATGCAGGCCGCCCACTTCTCCCAGGCTGCAGGGTCAGCGTCTCAGGCAGCTGCATCGACCTTGCACTCAGCGCAGTTCTGCAGTACACCGGGACTTCGTCACAGGCAGCCGGCACGTCGAGTCAGGGTCCACCACTGGACCATGCTGGGACCTCGTCGGACCGCTTGGTGCCTTCCACCTTGCTCTTCGACATCACTGACTTCGACTTCGCTTCAGGCTCAACAGAGGACGTCATCGGCCCCTTACAGCTGGGAGGCGCACCGCCGAAGCAGACGCAGGACCAGGCGCAGGCCACTCCGCCGCCAGACACTCGTGCTACCTGTGCTATGCCACCGGATCGTTTCACCTACTCCCAGGACCACGTGCGAGCACAGGCCCGGAGGACTAAGCGTGGTCGCGGCGTGGGGCAGGGCCAGTAGAGCAGTCTTCTCTTTGTTTATTTGCTTCACTTTCTAGTACTGTATGCTTGTGTAATGACTATGTTATTGTTATATGTGCACGATACCTTTCGGCGCATGCACGACTACTTTCTGTCGCACCGATGCATCCTCCTTTATTCGCATGCGATACGAGTATTTGCCCGCCATTTGCCGCATACGACCAATGTAACTTTCGGCGCCGATCAGGCATGTAACTTTCGGCGCCAATCAGGCGTACCCACCATGCCCCGCCACGTTCACATGTCAGGGATATCACTCGATTTTTTGCACCTATATAAGTCGCCTTAACGAGTGAGGCCTCACAATCTTTCAGAACTCAGTCACATTCAGTACTCTCTTCCCACTTGCTTCATTACAAATCCTACCGGCTTTCGTCAATGGCTAGACGCCGGGGTGTTGAGGATCCGAACTGGCGTAGCGATCCTTGTGTATACCTACTACCACCTTGGTGCCAGCGTCCTCTCTGCCTATGCGGTGATCGATGCCAACTAATGGCTTTGAGGAATCCTAATATTCGAGGAAGGCGCTTTTGTAGGTGCCCTAACTATGATCGTGAGGTATTTTATTATCTGCATATGCTTATTCATTCCGTATGGGCAATCGCTTTATTCTTCGTAACACTACTCTATTCGGCAGACCCGCACTACGGCTTGCGCATACATCAAGTGGGTCGATACAGAAAATCCCGTTCTCGACCTAACCACTTGTTTACAAGAAGGTCGCTGGTATTTCGTATCCGAAAGTACTGAGCAATACTTACAGAGAAAAGCGGCTTATGAATGACAATGTCGTGAACAACAGAGCGACTGGCGGGTGCTAACTACGGCACTCCCTCCATGGGAAACCCGTCCAAGATGCAGGTGTGGTGATCATTGTCAGGTTCTTCGTTCCATAAAGCCTACAACGTTTGTCCAAATATTCTTGATGGCGATTTCATGGTAAGAATATTTTGATTACATGAATCCTTATTTTCTCACAACATTTACTAACTTTGTTCGCTTTACATCTATTCTTTCCTCCCAGGAACCACCAAGGAGATGTCAATACAGAGAATGGATAGACACCATAAGGGTTCTAACTCCACCTAGCCGTGTTGTGTAGCTTGAACTACCAGAGCAATACAGAGTTACTAAAACGCGTTTTGAGAGAGGAGAGGGATCCTCACGTAGGGGTTAGCTATTGTCGGACAACTTGGCATATTGAAATTTCTACTGTCATGCTTCCTTGTCCCATTACTACATCGTCGTTGTGTTCAACTATTGCATTACCTCCCTCCTAGTTCGAATCTAATATCATCTATGTAACCGCAATGAAAATAGTTGTATCATGTTCAAATTGTACTACTATTTCTTCATGTTACATAATTCTCGTTGTTTAAGTCCATATAATGTTTCTACGACCGAGACTGCGATAGGCCTATATTAATTATCCGAGTACTAATACGTCGAATAATTTACAAAATACTACCTTACTTAACATATGAAATTGCGAAACAACCAACTTCAATACATTTTTATAACAATATTAACAAGTTTTACCAATAAATACTTCTTTATTTAATATTAACATAACATAGAAAAATCGTTTGGCCGTACTTTTTGCATCTGGGTCACTTGCCGCCCTCTACTGGGGCGGCAAGTGACCCAGATGCAAAAAGTACGAGCGCAACCTCTTTATCTGATGAGGACATCCCTTCCAACGATACAACCACGCCTATTGCACAGCAAGGACCAATGACTAGAGCTCGAGCTCGTGAACTTAATTATCAGGTAAAGTCATTCCTAGCTAATCATACAAGTTCTTCTCAGAATTAGGTGCTACTAAATGGTTGTTGTGATCTACTTGTTGTTAGGAATATGGGAGAGGAACCAAATCGCAAGCAGCACTAGCAGCGCTGATTTGATGAAGTCAATGCTCTTCACTCCGGAGGTCAAACGGGGCAAATGAGTACTTGTTGGAAAGATCTCGTCGTCTACTATCAGCTATGCATGGCCTCACCATCAACTTTGACCCAGGCTGCTCAGAATGACGAAAATAGTTCTTTACATCAGAAACTTGGGCTTGGGCCTTGTATCATTACAGCCCATTAGGGGTCCACAAAACCTAGGGTTTGCTCCCACCTCCTCTCCTGGTCATTCCTCCACCTATATAAACTCCTAGCAGCCACCATTTTGCACTTTGGGTTTTGTTTTGATGTAAGTTTAGCTGCAGCTACTTCCTTGTACTCGCGTGTGTCGGCTAGACCACCCGGATACTTGTATTCAGAACCCCATTTTGGTTTGTTTAAGTTTCATCATTTGACAAGTGCCGTGAGCTGTTTCCTTGTCAACTTGTTCTTGCTTGTTCTTCGATTGCTTGCAGGTTCAAGGTTGTTCTTGGCACGGCAAGAACAGCAACAACGTGGAGTCGGTGTACCGGTTGCTAAGGCGCAGCACCCCTGTGGTAGTTATAGTCGGACCGCCAACGTCGTATCCTTCCCCAAATCGAAGTTTATCCTCCTCTCATCGAAAGATCGGGAACCCCCGTTGCTGCATCATTATGGGCGGCAAAAATTGCAATTAGCCCCTTGCCGCTCTCTGTATGGGCGGCAAGGCGGTAATTGCAATTTTGGCCGACAGCGGCAGACGGCACGGTCGACCCGCCGTCTGCCACATCAGCTTGCCGCCCACCACTGGGGCGGCAGGGTCTATTTTTGCAATTTTTTTGACCGATAGATTATTTCTGTAAATATTAAAAAAAAATCTAAAAATGACAAAAAATTCGTGACGCCTCCGCGGAGTAAGTCTAATTTGCCTCCTCTATCTTATTCTTGATCGAATCACTTACACCTCTTGACCTTTAAAAACAAGTGTAAATTGACCCACATGTCAGATTGTCAGTGAGATATGACTGTTCTTCAGCGGTCTGGTCTGTCTCGCCTCCACTGCTGCCTGGGAATAAGTTCACCGGAGGTCCCTTAACTTAACAACGAGATTTTTTGATGTCCCCTTACCACAGAACCAGAAATCTTCACTCCTAAACTATACAAAACCATCTAATTTGGATCCCGAGGCAGTATAGATGACTGGTTTTGATGACGTGGCATCCTAGTCAGCAAAAATAGTAAAATAAATATGTGGGGACTCACATGTCAGTGAGATAAATTGATGTGGGTCCCACATCTCTTTTTTCTCTTCTCTTCTCAACTTCTCAGTTCTCACGCCGTCACGCGCAGGCAGGCAGATGGCGGCCGACGGCGGAGCGGGCACTGCGGCGCGCTGGGAAGAAGCGGGAGAGGGGAGAAGAGGCGGCCGGCGCCAGAGAAGGGGAGAGAGGTGGCCGGCGCGACCGCCCGTGAGGCCGCGACGGCGGGAGCGGCGGCCGGCGCCCACCTCTCCTCATCCGGAACTGCACCGGCTCCGGGCGCGGGCGGCGCGCAGCCGGAAAAGGCGGAGCGGCGGCGTCAGCGGGCGAGCGCAGCCGTGGCGGCGGGTGAGCACCGGCTCCGGGCGCGGGCGGCACGTGGCCGGAGCAGGCGGAGCGGCGATGTCAACGTGCGGCCGGAGCAGGCGGACGGCGGCGTCAACTATCGAGCGCGGCGGCGACAGCGGGCGAGCGTCGGAGTTCTAATCCAACGTGGTTGTTGCCTCTGTACTGTACTGTACTCCTACCCTTTTTCTGGTCATTTTGCCTCTGTATCAGTGGGGAGAATGGGCAAAAGTGGGAGCGGCGGCGACGACATCGGCATGCGGTGGGAGCAGCGGCGGTCGTGGCGGCCGCGGAGGCCTCCCAGGGGGAGGGGAACGGCGGACGTGGCAACATGTGGTGGTTAGCAGCGGTGGCCTCGGCGACGACGGGGAACATGGGTGACGGCAGGAGCGGCGGTGTCGGCGTTGGCGTGCGGCGGGAGCAGCGGTGGCTGTGGCGATACGTGGCAGGAGTGGCAACATTGGGAATGGCGGCCGCCGCTGCGACGGCGGGGAAAAGGGGCGGCGGCGGGAGCAGCAGAGGCGTCGGCTCGAGGTGGGAGCGGCGGCGACGACATCAGCACGCGGCTACGTGCGGTAACGAAACTGACATGTGGGCCCCACCTACTTTTTTTATTTATTTTTGCTGACTAGGATGCCACGTCGAAACCACCCATACATACTGCTATAGGACCTTGAGTGCACGGTTTATATGAGTTTAGGGATGAAGATTTCTAGTTTTGTAGTTTAGGGCCCTCAGAAAATCTCGCTGTTAAGTTGAGGGACCTCTGGTGAACTTATTCCCTGCTGCCTGCGAGGAGAGATGGAGAGCGGAGTAATAGACGAGGGAGGTGATATAGACTTTTCCCAAGTCGCGACAGATGGCTTGCGTCTGCGGGTTAATGGGCCGGCCCAATATACTAAAACGAGCCCGATCCAAAACAGAAAGTTGAGCCCGGCCCTGATAGAGGCCAGGTGAGGGGGTTGACGTCAGGCTCGGCCCGGCCCTCCCCAGCCCATTTCAGCATTCGTCGGAGTTTCCAAAGCTCTCATCCGCCTCGCTTTCTCCGCCCTCGCCGACCTTCTCCTTATACACCCGACCTCCCCCACCTCGCCTCCGCCGCCTCCACCTCCTCCTCCTCCACCTCCACCTCTCCAATGGCGACGACTCCAGCGCCCGTCTCGCTCTCGGCCGCGGCCTCCACCGTGCCGGCGCGCCTCCTCGTGGGGCGGGGCGCCGCGGCGGCGCCGGTGGCGAGGCGGCGGGCGAGGATGGTGGTGGTGCGGGCCAAGATCCGGGAGATCTTCATGCCGGCGCTGAGCTCCACCATGACGGAAGGGAAGATCGTGTCGTGGTCGGCCGCCGAGGGGGACCGCGTCGCCAAGGGGGACGCCGTGGTGGTCGTCGAGTCCGACAAGGCCGACATGGACGTCGAGACGTTCCACGACGGCATCGTCGCCGCCGTCCTCGTCCCCGCCGGTGAGTCCGCCCCCGTCGGCGCCCCCATCGCGCTGCTCGCCGAGTCCGAGGACGACCTCCAGGCCGCCCTCGCCAAGGCCCAGGAGCTCTCCAAGGCCCACCCGCAGCAGGCGCCTCCACCCTCCGATGCCGCCGCGCCGCCACCGCCGCCTCCTCCACCCGCGGCCGCTCCGGCGGCTCCGGCGCCGGTGGCAGCCGGCACGAAGGGCATTGCCACCCCGCAAGCTAAGAAGCTGGCCAAGCAGCATAGGGTGGACCTAGCTAAGGTGGCTGGCACTGGGCCGTTCGGGCGAATTACGCCGGCCGATGTTGAGGCTGCCGCCGGCATCGAGCCGAAGCCGAAGGTTGTGCCTGCTGCTTCTGCTGCTCCCGTGCCGCTGTCTGCTCCGGCAATTGGCGCCGTGCCACAGGCCGCGGAGCTTCCTCCGGTGCCCGGTGCCACGGTGGTTCCATTCACTGGCATGCAGGCTGCAGTGAGCAAGAACATGGTGGAGAGCCTCGCGGTGCCCGCATTCCGTGTGGGATACCCAATTGTGACCGATAAGCTCGATGAGCTATATGAGAAGGTGCTATACCTTTGGAGACTTTGGGGGTGGCAGTGCTTAACCTCCTGTGATGGTTTATTACATTTTGGTCATTTTGTTGATTGTTGGGGTTGATTTGGTTTGGTTAGGTCAAGTCAAAGGGGGTGACCATGACAGTTCTGCTGGCGAAGGCCGCAGCTATGGCACTTGCGCAGCACCCGGTGGTGAATGCTAGCTGCAGGGATGGGAAGAGCTTCACTTACAACACCAACATCAACATCGCGGTGGCTGTCGCAATCGATGGTGGGCTCATTACACCTGTTCTGGAGGATGCTGATAAGGTACAGGATATCTGTGTGTTTAATGTCGTTTCATTTAGGAATTGAATCATATGAGTTCACTGAATAGCTTGAGCAATGGCATGATGCAGTTGGATATATATTTGCTCTCACAAAAATGGAAGGAACTAGTCAAGAAAGCTCGTGCAAAACAGCTCCAACCAAATGAGTACAGCTCTGGTATGGAACCTGATGTTTCAGTCTTGTAGATCGTTGTTGAAAAACATGTGAAAATTGTACTTACCTGAAGAATTGGTGGTCTGCAGGGACATTTACACTGTCAAACTTGGGTATGTTTGGTGTTGATAGATTTGATGCAATTCTTCCACCTGGCCAGGTGAGGTTCTCTTTCTCCTAATCTGCTTGATGCTAAATATTGATGTGGTTCCTTTACTGGTATATGGCCTAAGTATTTGAGTGTGTATGAATACAGGGAGGCATAATGGCTGTCGGAGCCTCAAAACCTACAGTGGTGGCTGATAAAGATGGTTTCTTTAGTGTCAAGAGCAAAATGCTGGTTAGTTGCCCTTCACACATGCAATTTTTCAGCCAATACTGGAAATTAGTGATTGTTATATTAGTATGTTGGGAAGTGCTTCTGTGCTCCTCAATAAAAAAAGCTGCACACAAATTAAAGCGCATCAATGGTCTGGATTAAAAAGTGATTAACAGGGTAAACCTCATTAGCGAGGGGCAATTTCGTCCAGGAAGTAAAATTCCATATCCATACCCAGCCGCCTCTATCAAGGACGAAAAACATTGAATCAAAAAACAGGAGAACAGTTGGGATTTCTATCAAGGTTTCGCCAGTACAAAGAACAGGAGAACACTGAATCAAAAGAAGCTTTTATTTGGCCGGGAGTTTGCGTAATCATGATCATGAACGGCGGCCGTAGTGGATGCGCGTGGCATGAACCGGCCATGCTCCATCTGGTCTGCCGCCCCTGCAGCCTCCCCACTGCGGCGTTGCCCTTCGATCGAGAACTGGTCCTCTCTCGTCGTCCTATATATAATCCGTCTCAACGCCGACGGCGGGCACCAAACAACGCCCCGCACAGCTCGTCGCCCTCCCATTCCTCGCACATGCCCGGCCGATCTTCACCACCCAGCCCTGTTGCCGTGTCAACCTCCCAGATCGATGGTGCGATTGGCCTGGTCTGATGTGGGATTTTACTTCCTGGACGAAATTGGCCCTCGTTAATGACGGTTTACCCTAGTAATCATCTTTTAATCCGAACCATTGATGTGCTTTAATTTTCGTGCAGTATTTTTTTCCGAGGAGCATAGAAGCACGTCTCTAGTATGTTTTGTGTCTGTTTGCTTAGTCATATAAGATCATTCACAAATTCACACATTGAACCGAAATATTTGTCTACCAAGTGGATGAACCATCTCTCTTAAGCTACTAATTTAGCATGAGTTTTGGTTTTAATGCTGAGTTCTCATTATCATTTACTCCCAGACCCCATGTATTACTGATAGCCAGTGGCAAAGGCAGGAGCTCTGCTTAGTGATAAACGAATTACCCCATGTGTATAATTTGGGGTGGTTGGGTGTGGTAGGTGGTTGACATCATGATTTTCATATATGATATGATCATTCCTTTATATGTATACATGATCCATCCAGTCTTTTTATTTACCCACCTGATATTAAGAGCATTGTTCTCATAAAAAATATCAATTCATTGGTAGGAAGTAGGGTTGAAGCACCACAGATATATCTTACGTCTTGAACTGTTAATGCTTATCTGCGATTTATTTGAATGACATTTCTGTATATAGAAACAACTAAGGTGGATCTACATTTTTTTAGGTTAATGTCACTGCTGATCACAGAATTGTATACGGTGCTGATCTGGCAGCATTCCTGCAAACTTTTGCAAAGATTATTGAGGATCCTGAGAGCTTAACTTTGTAAGATTTCCTTGGAAGTTTCAACTATCTTCGCTAATCATTAGTTTGATTCCTATGGAGGTCTATTGTCGAATACCATTTTTGTATCTTTAATCACTCATCGGGTATTACTTTTCGGTTGTTTGTACTATTTTTCCTTCTGAATGTTGGGTACTGTTGGAGAGATGATACTATTAAGTTATGGAAAGCAATAAGCTATAACTGTAGAATAGTTTGGTAATTATAATTTTTCGTAATTCGGTATATTTTTCGCCCCTCATGAGTTGTTGTTCCTTCAGATTCTGTTCTATATGATGCTAAAAGCCAAATGTATTCCTGAATTTGTGGAGAAAACTACTTTATTGCATAAGGTTCCTAACCTCCATTAACACTCTTGGTAGCATTGGTACAATCTTGGAAATAACTCTAAAGATCACAAATTAAGCTAGTATGTAAATCTAGGTGTATCTGAGCCATCTCAAATTGTGTTTGCATACTGGCTTTGGAATTGGTTTGTCATATTGGTGATTTGTAATATTTGCAAACATTTTCTGCATTATTTTACTATAATTGTATTTGCATATATGGTACCAAGAGCAACATTTTCTGCATTATTTCACTAATATTCTAACCAAAATGAAAAGCTGCCTGAAAAATCATGCCACACAAATCCATTTTGAATCCGTGATGCCAATACCACTCCACATAAACAATCTGTTTATAATTAATGCTAACTGATCTCCATTCTAACACTCCCAAAGAAACACTCTCATACACAAGCAGTCAACTTGTCAAACACTTAATGCTAACATCGTTATACAAACATTCACATGCAAAACAATCAATTTGTTAGTGGCCAGTTGGTTAATCTATACCTATTCACTTGAGTGGAAGGACTAAATTGAGAGTTTGGTTATGCTTTGTGCCCCTCATTTCTCGGCACACCTTATCCAGCAAACCAAGAAAATCTTTCACGATGATGAATATTTGGAGCAGATTGGACTCATCCTTGCTGACCTCTCCATGATAGTACTCCGTTAGTTCCCTGACATTGAGTAGGACTTGAGCTTCATCAGCTTTGAGCCCCTGCATAGTATTCTCTGCATGATTTAGGAAGGATTTCATGCATTGCAAGAAGTTATTGTTCTTGTCATCACTGGCTAGGTCCTTCTCAACAAGATTTCTCAGTTGAGCCAGCCCACAGGATAGATTTGATATTGAGTTTCGCAAGGTATCCAGATCTATGCTTGCTACCTTCTTGACGTTGCCTAGTTCATTACTTAGCTCAGAGACAAATTCTGTACCCATTGATGAATACTCCTCTCGTTCAGTTGGTGTGTCATGACAAGAGCTGGGTGTTTCATTGAGCTTTTCTAAAGCCTTTAATCCTTTTGAACGAGCCATCTCTTTTACAACAAAGTGCAGTAGGGTTGTCTTCCCATCTGTCCCACGTATATCTGCCAATTTCAGAAGCGCATCCAGTTTGAAAGCACTTGCACCTCCTCTTAATGTTCCGACATTCATCCTGTTTCCTGTCTTGAGTACTGCTTCAAGTAATCTTAAGAATAGTTTGCTTGACTTCAATTCAGTGCAAGCTCCCTATTAAATAAAACAATATATATAAGCACAACAGAATATGTCCTAAACAAGTCATGCAAAATGACTCCACTTACTTCGATCATTGCAAAGGACATTTTGATGTGAGCTACCTCGTCATCAAAATTTTCCTTGTAGAGCATGACCTCCATCCTTGGGAATGCCATTGGTATTGTTAGTAGCACCTTCACAAAGTTTTCTGCTGGATCTAGCATGTTAATATCGCCATCATAATTTAGTAACTTTTCCTCCTCTTCTTTGGTCGGTTTCATCTTGACAAGCGCTTCAAGTTGTTGCACAGATAATCCATTACCTGAGTCAGCCGAGACATGAGGATAAGTTGATTGTTATTATTGTTAACTTGATAATCATAACTTATAATTACTTAAAACATCATGAAACCTACCTTGTATTACAGAATTGCAAACTTGACTGGTGTTTGCATTTAATGTCTTCAACAAGATAGTAGTATTTTGAAGCCTATGGTGCTCAATGACGTGTTTGGTGGTAGATGCGGTTTTGTTCATAGCCTCCTCATCTTTCATTGACCCTTGAAGGTTGTATGCGAACAAAGACTTGATCATCTGCTCATCAAATCTGCATAGCATAGCTTTATTGTAAAACATAATAAGAATAGGAAATGTGATGAACACAATTATGAGGGGGGATAGCCTTACTCGAACTCAAATGAACTTGATCTTATATCATTCCACACCATAGAGCGGTTTGGAGCAGCCCTTACTTTGTCCCAGTGCAATGGTTTCAACCTTGGTAGGGGAGACCCATCTTTACCAACCTGTATCTGAAGTGGCAATGGAGGTGGTGGTGGAGGCTGGCCATAGCATTGCCCTTTCAGATTTGGAGGAGGGTTCTTTTGCGGTGGAGGAGGCGGTGCCGGTTTTGGTATACCCATTGAACTGGAGGTCTCAATCCTTGATGATTCCTTAGAACTTGATTCAACCTTTGAGTTAGTCATAGTAAATGCTATGTTGATTTTGGATTGTGAGGTATCTGTACGATAGGAGGGAGGGAAGATGTGTTGTGATGGTGGGTTCCTGAAATTGATTCTGGCCCGCTCTTCGATAGGGGCTTCTTGATGTTCCATGGACCCAGAAATGCAAGTTATTTCCAATCCATCATGACAGTTTATTTCAGCATTTTCACCATCTGATTTTTCTGGACAAGTTTTGCTACGCAAACTGAGGTGACTGGAAGCAGTGAAAGTTTGATCCTTTGGAGACAAACGAGATGTACAATCTGGTGAAAGGGATTGATATGATGAATCAGATGGTGAATCATGTGTTTGTAGGAAATACTCAGATCGGTTCATAATAGCTCTTCTATCACAAATTTGCTGAGGTAACTCTGTAATGGAGCCAGCTGATAAATCAGAGCAAGGTATGGAATGGAAAGATTCAACCTCATCAGATTGTGAGTTGTTTATCACAGCATGATCACTTACTATTAGTTCTGTACCCATCGGAATAGTGCTCTGAATGGATAGACTCTTTGATTCAGATGATTGTTTAAGGTTTGGAAGGTTCTGTTGGTACTGTACTATGGAACTTAGTGTAAGTGGATCTGGGCTAGGGTGGGAACTGACCTTCCTGGTAGCAGCAGGTGACCTTTGATCTCTTGATCCATGACGAAATGGTTTGAATGCCTTTGTACACACCTTCTTGAACTTCCTTGATCTTCTGACTGAGAATGCTGCTATGACAACTCCAAGAACAACTAGGCATAATCCAACCACACCCAGAGCAACAATGGCGGATCTCGGGATCTTGGTGTGACCACCATCTTTCACTTTGTGCACCGGGCTTCTAGCTGGGGCAATGTGGCTGCGATGAGTCGACGGCATTCCTTTTCGAGGCACATGAACAAGAGGGGCAGGAGCTTCTGATCTTGCTTGATGGGCTGGGACTGGTGCTGGAGCTGGAGCTGGAGCTTCTGAATATCTCTTATGCCTTCGGCCCCGCGACCGATGATGGTTCATCCCCAGCATTATCCTAAACCTCGAGAGGAAGCTCAAACTGGCAGAAGGGGTTACCGCAGCGGTGTCGAGCTCCTTTTCGCGGCTCGCTAGATGGAGAGCAACCTCCAGCATCTCGAAGTTGAACAGGAGCAGCACGGGGGAGACGGAGAAGAGGACCAAGACGCACCTCATCGCCATGCCCATGTTTGCTCAATCTCAGCCAAAAGGAGAAGAAGCACTTGCAGAACCCTCACTGGGTGTGACAAAAGGAGGAGCCAGGACGGTTGTTCAAGCTCATAAAAATGGTGGGGGTGTTGTGCGGCCACATTTGCTGTCTTGGCCGTAAGCCATCAGCAGGTTTAGTTTCTCTCCTCTCCATCCACCTCTGCGGACTTTAATGGCACTCCAAGGAAACCCTGACTGACCAGCAATTCTGACAATTGTTGGTGGATTGGATGGAGGTAGAAGCTACTCAAGTTCTTGATGATCTACACCACCATGCAAAGCTCTTCTTTGCACATTTATCTCACTCACCAGCAATCAATCTGTCTGGTACTCGATGTTACCAATCTGTTGTAGTGAAAGACCGTGTTATGGCGATATGATAGTTCTCGAGGCGATTTCGCAATCGCTTTCTGCTATTGTTTTGTGTCATTTTCGCAGTATCGTCAGTCATGTGATCGCAATTGCGACGAGATCATCGTCGGTACCGAATCTGTAGAGCTAGTTCAGTTTCTGTTATGTTGTTAGGGTATGGGAGAGTGCATATCTTTGGACCACCTCTGTGCATATGGTTGGGGCTACTTAGGCCCTTCCTGAAGCTGCACTCCAAGCAGAATTGGCCATGTTCCTACGCTTGCAGAGCTTGCCTTCCTCACCTGGATGCTTTGGGAGGATGAATGCTTCATCTCAAAGCTTAGATACTGATGCAGGCATGCAGCTGGCCATTCTCTACTTTCCTCATGATTCGCAATCGTACCATTCTCGCTTTGTGTTAAAAGGGTTAGCTGAATAAGTTTATCGGCTCTGATTAAAACAAATGATATACGCTATAATATACAGGATTTATTTACAAAGAATTTTCCTACGGCCGCCGCCGCCGTCCCATCTCGTGCGACGCCGGCGACTTCACAGCCGGTGGCCGTCGCCGGCGTCGATCTCCTTGATCTCCAGTATCTCGACGCGGCGGTTGGTCTTCTTGCGGAGCTTGATGGCGACGTCCTGCGGCACGAAGGCGCCGCAGACGCTCACCCGCTGCTGCTTCCGGTCGATCAGGTGGCTATCCAGATCTTCTTGCATACATACATACATACACAGGGGGTAAAAATGTGAGATGAAATCCACATTTTTTGCACGGAAAATTGTTGATGCGAAAGGACATCAATTGTAGCCAATCAGGTAACCAATGTTGAATGTGTAGGTAAGCAGTTCTGCTTGTTTTAGTAAATAAATACAATCAACAAGAGAATCTTGATAGATGTTTTTTGCTGCTTAATATGCTGTTCCTGATGCCCATTTTTTTGTTCCCCTGCTATCGTTCTGTACTGAGCATTATCAAATCATCAAAGACCAAAAGGAATATTTATGGTGGTAATCTCTGGTGGATTTTCCGGTTTTTCACCTTGCATCTGGAGGAGTGCCCTCCTGATCCTCTGGTAGCACCCATTGCAGTCGATGCTCATCCTGACGGTCATGCAGTAGAACTGCAGAGAAAACTGAACACAGCTTCAGTTACTCCACAACAAAACACCACACCATTCCCCCTCTGCACTTCCAATTCACCATAATCACCTTGCCACTCATGAACACCGTCTGTCCACTTGGCGGCGGCGCGCGACGACCGGTCGTCGGCTTCCGGCTCGCCGGAGAAGAGAGAACGGTAGAAGAATCTGCAAAAGGGGAAATGGTGGTGGTGGCCGGCAGCTGGGGCTAAGCTGATGCCGGTGGCTCGCCGTTGTATTTTTCTGGCCGCTTTGAGGGAAGGGGGGTGTTGGTGTCATGGTGGACGCTGCTGGAGGTCGGAATCGAATCGGATTCTGGTCCTCACAACGACGCTGGCTGGGATTCAGTGGCTGGCTTGCACGAATGGTGGTCCTTTCCTTAGCTGCTTCTCGTTGGCCTTTTCTTCCTTGTGATGATAAAACCTTTTCCTATGGACATTTTGCCTTCGCCGAGATGCCCTCGCGGGGATGGAATCAGGTCCCAAATACTACTATCTTCGTAATGTCGTCTAGAAAAAGTTTGTGCGTTCCATGGACCTGGCAAAACCATAGAGCAAAGTTGTCTGAAAAAACAGACAGAAAAGGCACGAATGGAACTAGAATTTCGGAAGTGCAATGTAAGCAGTAGCTCGCTAAGGCGCCAATTTTGACCCGGTGAAGTCGGTACAGCTGGTTGGAAAATGGTAAGATCGGTACACTTTAAACATGACAACAAACATAATCACCAACCAACATGACTTCCAACAATTACCGCCACATCTAGTATTCAAAGGCTCAAAAACGCAGCAGAAATTGAAGACAATACACTCAATTTCAATTATAGACCAATAAATTCACACAAATAACACCACATAGGCAGAAGAACAAAAAACTCGTATGACGATGTAAATATTATCATTTCAGAGAGTATACTATAAGAACATCTATAACAGCTGATGAACAAATTAAATTGGATATTGGACTGCTGAAACAAAGACAAAAAAGGGACTCTGGAAACTGCCGAGGTGGAATGAGCCAGCTATCTTTGTAACACCAACTAAACAACAAGACGGTTAAAACACCCTACAAGACCCTAAAGTGAGACAAAATGGTAAAACTCATCTAGATCAGTCATAAATACAACAGTGTGCTCCTCCATGCTTGCATCCTGGACATCCGAGCGAATAAGCATTCAGAGCTCTCAAGATGATCAGGATACCAGTTGTGAGTTGTGACTAAATAACCTGGGGATGCATCAAACTCACATCTCGCCAAGGCTGTTGAAATCCGGAAAGAAAAGGCTAAAACATGTCAGTCGTGGAGTGACTTCATCTGGACATCACCAGGTTGGAAACCCTCATGAAAAGAGGTTCTCCACTGCTCTTGCATACTTCTTCATCGGGCGCTGAATTAAGCACTGCAAAACTTCCGCAGGGGCTGGACTCCTCCATGTCGCCCTGGCTGCTGCTGCCACTGCCACTGCTAGTGTCTGACTGCCTTTTGGAACCAGATCTTCTGCTCCGCTTTCTTGGCCTCCATTTCAGGTTATCGAATTTCAGAGCATTTGTGAGATCAGCCAGAACACGCTTCTGATGCTTCTGATCATGTGAAATCTTGGTGCCCAATGATTTGTCATCACACCTCTTGTCAGATTCTAATTTTGAAGAGGGATTGCCTTCTTGTGAAACAGGTTTGCTAAGCAAACCTCCCTCTTCATGAACTGAAGTGGGGGGCAACAGGTGTGTGATATCTTTTCTTTCCCCCAAGGAATTCCATTTGCCACCAGCCCACTCACGTGAATGCCTCAAATCATCTTCACAAAAATCAGCAATCTGCTTTTCTCCTGTGATAAATAACAAAGCAAATGTAAGTTCAGTAGCTCCAAACTACATTATTAAAATGTCATGCAGAGGCAAATTGAAATGTTGATGGTAATTAAGAATGTAATTACCAGGAAAATAAACTTGAAGGCGTCTGTCATTTCCCTGCTGCAATACAATCCCCTCCCACCACCCACTATTCCACCATGCATCAACAATGGAACCAGCATCGAAAGAGCATGGATCCTTGCTATGTACATGATATGGCCGCACCATTGGTCTTTCAGGGATGCGTATACCCAACTGATCAGGTTTAGCAATCCTTGTTAGCAAAACCCACTCCTGCAAACAAAGGTTAAGTAACAAGTAAGATCTGAGATCCAATTTAGTGGGGAAAAAAAGATTATATAGAATTACACTAAGCTCACCTCCAGATTTCCTGTCTCATCAGCATCCTGAAGATCTTCATATCGCACCTTGATTTTGTCTCCGCGCCTCTTTAATACAAAGCATCTAAACCAGCAGCCCCTTATACCGCTGTCCTGTGATAGGACTTCAGCACGGCTACCAGGATATAGCTGCTTTTGAGTTTTATGTTCCAAATCATTCTTGAGACTATCAGAACCGAATGCAGCGGAAGGAACACACTGCTGTGGATCGGTTTCACTGAATGCATCACGCTTCCTCTTTTGTGCCCCATCTGAACTAGAAGCACCTTTAGTGACCTTGAAACGTACCTTAAGAGAAGAAGCTGCATTGAACATTGTCCTAAGCACTTCTTGACTCCAATAACCTTGCAATTGGGTTACATCAAAAGGTTTGACGCCATCTTCATCAATCTGTCGGCGACAAATATAAGGCTGCCAATAGCTATGTTTTGGACTACTCTGGAACTTCTCGAAGTGTTGAGCACTCAGGACTGCAGCCAATCCATCAATGCATTCAACACTGAGATCTTGCAGACCAGGGGAAAAGAAAATCTCTCTGTCACCAACATCAGGTGGCAATTCGACACCAACCTCATCAACTTTGTCGAACCATCGTACCATGACAACGTTGGTTGAATTAGTATCTTCATACAGATCCTCCACTTGGGCGATGAGCCTCTTCTTTTCCTCACTCAGGATGTAGACAAAATTATGCACCTACAAAGATAGCATAAACATGTGTCAACCAAGGTTTCCCTTTCAAAGGTTCAGAGTAATAACAAGTATTAGCATTTAAACTTCTATTTTGAATAGTTTGAAATACTCCCATATCACTGTGCAGTAGTACTAATAAATACAACGTATAAAACCAAACAGGAGGGCAATAACAGAATGTCATAGCTTTTTCCCCTAAAACTCCTCCAGGTTTTCATAATGCAGTTTCATTTAGAACCCTACATAGTTTATTGTTCTGCAATACTTCATCTCAGCATGTTGTCCTCATTTCTTTGATAAAATCTCAGTGGTACACATGGTGACAACACAAAATACAGGAAAATGATCAGTGGGTAACATACCGAAATAGTAATCCCCTTACGGCAGAAAGATCTGTAGTGCTTCCATCGCTTTTCGCAAAGCCATGCAGGACCTAACCATGTGAACTCTTTTGAGTTATTCCTTACTGATGATGTATGTGAAACATCCTAAGCACACAAAAATGGAATGAATTAGCAATGGGGGGAAATTCAGAAATATATCCTGGACATACTAGAAGGATGAAGGGCAAGTTATCTTGAAATAGCTCTATACCTTTGAAGCAGCAACATCAGTGAACTCAATGTCATCATATGGATTTTCATTGAACCTATTAGACATTGAAGAAGATCCGTAATTACATCCTGCAAAAGAAGCACTAGACATAAGAAATTTACCATACAAGACAGTGCAACAGGAGTATCATCAAAACATTGGTTTAAAACATAGTAGCACACTTGTGATTCAGAAAAAATAAAGGCAACACAAGAAGAAAACAACACAAAAAAAAATCGAAGATGAAACGCACAGCCGCACACCACCAAGGTTAAAACCAAGAGCAGTTGGAAGCAAACAGAGTTGGAGGTGACTTCTAATTTGTAAGGCCGTTTCATATTTAAACAGAAGCATTGACAAGTTGATGCGTCAGCACACCGTAAGAGTTCCTACAAAAGCTCATCGACAGAACTAATTGGAGGATTTCCTGACCATTGTTGGGCAGATTACGGAAGCATTCAATTTACACGGATTAATTCCATGGGTGTCTCGTGGGAGGCCACAAGAAGGGAAGAACAAAATGGCACCTGATTGCCTTTCAACTCACGCTGCCGCTTCATTTTCTCTATATTTCCGAACGCATGCTTACACAATCGACCCAAAAAGGGAAACCTGCAGCGGCTTCCACTGGGTCACACATGTATTCTCCATAATCCTATGGAAAAGGAGAAGGCATGAGATTTACAGGTTACCAATATAAGACTGAATTATACATCTTATTATGATAAAATCCTGTTAGCTTTCTAGAATAAACCGCAAGGCAACTCATATAAATTAGTTATTTTGACAAAAAAAGAACTCTAGAACTAGCATAAGTGTTCCAATACTGACATAAGATATGTCTAACCGAATCAAATCATAGGCAGGTCATAAGAGGGTTATATCGTAAAAAAGGTGCCTTTGGAGGAAAAAAATTGTCAATCTTTGCCCTCTAAATAGAACATATTTCCCCCTCCAAATAGAAACAGAATCAAACCCCTCCAATAGAAAGGAACAATAGCTAAATCCGGGTTCAAAGCAACAAGTTTCTAATATACAACAATCGACCATAAGCGGATGGGTTATCGCAAACGTTTGTACTCTTCTCCTATAACCACGAGATACGAACAAGCTGTCTACCTCCTCACGAATCAGGTGAGAAGGGCGCCGCAGCAGATTGAACCCAACGAATCCAGAAATGAACTCCTCGCAACAGAGAGAACAAAAGGATGCAAAGTTGAATTCCTGCCCTGATAGACCTAATACGGTAGAAATCAGATCCGCTCCATTAACACGCATGGGTTATACAAAAGATTCACGGGAACAAATCAATCCGCCTATCTAAAGGCCAAACAATCTTGCAAGTTCATGTCGAATCGTCGGAAAATCAGAAACCACAAACCGCTTTTGGTAGAGAAATCCAAAACGCTATTTGCGAATTCGGGTCGAATCGTCAGAAAATCAGAAACCACAGCCTCTTTTGGTATAGAAATCCAAAAAAACGCTATTCCCTGAACAAATTGAACCAAACAGAAACAGGGAAAAACATATGCCCAAACCGCATCTGCGCGCAGTCTGGAATAGGACCCCGTAACATTCAGAAAAACGATTCCCAAATCAGCCACCATATAACACAGAAAAAACAAACCACAACACGCGAAAGAACAAAACAGCCGCAAACGCACACAAAACAACACAAAATCCTGCACAACACCACCCGAATCGACCGCCCAGGCGTAAAAAAAAAAAACCACACAAATCTTACCGGAAACGAGGGAGGACAGCCAGTCCACGACCTCCCGCCTCGACCTCCATTTCCTCGGCGCCCCGCCCTCCGCGGAAGCCGGCAGCGGCGACCGTGACGGCGACGGCACTGCCACCACCGCCCCCACCCCCGCCCCCACCCCCACCCCCACCCCCACCCCCGCCGCCGCCAGCGACCGCAGGAACCGCCCCTGCACCACGTACGACATGTGCCGCGGGCTCCGCTCCCGCCCCACCACCGCAAGCTCCCTCACCTCTCCCCCTCCTCCGCCGCCCGCGGCCGCTCCCCGGAGGTAGTAGTGCACGAGGCGCCTCCCCCGGTCGTTCGACACCACGACCTCCTCCCACTGCACCCACCTCCTCCTCGCCGCCGCCGACGCCGCCGCGAGCTCGTCCATGGCCGAAGGGGAGGGGAACCCTAACCCTAGACGCGGCCTCGCGTGTTGCGTGTGGGAGGGGATCAGATTTGGGGGAGAGAAAAGAAAAAATAAGAGGCGGGCGAGGGAGGAGGAGGGTGGGTTGGTTGGTTTTATTCGGCGGAGTAAAGGTAAGTAAATAGTGAGATTTGTGAGGGGTGGAATGGTTAAAATATGAGGGAAGGAGAGGAGAGGTGTGTTTTGCGGAGTGGGGCTTGCTCTTTTGTTTATTTACAAGTTGTGACCATTTTGTTCTTGGAGGCTAAAAATAGGGGAATATGTTTTGCCCGGAAAATTTCGATAACATGGAATGGAAGCTACCAGAATATGTTGTCGATATGGATGAAAACAAGTACTCCCTCCGTTCTATAATATATGACTTTTTAGTATTATCCATATTCATCTATGACGTAACATTATAGATGATAGATGATTGTGGGTAATGCTAGAAAGTCTTATATTATGAAACGGATAAGATAAATTTTTAGGAACCATTTACACGGTATAGGTGACATGTTTATATCTACGAGTCTGTAGAATTTTGAACGGTCATCAGATTTGTATCTAACATGTTGTGTCCATTTATTGCTTTAATGCAAGAACCACCCTCAACTGAACCTAACCATAACACATAATACTTCCGCCTCATGAATAACCAGTTCTGTCATGTATATATACCGCATCAGTTAAATCATGTACATGCTCCTTCATTTGTACACGAGAAAGGAATAGAGCATAGAAGTAGCAAAAGGCCATGGCAGGGGATAGGAATAGTCGTCATGCATTCGGGGATCACTATATGTGTGGGAAGTTCCATCAGATCGAGCCACGTGAACATAGGCATGCAGGTTGTTGAGGCTGTGTTTAGTTAAGCGTAAAGTTTGTGTTTAGTTAAGCGCAAAGTTTGGATTTTGGTTGAAATTAGAGATGATGTGACTGAAAAGTTATGTGTATGACAGGTTGATGTGATAGAAAAGGACTGAAGTTTGGATCCAAACTTTGGATCTAAACACAGCCTGAATGTATAGGGACATCACTCTTAGAGGTATAGCCCTCATCAGCGCAGGAATAGAATCATCGATTGGACTCATCGAGCGCGATGCCGCAAACGTTGAGGTCTCGTCAAGCGCGGGGAAATAGTTGCTATGGGATAATAACGTTGGGACTCATTGAGGCATGACGTTGAGGGAATGCAACCGCGTCATGGGATGTTGTGAATAACAAGACATGTTAAACGGGTTTTGTTGAGCCCAAAACAACGAAAGTGAAAAGAATGGTTTGGGCTAATTTGTTTATACTATACAAATTAAGCATTTTTTGGCCCAATCTATGAACAATTCTAGACGCTACCATGTCCTCTATACTGAAGGAGTTACTAGAGTTAAAAGAGAAAGAGACCCAATAAAAGAATCTAAAGTAAACTAAATGTTAAAAAGTCTCTTTTCAAAAAAAAAAAAGTTAAAGTCTATTAAATTTATAACCATGTTTTATGTAAAAAACACTTACCGAATCAGTAAAATTCATTAAGAGCAACCTATCTCTATCTCTATTATTATAAAAATTGAATATATTTTTACCGGTATTTTGGTACGTCATCCATGTATGAGTCGGTTTTTAAGTTCGTTTGCTTTTGGAAATACATATTCGCATTTGAATTGGTTTTTAATATTGTTCACTTTTGATAATACAGAAGGAATCATATAAGAAATCTGTTTAAAAAAACTCGCATACTAACTTGAAACGATCGGGCTCCTAACTGTAGCTCATGATTTTCTAAAAATATATATATCCAAGCAAACTCCGACGGTAAATTTCATTTTAATTAAACCATATAATAATAATAAGATTAAAATAAATTTCACCAGTTGCAACACACGAGCATTTTTTTAAGTAACTAATAAACACATAGAAAACATGGTGCGGCATAATTTTATTTCACAAAAAGTCTGATACACAAATGACTGACACTTGTCGTATTTTTTAAAAAAGTAACGGATTCATTGAGTCTTTTCTCCGAACGGGGGACTGGGGTTTTGACTTTTCTCACGGTTCATAGTGAAAATCTTGTATAAGACGGGGGGCGTTACTGCAAAAGGCGAAGAGCGCGGGCTTCTCATTTTTTGGACGCTGACAAAAAAGGGAAACCGCCTCGAAGTAACGGCGACGACGTGGAGAGGCCCAGAGGGTTTCCCGATCACCCCTCCGTTTTTATCGTAATGACGATAACGCCATTCGTGTAGGAATGGGGATCCCGTCCGAGCCGTTCCACACGCAACAGCGGAGAAGGCACCGCAGGATATGGCGCCACGTTTCACTTCCGTAGAAAACGGAGGGAACAAGGGGAAAAGATGATGAACGGAAAATAGGGCACATATTATTTTTATTTTCTTTTATTTACGTAAAATAGAAAAAAATGTATTCCACATATTATAATATATCCATGTTTTGAAACTTTGGTTAATTTTGTATTATATAAATTCAGTAAGTTAATGACATAATAATAATTATACTTTTCAAGACAAAAGATACATGCGTACGATTTATATCTCTACTATTATAAAAATTAAAGATGTTTTTTTGCCGGTACTTTGATACGTCATTCGTGTTTGAGTTGATTTTTTAATTTTATGTTATCTATACTACTTAAATTTCAATTGTCTGTTAAAAGAGGAAAAAAAAGTCGAACTCAATGAGGTAAAAAAAAAGTCCGATTCAAAAGCGATAAAAAGAGCTTCTGTCTCGGTAAAATATAAAGAAAAAACATCTGATCGAAAAAAAACCTTTTTTTAATAAGTCCGTTTGGAAAAAAAAAAGTCCATTTGGTTATTTGGCACAGGCATTTTTTCCCTTTTTTTTTTTTGCACGCGAAGGAGTTTTTTTCACATGCGCTTGGTTTTTTCGTCCGTTTTTTAATCTATTGGCGCCTCCCGGCGCTTGGTTTTTCGGACGCCGGTTTTTTCTCCCGTGTGTTTTTGGTTTTTTTTCATCTGGTTTTTTAACACGATCTGTTCACCGCACGCCTCCCGAGTTTGAACCCTAGCGCCGTGCTGCGCCGCCGCCATATCGATTGTACATTTCTCCTCCAATTTGATTGCAAAAATCGATTCCCCACTCCTCCGCCATCATTTTCTCCATTATTTTCCCTTTCGATTCGGTCTTAATTCATCGGATTTAATCTCCATTTAACAATTGCCGATGATGACGGTGATCTTCCCCGGACGTTTTTATGCCAAGTTTTACACTCTAATTTTGGAAAAAAAACGGAAAGAGGAGATCGAGTGGATCAAAAACCCTGAACTAATTTTGGTTGATCGAGAAAGAATCGGTCAGATTTGATGGGGGAGAGTTTTACACTGATTTTGGAAAAAACGGAAAGAGAAGATCGAGTGAATTAAAAACCCTCAACCAAAATGTGATCGGGAAAGATTCGACCAGATTTGATGGGGAGAGATTTGCTCCGGCAACCGTACGGCCACGGGACTATCTTCGGGAGATTGACAATGGTAGTAGACTGTGCGAGCTGCGCTTACGGCTCCACTTGTGGCTGGGTCGAAGGGAAGTAGGCCAAACGGAGGGAAGTAACGGACTGGCCAAAGATAGTAGTAGACTGTGCGAGTTGAGTTTACGGCTCCACTTGTGGCTGGGTCGAAGGGAAACAGGCCAAACGGAGGGAGGTAGCGTACTGGCCGAATATGGTAGTAGACTTTGAGCTGCGCTTCGACTCCACTTATGGTTGGGTCGAAGGGAAGCAGGCCAAACAAACAGAATGAGGTAGCGGACTTGCCTAGGGCTAAAAATAAAGGAAGGCTATTGACCCTAAACCCAGGAAATATTTTCATTAACTTTTTTAATTATAATCTATAGTGATCCCAATGTTAGTGATCCCAATGTTAGGATTCTCATTAACTTTTTCAATTATAATGTATATAGCGATCCTAATATTTCAATTTATTGCTTAGCTCTTAATATATCAGTGAAAATACGTTTTTACCCGTTGCAACGTATGGATATTTTTTCTAGTTAGTTTAAAACTATACGAAGTTATTGATTGTAAAAGTTTGAGTAAAAGCTATTGTAAATGACTAAATGTCAAAAACCTTATGACTGGAGAGAGTACTATCAGAATGTATTCCACTGCTGAAAGAAAATCCGATATGTTCCGCTTCCTCAGTAGACACACTTGAGTATTACACATTGTCAGGGTTATGGATACCACATACCTAATAGTAGTTGATTAAATCTCGACAGGACCCACTACATACCATGTCCTATACGGAAGCAACCTTCGGATATAGGAGGAGTTCCGGATAAGGATAGACAACCAGAGTTCTACATGGAAATGACAATGACTACTCGGATTGTATCCATATTAGTTTCACTAGTTCTACTTGGACAAGGGGACACCTATGGGTATAAATACAAGCCCCCTAGGAGGAGAGGGGATAGGATCAACACCCAACACAATCGACATAGAAGCCACAACATAGAAGTCTACATACGCCAAGACACGCCGCCGGATATCGACTTCAGGGATAAGCATGGCTAGTACCCTACGGTGTCTCCGGATACTGTTAGGAGAGACAAAAGCGCTATCTCTGATTTCGCCGGGCACGGATTCGAGGAGGAAGGCTACCCTGTTGTCGACTACGAGTCAGAACTTCAGACCGCCAAGTCGACGACAGTTAGATAGGCTACCCCAAATATTATACTGATGTGATTATCATGAATAAGAGCAATACCGGCTTCGGCCAACAGAATGTAGGGTTATTACCTGATAATTCAGGGGCCCGAACCTGTATAAAAATCCCTGTCTCCATCTCTTTTACCTCAGTCTCGCGTATACCCTAGTACCAACGATCCCCATGCCATGCAAATACCGTAGTCGAGACATCAAACGTCGACAGTAACGCGCCACGTAGGGGCATTTTGGTGCTTCAAGGTTTCGACGAGATGGGTTTAAGAGATGGATTCTCCGACAACAAGCTACTCGACGACTTCGGCTGTGGAGATCTAACACGACCGGAGTATGTCTTCCGACAATATCGGAACCATCGTCATCAACAATTCGATCTCTCGAGATCGACCAAGCTTCAAGACGTCACCACCGCGGATCACGTCGATTTTAGGGTTGTCAGTCGTGGTGCTTCACCATGGTTCGACTAACCCCACCGCAGCAAAGGATGTCGAAGCCAGACAATTTGCCGTATTAGAACCAACCAGCCGACCGATCGCATCGCCATCTACAAAAATATTAGCATGCATACCGTGGGGCCCATGCAGGCCACCGATATATGCTAATTATTGTGCGTTCAGAGTACAGTTAAGATCGGCTACCAAGGCTAAACAAGGTATTTAGTAAGATTAATTTTTAATTGATCTACTAATTCCGTAGATACATCCGGCATGTATCTTCACAGGTACGCAATATTTTATATACAATTTATCGTACCTACTCAGATCATACAATATTGTCAGATCTATAATTTATTATGTTTACCTATTACATGTTTTTTATACAATACCTATTGCGCGAGTGTCCCCAATGTTAAATCGACTACAGTTTAATGCTGGGGGCTCGCTCTATTTTCTTTCGTATAAATCATGCTTGCTTACGGTTTACATAATGCCTGATATTTATATCTGCTCGTCATATCCTGATAATGCTAGAAGATCCATGTAGTTTTTGAGTACATACTCGATATTATCTGATATATGTCTTGTCTTCTAGAAAATATTTTTCAGGAACAATTGAGCACTCGAGTAGGCTGTGGTCAAGTACACCATATTATCGAGAACGATCTCGACAAATGCAGAATCGTCGCGCCCAACCCACCAACGAAGACCGACGAACTATCTCATAGCGCCGGCCTGTTGACAGAAAACACGAGGCCTAGGAGATCTGCTTAACTCCTGTGCAGGTCCAAAGCTCGCCTTCGGATGTATGAGCGTGCCAGTTGATTTGATCCTGTAATCAACAAGAAATAGAGACAAAGAATTCGTGGTTAAATCTATAAATGATAGCCGATCGGCTAGATGCCGATGACATACCATTTATCTTATGCCGATGTCATATGTACATCGATCGGCAAGTATTAGTAAACAAATCAGAACTAAATCTACTCGATCGGCTGTAGATATTAATCATATGTAATCCTTATATCGATATATACTTAAATCAAGTGGTTGGGATAGATCGGTCACCTTGCCGAGATAGTATAAATCACTTAGATGGAAATATATATTAATAATAGGATTATATATGTTCATAGCATAGCCGATCAGATAGATCTAGCATGTATCGGCTAATACTCCGATACCACTCTATATTAAGATATTAAAGCAAGTAGAATACATTAAACAGGAGCTTAATATACTTAAACGCAGCAAGATCTTAATATAAAGGGAAGATCTAACATATCAATCGAGCATATAAGATAAAAGTAGTTAAATCAGATAAGATCGGCTGAAACTCCGATACTACCCTAATCGGCAACCAGAAGGCAGGCTAGAGATTGAAATTCTAAGCATGACTTAATAGATCAAACCTAACTGATGCAGCATTAAGTATGAAAAGAAGAAAGAAGAACAATATCTAGACAATCAAGCCGCTGGATGTTTCATAAAGTGCTAGATATCTTATATAATCTAGGTCAACGTCGCTATTTAACCTAGTCGGCTGCCTTCTGTCGACATATGTTAGCCGATTGTAGGTTAGATGACGATATTGTCGAAGATTATGTAAGATATATGATAACTTGACGAATTACATATACAAGACTAGAGTGTCGTAAAGATGGAAGCACTAATCCCGAGAACACAATCCATCATAACAAGTTTTACCTCTTGTTGAAGATCGAAACCGATGCAGCTCAACCCGAAAGCAAGAACTCGTCGAAATAAAACTAAAGCAAAAAGGTGGCGATGCGCCGAAATTGTATTGAACGTGTGTGTTAAAATTTACATAGGGCTTGGGGTCTATTTATACCCGAGAATTACAAGATATGTCCATACCAGACACGACTATTATCTCTAACAAACTCTAAGATACCATAAGTCTTTGCGGCAGACTTTTGCCCTAAACATATCTCTAAGGAAATTACACAAAACATCCTAATTAATAGATACAATTGCCTTCTCAGGACTCCATCCATATATGACAATCATCTTGAAGCACGTCAACTCAAACCCAATATCGGATACAAGTCGTATCGTCGGAATCGGCTGTATCACCTAACCCAGTCTGATTCAGACTTAGCCGATTATAGTCGTAGCCGATCTGGACTCCAGCCGATCCTTACTATGTTCCCACAACAATCCTTATCTCCGACTCCACTTCGATCCCATCTTCACTTCCGATGCTGATATTACCAAATTTGGTTGTTAACACAGCAATCGCTGGACTACTTGAGAAAAGGTTGTTAACGGATAATTCCTCGCGAACATCGTCGGCTTGATCACCCGACATGATTGCGAACGGACATCCGGATATGCTACAAGTTGGGTGCGTGAGTCATGCTAGCCATATGAGACGCACATGCAATAAACCAACTCTAGCACCTCCATTGGTGTTCGAGAGATAATTCTACTCGCTTGCTGGTTCTCGAACCAATACGTAGCAATCTCTCGCACCGCAACTTCCATTGGTATTCGAGAGATAATTCTACTCGTTCGCTGGTCCTCGAACCAGTACGTAGCACTCTCTCGCACCGCAACTTCCATTGGTGTTCGAGAGATAATTCTACTTGCTCGCTGGTTCTCGAACCAGTATGTAGCAATCTCTCGCACCGCAACTTCCATCGATGTTCGAGAGATAATTCTACTCGTTCGCTGGTTCTCGAACCAGTACGTAGCAATCTCCCGCACCGCAACTTCCATTGGTGTTCGAGAGATGATTCTACTCGCTCGCTGGTTCTCGAACCAGTACATAGCAATCTCCCGCACCGCAAACTTCCACGACTTCAAATGATCGAGAGACACCTACTCACTGGTTCTCAACCAGTCAATCGTAGCGATCTCTCGTACATTTACTTCTAGTGGTTGAGTTACGACTACTACCTGGTTCTTGACCAGAGGTGTAGCGATTCTCCCATTACCTCTACTTCAACAAAGTTGATATCATGTACACAATATTGCCAAGTGTTTTACCCAGAGATCCCTTACCACAGAAGACACCTAGCGTTGAAACCTATCCTAATGTCCCTTTACGCCGTCTTGACAAGGCCTCCGAGGAACCTAAGGGAACTTCGGCTGGGGACGCCCAGAGCCGATAAGGCCTTATCGGATCCTTTAAAGACAAAAGACCATGTAAGATCTGGTCGTGTAAGAGTTCTCGCCGTGCGTATTAACCAAGCCGTGTAATCGGAAATTGGATTTTTCAACTTCACGGCTGGGGGCTAGGATCAGTGCTTGTTCAACCGAGGCAGGTCAAAGGTCCAAGAGCCTCATCATCCGAGAACGATTCTCCGACGACAAGGCTGGGGGCTAGGGAGAGTGTATGACTCTACAAACTGACTGGTCGGAGTCGGTAAGAGAGAAGACGCTCATATACAAAACACTGGTCTGTACATTCAATTCACTAGTCTGTTATATTATAACATGTTACCCTTTGAGCGTTCGCTCGAGGGCTATTTCTATCTAATATTCTTTTCAGAGTATTGATTTCAGGAAAATTCTATTCGACATTGACGAAGGCTCCATGTCTCTATGGTTCTACACCAAGATCGACTAAGGCGAGTACGACAAATGTCGACAAAGCTCCGTCGCAGATTCTGCGCTTTCTCGATCACTCGAGAACGGTTGATGTATCTCAACAAGGAATACGAAATGAAGAGATGGTGTACCCACCGAGATAAAATTTCTTGACTTCAATCCAAATTCTCGATTACAGCAAGACGGGAGACTTAGTCGCATGCTCTGTTCTTTCTTGGTTGACGTCGGAGATTGACTCAGACTAACCCTTTAGGTACCCACACGAGGCTGATAAAGGAAGTCTAATGTTATCTCTACACTCACCGAGAATGGTCATGTGCGCTCGATAACAGTTCCTCCAAGGTCTGCGGTTGAGAATATGAACTCGTTCATTTGCATTGAAGTCGGAGGCTACTGTCAGGGTTATGGATACCACATACCTAATAGTAGTTGACTAAATCTCGGTAGGACCCACTACGTACCATGTCCTATACGGAAGCAACGTTCGGATATAGGAGGAGTTCCGGATAAGGAAAGACAACCAGAGTTCTACATGGAAACGACAATGACTACTCGGATTGTATCTATATTGGTTTCCCTAGTTCTACTTGGACAAGGGGACACCTATGGGTATAAATACAAGCCCCCCTAGGAAGAGAGGGGACAGGATCAACACCCAACACAATCGACATAGAAGCCACAATATAGAAGCCTACATACGCCAAGACACGCCACCGGATATCGACTTCAGGGATAAGCACGGCTAGTACCCTACGGTGTCTCCGGATACTGTCAGGAGAGACGAAAGCGCTATCTCTGATCTCGCCGGGCACGGATTCGAGGAGGAAGGCTACCCTGTTGTCGACTACGAGTCAGAACTTCAGACCGCCAAGTCGACAACAGTTAGATAGGCTACCCCAAATATTATACTGGTGTGATTATCATGAATAAGAGCAATATCGGCTTCGGCCAACAGGATGTAGGGTTATTACCTGACAATTCAGGGGCCCGAACCTGTATAAAAATCATTGTCTCCATCTCTTTTACCTCAGTCTCACGTATACCCTAGTACCAACGATTCCCATGCCATGCAAATACCGTAGTCGAGACATTAAACGTCGACACACATGTCATTTGAGCTACGGCTAATAAGGCATGGAAAAATAAAAAATGCAACTAAAAATAATAGTGTATGTTTAAAGTTTTCGTATCGTTGTTAGCAGTTCAAGATGCCCTGTAAAATAATCAAAATGTTGATTCAACCATGCAAACTTGGCTAGTAGTTCCTCCGTTTCATATTATATTATAAGTTGTTTAACTTTTTTCCTAATTAAACTTTGTTAAATTTGAAAGTTTATAAAAAAATTAGCAACATCTAAAATATCAAATTAGTTTCATTAAATCTCAAATTAGTTTTGTGTTGAAAATACTACTATATTTTTCTATAAAAAAATAAAACTTAAAGAAGTTTAACTAGGAAGAAAGTCAAACGAATTATAATTTGAAAAATGAGGGAGTACTATTTTTCATCATTAATCTTATATGACAAAATACAAATTTATTCCTCCAAAACAAATTAGCCTTGCAACGAATAAAATAATATACGAAATTGAAATAGAGGGAGTTATCTAAAATACCTCCGTTTTAATATTATAAAACCGGACATAAGATATAGATTACAGTATTTTAAGACGTGTAAAGTAATTTTTAAATGGAGGAGGTAGAAAAAATACGAATAGTGAAATCAAATGTGTCAAAGTACATCAGTTGGTAACGAAGGAACTATCAATTCTATCCGCTTAAGCGCCGTCAGACTTAGAAAAAGAACTGCTAATTTAGTCAACGAATTTCTCTGTATAACCATCGAGCCACAGCGACATATCTGATGTTGTTTTAGATAAAACATCTCTGATAATGCAAAGATCTTTCTTTTAGATAAAACATCTCTGGAGTACTATGTTTTATTTTATACTATTTCTTTTTGAAGCTTGTAGTAACTTTTTTAGAGCCAATTAATTGTTTTTTTAATGATAAGGAAGCGTTTGCATGGATGCCAGTCATATTATTTGCCTCATATATTTACCCTTGTTCCACGTTAATCTGCAGGCGAAAGCTTTACTAGCTTGATCTCAAAAGAATCGTCCATGGTATGTGTCTTAGGACTGTTGTTGTTTTTAACACCTGAATGTGTAACACATGCATAGAACTGTTAACAAGGAGTATTAGAGGTACGGTGCTAACAATGAGTTTAACAGTACTCCCTCCGTACTCGTACAGGAAGGAAGTCGTTTAGGACAATGTTTAAGTCAAACTTTGGGAATATAAATTATGAATAACTATCAAGTTGTTGAGTTTGAAGATGTAATTATATGAATAGATTTGTCTTGAAAAATATTTTCATAAAAGTATACATATATTACTTTTTAATAAATATTTTTATAGAAACAAGTAGTCAAAGTTATATTTTGGAGACCATATCGAACGATTTCCTTTACGAGTACGGAGGGAATAAGAGGTTCAAATTCGTAGTACTATCTTCATCCTAATATGTAGTTATTTCTAGCATAGTACTTTGTCCCAAAATGAAGCTATTTCTTCATCTATCTCCTACTCTCAACCAATCACAACCATTATCCTTTACCTACTTTTTCTTTTTAACTAATCACATATTCCCTTCAATCATTCTCACATACTTCCTTAGTTAATACCCGTGCCAACCTAAAAAATGTTTACATTTTCGGGTGGATGAGGTACTACCTTTTAATCTCTGCATTAAGAAAAATCAACCTAGGATAATAAACTTGGATTCATTATTTTAGGTGGTGTCAAATCATCATCTACTTATAAGTTGTTTTTTAATGGAGGGAGTAAGTTGCTTTAAGGCCTGTTTAGATCCCCTAGCAAAATTTTACACCATATCCCATCGAATGTTTGGATACATGCACGAAGTATTATATATATATATATATATATATAAAATCTATTCTACACCCCCCTCCCATGGGTCAAACCCACCTCCCCCCACCCTTCCTAGGGCCCAAAGCCCCCCTCCCACGTCGGTCAAAGCGTCCTCCCACCGGTCAAACCCGCCCACCACTCCCTCCCCCGCCCACCACTTTGCTGCTCTCGTCTTGCAGGAATCGTGCAGTAATAGGATGGTCATCGTGCAGTAACAAGACCACATTATCGCAGTAACAACGTCAAAAAGTAGCTATGATGGATCTTGTTTCGTTAAGCGTTTTTTTATGAACTTCATGGTGCAAACGGATTGAAAATACAAGATATGATGTGAGAGATATTGCTCTCTAAAGATTGAGATTTACCTTTTTTTAGTCCTCATCTCACTGAAACAGCGTAGTAACATGATGGCCAATATGCAGTAACACCTCTGCTTTTCGCTGTAACAATGTTAAAAAATAGTTATGATGGTTCTAGTTTCGTTAAGCACTTTTTTTGACGAATGCCATGATGCAAATGGGTTAGAAAAATAAGACATAACGTGTATGTTAGTACTCTCTAAATATTGAGATTTAAAATACTCTAGATCTAAAAAAACATTACTACTATAGGGCCACTGTTACTATGCATGTTCTCTGTTTACTATAAATTTCGTCATATTGTTACTGCCAAAAGTGCAGTAACAACCTATACATTTTTCCAGTAACATATGATGTTACTATATTTCTGGGATAATGTTACTGCCGAATCATAGTAACAAGGTATGATTGTTATAGGTACATAACTGATTTGTTCACAAATCATCATATGGTGATTTGGTTAGAAGTGCTTGTCATAAACCATGAGATCATTGGTTCAAGTCTTGAATTCACCAATTTATTTTTAATTTTTCTAAAAAAGAGAGAAGAAGGAGGGAGAGAAAAAAGGAGGGGGAATCGGAGGGAGGGGGCGCTGGGGGAGGGAGGAGGGAGAGAGGGGCGACAGGAGGGAGGGGTGTATATATATATATATATATATATATATATATATATATATATATATATATATATATATATATATATATATATATATATATATATATATATATATAGATATATGTTACACAGATTGTGTGTAAATTCCGAGATGAATTTTTTAAGCCTAGTTGCGTCATGATTTGATAATGTAGTGCTACAGTAAATATTTGCTAATGATGAATTAATTAGGCTTAATAAATTCATCTCACGGTTTACAGGTGGATTATATAATTTGTTTTATTATCAGATTACGTTTAATACTTTAAATATATTTCCAAATATCCGATACAACACTATAAAATTTTACAACCCTTTTATCTAAACACAGCCTTATTTTAGGGCGGAGGTACTAAGTACTCCCTCTGTATTTTAATGTATGACGCTGTTAACTTTTTATCAACGTTTGACCATTCATTTTATTCAAAATTTTTGTGTAAATATGGGAATATTTATGTCATGCTTAAAAAATATCTGATGATGAATTAAGTCACAATAAAATAAATGATAGTTACATCAATTTTTTAATAAGACGAATGGTTACACGTTGGATAAAAAGTCAACGGCATCATACATTAAAATATATTTAAAATATATAGATAGAGGAAATACATGAACAGTGGCCGACGACGTCATCGGATCATCACAACGGCCGCGGCGGCAGTAGTAGTGCTCGTGCACGATACTCCCATTTCTCATCCCCCATCCCCTGCGCTCACAAGCTCTGTGCCCCCCTATCCCTCGGAACCCAAACCCCCCTCTGTTCTTGCCACGAGCAATACCACATATGCCCCGCGCCCAAAATCTCTCTCAAAAAAAAAACGTTCTCCCTCCGTTTCGAAATGTTCGACACCGTTGACTTTTTAGCACATGTTTAACCGTTCGTCTTATTCAAAAACTTTTATGAAATATGTAAAATTGTATGCCTACATAAAAATATATTTAACAATAAATCAAATGATATGAAAATAATTAATAATTACCTAAATTTTTTAAATAAGAAAAAATCAAACATTTCGAAACTAGCAAATCCAATAGCGTCGCATTCATCTGTGTAATCATCGCCGATCCCGATGCCGCCTCCGCCCCCGCCCCGCCGCGCTGGATCCAGCTCACCTACCAGGAGCCGGGCCCACCACCACACCCCACGCCTTCGTGCGCGCTGCCGCACGAAGCTGGAGTACCCATGACCCCCGGTCACTGACATGGTGGTCCCGCGGATACGTGGGCCCCAGCTGCCATAGGCGTAAGGTTGCGTAGCGGCGGGGGGCGTGTGGGTGGTGTGGGTGAGGGTGAAGGCGGTGGTGGGTTGGGTTGGTTGGTTGGGCTGACCCGGCTCTCCTCGCGTTGACATGGTTAGGAGGGATTAACCACACGTGACGTTTTGTATTCCTCGCAGTCTAGAATGTACTCCTACTCCTACTCCTGCTACTCCTATGTACTGGTAGAAGTATTTGAAGACATGCCTACCCTATTTAACTTTTTGGCTTATCCATATTATCTAGGATTTAAACATTTGAATAAATTTTAAGCTTTTTCTTATCACAGTTATTTATCCGTATCAGTTTTTGGATCACAAAAATATGAATACAAATCCTTATCCATGAATTCTTTTTGGGTTGCTAGAGCAAAGAATGAGACCACATGCACATGGATGTATCGGTACCAGTTAACCGTATTTTCAATTTTTCAGCCTGTCCGGTCGCCGTCATTGATCGAGCTTGGTGGCGACGTTTCTTAGTAAACTGATGTGTGGAGTTTTAATGTTTTCAGTAAGCATTGTTTAGCAATTAAACGAGTGTCGAACGAAGTTAACAAGGTACAATATCTACTAGTAGGAGGCTAGGAATACCTCTATCCTATTTAAGTTTACAATATCTAGGAGGCTAGGAGTACCTTCATCCTATTTAAGCATTTTTAAGTAGGAATGAGTATTAAGAAAGCAAGTAAAAACGATTGGAGAAATATTATGATTGATTGAGAAGGAAAAGTAGATGAAAAAGTTAAATGGAGAATGATTACGGTTGATTGTGAGGATTGGGAATGTGAAGAAGTAGCTTCATTTTGTACCTCTAGAGCAATGCTTTAAAATTTTTTGTGATGTTCTAGATGAGATGAGGTTTACAACTCTATGGTAGGTTAGAAAAATGGGCGTGCTAAAAAAAAATGTGTATATGTACCTCTTCCCTCCTAATAGAAAGAACCATGAACAGATATGAACTGGCTCAGTTGCCACTGCACACCATATTTATGGTTTGCACGTAATTGGAAACTGACGACCTCACTACTTCCTCCGTCCCATTTTAAGTGCAGTTATGGATTTTCGTATATAATGTTTGACTGTCCATCTTATTTTATTTTTTATGATTAGTATTCTTATTGTTATTAGATAATAAAACATGATCAATACTTTATGCGCAAATTATTTGTTTTTAATTTTTCATAAAATTTTCAAATAAGACGAGCACTCATACATTGGACACGGCAACCACAGCTACACTTAAAATGATACGGAGGAAGTATTTGCTACTAATAGTCGATATTGTGCTCGTTAAACAGGGCTTCTGACTCTTTGCCATCCTTCCCAATGGAGTATTCTCAAATACCATCTTTCCAAATAACCTTGATTATTTGCCATCTGGGCCCACTAGACTATTGCTATTTTGTCACTTTTAATTGCTAACTTAGCAAACTGGGTAACAAAAGACCTCACCCATTATCTCATCTCTCCTATCTTTCTTCCAACTCACTTCCTTTGGTTCGCGAGCTGCCTTGGCTCCGGCAAGGTCTTACACACCGGCGAGCTTCCCGCCTACGAACTGTACCCGTTCTTCTCCCTCCACTCCTCCCCCGTCATATCGTCGTCGCCACCATTCCCCTTTGTGGAGCTGGGATGCAAGGCCGGCCACCATGTTGGATCCTACGGGTGGCAACCATCGACAGAGACAGCGGCGATGGATGACTGGGTGGAAGACCTTAGAGGCGACGGATGGAGGTTTGGATTGCTAGAGACTTCCCGACATCCACGCCTCCTTCATTGTCATGCTCGGACGAGCGAGAGAGAGAGAGAGAGAGAGAGAGATAGAGAGAGCTCATTAGTGGACTGACAGCAACATCCACCTCCCCATCCCGGCGGCACCGTGAAGCCCTACCAGCCGTGTATCTAAGCTCGTCGGTTATCGTCGCCTCCATCGACAAGGAGCTTGTTGGGACGGGGTGGGTGGTGAACCACCAGCAACAACAACATCCTCCCTATCCCGGTGGGTCCGCGAAGCCCGACCGACTATGTCTCCGAGCTCACCTCCATCGCCAGCTTGCAGGACCTTGCTAGAATTAGGCCAACTCGCTGACATGAGGAAAGGGGAAGGACTGCCAAGGAAGAAGGTATGAAAAAGGAGATAAGGGGCTAGGAAGTCTTTTGTCACCCGGTTTGCTGAGCTACCAATCAAAAGTGGCAAAATAGCAATAGCCTAGTGGGCCCGGATGGTAAATAATTAAAGTTGTTTGGAAGGATGGCATTTGAGAACACGTTGTTAGGGAGGATGGCTAAGAGTAAAAAAAAAATCCCTTATTGAACACATATAATAGGAGATCTCAAATAGACATGAGAAAAAAAGCTTAGTAGAGAAAATACCTAGTCCTTGCCTAGTACCCTTGAGAAAATACCCGTAAACCCCTTTCATTTGAACTATGAACATAGAAATTTTGTAGGATTTTTGTTCTATATTTTTTTTTCTAAATGATCCTTAGAAACAAAGGCTGGACAATATAGAATTATGAAATATATATGAAATGATTCAATCCACGCAGGTTTTGAGGAAATTTAATATTGAGGTCCAACCTCATGGGTAGTTTCATTTTGATCTCTCCTCAAAATCCTGCATTTTCATGCCATCTAACCAAGCGCTATCTTTGTTTTTCCTTTTTTGTGATTTGTAGCCTTTTATTTTACACTTATATTTCTGTCAATCCTATGTTTCTCCTATCCTTGCATTCAGAGGAGCCCTTATTGTAACTTTGAACTGCTTGATTGGCTTTGAGCACCAATCGAGGATGAACATACAAGCAAAATGCGAAAAGAATAACAATGCTAACACATGACGACATGACATTAGTTGTAACTTTATAGCAAATTGATAGCAGGACCACCTTGTCAGATAGCATGTGAGCCAGCACCGTCAATGCTCAGTGAAAATTTCGTGCGTAACATTATAAGTTAATTAACTGAAAATCCTTCCAACCGTACAAATTTGATAATTTTACTGTCGAAGAACCTGCAATCTCATGAAATTTACAGTTCGGTAATTTAGGTAACTACAGATGAAGCTATGATCATTCTTAGCTGAGGTGCAAGCGAAGCGAAAACCCGACGTGACGATACAGTAGTTGCAGTGTTCTGAACGACCTAACAAGCAAGCACGTCAGTCAAAGGTCCGATAGGGCGTCGAAACAAAGCCTGAACCGAAGTAGCAGTCGAAAGTTCAGTAAACTGAACGCGATGGAATTGGACGAGATGGAAAAATCTGACCAAGGAAGCTGCTGGCCTGCTGCTTGCTGCTGCTGCACACGGAGCTGTTTGGAGTGTGGACTTTTGTGTGAAATGTGCGTGGAGCTGTCTGCCCGGGTTGCTGCTGTCTCTGTCTGCCACACTCACTTCTTTCTCTTCTTCTTGTTCCTTCATCAGGGTAACAAGTCGAAATTGGATGTGTCTTACTGTAACTGAGAGATCATCTCTGATGGAAACATATGGCAGTCTCCACATGTGGCCATTTCAATTGCAATGGGGGGGCCTCCTTGCTGCCGCTGTAACTCTGGTGCATTGAAACGGTGAGGGGTAGATGGCAAGCAGGGTCCATGCCATGTCTGCGCGATGTTGCCCCATGTGGTGTGTTATTGGCGATTTGCTTGTCCTCCACACATGCAGCTGAGCTGAGACCACCGCGGATTATTTGATTGTTTCCCTTCCCAATGTGATCCCTAGCAGGCTAGCATGGCCACTGAAAAATGAGTGGATGGGATGCACCCAGCCGCAGCTCTAGCCTGATAAATGATTTAGGTTTCAATATCTTGATATGCATGTACTCCAAAAGAATGACATGTTTTTGATAACAAAGAGAGAGGAACTTATGCCATTGCTAACTTCTATATCTTGGGGATAAGGTTCACATACCTGCTTTTGCAGTCGAAGCAAATAGATCGAATCTGCAATTCCGGTAAGCGTTGAGAGAGACGGTAATATCTTTAAAAGAACTCTCAGGAAGTGCAGCGATCCACTGAAACAGCCAAAATACATGATGAATAGTTGGTCAAGTCTCTACTTGTACTAACAAGAATGCAGTCAATTTTCCACCAGATAAATGCTATGACCCATGTGATTTTATTTTTCTATTCCCTTATGAGTAATCATGAATAATCACCTCCATAAATCATAATTACCGGCCATGACTTGTAAGGTCGTAAGGATAAGAGAAGACTGGTAGGCTTCTGTTTAGTTGTCGCTGTCTATTGCACCTGTCTGTCGCCTGAACCTATTTAGAATGCTGTGAAGTCGTAAACAGAAGGGGCAATCCTGGTTATTTTCTCTACTGACAACAGTCCACGATTGAACTGAAATAGAAGGATTAGCATGAACTAATCACTTCTGTATATTAAAAGTTTTAAATCCCCAATATTTCTCATATAGAGCTATCCTATGTGGCCATATCAAAGTGAAAGCATCACTTAAGAGGAGACTGGCGATATTTATGGATGCATCAAAAAGCTGTAGAGATATTTGTTGATGCAGAATCCAAACAAACTATGACAGTAGCTTGAATGAACATGAAAAATGTCGACAGGTGAAAAATTCAGGTCTAATATATAAATTACAACATTTCTCTACCCTACATTTTTTCTCTCCAGACCTGGCTTGTTTTCTTTGCTCCTTATCTTGGTCATCGACCACACTCTCCATCATCATCCAATCCTTGAGAAGGTTTAATTGTTGCAATACCAAATCTGATATGACTAAAGCTATGAAAGGGAAAGAACGATGGATACGCGAATCATTTCAAGCACATTTTGTGCCTCATGCAAGATAAGTTATCGAGAGGATATAACTCTTAGCAGCTATGACAAAGCTCGGAAAAATGCAGAACATGCTTCAGGAGTATTACTACCAGATGATTTCCAGCTTTTGTTTATTTTTCTTAAATTTTAAGTACCCAAAAGTACTTCAGAGTTCTGGTCTAATGGTCAGTTGGATTCACTACATATTCCCTCGACAAAATCACATCTTGTTCAGCTACTGCTCAAGTGCTCAGATGGCATTTAATATCAAATAGCCTCATGTATCAATCTTATCATCAATGCTTGGGCTTTCTAATTGCCCAGAAAACAGCTCAAAATAAGAGCCTGACCACAGGCATCACCTCAGTGTTTAAAAGAGGGAAGTTACGAAAGGTAACTCACACTAAATAGGACTCATCAATGGACTCTAATTTCTTCAGAGCTCGTCTTAACAGCATGTTCCGAAGCGCTAACATCGGTCCAAGAAGATCTTCATCTCAAAAATCCCAACCTGTATTTTTCTCTATCTAAAAAGCTTATGATCAGAAACAGACATGCCTTGCTCATCAGTTACTCAGTTAATTTCACTATTCCAATTTCCAAGCCAACGGAATCGTTTTTGCATCACAACGCCCACCATCCAGCATGCTGCAAAGCTGTAGCATCGGTTTTAGGAAATTCCATAAACACCGAGACATAGCTTCTCCACTACCTAAAAAGGCTAGATGATCGAAACAAAAAAAAACATGCCCTTGATTTACTAATCTCGCCACGCAAAGTTGCCAAGCCGACAGAACTGCCTTTTTTTGCATCGCAACACCCCACTAAGCCCGAAAGTGCCGCATCATCATCATCATCATCATCATCATCATCATCATCATCAGTATACTAGTTTATGCAACCGCACGGCACAGAAGGCGGCGGGCGGATCACGCACGATTCGTGGCTGGCATTCTCTCTTGGAGCTAGAAAAATCTCGCCGCCAAACAGGCAGCCGGATCTGTGGGGATCCCCAAATCATATAACTATGAAACAGTGATGAGGGTGATGTCGTGATGAGGTGGGAGAGGGGGGGGGGGCAAGGTACCTGATGAGCCCGAGCGGCGAAGGGTGGGCGATGCGTGCGGCGCCACCGAGGAGCGCGCGGTGGCGGCGGCGGCGGCGGCCATCGCCGCCGCGGCGGTGGGGGGTGGGACGCGATGCTCTCCGCGGCCGGGCTTCCTTGAGGCGAGCCAGTGTGGCCATCCTTTTCGTGGGCCGCACTCTAGACGTTGCGGCCCAGTATAAACGGTTTCGGGCTGGCCCATTTAGCTGTGCAAAATTCGTGCTTTCCTTTTTTTTCTCTCTCCCCTTTTAGTGGCATTTCTCTTCCATCAACGAATGCAACCAAAATATATTTCGTAGCATATGACATGATGCTGCTGCCATCGATGATCGAATACGAGATGTGGTATCCTATTACGATGAATCTGGATACATTCGTTATATTAGAAATCATCGCATTTCATATTAGGATAATTTATTTTGGAATGGAAGGAGTACCTATATGACACGAGATTTGCGTAGAGCGTAGGAATTTTGCAATGGTATGATTCTTATCCATTTTATTTCCATGAAAATTGATTGGAGATAGATAACACAACGACATGAATTAGGAGAGCTTGTATCACCGTTGGTATCTACTAATCGATGACTATAGTTTGATCTCCTAGCTCGCTAATTTTGCAAATTTGGTGATGAACATCATTTGCTTAGTGAACCTGACTATTTCTATTTCCGTGGCACAATAGTTTAGGTTAGTTGTGAGTTTGTTCTAGTTATGATTTTCGTCCAGTTTTTTCCTATTAAGATTGATGAGAACATCACTCTTTCGGTACGTACAAAGGAGAAACAAGAAGCACTTGAAAAGAGACTTGAAAAATAGAGGCCTAATTCATATCAAGTTCAAGCCCACCTCAGAATCCAAGAGCAACCCGCACTAAAATCGTCACCCAGATCTCATTCGGATTCCATTATGTATGGAAAGATAATGAGACCAACTTTCGAATGAGCCTTGTCTCACATCAAAATTCCTTCTAAGTCAACATGAATCGTCGAAACAAGAGAGCATATAGAATCTATACGAGTGTCACGTCACCGTCTTAACATGTTGTGTATCGTGTTGGAGTCCATTAGAGACTCGTCCAGGGCTTCTTGGTCGACTATATAACTTATTTATTTAGTAGTTGTCTCCGAATTATGGTTAGATTTGCTTATATTATTATGGCATTGCAGTTTCACGCTGCTTCGGTTTGTGAAATCCAACTTGTGAGATTCGTCTTATATTCATAAATTTTTCAGATTGCTTCTTCCACTCACTTGCTTGTATTCTCGATTTGCTTGTAAGAGATAGTCTTATCGAGGAGGTCAGTAATATTTCGGCTCGGTTGATAACCAATCGAAGAGTGGTTTAGTGATTAGGAGGGATTCGATCGTCCTGATCAGAGCCTTTAGATCATCGTTGAGTATCCATAATCGACTTTATCAATACCTATTGGAAGATCGAAACCCTAGTTCCTCATCCAAGGTTTAGTCTCATTTCTCATTTTCTCCTTAAAACAATATACCCTTTTCTATGTATAAAATGTCAGCATTGGTGACCGTGTTAAGAAAAGGATGGATGACCATATAAAAGGGGACATTCTCATACAATCACTTCGATACCAACATAAAACCAACATAGGCCGTTTAGTTCGCGAAAAAAAAAATTTTGGGTATCACATCGAACGTTTGATTGGATGTCGCAAGGAGTTTTCGGACACGAATGAAAAAACTAATTTCATAACTCGCCTGGAAACCGCGAGACGAATCTTTTGAGCCTAATTAAGCCGTCATTAGCACATATGGATTACTGTAGCACTTATGGCTAATCATGGACTAATTAGACTCAAAAGATTCATCTCGCGATTTCCATGCAAACTGTGCAATTAGTTTTTTGTTTTTATCTACATTTAATGTTCCATGCATGTGTCCAAAGATTCGATGTGATATTTTTGGGAAAAAAATTGCGAACTAAACCCAACCATACCGTCTTTTACCATCGTGGCACATGAGTTTAGGCCCTGTTTGATTCAGCTTATGATTATTATAATTTGGATTATTAGGAATAAGCTGAAACAAACATATAGCATATTATGATAGATTATTACAATCTATAAGCCAGATTACTATAATCCAGTAATCCACGCTAAAGGTGTTTTTTTAAAATTATTGGGTGGCTAACATTTAACAAACAGCTTATAATCCAGAGAAACAAACAGCTCACAACTTATTATATATCGGCATATTATAATTCAGCTTACATTCATTTGGCTCAGTAATCTAGATTATAATAATCTTAGAATGAAACAAACATGGCCTTAATCATTACGCAGCAAACACCATTTTTTTTCTCGACTTAATTTCCACCCATACATCATAAAACATCCAACCATTAATCACGGCACCGCAATAATACACTTCCTAATATAAACACATGCTTCCCTAAAAAAACACACACGCTTTATACCTATAGCAAGCATCCGTGTCCCCCACTAATCCTCTCTCTAACAACAAGTTTAATAGTAAAGCTAAATATTGACTATTAGACTGAATTCGGGAACCTCACTCGCAACAAGCAAAATGGAGCGGCAGCTAGTGCTTGATTTATTAAGTATTAGTTAAAATAAACTTGAAAAAGAGATTAATATAATTTTTTAAAGGCAACTTTTCTATATTTTTTTTTCAAAATACACACCGTTTAGTAATTTAGGAAGCGTGGAAAACGAGAAAGGTACACTGGAAAAGGTAGGGGAAGAACACAACCTTAGCCTATATTGCAACTAACATGTATAATATGTTAACAATTGACTATATTTTTTTCTCCACTCCTTTTCTCCCACTATAAATTTAATGTAAATATCTTGAACAAACATGTATATAACTAACTCTTGCATTGAGATATACTTGGTAGTGCAGTGGCAGGGGTGTGTGATTTCAACTTCGAGTTTCCGTGTTTAATCCCTAGAACACTCATATTTTTTTAAAAAAAATATTTAGAGGGACATATGTCCCTCAAAATCTCGTTTTTAACTAGCTCTTGCATTATAACCAATACTTCTTATTTTTCTTTATCTTTTTTTTCATATAAGTTTATAGTTAGCTTAGACCCCCGTCGTTTAGCCAATACGTATTAGGAAAGCAATAATAATTTATATGCAAGACTTATGTGTGTGTGTTTTTAGCGATTTAAATACCAATGCTAAAAAATAAATTTGAATGAAAATCAACTTTAAATTTGAGTTTGAAAATTCAAATTTTAGCAGCGACTGATTGAAACAATAGGAGCATTATTATCCTCGCTCAAATGGACTGATTTGGCCGGGGGTGAGTCAGAGTCACCAAGGGGGTGTGGATGGAAATGGAATCCACCTCACGTTTGGTGGGCCACCCAAACCCCAAAAACCCTACCGCCGACCGCGGCGCACAGAGAGAGAAAGGGAGAAAACCCACGCCACGGCGGACACGCGCCCCGAAAGATAGCCCCCTCCTCCCTCTCTCGCTCTCGGTGCTCGGGCTCGGACACGAGGGAAGCACACACTGTTTCTTCCGCCGTGCGCGGCGCACGAAAACCCGCACCTCCTCCGCCTCCGCGCGCCCCTGCTCGGCGGCCTCCTCTCCTCTCCCACCCATGGCGCCCCCACCGGCTTCCTCCCTCCCCACGGCCGTCCTCGCATGGTGAGTGGAGTGCTCCGACCTGCTGCTTCGCTCCCGCGGCCGGCGGCGGCGCTGATGGCGCCTTCTCTCTCTCTCTCTGTGTTTTGTGTGTAGGGGTTCGGGGGAGGACGGGCAGCTGGGCATGGGCGGCTACGAGGAGGAGGACTGGGCGCGGGGAGTCGCCGCGCTCGACGCGCTCGCCGTCTCCGCCGTCGTCGCCGGCAGCCGCAACTCCCTCGCCATCTGCGCCGATGGCCGCGTACGCTCTCTCCCTCTCTCTCCCTCCATCTCTCGATCGAGGCCTTCGCTGGGTTTCTGATCTGATTCGATCGTGTACTGCTCTGCTGCAGCTCTTCACGTGGGGGTGGAACCAGCGCGGCACGCTCGGGCACCCGCCGGAGACCAAGACGGAGAGCTCCCCGGCCCCCGTCGATGCCCTCGCCGGCGTCAGCATCGTGCAGGTCACCGCAGATCATTCCTCTTCCAATCGCGATTTGAGCTACCTGCAGTAGTAGTGAGCACTAACGAATGCGAGTGTGTGTCCTGCTAATTACCAGGCGGCGATCGGCGGATGGCATTGCCTCGCGGTGGACGACAAGGGGAGAGCATACGCTTGGGGTACGGGGACGGGGAGCTCGGCTCGCCTTGCTTGGTTTTCTGTCAATTCTGTGACCCGATTTGGTTGGATTTGATGCAATGTGAGCGTGTGGATGGGTTGTTGCAGGGGGCAACGAGTATGGGCAGTGTGGGGAGGAGGCTGAGAGGAAGGAAGATGGAACCAGGGCTCTCAGGAGGGACATTCCGATCCCGCAGGGGTGTGCCCCCAAGCTGAAAGTCCGGCAAGTGAGTGGAATCGATTCCTGACTTGTCCTACAATTTGTCCCCATGAGAATGCTGGAATTTTATCACGTCTTTGTTGATGCAGCATGGTTGTAGGGGATAACCGGATAATGGGAATCCAACAAATTGTGCACTATCACCTTGGCATCTGCTACTTGCCCAACAAGTGTTAGGTTGTGGAACACATTTCTTAGGTCGTAAATCGCTTGAAGGGTCGCCAGGATATATGTTTTGCAACTGTGATAACGTATTATATCCAAAATGAATGGTTATTGTCACATAATAATGCTGTAACGTTTTGTCATGCACTCCCAAAATGGTTTGTTATTGTAACAGAATAATGCTATAATGTTTTGTCATGCACTCCCAAAATGGATTTTTATCGTAACAGAATAATGCTATAATGTTTTGTCATGCACTCCCGAAATGGATTTTTATCGTAACAGAATAATGCTATAACATTTTGTCGTGCACTCCACTTTTCCATAATGATAATATTTTGTCATGCACTTCCACCTTTTATTTCTTAGCATGGGTTTTCTAATCGTTCCCGTTAATTGTAGGTTGCTGCTGGAGGGACACACTCGGTCGTCTTGACACAAGATGGCCATGTTTGGACATGGGGACAACCATGGCCTCCAGGCGATATGTATAGTGCCTTATTGCTTTATGCTGAAATTTGTTTTTCTCCCTATATGTGCTGGTGACCATTAGTCCTTTTTCAGCAAGCAAATATCTACACCAGTGCGGGTGCAAGGCCTTGAGAATGTAAAGGTGATTGCTGTAGGTGCATTCCATAATTTGGCTCTAACAGAAGATGGAATTTTGTGGGCATGGGGTAACAATGAGTATGGTCAACTGGGCACTGGAGATACTCAACCAAGATCGCAACCAATCCGTGTTGAAGGATTATCTGACCTTTCATTGGTGAGCCACACTGATTTGGTTTCTTCTAATTCTGATAACTTGTGAAATAAAGTTTATAACAGGGTGGTTGTCTTCTCAAGACATTACTAACAAAGCCCAAAACAGAACCTAGTCTTTTGGATCCTGCGTTAAACTATGTTTGCTTACAGTCACTTCAGTTGTGCTCGGTTCATCTCACAAGCCATGGTGTTCAGTACCTCCACTCCTAACCATTTACACTAGTATGTTTGATTCTAGCTATACATATAACTTTGTGCTGATTATAGGCTACCACTGTATGCTGATAAATAAATATTCGTCTGCACAATTTTCTGGATCATGCCTTTGTATCTTACCTTCTTGTTTATAGTTTCATACATATTGCTCATTTGTACATTTGTTTGCAGGTTGACATTGCTGCTGGAGGTTGGCATTCAACTGCATTAACTAAAGAGGGAGAGGTATTTCCTTCCTTTGGCTTTAACTGAAACATCATGTTTGAGCTTATTTCTGCCAAGCCACCAGAAGGATGGCAAATAAACATTGCTTTGTGCACAAGGGATTAATAGCTGTTCACTTTCTGGACCTCTATAGGTGTATGCTTGGGGGAGAGGAGAGCATGGGAGGCTTGGATTTGGAGATGATAAAAGTAGTCACATGGTTCCCCAAAAGGTTGAGCTTCTTGCTGGAGAGGATATTATTCAGGTAATTCTCCTATGCTGTGCCTGAGGTAATGGATTTTTTTTTGTCCAAGTTGAGCACCAGTACTCATTTTCTTGCGTGCAGGTATCATGTGGAGGAACCCATTCAGTTGCGCTAACTCGTGATGGACGAATGTTTTCTGTAAGTGTTTTTCTCTCCAGCTACTAGTTACTTTGTACCAAGAGTGCATATTCCTGTCATCTTGACCCCATTTGAGTGTAATACCACCTGTAAATTATGCAAATGAAAATAGACAAATATTTCAAATTTCAAACAAATTTGAGTGAACCAAAATAATGGCTGATTAGAACTGCTATAAGCACTCGCAAGTCCATAATCACTCAATTATGCCTCTGTGCTTTGGAGTATCGTATCATGAAACAACCTTTTGCAGTTTGATAGTCAATGTTGCCGAGCAGCTATGCAACATTTTTTTCTGCTCACCCTTGAGAACATACCCAAAGTTCTAGTCTATGAAATGCTGGCGACGAGGACACCACATTTCTCCATTAATACAGATCACTTGCATATTTTAGAGAGATTATTTTTTTCACCAGAGAAGTACTGATAGGTGTTTTTGGATACTTGAATCTCAGTAAAACTTTTAAAAACAGCATTCCTCTTTAACCATGCCTGGCTGTAAGCCTGTAATCCCTGAACAACCACAGGTTTTGCTTAAACAGGGAATCCATTCTGATTTGTTATCTAAAAAGAACAAAATTTGATCTCCAGGGAATCACTTATAATGTGTTTACATTGTATTCCCCTTCTGTTCTCGCAGTACGGTAGAGGTGACCATGGCCGTCTGGGCTACGGCAGGAAGGTCACGACGGGCCACCCGATGGAAGTCCCCATCGACCTGCCGCCGCCGGGAACCAGCGGCGGCGACTCCGGCGGGCAATGGCAGGCGAGGTACGTCGCCTGCGGCGGGAGGCACACGCTGGCCATCGCGACATGGACGGAGGCAGACGAGTAATCGATCGCCTCTTGGTTTTTTAAAGCCAAATCCCGGAGCTGGTACAGATAATACTACCGAGTACTTTTCGTGCAATAAGACAAGGCTAATGTTAAAATGATCTCTGAGATGTATGAGCTGAGTGATGAATAAACAAGGAGGAATAAAAGAATCGGGATTTTTCTTTCTGCTGAGATAAATAAGCATGGCCATCTCATCTTCTCGCTATGAATGATTTCCAAGTGAATTCATTACCCTAGGGAAGGAAAAACAAAAGTTGAGAAATGACAACTTTTGTGACGTAATCTGTTCCTTTCTTCTTTCCTCCCAAACTTATTTTTAAATATTATTTTTTATCCTCCCGCAAAGTTAATTATTAAGGTTTGAAAGTTGTATGCACTGTACATCTAAACTGTCTTAATATTATTTAATCAATGTTTTTAGGAGCAAGGCTTGCAATCTCGTTTTTTTTTTTTGGTCGAGATGCAAGTTAGAATGAGATGATGAATTTCACGTGACCTTGTGAAATTTGACCAAGGCCTTGTTTAGTTCCTAACTTTTTCTTTAAACTTCTAACTTTTCTATCACATCTAAACTTTTCTACAAATATAAACTTGTAACTTTTTTTTTAAACTTTCAATTTTGGCGTGAAACTAGACACAGCCCAATTGAACTACATTCAACAGAAACTGGTCGGTTTAGATTTTAGAGCTACGGGATCTGGATGACGAAATTCAAACAAAAAATAATCTTAAATTTTTGACCCTGAGGGGTTGAGAAATTTGGATTGGAAATTGGGGGCGCAACGGTCAGCCACAAATCCTCCCTACTCCCTAGTCCCTACCCTACACCTACCACCTCTTGCCCTTGGTCGATCTGGGCCGCCAAACTCCGATCGGACGGCGCTTATCGAGTTTGCTTTGTTCACACCGCGCGTGCCAGCGAGAGCCATTCTCGCCGGAGCGACCTCGCCGGCGACGCCGTCGCCGCCACCCCACCTCCGTGCGGTATGCGTTCTTCCTTCCCGCAGCTTCCAGCAGCGCGCTTCTCAACCCTCTCGCAGCGTTTGCTCGATCCGTGACGCTGACGCCTGCATCCACTGAAGGTAGGGTAGGTAGTGGCGGTTGCCGAGATGGCCGGGATGGTCGCCGCCGCGGCGCCGCCGGCGTCTCTTTGCCGTCCGATTGCTGTCCCCCGAGCTCCTATGCGCCGCCGCCGGCTCACTCCCCGCGTGAAGACGACGCCCTCCCTTCGCTGCGAAGGTAACCACTTCTCGCCATATGCTTTGGATCCCAGATCGACACACACGAGGTCAAATCGTTCTTAGGAAAGGGGATTAGAAAAAATTGGATACTGGAGTGCAAGCATAAAACTGGATCAACAACGGTTGAGCTCCATTTTGGGACTCGATATTAGAATCGCCTTGGCTGGCTAGTAGAATGCAGCATTTGGTTGTGATTGGTGTAGAGTAAGTGAGTAACCACCCACATTGAAGTTCTTGCTTCTGATCCTTGTTAAGCTGAGTATTACTCTACAAAGTGGGAGGGCAAGTTGTTCACAGAAGACTTCAGGGTAACCTGAATGTCTAGTATTATGTTGACATGTTGCCGAACACTAAGGGCAAAGCATATATACTGATGATAGCTCTAATGTTGGAAGTGTATTTGCTGCTAACCACCAGTACTCTTTACAGTAAAATACTGCAAAAATCACTTTGCACATGTAATCCTTTGCGCTTCACTGTAGAGATCAAGAATTAATGTACAAGTTAAGCAACAACATATGAGAAAACCTCTCACTGACCTGAGTGCACCCAACCCAATTACTTAATAGTTTTTACCCGGCGAAAAATTACTTAATAGTTTTGGTTACCACATATTTCTTTTCTGCTCTATAAATTTTCAAAGAAGTGCTCTCATCCAAGAACGTCCTAGTTTTGGGCTAGTGTGATTTATCATTGATTTCCTATGTTCAGGGTATGAAATCACTGCTACCTGTTTAAGTATTTCTGACAAGAGAGAATTGTCAATGCTTGACAAAATGCTTGTATTACAAAAAAAAAAAAGATTTGGAGGGAGAGTTGTCTCTCCAAACATTTTTTAAGAAGAAATTGTAAGCGTGTTGAGGATTGAACATGGGACCTCAGGGTTGAAAGTTGAAACCCTGTATATGGGATCCCTTGCCACTGCACTATCAAGTGCATATCAAAATGCTTATATTACTTTCATTGAGAGCCACCACATCATATTTTCAGACTGATGAACAAGTGGTGATTGTAATTAGCTCTTTCTATTTACAGTCAGTGTATCTGTGTTGTTTATGTTGTGGACAATTCAAAAACTCAAGCTACCAAACCACGTTCTAAAAGTATCTCATCGGCTGAATCTGTAGGGACAAAATATAAATACAATTTAAAGAATCATGTGTTTTCTTTTAGTTCTTTAAAAAACTTGGCCTTTTCAATAAAAAGATTGAGAAGCCTGTTTCTCAAGGAGAGAAAAAGAAGGCATACGTTTCACTTAGTATACAAGGGTAGAAGATCTATACAATGATTGTGACTTGTTTGGCAAAGTTGTTTAGCAATATTGCGGCATCTGTTTGATGGCCACCCTCCAAACTATGTGGCTGAGAAAGTGTACAAGTACACTAAGAAATCAAATTTTAGCAGATTCCCCGAAGATCGCTCTACTCCAGGTACAAGCCATGCGATCTTCAGAAGAGAGTAGTTCTGATGAGGACGATGAGATCCTTTCTGAGCTCAAAGAGAAGGTATGTTCACTTGGGAGAACACAATGTATTTCACTGAGTCAGTAATCTTATGATTGCTATGACCACAACACAGTGGGATGCTATTGAGAACAAGTCCTCTGTTCTCTTTTACGGAGGCGGAGCAATCATCGCTGTCTGGCTATCCTCGATTGTTGTCAAAGCTGTCGATTCAGTTCCAGTGGTATATGCCCAGCTTATATTGCTATTCCCCCATTTACTTGTAGCTGCTGCAAAATGCTGTCCTAGTCATGGTGTCACTTGTTTATCTAACTACTCTTCCTTCATGTAGCTTCCGAACATACTGGAGCTAGTTGGGCTTGGCTACTCGGGATGGTTTGTGTACCGCTACCTGCTCTTCAAGGTAATCTTGAATCATGTGGGCTGTCAGTGAAGCTGCTTTTGAGCTATTCAGCACGAGTTTCTTGAGTCTTGTCCATTTAACTTAGCTGTGCAAACCTAAAAGGCTGTTGGTTGAACCGTGGAGGATGCACAACTTGGTATTGATGGGGTCAGTAGTACAGATCACGTCGGTCCAATTGACAATTGTCCATGCCTGACATACCTAGCTTTGCCATGTCTATCACAGCTCCATCCCAAGTCAATTCCGTTTGTTTTTATCCTAGAGAAAAGTTATACTCCTACTACTTACCATTTGAATGTCAAATATGATTTGGTGCAACTTACTGTCGCACGTAGATAAATACGTGGCTGTGCCTTTTTTATTTGTCTGAGTATGACCCAGATCTACTTCATGTTTTAGTTGTACTCAAATGTTTGTTTCCCTTACAGCCTGTATTGTTTCTGGCAGGAAAACCGGGAAGAACTGGCCAATGGCTTTGATGCTCTAAAGAAAAGGATCACTGGAAATGAGGAATAGCTGTGTATCCTGTTTCTCTGCTTGAACGTTGTCATTAGAGCCTTTTGTTTTTTCTCATGTAAATGCTGGAAGCGTTATTGATGTTTATGGCCTCCCACATCTTCTGTACTGTCTGCAGCTCAGCGGGGTTTGCAGTATCATCTGACTTCTGAACAGATCTCCACATTTATGGCTGCGCTAAAATGCTTGTGATTCTTCTGATATGGAGGTCAGCTGGTCCTGTTTCTTGGCTGGCTTCCTTTCCCCAATGATTCAGCTGTATGTTACTACTGCTAAGTTTAAGCCAGAACTGATAAGTTTAAGCTGTAGTACAAGCAATTATTTGAAATAAATTCAGTAGTCCGAGAAGATTTCTGTTCTTGTGCCAACAGCATATGTATCCTCTTGCTAGTTGACCGGTTAAGAGAGTTGATTCTTCTGTGCATGTTAATTCAGGGTAGTTAGTCTGTTGCCACCAGCCATTGTCTTTGTGTGTGTGCCCTGTAGCCTCATGCAAGAATTATTTTCCATTTGATTTCAATGCTGCATATGACATGAGTCTCGATGCTTATCTGAGATCTTGCCGTATGGATGCTGTCAATTACGTGTCAATTCTGGATTTGCATCATACACATTGCTTTCCAGATTTGCTTCGGTGGAAATGGCATCCTTTTCTGCCATTAAGATGGAAACTAACCTGATATTTTCGAGCTGACTGTGCTGTGCCTGTCTCTGGACAGGGACACGTAAGGAGTTTGAAAGAGAAGATTGACAGCAATGGGCAATGGCTGCAACTTGGATATGAGGGATTTTAGTGTTTTCTTTGACAAGAACATGTACGGGTGAAATAATTTGTTTAGGCACGTCTCCTGTTTCTATTTTTCATTGTAACTTTTTTTAAGGATCGTCAGAAAGACGAGAGGCCTCTGTTTTTTTCTGTCAGAAAATCAAACTGTCCATATTTGTCCTGTCTAGTTTAAACGCATGCCAGCTAGACAATGCCCATAATTCACCAAGCCACATTTATGATTTTTTAGGTTCACAAGTTCATTTTGGTTTTCTAGCTGGGGTGGTTGGTACGAGGCAAACTATAAAATTCTGGAAAGGATGAATTTGGGCTTAACAATGCTCTTATTGACCCACCTAATGGTATATACATGTACTATTATACTTCTACCTATTAAATCACATATTGTTTGTCAAAAATTTTGGAAGTACAACTGTACATTATTTCCTTGCTCTAGGTCCGTCCCAGGTTTTAGATAGCTAATACAATACATTTAAGACTTAGAATTATAAAAAATATATATAGATGCAAAATCTCCACTTGTTCTCGGTGACAAATTTTTCCTTGTAGGAAGACTTTTAGACCACTAAGCAGTTCAACATCAAAAGAATCCTTTTAGGAAATAAGAAAAGGTATTTGGTAAACAGCTTTTCTCTGACCTTTTCTTCTCTAGACCTTGAAACAACAGATGAAGGGGGGGGGGGGGGTCAGAATTCTGAAGTCAGCAAAAGCCATTACTATATGCCGTGCAATACAGCTTAGGAAACATTATAAAATTATTATTTATTATAATAGATTTTATAACTGTTAATTTGTTAATTTATAACTCCCATTCCATGAACATTATAATGTTTTTTTGCCAGAGTTGTTTATTTTTTCCCCTTTTGAGTTGAGATCACAGGTCATTTTGCAATTTGCATCACCCATGGTGCGCTTCCACTTATATCAGCCCCTAAAATAAAACTAAAAAAAAAACATTCTTTTTCAGCACATTATCAGGTCATCACACAGACACGTCGGCCCCACCAACTCCAGGGCCCACATGTCATCATACGAAAAAACGCGTATCTCACGAGCTAGGAGGAGGAAGGGTATATCCCCCACCGACCGCGCGCACCGAGGCCAACCAGACCCGCCAACTATACCCCCCACTGACACGTGGGCCCAGGCGCGACCCGTCCCCCACATGTCATCCGCTGTCCAGCCTGGCTCGCCGCACACGTGGCGCCACACCATTGGCTCCCGTGCCAAGCCTCCCTGCTATAAAAGCACCCGTCTTCCCAACCCCTCCTCTCCGCCGAACAAAAAGCATTCGCATCCACGAGACCACTCGAACCCGACCCGCCTCGCCGCCGCCGCCACCGAAGGTTAGGGTTGCCGGAATTTTTTCTCTTCCTCTTCCTCTCGCGGTTGCATTTCTAGGCGTGCTCGATCTCACGGGAAGGCGTGCGGCGATGTTTTTTTTTTTGGCGATTTTTTTGGGGTGGTGGGTTCTGGACTGTGGGATGTGGTTTTGGGCTAGATCTGGTGTGCTCGGTGGTGATGGGTGATTTGGATGGGATTGGATTCGTGAGATCTGCGATCCCGTGCACGCGAGGGGAGTAGATCCGCTCGGTTTGGCGAGCTTCGTCTCGTTTAGAAGTGGGGATTTTTGTTTTTTGCTTTTTTTGGATTATCATCTCTGAGTTGAGCAAACGTCTGTTGGGGATTTGGAAAAGTTAGACAGATTTATTTATTTATTTATTTATTTATTTATTTATTTATTTATTTATTGTGGAAGTATGTTGATGGTATCGGTTATTAGCTGCGTTTGATCCACGGATTAGATCTAGGTTTAATCTGTTAATAGTGTGGGGATCTATATATATGTAGCGGTGAAAGGTGCACGCCTGCTCGGTATTGGGGTGATAATTTTTTTATCTGGATTGGGAGGTAGGTGGTCTTGGTTTGTGGAAAATCAGTGTTTGTCTCGTGGGTGGATTGATGCGACGTTTAGATCTAGCCTAGCCATGTTTATGATTTATTGATCTGCAATGTTTAGATATATCCCTCATTATAAGGCTGTAATTGAGTTTCTGTTAGTTCTTTCTGTATTGAACAATTTTTAGTGATTACAAATACAACTTAGTTGAGATTATGAAATATTTTGAATTTGGACATGATATTGGCTTATTCATTTGTTACAGCCTTTAAAAAGAGTTAGTATTAAATATTTGATGGAATTTGTAGGATTCAGTAGTATTATTCACAATTGTTTAATTATTCATTTCTCAACAAATGAACATCCTTGATATGAATGGGAACATGATCTGTTTTGTACAATTATACCTTCTGGAGAGACCCCATGGCTTTCAGATTATTAATGTTGGTGAATGCTTATCAGTACCTTTTTATCTGGCTACAGTAATCCCTTAATTGGTCAAAATGTCTCGGGAGGAGAATGTCTACATGGCCAAGCTGGCCGAGCAGGCTGAAAGGTATGAGGAGATGGTTGAGTACATGGAGAAGGTTGCAAAGACTGTAGATGTGGAAGAGCTCACTGTTGAGGAGCGCAACCTCTTGTCTGTTGCTTACAAGAATGTGATTGGTGCCCGCCGTGCCTCCTGGCGTATTGTCTCATCCATTGAACAGAAGGAGGAGGGTCGTGGCAATGAGGAACATGTTACTCTGATCAAGGAGTACCGTGGCAAGATTGAAGCTGAGCTGAGCAAGATTTGCGATGGTATCCTGAAGTTGCTTGACTCACACCTTGTGCCCTCATCTACTGCTGCAGAATCTAAGGTGTTTTACCTCAAGATGAAGGGTGATTACCACAGGTTGGGAATGATGCAGCACTTATCATAAAAACAACTGAATCCTTAGTTTATATTGACTATTCTAATTTGGTTAGTTTATAATTTGCAGGTACCTTGCGGAATTTAAGACTGGTGCCGAGAGAAAGGAAGCTGCTGAGAGCACAATGGTGGCTTACAAGGCTGCTCAGGTAGGTTGATTTATTTTAATTCTGAGATAACATATATGCTATACCACTGATTCACTTCTCATTTTATTACTCTAGCAACTAATTAGTACATGTCTCCATCTGGTAATAAATGCATTTCATTGACTGCTTAGTCGATTCAGGCAATGCTTTCTGAAATTGTCTGTCCCACGTTTTTCTATGTAGGATATTGCTCTGGCGGATCTTGCTCCCACCCATCCCATAAGGCTTGGACTGGCACTTAACTTCTCTGTGTTCTACTACGAGATTCTAAACTCTCCAGACAAGGCTTGCAACCTTGCTAAGCAGGTTGGTGGTCATTTGCTCTTCTCTTCAATATAATCATGATTGTGTCATTAGTATGAGGTTTCTGTGCTTTAGGATATGTTGTATGATATTAATTTGAATTTATACTTTGAAGTTAACTTGCTGGTCATTAAACTCTATAGTTTCCTGCTTTAACTTGGATATTCTTCCCCTGCTTATTGTTGATTAAATTTGTATTTGTGCACGTGGTAGTATTTGCCTAGTGATAGCTCATAGTGTGGTAATTATTTTAATGGGGCCAAAGCCAACAAAAAAGTAAGCATGATAAATATAGGTTTGTCAAATCTGAACAAACTATTTTGTTTTATGCATTGTTGAATCGCTGGTCCTTGATGTGTCTGTGCTTGTTGTATGAACCCTGACTTTTTTGCCATCTGGACGTTTGTCGCTATATCAACTCTAAATAAATGTGACTGATGAACCGTTTGCTACAGGCGTTTGACGAAGCCATCTCCGAGTTGGATACCCTCGGGGAGGAGTCTTACAAGGACAGCACTTTGATCATGCAGCTCCTGAGGGACAACTTGACCCTCTGGACCTCTGACCTCACGGTACCTCTCAACACATCATAAGCTCCCTTCTGCAAAATCCATCGACCTAATGAGCAACTTGCTAATTTTACCTTGTGAAACTATCTGTGGCAGGAGGACGGTGGTGATGAGGTGAAAGAAGCCTCCAAGGGCGACGCCTGCGAGGGCCAGTAAAATGGGAAGATCGATCGATCGATGGCTCCGCATGTTATTGGAGACCATCGATTTAGATGCCTCATGCTGCTGTCACCATGATGGATGGATTCTTCTCCTGTTCTACTAGAATGTTTTTCTTCCTGTCCCCCCTTCCTCTCTCTTCTCTGGTTTTTACTAGGGTGGTAGCGGTCGAATTAGTTCTTCCCATTGCTTTGCATTTGGTGCTAGTGGTCCGTCTGGGCTGATTGTTTTCCTCTGGATATGACTCTCGTGTGTGTTGTCTCCAGATAGTGTTTTATTGAGCAATATTTAAAGTTGTCGTCCACCTCCTCGATGTTGTTTGTCTGCCCTTGTGCGTTGTTGAATTGCGATGTCGTCGATTGCCTTTCGGTGGGCTCGAAAATATTGTTCCAACTTCGAGTGGTTTGAAACAAAAGACCCAAAATGAGCCGAACCGATACGTTTATGCGTTGCGGAGTTATTTTATTTGGAACGGGACACCTAATCTTTTTAATTTTTATTATAATAAGAAAAAAAAGATCTTGAGAGCTTATTTGGACATCAGGATTTCTGAAAGAGTGAATTGCACCTTGGGCTAGTGTTTGTTACCTATGTTGCATATTGGAATAGGTAGTTGTACGTATTTTCACTTTGAAAATCACTATACGTACGATTTGTACCAGCGCTTAGCTGCTAATTGCTCTAGCCCACATGGAGAGAAGCTGGATCATATGCTTTGTTACCGAAGATTGCATTTTGGACTGGACTAGTTGGTGATATGTCGGTCATCAAAAGCATTTTCTTCCTCCTTTCCTCCCTAAGTCAAGTGTGTGCTACTCCTTCCGTCCCACTTTAGTGGTCGTTTTACGTTGTAGAAGTTGTCCCAGAAAGGTTGATGCCCAAGTCCCCAACAGCGAAAGTACTCATAAAAAAAAGAAGTGGGCCCATCTAGTACCGTGTGACATGAATAATGTGCCATATATCTACAACTTGTTATCATATTGGAAAAAACCGGACCGGCGGTTCAACCGGAAAAAACCGGAACCAGAGATCTTCGTCGTTCGATTCAAAACATTAAACCGGACCGGGCATGCACGTGACTCGCTTTGAACCGGTTGAACCGGGTAGTTTTTCTATGAACCGGCCATTAAACCGCCATCGGTCCGACCGAACAAGACCACACCAATATTGAGATGGGCCTTAATGTGGCCCAATTAGCCTGCCAACAGCGTTTTGGTTGGTAAAAATCAGAGGAAACATACTCCTATGAGGGTTCAATCTCAGGTCTCCATGATAGAAGCAAGTGGCGGTAACCACCGAGCCATCCAAGCACTTATGATTGAGCAATTACATACGTTGTACATATATGTATTAAACTGCGGTTCGACCGTTCGGTTCACGGTTGGACCAGCGGACCGTCAAACCGAGAGGTCGACCAGGTCACCCACTGGTCCGTTTTTTTCTACTATGCTTGTTACTAGTCTAAAATATGAAGTCATAATGATTGGGGTGCATAGTTCATCCTATGATGCTATATGTGGTGTGTTTCTTTTTTGGTGGCATCTTTTGGAACTATGGTTATGAAAACATCTTAATGAAATGCCATATGTATCTTTATTCGATATCAGTACTCATTCTTTTTTTTTGTGATTGCGCATATGAACAATCAACTTGTTAATATAACATGGGATAAAGCATTAATACAAGCAAACAACTTATATATTTAGTTTCCACAATTACATAGATGCACATGTACATAGATGACACAAGTACACAATTAGTAAACTATAAGCTGTATGGCTCTCTCATAGAGCGGATGATCACAAAAAAGCGCTTTAGGAAGAATGCCAAGTGCCTCTAGACTCTCTTTGTTCATGTGAGGGATCTTGTACTTATTCCCTCTACTAGCTTTCATTACCACGATGTAGCAGCTTTGTAGTGCCACGAACACTCTATTAAGAGTGGTTGGATTGTAGTCATTATATTCCTTGTGAACATTCTCTACTAGCTCCTCCATGTTGCTAGAGACCCTAGTAGATGTTAAGGACTGAAGTGAGGCAAAGAAGCCAAGGTCTAGACAATTCATATCAGGAGAATTTGGTGGTTGATTCACGAAGCGAATATCAAGACCCATTAGAGCTACTGCAAAACCAAATTGTTCATCATCGATTGGGACATCCATTCTAGCATTATCCCGATAAATAAATATTGTTATTCTTGCATCTTCTTGGGGCCAACATGGTCTAATAGCTGGGAGAACTTTAGAGATCATGGATGATCTCATAGTGTCTCTACCAACCTTAAGTCTTTGTTACAAGTGTCCCCCTTTCTTTGTTACGGCTACTCCTTTGGGCGGGTTTCTATTAGTACATCAGAAAAACAAAAATAAATATAAGCAAACAATACATGTAAGAAGGATGTGTTACCTTTCTAACAAAAGGCCAAATGCCTATCATTCCATCAAAAGTGCAGTTACCTTCATCATTATACCTAGGTCTCACAACCACCGACAAGAACATTACTTTCTCAATTGCATTCTTGTTTTGGACAATCCTATACAGCTCCTCCTCAAGAGGATGTAGGTAGTAAGTCTTGTCCTTTTTGGTGGCGTTGAACCATTTTTCATCTATGGGTGTGTTTAGTTCTTTGGGTGTAAAATTTTTGAAGTATATGGATGCACATTTGAAGTATTAAACGTAGAGTAATAACAAAACAAATTACAGATTCTACCTGTAAACTGCGAGACGAATTTATTAAGCCTAATTAATCCATCATTAGCAAATGTTGACTGTAGCATCACATTGTCAAATCATGGCGTAATTAGGCTCAAAAGATTCGTCTCGCATTTTACATGCAAACTGTGCAATTGGTTTTTTTTTCCCATGTAATGCCCTATGCATGTGTCCAAACATTTGATGTGACGTTTTTGTCCTAAATTTTTTGGGATCTAAACAAGGCCTATGTGGATAATGTTTTCCATTTCAGTAAACTTGGGGTTGTTTGGCAATGTACAATGGTCTAACATACCAACACACCACCACAACCTTTCTTTTCTATTGGCTTCCTTCAAATAAGGCTTCAATGAGTTAGAGTGACGTCGTAGATGCCCTTCTTTGAACAATCTATGAAATGTGCTTTTTGACACACCTAGCGCTTCAGCAGGTGACCGTATAGTGCTTCTTTGCTATAATGGAATTGCTGCTACAACTAACAAGTCTATTTCAACCTTCTTGCGCCCACAATTATAATGCTTCCTTCAGTCAACATTAACTTGTACTCCCTGTGCACTGCAAAGTTGTGCTCTCTTCCAAATACGTTGGACTGTACGTATGCTCATATTGGACACTTCAACAACTACATGTGTGCTGCCCGTTTCTACTTTTCCATCCATACTTTTTGCAAGCAACAATTCATAAATGCCTTGCCTTTGTGGGTTTGTCAATTTTCTGGACTTGATTGGCTCATTTGCATTTGCATCATTTTCTTCTTCATCTGAGTCGAGCAACTCGTCTACATTGAACACAACATTGATAGCATCGGCGTACACACCATACTCTTGAATGTCATACTCCAAGGCTTGTAGCTCATGTTGCAAAACATCGTCGTCATCTACAAAATTATTTACTTGGTAAGTTAATGTGGCTAATCAGATTATGCTGATTTATTCACAACCGAAATCAAGGACATGAACATATTCTTAACTAATTAAAAAGTCATGAACTTTACCTAGTTCAATACCTTGTTTCTCATTTGCGTTTGCATTAACATGAAGGGTGTGCTCCTTGAGTTGGTGATCATTGTCTGAAAAAAACAACTTGCTAGTCAGTACCCTTTACCTAGCCACAAAGCACATTGTATATGTTTAGGATATGCAATGTCATGACTCATACTGTACGTTAGAACAATATTATCTATTCCATATATTATCCATGACTTAGGCATACAACTATGCAACTGAAGTTTACACTCTTTTTTTAGTATTGATTCCAGTACTACCCTATGCTTGTATTGATGTAGCGTAATCAACAATGTTATGTTGTGGCTTCATGTCTATATGTTGATTTTCTTTTATGCATTGTGAAAGATTAGTTGCCCTTTCTATGATTTTTTAATGTAGCTATCTGTCATAATTCTATTTTACACAACCTTTTGAGGAGGAATATGTCATTTATCTGGTCCTTTTTTCTGTGATGAATCAGGTGGTGAAGGCATACAATGGCAGTTCATGCAGATGGGAAACTTCATGGATGGGGGTGCAACAAAGTGATCATTGAATTACCTTGTACTTCTCTCTTTTATGATAACTTGAAAATTTGTAGGCTGAATTGCTAATCAAATTATGCACAAATCTTGCTTTGTCGATGTGGTTGTGTTGATGAATCAAAAATCTTAAATATTTAACATTATTTAGGAGAAAATGGAAGTAGATGAGCTAAACTGTCAAATTATCGTAGTACCAATCTTTTGTTTTGTTAACATCATGTGTGTGTGCTGATCATGAGGGGCAGAGGGAGTAGAGTGTGCTGCACATGTCATAGAATACCATATATTTTTTTCTAAACTAGATTGAATAATGCAATCATCATCAAGTATTGCAAACAACATTTAATGCACTGATAAAGATCCATGTGATGCATTGAGAAAAAATAGATGACGTAAAAATAACCTAGATCCATTCCTTCTTCTGCAGCTTCCATGCAGCTTCCATGTTGAGATCAAAAGTTTGCAAGTTCAGATCAAAAGGGAGTACAACATGTTCATTTCCATGCCAAGCAACTCTAGCAAGGTAAGCTGCCCGGGAAACAACCCTTCCTTCTTCTATATTGTCTTTTGCTTCATTGAGGTTAGGTAGGGCTGTCAAAAAAGCTCGAGGCTCGCAAGCTGCTAGAGCTCGACTCATCCTAGGCTCGATTCGAGCTCGTCTCGGGCTCCAAACGAGCCAAGCCCGAGCCTCTCCCAAAGCTTGTGGGCTTTGTCAAGCCGAGCTCGAGCTTCCAACGAGTCTAGTAATATATGATTTTTTTATGTAATAAATTAGGATATCAAATATGTTACTTGTATGCCTTGTATTGGTGTCATATACTTATTTTATTCTTTTTTCTTCTTCTATTAATATGATGAACTAGAAAATAATTATTTTTTAAAATATTATCCTTGAAATATGCATTATTGTACTTAAAAATCAAGCTCGGTAGTCGAGCTTGAGCTTGATCGAGCTCGAACCAAGCCTGTCTAAAAGTTCGAACATTTTATAGGCTTGGCTCGAGCTCGAGCTCGAGCTTGGCTCGTTGACAGCCCTAAGGTCAGGCAAAGGCCTTCCAAATGTCTAGATCTATAGCGATTGTGATGTCTGGACATTGAGTTGGTTTACCACACAGTTTGATGAATGCAATGGAAAAAGGTTGTCTGCTTGGTTCCTTCAGAATTTATAGGACATGAAAGGGTACACCTTGGCAGCAAAACACCATCAATGGAGTATTTTGAATTAGTGGGTCTAGCTAGGTTACTTGCCCCTTGTAATTTTACCGCATGAGCATTCAAATTATGTGCATGCCACCATTACGGAGTAATTGTATATGTTTAAATTATCCCTTCTGTGGACGTGGTTGGTGCTTGTGTGACAATTCCCTGCATCTTGAAATGACTACCTGCAGCTAATGATTTGGGGGTGTTTGGGTAATTTTCTCCCAAAGCTAATTTGTGTCAGCATTCATGGGATGGCCACTATAGTGGGATAGAGGGAGTACTAAATTTGGGAGAAGAGGTGGATCCGAAGGTGGATGGATGAGGTATAGAGGTTGAGCTCAGCTTGGGCATAGTACCAAAGGCAGCAAGGGACAAGCATGAGCGTGATGCTCAAGCTCAGGGCAGCAAAGGAGTTGGAGCCTTGGTCCTGGGAAGGATGATATCGAGCCTGTTTAGATTGATGTCATTTTCATTTTTTTTGAAAATTGCCAAAGATATGTCTACATTTAGTTTTTAACGAAACTTTGGTGAATACATATGAAATCTCGTCAAAATTATGGTAATATTGCCAACTTAACAAAATTTTGGCATTGCTAAAATTTGGTAAGGTATATTTTTTGCTACAATATAAACAACCCCATCATCTTATTCCCACAATAAAGTAGTTTAACCCTAGTCCAAAGTACAATATGGATAAAAAAGACATGGTCTAATGTGCATCATACGTTGGAATGCATCATAGGAAATTCGAGATTATATATTGGTTTAATAGAGAGAGATGAAATTTGAGATTATATGTTGGTTAGAGAGAGAAAGAGAGAGATCAAAGAAACTGGAAAACGTGAGGTTATAACTTATAACCCTCTCATGCTACGCTAGAATTTCTCTAAAATGTGGATGAATTTTTCTTATCCTACGAATATCCTTTGAAGCTTCCTTCAAACCAAATGAGCCAGATAGAAAATATTCCGAATTGAATTCCTTCAATTCTCCCTGGGGAAATCGTTCAATCCAAATGAGCCTTGCAAGGTCTAATGCATGACAATTAGGGGATGACTACGGATCGGACGTTCGATTTTTTAGTTAAAAATCGGATGCCCACCTCAGCCTCCGCCAACGCATGAAGACACACCAGGACCAGGTGAAGCCCACTGCAAACATCAGAAGCCATGCATCCATACTAGAAAACAAAAGTTAGGTTGGTTTAAGTTTCTTTGAGCAAACTTTAAACTATTTTTTCTCTTAAATTACTTCTCCAATTCATGATTCGATTGCACCACTAAATTCGTTACAATTAAATCTTTAAAACATGACCAAACATGGCTATAATCCGATGAAAAAAATATTTAGCTTTATTCATGAATTTTTTAAATGTTGCACCTATTACATTTAAATGTTTCAGCTAGTATTCATATGATGTTTTACTATTTTAATTTGCAAATGTTGCACCTATTATATTTAAATGTTTCGGCTAGTATTCATATGATGTTTTACTATTTAATTTGCAAATATTGCACGTGGTGTTCTTGGAATGTTTTAGCAAGTATTTTATAATGTTTCAATAATTATAGTTTAGTGTTCATATGCGATATAAAAATATTTCAACAATATCAGGTTTTTATAAATATATTGTATCTCTTATATGATTTTTTTTCACTCATTTAGGACTCAGTGTTTCATATAAGTGGTTGCTAGTGTTGCAGCCCATATTTTTAAATGTTGTATTTCTCTGAAACATTTTATAGAGTGAATTGAAACAAATTTTTGTAATGAGTGAAACATCGTTTGATTTTTTATCAAAATATAATCGTGTGATATCTTATTGTAAAGATTTAATTGTAAGGAATACAATGATGTAATCATATTGTAGATTAGATAATTATTTTAGGAGAAAAAAATATTTAAAGGCGGAGAAAAGGGTGCAGATGAGTAAAAAAAAATTACATGTGGACATGTATGAATAGACATGACATGTGCAGCGTACACTGCGAATGAGAAAAGAAAAAAAAAATATAGATTGAAACTATTGACTAGTATTCGTACATGTTGAAATATGCTAACAGGCGTCTCACCATACGGTTTCAGTTAATCCCTCTCACAAGATGATTGAGGGAGATTTATAGAGAATTTATTTTATATCTATTATGATATGAAAATTATTTTTTTCTTATCAATCCCCTCCAATTTTTTCCTTGCGAGGATTAAACGAACAAGCCCTAATGTCTAATCCTCCCAAGGGCTCAGCGCATAAACAAGAATCGGGATCGTCAACAATGGCGACGGGGGAGAAGACGACTCGAGCGGGGAGCGAGTCCTCAGGCCACCATTGGGCGGGTTACAGCTGCAGCGCAGGAGAGGCCAGCAGCCCCCGCCTCCCGCTCCGGCATCGCCCTCCCCCGAGAGACTTCCGCCGCTACATCATCTTCGGTTGCCCTTATCGCCACCCCAAGAAGGTGAAATTTTATCCAAATATAATATCGGAATGCCATCTATTCCCCTCATCTCATCCCATGTCTGCTCTGCAACGATTTCCCGTGATTAATTTTTCGCCTGCGTTGCATACGTTGGAGAAGAGGATAGGTGAACGGCTCTCGTTTTACTAGGGACTTGTATCTTTGTGATGATTGAGGCAGGCAGGCAGGCTTGTTCATATCCATGTCTACTTTCTCAACAGAGGAGCTGATCTGCAACTGATGGATATACACCCATTATAGTTCTAATCAGACCTAATCACTGTTACCTCCAATTCAATCTGATTAATCTTTCAAAGAAAATGGCCATAATGACATGGATCATGGTATATGTTGGGCTGATGGCCAATTGTTTATCTTTCACTAACTAATGGTTTATTAATACCGCATATATGGATTTTTTTTTTCTTTTGGTGCCCATTTATATAGTAGATACTAGTATGTAATTGAGTTCCTATTATTGACCTGGTCTTACGATGCCAGTTAAAATTTCCTAAGGACTAATCCTTCTATGTTGCTATTGGCGCTATCTGCCAATGTGCTTGTGTTCAGTCAGAACTACCATAAAAGTTGTTCTTTCATGGAATTGCAAAATTTTTGGGGAAAAACCAATACAAGTTAAGTACTCAATGTTTTTTTCCTTGATGGACATTATCATGTTTTTAATTCATGTTCTTAAACTCCAGACTCCTCCACGAAATCTAAATGTTCTTTCTAGAAATCAATCCTTGTTACTTCATGTAATCCTGGTCTGATGTTCTGTACAGCCGAAAGCACCCGCAAAAGACAAAGTCCAAGAGAAAGTACCACAGCAGACCATGATTGCTAGCTGGGGCATGGCCAATTATGTTGAATATAATCAAGTGTAAGGCTTTTGAAATTATAACTGCTTTTCTTTCTGAAAATTAAACCATTGATTGTAAATTTCCAACTGTTGGTTTATAGGAAGAACATTTTTCAGGAGATTGGTGAGATTGTTGGTATTTATTTCAGTAGCACGAGGCATCTCGCAGTTGTTGATTTTTCTACAGAACAAGCTGCTGAGAGTGTAAAGCCTTATCTCTGTTGTTTGTGTTGTATACCTGGTGTAGCACTGCACAGTTTTTATTTTCTCATGATTCATGTTGCAATGTTTGAGGATGACAACACTGTTTATATTGATTTTCAGGCACTCTACCATTTTATGGGATATCATCTGATGGGACGCCCTTTAAAACTTGCATGGTTCGATCCCAAGGACTTTGCTGTTCTCAGGTATATGTCTGTTAACTGTGACTTCATCAGCTTTATCGCTATGCTATTGTTTTTGCCTCATTAACATTGCACAAATTCTTCCGAATTGTTCAGAGATATACCTACTCGTGGGGAGAGAATGCCTAATTATTTAATGCAGACTGTATGTGTGACCGGCTTTGATTCATCCCTCGAGATTGGAACGGTAACTATACTGTTGCTAACTACTCCCTCCGTTTCATATTATAAAACTTTCTAACATTGCCCACATTTATATAGATATTAATGAATCTAGACATATATATGAATGTGAACAATGCTAGAAAATCTTATAATATGAAACGGATGAATACTTTCCTTTTAACCTTCTTGCGTTGGCTTGCCTTTTGGAGTGATGGGCCCTAGGGAATTCCCCTCGACAATTTGCCCATTTCAGATTAGGCACGCACTTGAAGAAATTTTCGCGAACGATCATATGAAAAAACTTGTAACTCCCGTGAATCTAGATGGCACAAGCACAGGGTAAGTCAGAAAAACCTGTTCCTGCATGCATATCTTTTCTACCTGTTTCAACTATCCTTTTGACTTCCATTACCATTTTACCTCTGCTCTTCCAAATTTCACAGGAAAGCATACATAAGATACGATGTTGCGAGCAGCTACAATGGTGCGCTCCACTGTGACGGCGTGTCCGAGATTGGAGGCCGCATTCTGCGCGTCACAAAATGGCCTGATTTTTCATGGTGCAAGAAACGAAGAATAGGGAGAGCTGGTTGTGACAAGGACGACGCAGGATTGGCAGTGCCAGATCAGGACGACACTCCTAAGTGGCACACGCCTAGCACAGGTAATATGCAGAGGTTGCTGATCTTTAATTGTTTAACCATCATCATAGGTGCTGCTCTTGCCTTAATTTGTAGCTGATGTGATGACTTGCTGTGCAGTCAATCTTGGTTAATGTTATAACATTTCTGGCTTTGGTTAGTAGATGATGATGATGATTTGGCCATCTTGCAGGGAAGAGGACCTTGTTCGACGATGGGAGTGGCGATGAAGCCGGCGTTACCATGTGATATAGTATCATGTGAATTCAATCAATTCATCGTGGTGTGCATAGATTGGAAACAGTTTACGCTCAATTAATTAGTCATGTTTGCTAGTGCATTTAAATGATAATAGTACTGCTAACTTATTGATTTGATATAAAAATTCATGCCTTTTTTTTATTCTACGGCTGATCGTTTGAATGACAGATGTAGAAAATGAATGAAGCAACCAAAAATAATGTGTAAAACTTCTATACATGTGCTATTAGCAGTCCATTAAAAATCCATGGTGAAAAAAATAGTCTACAATGAAGAAACCCCTAAATTTGACTTAAAAGGGCATGTTCAGATTATAACCAAAATAAACCTTACCAAATTTTGGCAAGTTGGTAATATTGCCAAAATTTTGGCAGGATTTATTATGTATTTACTAAATTTGACAATAAACTAAATGTAGACATTTTTTTTGACAACTTTCTCAAAAAAAAACAGTATGGTTGAAAATGACATCAATTTGAACAGCCTCAAAATTAATTGCTAAAATTCGAATTTCCTTGTGTCTGATCAGACAATTTTGAGATCAGTTGTGTATGAACGTGAAATCGTTGTATACAGTTTTGCCGGATTGCATGAGCTTGGTGGCGGTTAAACAGGTTGGAAGTTAGAACGGCGTGTCTCCATGTAACAGCAAAATTTGTATGAATTTGAAATCTCCAAATCCGAAAAGCGAACCACCCTGCGTGGCTGCGTCAGAACATCAGATGAAGCAAACCCCCCTGCGTCCGACCCCTTGGGAACCTGCGACCCGGCCCATTAGATGCAACAGAAGATCGGCCCATACTATATGGATTGTGGCATCCGTGCGGGCCATATTATGTGGGTCGGTAAAGGGCTCGGCCCATATCACGTGCTGTCAAGGTATGCATCATACCGTCAAAAGCACGTTTTGAGCGTGCACAACGACCTCCAAAAAAACAAGAGCATAAGAAGTTGAACACATGGATTTCTCTAACTTCAACTCATTCTCCCTCAATGCAGTTAACCGACACTGAAGACTTGAAACATTTGGTTATATGTAGTCTGTAAATGTCATCTAGAGTATGTACTAATCATCATAAAAATCCCAAAGCAGAAAAAAGAATGATGATGAGAGAAGCTCAAAAACATTTTTCTCACGCCTGGATGGATGGGTGGATTTGGATGTTCTAAAACGGGGATAATCACCAGTCTTGGTGACCACTGTTTGCAACCCAATGTCTCTTGTGTGACTGGCATGTATCATTAAAAACGGGTCAGTCATCTTATTGCGGTGGTTCAGGGGCGTCGTCGTCGAACTCGTTCATGTGGTCCAAGAGATAGTTTGCGGCCAACAGCTCATCCTTGTTGCACGCGAAGAATACCTCCAGGACCAGATCGCGATCAAACCCCATTTGTTCCAGCTGCACAAAAGAACAAAGTGACGTGATGTTACAACTTGCAGGTGCAAAAAACGTGGATAAAAGCAACAAGATGGCATGAAACAAGTGGCTCGGTTTTGTGGTACTGCAGAAGAACACATATAGTGCTTACACGTTGTATGGCTTCGTTCTCCTCAGGTGTGACAGCCACTGTTTGAGGCATTCCCGCAGCAAACTGGTCTAGCAAGTTCCTGGTTTACGGTATCAAGCGTCAAGCACAAAAACGAATGTTGAAATATACAAATACTGACATCACTAGTGGCAAACTTGCAATGCATACCCTTCAGCTCCCTCTGCAGGTTCGTTGATTAAGCGCAGGAACTCAGCCTGGTTTTCCTGAATCAGTTGCAAAATCTGTGGATTTTGTTTCCCCAACTCTTGAAGCAAAGGCTGCATGCCAGAATTTGTACATCAGTGCATATGTCGTATAGAGTACAACAACTAGAAGAAAAAGATGAAAAAGTAACCTGCAGAATTTGAGGGTTAGCCTGCACCAAAGAAAGCAAGCCACGGAACTGTGAATTGTTTCGCAGAACATCAAGATTTCCACCACCAGCATTTGCAGAAGCATTTGGAAGGACCTGAAAAAAAAATTGAAAGAATTCAGAACTAGTACTTTTTGTGTGCGTGTGTATGTGGTTGTGTGAGTTGTGGAGGCAGAACCTGAGGAAACAGGTCCAATGGATTGGCATTGGGTCCAGATGATGGAATTGAAAGTTGAGCTGATTGGGGAGCCTGGCTTGGGTCAACTGGTTGAACTGCAGCAGGGACAGGAAGTGCTTGAACTGCAGCAGGGACAGGAAGTGCTTGAACTGCAGCAGGGGCCTCAGCTTGCTCAGGAACCCCCTATATCAAATACACAAAGTGCAATAGATTAGTCACATGATAAAATTGTGCCCGAAAAGCAGCAGAAGTGGCAGAAATAAGTTCAAAGGAGAGAAAAGGGTGCAACCATTGTTTGAAATAAGTGGTTTCCTGTTGCCCAAGGGCACATACCAAAGCATGCATGACAAGAAAGTGCCTATGTCGTTAAAATTGTTTTTTGATCTGTTTATTTATTATTTTCAACAAGGCATTGCAAAAACTTAAATAACACAGATTAACAACATCTTTCTATTAGTTTAATATTTTGAGACTCCCTATTTGTTTTAAAAGTTTTGACGACATAATAGCACGTCAGGAAGTCCAAGCAACAAGACACGGAAAACATGGGAGGTAAGCAGAAATGATTCTTACGGTGTACAAATACTCCACAGCCCGTTCTGGATTGTTGTATGCAGCTCGCAGAGCACGCATAACAGTGTCACGGTCCCAAGCTCCTCCACCCATTTCAAGAATTGACTGAACAGTCCCTTCTAAATTGCTTCCAGCAACAAGGTTCGACGCAGCTTGACCATAATTATCTGCTTCGGTGCTGGTAAAATCAAATTATCAGATAGTATTGTCAAAGTGGCCTTTCATATCTTGCCAAATAAAACAATGCCAAACAAAGGAACAAAAGCAAAAGAGGGTGATTGATCAGATTCTTAAATTCAAAGGAAACATGTAACAACTCACGATGCAGCGGTGACAGCAGCTGCTGGAGCTGAAGCAGTTGTTGCAGTTGGAACTGGTGCAGTCACAGGCTCGCTACTGGGAAAAGCAAAACGTTGCAATTAGGTGGCAACAAAAGAACTCAATTTGCAAATTAAGATGTGGACCTAAATATCACCATGATGGATATAATGGCCAAGAGAACATTAGTTACTAACTACAGTTATTGTTAAAGAAAGACAATTTAAGGACTGAGAAAAATGGATCCTTGAGCACATAAGTGCTCAATGATTTCAGTCAGGCCAATATGGGTGGATACTTACACAGGTGCTGGTGGAGCAGGTGGTTGGGTTGCAGGCGCAGTGGGTATCGCCCGGTCAACTGAGGGCTGCAAGACATACATATTAATTTGATTGTACAACAAGCGAAATTTTGAGTTCAGTGTCAAATTACAAAAAGAGAATAACAATTCTACAAGCCAACAACCATAAGCATATAAAAGAAATAGTACAATCTCATATCAGGTATACAACATGTAGAAATCTTGAATTGTCAATGGTAGTTCTCCTTAAATCATATACTTGGATGGGCATCATGTATCCAGGAGATGATATTATTAAACCAAAAACCTTACAGGAAAAGCGTATAAAAGAAATAGTACAATCTCATATCAGGTATACAACAAGTAGAAATCTTGAATTGTCAATGGTAGTTCTCCTTAAATATATAGGACAGAGCAGATTTCCTCTTGAGTGAGTCAATAAAATTTCCAGATCAGTTGAATAAGACTTAGCACATTTACTTTATTGATCAGTGATATTCTAAGAAACCACATAGAACACTAATTAAAAAAATGGGAAAAATAATACTGAGAAACAGATTCAATGATATAATGAAACATGGCTATTCTACCGCACCTGTTTTGTGGGCTCCTTAGCTGTACTTGAAGCAGCACTTGATGATCCCTTCTGCAAATAGAATTGTCCAAGTTCTATTTAATAAAAATTATAGCATAGATAAATCACAAAATCCTGAAAGGAAAATATTTGCATCATACGTTCATAACGAGGCATGACCCATATTTGTGCTATTTCACAAATATGTTGCATACTGAGGCACCTTAGATAGCATTAAGCTCTCTACTATAATAATGATAAAAATTTAACGCACCTTAGATAACATTATCACAATGAAGTTGTTCTCAACAACTTTGTTCTCTTCAAGTGTTGTGTCGTTTTTAAGGACATTCCCTTGATGGATCAGCATTTGCTGATCAGCGGGGTAGACATTATCTCCTTGCGTAACCTCGATGAGCTTTTTAACATCACTGACCTGCATAAAACAATCATAGTCAAACAGAATGTATTTGTATTAATCAATTTAATATGGTGTTCACGTGGCAAGAAAACATTGCTTTGATGTATCTGGGGAGGCGAGTCATGAAAAAGTGCAGTAATGAGTACTACATATTAAGATTCCAATCATGGATTGTAACGTAACCGACTAACCGTTAACATCACTCCAGTAAAACCACCTGACCATAGTTAATGGTAACTGATGGGCAATTTTTACAATAGTTACTATGTGTACATACTCATGTGGAATAACTAAGCAGCATTTATCACACGTTAATATATATTCCAAACTAGTTGGAACTATATGCATAAACAGAAATTGTCCTCCCTTTGATCATCAAAACAATATAGAAAACGAATGAGAAAACATACCGTATTAAGTTATGTGCTGAAGAGCCTAAGCGCTATGATCAAAGGTTTAAGAGCTTTGCTAGAGTGGCTATCCCTAGTCCAAATCTTAGATTCAAACAAATATTGCATAATGACGCTACAGTTATCGTTCCATGGTCTAGTCATATATATAACATTACTGGAAGAAACAGTCCTCATCACACGAGCCATAATAACACAACGATACCAGCGCGTATAAGTACAAATTCATGGCCTGCCTGTTCCAACGGTCATTAAATACAGCTTACTCGTGCACACACACCTATATAAAGATATATCCGTAATCCCGCGATCCGCTCACAACAAGCTGAACACATAGCAACCAAGCTCCAGTATGCAATAATATCAATAAAAGCGATGGAAGATAAAGACACGGTACTGAATCGCGGACTACGCTAATCAATACATCATCAAGCAGATACACGCATACATACAAAGCCATAACAAAACCTAATATTGCTTCCAACCATCATATACTACACCAGAACACTCAATACTCAATAGCAGCTCCCCCAACTCGCAGCGGCGACGAACAGAGCCCCACCTACCTAACCAGCACAAAAGCCACGCCCCTAGACGATGAATCCGCCCTCCATTACCACTCCCCAATCCCCCTCACCCCCAAATCCCGCAACCCTAGAGCCCCATCCCCGCCCCCCACTGCATCCACGCTGCTGCTAACCCCCGTGGCGCTCTAGACCAACCCGATCCATCCAAACACCCCCACCATCTGCAAACCCGCCGCCGCCGCGGCGACGGGGTAGATTCACACACACAGGGCATCACATCACAGATCAGAGGAGGGGAGGGGGGAGGCCGCCGCGGCGTACCTTGCTGGTGGGCTCGACGTCGATCTCGAAGCTGGAGCCCTTGAGCGTTTTGATGGAGACCTTCATCGCGCCGCCGCCGCCGCCCGCCGCCGAGCTCGCGAGGGGGAGGAGGAGCGGAGAAGGGGAAAGAAACGAAAGAGGAGAGGGGTAGTGTCGCGTAATATATGTGTGTAAAAAGAGGGAGAGACCTTTTTCGGGCAGGGTCCCTCTGATGATGAGGATTTTTTGTGTACCAAAAAGGTCTCTCTCACTGTTAACGGGAGAGAAGCCCAGTCACAACTCAAACTCATCACAAACAAAACTCGACTACGCGTACCGTATTTGTTTCTCGTTTTCGTTTTGGATTTGGATTTGGAAACATATAAATGATGAATATCCTCAATACGAAGATAAATATTATCGAATATAGACATGAAACGAATACGGTTAAAATACTTGTCTGACGGACTTATGAAAAATTGCCTGAAAATATCAATTGTTATTCTATATAAAAGAGTAGACTACTTTTTTTTAAAAAAAAATAGCAACTGTATATGTGTATAACGATATCGTATAAACACGTACAAACTAATGGTGTCCAAGGTTTACAATTCTGAGATGACTTTCCGTTCCAGGCTCTGGCGGTATGACAATTTTCATGAAATCCGGTGGAAAACAGGTAGATTTTGAACAAATTTCATAAACCAAAATTTAACTACAAATTCACTGAGTTTACCAATATGCTCGCGAAAACCGGTTGACTTTGGCGAAATTCTGAGCGAAATCAGGTGCGGGACCACATCACCTTTCTATTCTATTAACTGGGCTAAGTACTAAGTGGGCCTACTCCTTGGAATTCGGCTGAGGAAAGTGTTTTCCTTTTCTTTAAATCGTTATTCTTTTCTTTCCTACTATAAAGTTCAAGAAATACATGGAATACACCAAATTTCTGGAAAATTTATACTCAAATAGACTATATGAATATCATACTGTTTATAGGATTTTATTTGTTTTTTTTCTTTTTTATCAATTCAAATTTGAATTTTGATAAAACCCATCGAAATTCCAGATTTCCTCTACTTCCGAGCCATGTCGAAACCTCGGTTTTCCACGGAATTCAACCGGTTTTCTTTGGAATCGTGAACCCTGATGGTGTCCATCTTAAACCTCAATTTAATATTTTATAATTAGATTGTAAAAAGGAATGAGAAAAAAAAAACAAGTGCATAAGGCATACATTTATAGCTAGATGCCATGCTTTGTATAAAAAAAATACTATGAACAAGTAGAGCTAGAGATGGGCCTAAAAATTAAAGTAATGAGTTAGAGCATCTCCAACAAACTACTTATCTAGCTTGCCAAGTCAAATTTTAGTAAACTTGGAGAAAAACCAGTATCCAACAGATTTGCCATTAGCCAAGCCAAATCACTTGCTAAATCAGCTTGGGTGGAGGCAGCAAGGATGGGTTGCACTGGCGACTTGGGCTGAGGCAACGAGAGGTAGGGGTAGGGGAATGGACGAAAACGATGGGAAGAGGAAACAATAGAGGGAGGAAGAAGTATATATAGATCGACATGTGAGACCTACTATCATATTGGATAGGGTAAATAGAAAGGCCGATGGAGTGAAAGATAAATTGGCTATCTAAATTTTTAACAAGCTGACAAAATGGATATCTAAGGTCAAATTTGAAGAGGTTGTTGGAGATGCTTTTAGGTCTTTGTTTCCAAAACTATCCTAATAGGTTAGGAGTTAGGACCGTATTTGTTTACACTGTATATTAGCACTTTTGTATAAGTTTCTGTGACCGAAGGGAAAAAGTCCGAATTCATTTTCGAATCTAACCCTAGCCGGATAGTTCAAACAAAAAAAAAAACAACCCCCCACCCCCACCCCCACCAAATAGCTGGATCCTTGTCTTGGTATCAGTATTTGCTCGGTTACTCCAAAGTTGAAGGGATTCGATAATTTGCTGACCTGTGCTTGATAGACTTGTTTGCAATATCTAATAAACTGATAAAAAAGAAAGATAATTGATGGAATGTTGTCTGCAACTGCAAGCAAGTGATCTTGACTGCCGTCTCTCTTCGATCTTCCATTTTGTCTGGTGCTTTTAGGATGCCTTCAATCTTCTTCAAGCCACTTGTCTCGTGCTTTTCACGGACAAATGTCTCTCTCAAGGTCACACCTTGGATTCGACTCCAAAAAATGGAGATTGGGGGAAAAAGAATCATATCGCTCAGAATTACTAATCGTTGCATAGAGAAGCCATTTGCGCCTCGTCGGGTTAGGCACCCACACCAACATCACAGAAACTTCAGGTACGACTACTGTATAAACTTCACACAAGTAATAGCAGAATCATTTAAATTTGCACTGCTTGTTGCGAATAGATACTCATTTACAAAATTAAATTAATTATCCTGGAGCAAATAATATGCATCTGCTCAGGAAACACAGCTCATGATGCTGCGCATTGCAGATATCGCTCATGAATAAGTAATTTTTGCTATTGCAATTTGGTAGGGACAAACTTCTGAGCAACATCCAGCCCTGACTGATTCCACCTTGTTATATTCATACGCAAACTTGCATCTTGTAAAGCTTAAGTTCCTATTTTTCTTCTTCGTTGCACTGAATTCCCTCTTACAGTCATCATTGATTACATTTTTTGGAGAGGTACCAAGGCAACCATAGCTGGTATATTGCTACATATGCTAAACTAACAACACTTGAAGTGCACCCCCAAAAGACCATCTACTGTGCACCACAAGTTCTACTAAGAGAAAAGCTTTGTCACGATCAGTATCAACCATCAAGCGATATTACGAAGATAAAGCACTGCCCAGGGAAGAACGATCAGAAGCCCAGTCACAGTTGTGGATAACCATGGGGATCATGTGGTGCCCAAGATCCAGTGCCATAGCGGCTGCCTATGGAAGGATAGCCATCATCATAGACGCCTTGCAGGCCCATCCCTGGAGTCGCCATTGGTGGTCCATAAGCTCCATGGCCGCTGAAACCTAAAATCAAACATAGTATGTTGTTGTGGGTCAGCGCCATTGATTTCCATAACTTTCAAGCTAGCAAAAGAAAAGAAACCTACTGGGTGCATTTCTCTTCTTAATCTCAGCCCTCAGCTTCTCAGATTCCTGAGCCATAGAAACAAGATCCTTCTCCATTGCCTGCACCTGTGCTGTCAGATCAGGCCTTGCCTTCTTCTCGTACTCAAGGGTTCCCCTACAGTGATATTAATCAGTTTGATCTTCCACCTGGTGAAAAGAGGAAGATGATACTCAAGTACCCCACTTTTTTTCTTTAGAATTGAAACTGTAGGAAAGGATCCTAAATGCGCTCCTTCAAGCAGCAACTTAGAACTAACACTTGATCCATCAAGAAAAGCAATAAGAAGCAATCATTTTACACGAAATATGATGCAGAATAGTTCAGTACCTCATTCGGACTAGTTCCTGCCGAAGAGCATCACGTTCAGCTATCATGACAGGTATTTTCTGGTTCTCAGAATTCTGATGCTCAAGCTCTTTTAACAACCCCTGCACCTTTGCAGTCATCTCTTGCCTTATTGACTGTAGTTTCCCGGCCTCGGACCGTAGCTGTAAGGCATCTTGCCTGAGGGGTTCTAAGGAACGTAGTTCAGCTTCCAACTTCAGATTCCTCTGAGTCAGCTCCCTTGACTCAAGTTCTTTTTCTGCACGAAGCTTGGGTATAGCTTGACTTGCGGCATGGAGATCTTCCTTCAGACGAGGCATTGCCTGCCTGAGACCAACAATTTCATCAGCTAGGCGCTGATTGTCATCATGGATTCTGCGCATCTCAGCACGGCGGCTAGACAGCTCCTCCTCCAAGCGACGTGGAGAGATGGGCCTTGCTCGAGCAAGTGGAGGTGGGGGGCCATCACGAAATCCTCGACGTTCATCATAGTATTCACGAGGTATGCGGTGTCTTCCTGCCATTTATAGACCTACTCAAGAATGTCACACATTAGAACATGAATAGGACCCCTCTTTTGAAATTCATACACGGTGACAAAAAAAAAAAGGAACGTAGTGTGAATTAAGGAAAATCTCACAGAAAAGCAAACAAGGCTCTTACACACATTTTTCAGCTAAAAGAAAGTTCTCTCACTTGATATTTTCCACTCCTAACCACTTCCACTTCTAAGAAATAATTACCGTATGGAGGAAAAAGGTCATGTAGCACATACACCCTCCGCTTTTTAATGTATGATGCCGTTCACTTTTAAACATATGTTTGATCATTCGTCTTATTCAAAACTTTTGTGCCAACATATAAAAATATAAGTCATGCTTAAATAACCTTTAATAATAAATTAAGTCATAAAAAATAAATGATAATTACAAAAAACGTATCTCAAAATGTCAACGGCGTCATATATTAAAAAACAGAGGTAGTATTTTACATCATATGTACCATAGTCACTTTCTCATAATATATACTACCTCCGTCCCAACATATAGCAACTTTTGGCTATGAATCTGGACACACAGTTGTCCAGATTCATAGCTAAAAATGCTTATATTTTGGGACGGAGGTAGTACTACAATAGGGAACTTCATAAAGTTTGTTTGTTGGCAATGTCATTGGTTTCCATAGGTTCATGTGTTCACTCTGCAGAACATGTACACACATTCACATGCTTAATATCTTCAGTGAAGGTAATTTCTTTAGCCATTAGATTAGACTGAATTTATTAACAAGGCATTTTATCATCATGTTTGCATTTAAACTTTTCAGAAACCTTGTTCACCATGGTTATATTAATAATAATGCTAGAAAAGATATGTAAGTCAATGCTAGCCTGCTAGCACAAACTTGGGGTGGTTTAGAAAATAAAGAGCCAAAGGGAATAATGGGTAGCACGCACAGACAATACCACAAGTCCACAATAACAAACGTGCGATCCAAGATGACAAAAAGGGTGTGTCATCTGGGGCCAGTCAAAACCACACAAACATGACTTCACTGCCTATGAGTTTATCGTGATGTGATAACTGATAAAACTAATAAAAAGGACTTCTCATGGAAGAAGCATACAAGTGACTTTGTGAAACAAAAGACCAGCTTGATCATCCTTAGACTTGACAAATGAAAAGCAACCAATGTGTTCAAAGGATTTCAATATAATTTTGTGTGACCAGAACATATATACACAATTTTGTCCTGTTCTTCAGTAGAATAAAGAAGGAAAAACATGGCATATTTCTGCTTGCTCTGGTTCTGTATAAATTTTCCAAAAAAAAAATCACCAATAAAAAATGTTCACAGCTGCGCGTTATAGAATGGCATTTTTGTTCACCACAGTGTGTTTTACTTATACAATAACGTGTGGCATGGATGAGCATATACCAGCTGTAATATATCAGAAAGTGGGGAAAAAGAGAGATAATGTGCAATATGTCCATCTGGCTAGTTAACTAACTATGATTTTACAAACCTAACAAAAGGACCAGCACATAGTAACTGGAAGGAACTTGATGCCTAATGCTATAGCAGGCAACAAAACAGCAGGACATATAAGACCCCAGAGAGAGAGAGAGAGAGAGAGAGAGAGAGAGAGAGTTTTAGGATTAAAACAGTGCTTGTCAATACAACCAAAAACATTATGCAAGGTGAAGAGAAAATCCCTTATTAGTGGAATTGTCCAACGATGTATACCGTTTATGTTAAAGAAAAAGGTAGCAAGTCCCACCGTGTAATGCTAGAGTTACAATAGATCTTTGTAGCACAATAGTAGTTGGTATGTATATTATGAAATTGCGAGAAAAGGAAGAATCTCAGAAGCACACTTAAGTTGTAGTGAGTGTCAGGGGTACACCTAATACCGTGCTCCTCTTTTATGGAAGATTTATTTCGACGAAAAAAGTGTGCATTTACATCCAACAGAAAATATTTGCAGAAGTTGCTTTAGTGAGAAGCTGCATCAGCATATGAAAGCAGAAAAAAAAATGAAGGAAGTAACTTCAAAGGTAGGCACACAATCACAGACCGATCAGTAAAAGGCTATATCTGAACAAAAAAACACTATGTTGACATGATCCAAGTAATGCCAATCGGTTTCACGCTAAATAAACCCCATACGGCCATATCGACAAATACTATGTGCCAACATGGTACGGTGATTCCACACCTCTACATCAATCCTGCAGCAACACATACAAAAATTACACGCAACTATATGATTTGATATCAGCAGCACCACTCCGCTCACCAATTCTCCGGAAGACGGTTCGCTGCGTGGACAGGTTAATTGGGGATGATACAAACCAATCTAGATATTCTAATTACTGATGGATCTCCAACCCACGCGCACGCCGGCTCACTCATGGGGATGGCATGCGCGGAGGACGACGAGCGAGCGCTACAAGAGAGAAAGAAGAGCGGATACCTCGGATTCGATCCGGACGGGGGAGACGGAGATGGATGGGGGGGCCGCGTCTCCGCGCTCTCGCCCCCCTTGGGTCACCAACCCTGGGTGGCCTCGCCGGCCGTGCGCCGCACGGAGGAGAAGGCTAGGACGAGGGGAGGGGAGGGGAGGCCGTCCGCGAGCGCGACACGCCCGTGCCCTGCTCGCCGGCGACGCGGGGGGAGCCGGCCGTGCCTCGACTGGAGTGGAGAGAGAGAGAGAGAGAGAGAGAGAGAGAGAGATGGGCTTGGGAATTTGGATGGGAGAGTGGATGTGAAGGAAACACAGGGAGAGAGGGCTTTGGGCAAGAATGCAAGTTGGTCGATAAATACTCCATTCGTCCCAAAATATAACAACTTTTTATCACATAAGATTTATCCTAAAATATAACAATTTATTCACTAACATTCTCTTTTCAACCAATCACAACTCTCTATCATTCACTTTTCTCACCTACCTCCACTACTTAATCAATCACAACCCTCTACCATTCGCTTCTACCTATTTTCTTAATAACCGTGTCCAACTCTAAAAATGTTTATATTCTAGGACGGAGAGAGTATCTAAGCACAAGCATCTTGGTAGGATCTTGATTTCGAGGAAAAACAATTTTTTTAGAGAATTTTGAATTACAATACTATATATGAAAAATTCTTATGAATGTCTTTGAATCAAATGATTGGATCATATAAAATCCTTTGAAATTCCTATGGAATGGAATCCTATAGAGATCTTGGAGAAAACTTAGCCAGAGCTCAAAGCTCTTAGAAAATTTCCTTTTTGAAGGGCTCCAAACTCCAACTCCAGTGAGAGCTAGCTCCTATTGGAGTTGAAGACTCGTTGAAAAGTGTTTGGATACGTTTCAGCTCCAGATCTGGAAAAAAAAGAAAAAAAATAGCCATCGGCCCAGGCGCGTCGTCGGCTGCCGGCCGCGCGCCGCCAGCCCACCGAACGTTCGCCGTCCCTAGGTGCTTCGTCGGCCGCGCGCCGCCTGCCCGTCGTCACCGCCCGCCGCTTTCGCCGCCTCACGCCACCGACGCCGCTGCCCCTGCCGCCGCCCCCGCAGCTCGGTTGGGATCGGGAGGAGATGGGGAGGAGAGAGAACAGGATGAGAGGATGACTGAAGGGTAGTTGAGTGGTATTTTTGTGTAAATAGACTACAAAATTAAAGGGTAGTGGTTTGTGGGGGTGGAGTGGAGCTGTGGAGCAGAAAAACCCAGCTCCACCCCCGTAGTTCAGTTTTTAGGAGTACCTCTACTAGCTCCACTCCAAAAAAACAGAGGATCTGGACCGTTTGGCACAACTCCGGCTCCAGGTAAGTTGAGTTGGGAGCTAGAGCTGTGCCAAACGGGGCATATCTCCCTCATATGATTCTTGTGTTTTTTCCTACGGTCCGAGCAAACGGTAATTTCTATGTTTTTCCTGTGTTTTGCAATCCTCTATTTTATACTTTCATTCATGTTAGGATCCTGTGTTTTTCCTATTCCTTCATTTTTTTCATTCCTACGATTCAAAGGGGCCCTTAAGCTTAAATGATAAGGTGGAGGAAAGAATAGAGGATAGGGGATGTGATGGAATACGCGTAGGCTACGATAGCATAAATCAAAATTTTCTATCATGTAAACCAGGAACCATGCAAGTATTAGATCATAGATCGTTACCACTCGACGCGCTGCGCAGCGGAAGAATGCGCTAAGAAGTCGAAGAAACTCCCGCGAAGTAGCGCACGTCGATGTAGAGGAAGTAGTCGATCGCACCGGCTCGACCTTCTCCTCCTCGTGCGTTCCCCTCGCCGTATTCCCACGCCGATCAGCACCGCAAAGTAGTGGCGCCTCTACCGGTATCCACACGTACAGGGACGGAACGCCACGCGTAGATGTGCTAGCACCCGTGCGTGACTAGGGTTTTGCTCGGGGAGGGGAGTGACGGCTAGGGTTTTGCTCGTGATGCAATACCTCCGCCAATCACACCTCTCACGAATATATAGGATCTATGACTCGAGCCTCCAAGGCCCATAGGACTCCTATTCGGATCCCTATCCGAATTAAGCTCATATTGGATCTCCATCCAATCCCCTTATTCCGGCCCATTAAGCGTACGATCCTGGAGGTTCATGTACACTCGGCTGTAACCCGAAAACTCATTTTCGGTCCACGTGTCAACAACGGCCCCTAGCAGAACGTATTGACCCACCGAGCATACATAAAGATCATATCGGCTGAACCTCTAGTGTATACTTGTATGAACCCCTTTGCCTCACGATATCGATTAAGCTCAAGGTTAGATATGTGCCATCCTCTAATAGCTCAATCGTTCACTCGAACCTGTATAGATTATATAACTTGTGATTGACTCCTCAATCACCTTTGGCATGGCCATGCACTTCCATAATCTACAACATCAAGGGGCCCACCACATCCCATCTTGATTATTCATATCCCACTACATGTTTCACAACATACCCGAAAACTACTTTTATAACTACCCAATTACGGAGTAGCATTTAGCAGTCCCTAGGTAAGCTACTACACATGTTGGGAATCATGATAATCTTAGGTCTAAGGATTCAACACCAGCACTAAATGAGATCACTGATGACACAACACATATAGCTTTTGAAGTGTCTCATGTTGGGTCTATCCAATAACATGTTCCCCAACATGTGTCCACATTATTAATTTGGTATCTCTATACTGTCGACGTTTGATATCACGACTACGATATTTGGATGGTATGGGGATCATTGGTACCAGGGTATATGCGAGATTGAGATAAAAAAGATGGAGACATGGATTTTTATACAGGTTTGGGCCCCTTATCTTACAGGTAATAGCCCTACATCCTGTTGGCCGAAGCCGGTGTTGCTCTTTATTCATCTGGATCACACAAATATAATATCTGGGATAATCTATCTATCCGTCGTCGACTTGACGACTAAATAATTAACTCATAGTCGACGACAAGGTAGTCTTCCTCCTTGAATCCGTACTCGGCGAGATCAGAGATGGTGCTAGATCCCTCTTGCCGGCCCCTATAGGTGCCGGATGGTGTATGCCTAGGCTAATCTCTGATGTCAATATACGGCGGCGTATTGGCTTGTATTGGCTTATGGCTTTGTATATTGTGGTGGGTGTGTCCCCTCTCCTCCTAGGGGAGCTTGTATTTATACTCATAGTTGCCCCCTTGTCCAAGTAAGACTAGGGAGATAAATATGGATACAATCCGAGTAGTCCTTATCATTTCCATATATAACTCTTCTTGTCCTTCCTTATCCGGAACTCCCTCTATATACGAGGTTTGTTTCCGTATAAGACATGGTATGTGGTGGGCCCTGCCGAGCTTAGTCGATTACTATTGGGTATGTAATATCCATAACCCTGACATATACCATGATCCATGAGACATGATCATCAATTAATACATGTGTTGATCATTTAAACATATTTGTTCCATATATGATATTTGATCAGGGATCCTTTAGAAATAGTAACAAACAACATAAAGAGTCTCATGAAAGAATCACATATTCATTAACCAATAATGAGTTGTCCATTTCAAGGAACAAAGTCGGATCAATATGTAAACATAGTATGTGATACAATCATCTCTATGATTGCCTTTAGGGCATATCACTAACAGGATGAGCCACCATCATGCAAGGGTAATCTCATCACAAACTTTAAGGAAGAAAGAGAAAAGAATGAGGTTGATTGCATGAGAGTGGATAAAATAAATAGTTATGTTGCATTAGGGTTAGTACATTAGAGGTAATGTGGTGTATGAGATGCCCACTATAAATTAGTCGATGATATGGATAATATTTTATGTGACAATCACCTCTATTACAAAACTTGTTCTTACAGGTTAAATAAGTAGGTAACTCGTTGGTTCCCGCGTTATGGCCCGGTTTGTCGTACTTAAGGATATAAGTGGGTCAACCCGTGAATCCACTTGCTCCCTTCGTTTCGTTTTTTAATAGATGACGTAGTTGACTTTTAAACAAACATTTGACCATTCGTTTTATTCAAAAATTTTATGCAAATGTATAAGATATAAATCATGCTTAAAATACTTTGAGTGATAAACAACTCACAACAAAATAAATTATAATTATGTAATTTTTTTAAATAAGATAGATGGTCAAACATGTGACAAAAAGTCAATGGCATCATATATTAAAAAAGGAGGTAATATATACCAAATTAATAGGTTACCCACTAAGTTTTGTTTACAAGTGGGTTCGTAGATCGACCCAGTTACATCCGTACTTAAGGGTACATTTTGGTCGGTAAAATTCATTCGACGGTCCACTTGGTCCGCAAACTTGTTTCGCTCATGGTGATTAGGCTTATATAGTGAAATTTTAAATTTTATAATTTGATTTTTTATCATAGTTTATTTTATAACATTTGTTCTTGTTCTTGAGTCACTAAGAATACGCATATAAAAGTTTTACTTATAAATATTTTTATTTACTAATTAGCGATTCAAATAAGTACTCCCTCCGTTTCAAAATGTTTGACACCGTTGACTTTTTAGTACGTGTTTGACCATTTGTCTTATTCAAAAAATTTAAGTAATTATTTATTCTTTTTATATCATTTGATTCATTGTTAAATATACTTTCATGTACACATATAGTTTTACATATTTCACAAATATTTTTGAATAAGACGAACGGTCAAATATGTGCTAAAAAGTCAACGGTGTCAAATATTTTGAAATGGAGGGAGTATATAAATAAGCGAAACAGTTGGCCTGTCATCCATGGCTAGCCAATAAAGTCAGCGTTGGTTTTGGAACAGATTTTTGAACGAAGTTGTGGAACTAATTTGATATCGTCAAAGATTTTACGAGACAACAAATTTGAACTAGTGAAATTGGCAACAAGCTACTACAGGATTAAATAACCATGCTCATTGTTAAATTATGTTATTTACCAATACACTGACATGACATGGTTTGAAATCAAAAAGTATAGATCACTTCTACTTCTACACATTCTCTTCATGGTTGCTATGATACAAGGAAAAGCTAGATGATCAAAACATATCCAGCTCTTCTTGTTTTCAAGATAGATACTTGTCATAGTTTCTTGGTTAAAACATATAGCTGTTAGTAATACATGAGACTTTCACACCCTCAAATCCTCAAACCTCCTTAAATCATACATTCACCTATCTTATTGTTAGGTGCTAGGTTGACATGTTCAAATTCCAAGCAAGTTCTATAAGAAAATGGGATCTTTGAACCAAATTGAGACCGGCTTTAGCCATGCTTTTTTTTGGTTGCATTTTCTATATGTGAACCTGGCTTGCACAATGGACCAAAAGCTTGAAGTCTACACTAAAAACTTGGCATAACTTAGTTTTATAAATCCCAGAGATCAAATTGCAAGTATAAAAAATTAGGACACAACCACATGCAAAGTTGGTGAATGGTGAAGCCATGGGCAAATGTGGCCAATAGTAGGGAAAATGCTTCCACCCGGTTGTCTAATCTCCTGAAAAAAATCGGACGCGTCTCATTGTGGTTTTGCTGCATGCAGCCTCGTATTCTTTTTGTCAGATACTTTCTTTTCACACCTGTTACATATGCTCCCTTACTTAGCATTGGCATGCATGGAGGAGAGAGGATACAAGATTATTTGCATGTACATAACACCCTTTTAGCAAACTTGAAAATGATTTTTCTTCCAGATTACTCATCCAATCTACGATATGTTTACACCATTGTATTCGTTACAATTAAATTTTTACAGCAAGATCTCACATGACTATATTATAATAAAAAACACACATATGTCTCAACCAATTAAATTTAATGTTTCACATGTGAGAATAAGATGTTTCAACTGAAATTCTATTATGTTGCACATATTTAATTATTGTCGCAATGTATATATCTTTCTTTAATGCATCACATGGTGCTATTTGTATGTTTCAGTAAGTAGTTTATTATGTTTCACTAGTTTATTTATAAATGTTGCATATGTGTTGATTGAGTGTTTCAATAAGTATTCATTAATTAATTAAAAATATTGCACACGGTATCATGTTTCAGCAAATATTATATGATGTTTCAATTGTTAATACCTTATGATTAAATTATAAAAATAATCATGTGAGATCTTGTCGTAAAGATTTAATTGTGATTATCGGTGTTGCAGTTAGTATTTCTTGAATGTTACATTTCTCTGAAATATTTTTATAGACTGAGTTGAAACATTTGAGCAAGATTTTTATGTCTCACTCATTGAGAGTCAATGTTTCATACCGATATTATCGGTGTTGCATTTAGTATTACTTGAATGTTGCATTTCTCTGAAACATTTTTTAGAGTGAGTTGGAACATTTTGACCTAGTGGTGAAACATTTTTTTTATAAGTGGTGAAACAAAGTTCGATTTTTCTCATCAAAATATAACCGTGCGAGATCTTGTTGTGAAGATTTAATTGCAAGGAGTTTAATGGTGAAATCGAATCATAAATCGGATAATTAATTTAGAAGGAAATTTAATTTAAAGAAATAAAAAGTGGGGTTGAGATAAGTGCTGAACCATGCAGTCATGCATGCGCAAGCATATAGACTTTTTACATGTGCTAATCAACTAGAGTAGAAACGGTAGAGATTGTGCATGCATGCGTAGGCGTGCGGCAGTCAGGGGTTGGGCGTCCGATATTTACGAAAAATTGGACGTCCGACGCGTAGCATCCTCCCAATAGTAGGGGTACAAGAAGCTACAAAGCTACAGCCAACGGAGGCTTATGTTGGGTTATTAGTTGATGGGTAGAACCACACAGGGGAGAGTCGTGGGGCATGGCCGATGTGGTGGGAGAGCAGTGGGCCATGGGCTAGTGCTTTTGGAGGGGTTGGGAACCCCTCCCCTATGCACGCAAATCGGTGCGATAGATTAACACATGATTAATTAAGTATTAGCTATAAAAAACTTGAAAAATAAATTAATATGATTTTTTAAAGCAACTTTCCTATATAGGCCCTGTTTAGATTCTAATTTTTTTCTTCAAACTTCCAACTTTTCCGTCACACCGAACTTTCCTACACACATAAACTTCCAACTTTTCCATCATATCGTTCTAATTTATTTAAACTTCCAATTATGGCGTGGAACTAAACACATCCATAACCTTTTTGTAAAATGCGTACCGTTTAGCAGTTTGAAAAGCGTGCACGCGGAAAACGATGGATATGAGTTGGGAACTAATGGGAAAGAACACAACAAGTAGCACCGTGCAACAAGTAGATTTATTAAGAAGAAACTAGGCCCTCTTCTTTTCTCCAACAAAAGTTGGATTAAATTTTGGATACTCATGGCACACTATTCAAACTGCTAAACGGTGTGTTTTGTGCGAAACAATTCTATATGAAAGTTGCTCTAAAATATCATATTAATTCATTATTACCACCTCGTTTTACATGAAACACTTAATTTTTATCTTCATCTTCAGAAGATTCAAACACCACCTATGTTAAGATCATTGGGTCTTCGATGTTGACCTATTAATGAGGCATATATGTTATCTCTTAGGTTAGGCAAAGTTTTATGGGTTCATAAATTCAAAAGCCTGAGTCCAACCCAATTATTTGCCACAAACTTCATTCATTGGCCTATCATGGTCTAAGTACAAAGCCCATATCGAGAAAATCATGCACTGTTGCTCTCTCCATTCTATAAATTCGTAATACTAGAATGCGTCATATCCGGGTTTTTATGGAACAAAAAGAGTACACTATTGTCTAATATCATCATACATGTTCTCATACTATAAGTACCGATTCACAACTTATTTTTAGAAGTGGCCTAAAACTTTACAATTCCATTAAAGGTACCCTTGTTTTAATTCTTTTAAAAAACTACTCCCTCTTTCCCAAATTAATCATCATGTAATAGAATGATATATTCATTGTGGGAGAATATGTGTATGATATCTTGATTGATGTTATTTAAATTATCTTGGTGTTGGTGCATAATAAACATATATAATGATTCCTCGAAAAAAAACATATATGATGATTAATTTGGAAAGGAGAGACTACCGCTGAAGCTGATTATGGTCAATCCCGATGCGATCCGACGGCCGAGATCCACCCCAGCTAAAACAATCTAGGAGTAAAAGCAAAACCAGCCTCCACCTCTCTCATCCCCAACACACCGCACACCAGGGGCAATCCCGTAAATCGACCAAAGGCTTTGATTCCCGTCCCTATATAGCTCCACACCCACCACCACCACCATGGAGAGAAGAGAAAAAAAATACTTATATATATATAGGAGTATTATTATATATAAGTAAATCGAGCGCACCCTAAAAATCACGGAAAAATATGGTCTTGGTCTTCTCCCCCTCCCAGCCTCCGCAGGCGGCGAAGTAGCACAAGGAAAGGGTCCAAAACCAAAAAAAAAAAAAAAAATCGGCGGCGGCGGCAGCGGCGACGCGGCTCGCGGCGACCGGACGGACGGAAGGCAGGGGGAGGCGGCGCCGCCCACCGATCGGGTCCCGCCCCGGCGAGGGCGGGAGTCAAAAGGCGAGGGGGAAGGGAAAAGGCAGCAGCAGGAGCAGCATCAGCCACAGCCGTGTTGGGGGGGGGGGGGGGGGGGGGAAGAATTCCTTCTTCGCGCAGGAGAGCAGCGCACGCAAGGAATCCCCGTCGAGGAAGGGGAGGAGGAGAAGGGCAAGCGGAAGAGCGGATGGGGCGGCGCGATTTCTACTGAAAAAGCTGAGCCCCGGCGGCGGCGCGCGCGCAGGTGGGAAGAGAGGAGGGAGAGATTTTGCCCTTGGGGTTTGATGAGGAAGGCCGGAGGAGCAAAAGGTATACGCAACCCTAGATCTTAAGAAATCTGACTTAGTAGTCTCTGCTTGGCCTCCGCCGCCAGTCGCCGCTGGGGAGATCGCCGTGTGTTTCGCCGTGTTGGCGCCTGGGGTACGGAGGAACAGGTTCGGTTGTCAGATCTGCCTTGTCTGAAGGATTTGGACTTCTCGGGGTCAATCAACCAATCTGGTTCTCTCTCTGCGTGTTGTGGAATCTGGGATGGAGGTGGTCGTGCGGTGCTCGCCAGGAATTCGTCCAGCTCCCCAGATCTGCCTGCTTTTCTTCTTTTTCATGGGGATCGATTTTCTAGGAAGGAGATGTTCTCGTTGGTGCGGATGCTGATGGAAGAGGGCAGTTGACTGAGCTGTTGTTCCGTGTTGATGCCATAGGGGATTCAGTCCTGGAAGTAAAAGCCTTCTGGTTTTCCATTATTTCTGGTGCTCCACTCCCATATGTGCTCAAGTAGCCTTGGAGCGGGGGAGTTCAAAGTTTTTCCTAAAAATTTTGCTACAGGAGGGGTTCAAGTTATTTTCTGATATAATTGGCGCGCGGTGGCGGCATGGCTGCAGAAGCGTCGTTTAGTTTTTTCCTATTGCTTTCGAACATGCTATGTGGATTGTGATGCTATTATTCTTCAAGCAGTATCGTACGCTTTGGTGGTGTGGTGCTCAACCGGAACCTTATGTTGTTTTTGTTTTCCAGAGGATTTTAAGGGATCTATTGGACCTGAGGGTGCAGTTGATGTGAAACAGTCTCTTGTTTCTTTGGGAGCAACAGGAAGAAGGCCTGGTTTCATGGTATGCTTATGTTGTTCATGCTCTGCTTGTATTCCCAACCAAGTTGAAAGCCTATCATTGTGTTCAGTTTGCTATGGGTTGATGTTCCGCCTAAACTTTTTTTTACTGATACTGTACTGGATATGGATCTTTTGACTAGTTTGGTTCTCTTGGCAGATTCGATTGTGCACCTGTACTGGAAGGCCATCATCACTTCGTAATCTTAATAACTCAGGTGTTTCAATGACCTGCAAAGGCTGTGGTGGTGAATCAACAACAGACAGAGCTGGGCCGTCGTGTAGCAGCAAGCTCAACACCATGGGCTTGGAGCTTCCAAGGCCTATAGATCCTGAGGTGAGATGGAAGACCGTAAACAGAAGGCAAAGAGCTGCAAGGAGAGCAAGGACCTCTTTCTCTGGAGAAGACAGAATAAGGGATGAAATTAGATCTTTCTATGCATGTGGCAATGCTACTAATCAAGAATTGGCACAAGATGATGCTCCTGTTTCTGAGTCTGAGAAGGTTCTTATTTTTCTCCTTTAGAGTACAATGAAGTAAGAGTCAATTCAATTCTTGAATGCCAATTTTATGAACTATTTAATGACATCTTTGCAGTTTGGGGTATCTATTCTTGGTCGGCGCTTTAGTGATCCTGTGGGAAATGTTCCAATAAAAAAGAGAAGATTTCTTATGGATTGTTCTCCATCACCTCCACCCACTCCATTGCTAGTGGATCCATATGAAAAACTGTTGAGCAGATCCTGTGGAGGTATCTCGTCACATGGAAAGCATCATAAGGTTAAAACACCTAGACTTGATTACATGGAGGAAACAAAAGAGCATTTTGGCGTAGATGATTTTTCTGGCATATCAATACTTGCGGCTGCTGCCTGCACGAGCGAGTTGGATGATGACACGTTGAATGTCGAATGTTCGAAGTCAGCCCACTGTGTTGAAAGGAAACCAGAAAATATCACTGGTAGTTCTGAATTGAATTTCCTAAATAACATCAAGGAGGACATGCTAAATAGTCTGGATGCTTCAAATTGCAAATCAGACCCGCTGCTGGAGTCGTCTGAATCTGTTCCTGATACGAAGCCTGTGGTTGCCACTAGATTGAACTGTGAAAATCTTGTTGAATCTACACACACTCAGAAGGACTGTTCCGCGTCTTTTTCTGCATTGAGCAGTGCAAACAAAGCAGATGATTCTTCAACTGCTTCTGACACGAAGTCTTCAGGTGTTACCATGTCAATCAACGCAAGTAATCCAGACAAATCTGTAGGCGGCTTGCAGGATGCAGTTGTGGAAACTAAGCATTCCAATGGCACCCGTGACTCAAGATTGCACTGGGATCTTAATGTTGCAATGGAGGCATGGGACACTGACTGTGGTGGTGATGATGTTCCTGATGCGGCTGATCCTGATCCTGTTGCTTTTGCTATAAGCAGTTGTAGTGATGCTGAAAATGTGTTGAACAAGCTGCAGGTGTGTCAAGCTCCTTTTGACTCAACAATTGCTGGTAACATTCCTGATCTTTCAGAGGACAAAACTCCTGTGATTGATGCACCAAAAGATGCTTCTACAAAGAGCGAAAGTGATTTTGCTGGTGACGGTTCATCTCAACCTTTGTGCAGCCTGTCTCCGCAAAATGTACCAGTATTAGAATCGAGACCGCTAGAATGCGATGGTTTATCTGCAGGAACAAAGGAGTTGCCTGATAACAATGATATCTCCAAAGTAAAATCACAGCTAGGGTCTGATCCTGATTGCAGCTCTTTGCCTCCTATGACTGAACGTTTTGCTTTGACCGTAATTGAGGAGAAACTTGATGTTTCACATGCCTCAGCCCTTGATTGTGTAGGTTTGTCCCAGATGGTTTCTACAGATGGCTGTGATGGGATCAATTCAGTTCAAATGAGTGAACTGGGATCCAGAGTGAAGCCTTTCACAAGTAGGTTAGTTTCTGAGGAAAGCACAAACCTTGCAACAGTAACTGTTTTCAATAAAAGTTCTACTGATCTTGGCTGGAGCAATGATAAACTTGGGCAAACATCTCAACAAAGCATATCTGAATTGAAGAACCAGGATCTTTTGGATGTTGATTCTGGAACTAGTAAAATTGGACAGTCAGGTCACGACAAAGTTGAACATGTCACCAATGAATTGAGCATCTCCAAGAAAGCTGCAGATGTAGATGATGATTTGGACCTCTCCGATTCTCATATGAATGACAACCCAGGTTCTTCTGATCGTGGTATGTCCCATGCCCATGAAGAAGAGGGTGCTGATGCAACTATTAGTAATAATCTCACCTGTACTGACAGTAGCAATGCATTAATATGTCGTATAGATGGTGCCTGTGTAGCTCCCCCTATCAATTCAGAATGCATAAAACCATCAACTACTGACATGGACAGCATTGCCGATTCACAATCTGCAGAACAAAGCTACCTCGGGAAGGTTCTATCGAATAATTTTATGGAGCACTGTAATGAAACGGAGGCACCTCATATTATTAAAGATCTTGCTGGGACTGGAAATATTGTTGCTGAAGAGGATGATTCTCAATATGAGGATGGGGAACTAAGGGAATCTGGCGAGTATTGGGGAGATGATTGTTATGAAGAAGTTAAACCTGCCAATTACCAGGTGTTAGATTGCAAGAGTGATGCCCCAGGCATTTCTCCCTTCCCTCTTGGCTCCATGTCAAAGAATACAGGTGATCGAGTTGCTAATTTCAATGGAAAACATTCCAGGAATGGAGGTGGTGATGTTTCACCAGCCGCATTGAAGTGTTCATGGTCAACTACCTGCATAGATGATGGATCTGGAACGATGTGTGCTGGAAGCACTGGTGAAAAGGCTCTTAGTGTTCACTTGAGAGTTAATGGGGAGACTCGAATGTATGAGATGAATCCAGGCCATGTAATAGCTGGATCTTCCGCAACAGTCAACCAGTCTGAAAGGGTCAATGATGGTTTAGGGGACGATCTTTCAAGTCTGAGAACAAAGCCCACAGGATGGGATATGTTACCTGAAGATCAGCGGCATTCTCAACATGATTCAAGGGACACAGTTGATTCATCTAACCGGTGTGTTTTGAGCACATCAGATACAGCTGGAGGTGGTGAATCATTGCGCCATATGGAGTTATCAAGTGGAGATATGCAACCACGAGCTGATCGGCCAAGATCATTTGACAGAGCCCACATAAATGAGTTATGCAGGTAAGTTACTGGTGAACTTTTTTAGCTGTCATCTTGCTGGTAATTCGACACTGATGATCCATTATCATGTCCCCAATTACTAATCTTATGACCCCTTTTCTTTTTTCATCCAGATCTGATGATGGTTATGGCTCAGGTTCAAAGGCTGAAAGAACCATTGATATTCGTAAATCACATGAAAGAGGTGGAGCATCACGACATATTCAAGGTAGCAGCCGGGTGGAACAGTGGGTGGAAAATTCAAACAATTCTCGCACTACCTGGCGCAAATCACCTGATTATTATAATTACGGACTGCCTGGTCCAAGGAATGCTGCAGAAGCTGCTGTTGCAAAGATGCAGAGCAATGGCTTTGTTGTTGCACCTGATGGCACCTTGGTAAAGGCGGTTGATACTGCAAATGCTAGTAAAATGGCTAGGAGGGTGAGAAACAACACTTTGAGTAGCTCATACCGCCCTTTATCTGGACGTGGTTCTCCAATTGACAGAGATGGAGGTTGTGGGGTGTCTAGAGGTCCTGCACATGCTAGGGAAGCATCCCCAGAAAGACGCTTCAGTACTAGTGGTAATCGATCTGTTAGATATGGGCCTGATATGGATAAAGATCATGCTAATGTAAATATGAGCTCAGCTCGTTGCTCACTGGCCAGTAGACAAAGGAGGTTCCCGCAACATAGAGCCTCACTTAACCTATCACGTGCTCACAGCCGATCCCCTTCTGGTTCAAGGTCTCGATCTCCGCATGCTTGGACATCACCTAGGAACAGAAGGGAAGTTATGGTGAATGGTAGTTCAAGTTTATGGAGGCATAGTAGAAGTAGATCTCCGCCTAATTACATGACTGAAGTTAGAATGGGAAGAATGACTTCGCCTTCTAGACAACCTGGATTTGGTGATCGAGTTATGCGTTATAGCCCTTCATCAAGAGATCGTGCTTACTCTCAACATGCTTCTACATGGGCTGATGGGAGGAACTGCTCAACTGTTGATCTTCCTGATCATAAAAAGCGATATTCAAGGAGGAGCCCACCCCTGAGAGTTACCTCAAGAAATGACAGGTTTGATGTGGACTCCCATGGACGGCCAAGGTCTGGAGAGTTGTATCGCCCAACACAGGGAAGACTTCCTTATGGCTTCGAAAGGGGGAGGGGAAATAGGCATGATGGGAATGGTGATGATCAAAGGGAGTATGCTGATAGATATGAAACTCATTCTGCCAAGCCATATGACAGGAATGGTGCCACAAAGCAGTTCAGAAATCATACAGGAGATAAACTTCGTCCATGTATTTCGGCTCCCAGATCCCCAGAACCCCAAAGAAGGGGAAGCCCTCGGAGATTTGACAGGGGCTTCGGGAGGCAGCTGGGTGTGGATTTGCCTCGTGGAACTAAAGAAGATAATAAAAATCCTTTCAGATATGATTGAATGGGAAAGCAAACCCATGCTGGAAGCCTGGAATTGAATCATAAGGCTCACTGCTATTTGACACAGGATTACCTTGACAGCATTGCTTGTTGTTCTGCTTCTGCATCTGTGCTCAAGCCACAGAAAAGCTGAAATCGTGCACTTGGGAGGGATTTGCAGATTAACTTTACAATTTTCTTCTTTTCGTTTGTAAATATTTATATCGGTAGTAGATCACAATCACTGTTTTACAGCTTTATGGCTGTTCTTTTTTTATTTATTATATTTACTTCCCCCCTCGTTGCACTCTTTTTTCAATGGACATTATGCCTGTATGAGGTCCATTTAAACATGATCAATCAATTAATTTTGAACTGAAGCTTGTGGATATCTATTTATGTTTCTGCCTTTCATTGGCATTTTTGTACCATCCAAGTGCCTTCTGTCGAAGTGGTTAACTGGTTTGTGCATCCTGGAGACAAAAATGCGTGACTCTCAGTACACAGTTCAGTGGAGTGTATCGGATTGGCCGTTTGAACCTCTCTGGACTTCAGTGGATGACATCCTTTCGGTGAAATTTCCTCTTCGCTCTACTTAATATTTTCCTTTCTTCACAACCTTTACTTTCACATTTTTTTTTCAGGACAAAGTTTGGAACAGCGCCCTTGCACATGTTAGTTGTACCAGGTATTGTGCTCCTGGGTTTACTTCTAGCAATTATATTTGGTAGTTGCTGCTTATTGGTATTACTGTCAACTTTCCACTGGACATGTCTCTTTGACATACCTAAAGGGACATAACCCCTCTTCAATAGATATAAGAGAAACTTTGAATTAGAACTACGTTTTGTGTTTGTATTACTGCACTTTCCGTGATCAGAAAGTTATGTGTGTGGAGCTTCAATTTGTGTGGTGTCAGGTCCCATGCTCTTTTATTCCCATTTAAACAAACATGAAAGCACAGAATGGTTGTTGACCACATCAAGAAATGTTGACATGAATGTGGTGGAATACCTCTTAATTGGATTCACATTACTTGACACTACTGGTATGACTGCCACTATTTTCAGTGAGCGATTTTAAAGAAAATACAGAATATATTGGAGTATCATGTTATGTGGATCAAAGATATTTAAAAACTGTGCTATATCTGTCCTCTTATACTGTCATCTTTAGTTTTGACATCTCTTTATCGAAGCCATTAGTCCAATAAACAGTTGACCCCTGCCGTAGTAACTCAGACTGTGTCAGAACTCAGTATTTAAAGCAGAAGTATATATGTGCATTTTTTTCTGCAACCATATGCAGTATCGCTTATCAGGTGTCATTAACTGCATGTTCTCTTAGTTTTATGACATCAAATGATGTTTCAGATACTTGTGTGAAGATGAGTGCATTGCTGACTCAGACATTTAGCACTAGCCTGTTTCACCTTACAGCTGATGTACACACTATTTGCTGCAGCACTCCTCAATAAATTACATGACACAGTTGTTTTTTTCTCTTGTGTTTCCGACTTCAGAATGGTAACCTCCCTTGGAAATCGTGCCTTTTCTTTTTGCCTTGTTGCTAGATGGTGATCTTTATTTGTTACGTGCAGGATAAACTGATTCTTGCAAAAGGGATTCTATGTTACTTCAGTACCACCTATAAATTTTATTACCATTGCTTTATTGTCATGGTTGAATCATTTTGGGGGTGTCAAGTTTCAGACTGTTAGCGAGATATTCTGTTGGACATGTGTTTTGGTTGTTACCATAAAGCCCGTAATAGATAAGGGATACAATGTAATACAGGGAGCACAATTTTTTCATATATATGTTGAGACTTAGAAGAGAAGTCAATGTAGGATGTCTTAATTCTCGAGTGCCTCCCTAGATGCTAAGCTGATATGTTAGTTTCCACTTTATGCATTAGAATTCCCCCTTTCCTGTAAAAAACAAAGGCTGAAATAGAACATGTTGAGTTTGACTGTTATTTCCTGGGTTTCTCCTGTTGATCTAGTGTTGTCATGGAGTATATTGGAGCATAGAGAAACTGGAAAAGCTTTTATTGCTCACTATTCAAAACGCACTCTTTTTCTTTGGTTGGAAGCCTGGAAATTTACTTTGATCCTACAAAATTATCTTCATCACAATTCATACAACTGTAGTGTCCTCAAATAAGATCTTTTATCTCTAGGATGCAGTTGCATTCTCTGTGGACTAATTGTTACATTAAGAAAAAACATTTTGAGAAGTAGCAATTATTGTGGGCAAGACATGCATGATAACCATTATAACCTGAGAATAGATTGGCAAAGAAGGCATTGAGCAAAATTTTTGTGGCTCACGAGGAATTTATCGTGAATATATTTCCACAATTTCAGATGTGCTATATAGTCTGTCATAAAAGAAGAGCTTGTCAGATCTTAGACAACCCGAGCACCTGACAGGAAATTACTTTGGTTGCTTTTTTTTTTTGCCAATTAGCATTATTTGTCACAAGTCTAATTTCATTCATATTGCAGGCCTTCTCAGATGGAGGTTTCACCTGAGACTGAGAGGGTTATGCTTTCAACAGCATAGAATATATGTGGACCAATTCTTGTTTAGTAGAGTTGCTTTCACGCTACCATCTTATTTGCCACTGATATGACCTGAGCTAAATTGGCAAATAAGGCATTGAGCAAAATTCTAGTGGCTTACAAGGAATGTACCATAAATATATTTCAATTCACAGTTTTAGGTGGTAGTACAGAATAGACTTGAAATAAAAAAGAATAACTGTCAGATCTTAGACAACTGAACAGGAAATTACTTTGTTTGCTTTTGCCAATTGCCATTATTTGTCTCAAGTCTAAGTTCATTCATATTGCAGGTGTGCTCAGAGCCTCAGACGAAGGTTTCACTTGAACTGAAGCAAAACACAACAGGAATTGCATTGCTAGACCTGATCAGTATCTGAGTACTCCATGATGGCAAACTCGTGAACTTGAATTACAGCAAGCTGAAAATGAATTCTTGCATTCTCTTTGGGTTTGCGGAAACAGATAGCGGAGCTCATTGTGCCCTGCAAGGATTCTTGCAGCCGTTACCTGGAGTGCAGGGATAAAGTTGAACCAGAGTAAGCCTGTAAAGAGCAAATGAGGAGATGCTCCAAGCTGCTGTCCTGAATGAGCCAGAGAGCTGGCGACTGGCGATCAAGGTAGTACGCGCACCCTCTATGTCTTCTGTTTTCACCTTGAATTTTAGCCTGTTTATTTTCACATTGAATTTCGTTACTTTTGTCATATAAAACTTTAGCAAAAGAAGATAGATTGCACCGTGGATACCATATAAGAACTCACTGAGATAGCATTATAGACTATCAGGTTTCTGTGTATGCGTATATATTTTTTCTAGTGTAATAGTAGTCTTAACATTGGGCTGTCAAATCTCTAGTGATGGGAATAAAGTGACTTGCGCCTCAAAAATTTGTGGGACATGCCTTGCAATTCCCCTTTTTCTGTTTCAGAAAACCTCAGACAAAGCTTTTCCGAAACGCATCGACATGCCATGTTGGTTGTTGAAGCAGACCAAGGTGAGAATCTCCTGAACTTTGTCGCAAATCTGTGTATTGCTTTTTGGCACGGCAAGCATGTCCATGAAAAAATTGCTGGAGACGTTAAGCCCCTCCTCTCATGGGCCGTCTAAACTGTCATTATTGCATTAGCTAGTTGTCATTGAAAAGATGTCAGTGAGGTCTAAATGGATTGCACGAATCAGATCTATCTGTGCCCAGATAAGAGATTCTCAAATCCATTTGGTGTACCAGTTAGATTGCATATGATCATCCATGTCTCTGGAATATATGAGAGCCAGCTCTGTTTGTTTACCTTCTCAAGCTGGCAGCTGGCTGGCAAATACTTGTTTCCGTGAAACTAGTGCCCTTGCTTATTTTGTTTTTTAAAAAGTTCAGTCAAAATTTCTCGCTGATGAAAACGCATATAAATGTTGATGAACATTATAGTTTCTTCTCCCAACTTGCAAACGCTACTCGGAGTCCACGTGTGCGCTCAATTGAAGGTTTTATTTGAGGTCACGCGATGTGTGCTCAATTGAATTTGTATTGCCACCATTTTTCCCGAACAGGGGTAGAATATATTAAGATAGTATAACAACAATTTTCCTTGGCATCTCAATTGAATATATCAAGAACAGTAAAGATTGCTAATTACTCCCTCCGTTTCTTTATAATTTGTCACCAAGCATTATTTATATTTAAACTCTTAACCATTGTATTTTTTTTAAAAAAATCTAAATACTTAAAAATAAGTGTCATATTATCTGTGTATACATACTATACATAAGCACTAAACATTTATTTACTATAATCTAATCATTAAAAATTATTGGTTATCAAAGTTGCAATAGTTTTGTGGCTAATGGTGTCAATTTCTCCTCCAAAATATAAGGGATTCTGATTGAATGAGATATATCCTATCTAACCAAAATCTTTTATATTTCAGGACGGAGGGAGTGTGAAGGAACGGGGCGAGTTCACAAACGCGTAAATTCTCATCTGTTCAAAACCTTTCTGAGAATCTCATAGCATGATGGGAGCACCGGATGAATGCAAAGGAAACGAAGAGCACGAAGCGCATGATACAAACGATCTTCCAAACAGAAAACAGTGTGGCTCCAAAACTTGGGACTACCTTTGTTTCGTTTCCTTGCAAGGCTAACAAACTGTGGACCCCCGATTTTGGAAATCGGAAATCATCTGTGTTTATCCGTACCAATCTCTAGATCAGTAGTTGGTACACACATACATAGTTGAATCACAACATATCACGAATGAATTCAGGCTAAAAAAGTTAAATACTTACATTAGGGCCAGGTAGGCCAACAACTATCAGAGAACAACAGCGGAAGACAAAATAATATAAGGGCCCGGTTAACATGCCACAGGCAGTCGACCGGGGAACGAGACCTAGAACAAGACCGCACTCCGATCATCTTGTTGGATACGCAAGCGTACCGACAAGGGCTTCTCTTCAACACTCTCCTAAAAGATATATGAATAGCAAGGGTGAGTACCAACCGTACTCAGCAAGCCACCACAACAACAATGCGTATGATAGAGGGTATTTCAAGGAATGGCTTCAGATTCTTTTGCATAAAGCTAATTTTACAATTCTTTTCACAAGCCTAAAACCTAGCATAGACTAATCAAATTTTAGTACCAGTGTTCACTTTAAACAACGACGGTTCTGTCTACCATCCATTGTGATTCCAAGGATAGCTTCCCGCCATTGAATCGTCATGGTTTTCTGAGGATGTCCACCTTCCCTCCTCTCGGGAAGTGGCTCCATCAGCATAAAATTCATCATGCAATATCCCATCCCCCACAAGTTAAGAATTTAGAGTCTAGCCAAGTGTAATACATGTCCCGGTGCTCAATAACCGCGAGCACGGCTATTCGAATAGATTTGGTTTACTCACACTGCAGTGGATGTACACTTTACCCGCACTCCGCGACTGCCCAACACATGAGCCTCGTCCCAACACATGAGACGCGTCACGGCAAAGCTTTTCGATAACCTCGCATTGGCAGTACCCGCTCCATGAACTTAAATCCTCATGCACTCTAGGCGTCCATGTTTCTAGCAGTGAGAGGAGTTTTGGCGCTCCCGGGAAAGAGAAGTCTCACACACATATTAAATTATGGTTCAAGTTAAGTTCTCTCTCTCACACACTCATGGCAGTCCTACCAATGGCGACACCGATGTAGGGCACGCCTCTCGGCCCTACCTCAACGGCTGTCCCACCGTAGCGCACCTGCCTCACTCAGGGGTGAACCATCTATGCAGGGATACTGCCTCCGCTCGGCTATCTAATCCGCTAGGTCTATACCCATACGAGAAGTGCGGTTGTACGGGGGTCGTTTCATGCTTAACTTCATGGCTCGGTCCTTAATTGACCGGGGACGGTACTAGCCTTTTCCAGATACCACCCAAATCCTCCGTCCGCCCCAGTCGAAAACAGTTGTTTAATTTTATTTCTCCTTTCACAAATCATGTCATCAACATCATGGCAATGTGGCGCTCATGTCTCCACATGCCGCATCTCAATTACCTTCCCAAAGGTAATTGCCCAAGCATATAGCATTTGATAAATATGAGTATGCATGATTCTAGAATAGCATTTCTAAGCAATTGTCATAGTTGACTAGGGACTCATACGTAAACATGGTTACAAAGATTTAAGGGTAAACAATAATCAAGGCATGGCATAATCACAAGTGGGATGTTCATCATTGCATGCAATTTTATTTGTAAACAAAACAATTTCGCAATTGGGATCAACATGTTCAAGGAATAGTGATGACTTGCCTTGCTCAGGATAGTCCTTATTCTTGATATAATTCTTGATCAACCTTCACCTCCTGGAAGTTGCTGATATTGCCTCACGACTAACCAATACACAAAGTCTATAATACGCGAGAAAAACCAATATTCAAGCAACAATCAAATATACACAAACAAAATATATTTGTTGAGGTTGAACCTAAGGTTGCTCATATTATTCGCGCTTGCTAATGGGTTCCAACATGCTAAGGGCTAAAGTTTCTTAATCTTTCTGTTATCATGGTGGTCTATTTAGGAGCTAGCCAATGTAGTATGAATGAGATACGTATCTGGCTACTATGTGGTTTAGTCTAGCAAATGGCTATTCATGCATCTATCTAAATAGAACGGTTATACACTAGAGATTTTGTTGCCAGATGGATTTGGATCGGTCAAATAATTACTGTGAATCATTTGTATTATTATTTTATTGATGGAGGCTTTATTTTAATTATGTACATATTTTACTTGTCAAAATAAATTATAAAGGTTAACAATTACCCTTGCTTTGTATGTTAGAATTGTTTAGGTTAATCATATTATGGTTACAGATTATCCCATCACATAATTTTATAATGAATAATCCTAATTTACAGTTGAACTATAATTATAATTATATGAGGTCAAGATTTATAACTAGTATTTATCTAATATACATGTTTGTCATACACTCCCTCTTAATTTCATATATGCAACTATAATGGGATGTATAGTGTATGTGTAAGCAACAATATCTTATTATTGGATCATATATTTGAGTAGTTTCTTTTTACTGTAAGCTATACAATACATGTTGATTTTAAGATGGCTCTATTTGGTTAACTAATGGATATCAACCGACTATATATATATATATATATATATATATATATATATATATATATATATATATTCTACTTCACATGACATTGTATCAACTAATTTTTTTAAGTGGTCCAAATACAACTAGCTCTGTGATTACTCTCCTAAACAAGTTAAAGACTCATCTATGTGTGTTTATATTTTAGTTACAAAATATGAGGCTAAACTTTATGTAAATAATTTATAAGTCATGGAATTAGTTATATTTGGACATAGGCTAGTAAATGGCACTAATATTTTCCTTTACACCCATTAATTTGAAGGATTGATTATAACTAATTTATTTGGTTGCTACAGTGACAAGACATATTAAAGATAATTATGCTACTATACAATATCCATTTTTTTATTTATTGGCACACTATTTAGGTTAACTATTATCTAATCATTTGATATTAATTAATTTATAATTATAAATATATTTTATTGAATAGTGAATTATATATCATTGGAAAGCTTATGAATTTAGATGAATTTAGGTTCAAGTTTCACTCAAATCCGAGTTAAAATGAATAAGTTATGCTAGTGTAAAGATTCAAATTTGAATTAATCCGAGAAATTGCGAAAAGCTACTGTTCATAAACGATTTATTTTTAATCCAAGACATATCCATTGACAAGTAGGACCCCGGGTTTATTCCTTTTTCCTACCGAATTATTTTCTAAAGGGAAATAGGAAGAGCTAATGACAAGTGGGGCCCACATGTCATAAACTCGAGACCATAAAACTTCTATAATTAGATTTTTAACCACCCGGACCCACATGTAATAGACTCAACTAATAAAGATTAAGAAGGGGATTACTATTCACTAAACACGTGGGGCCCACTCTAATCTCTCCTCTCCTTTCTCTCTCTCTCTTTTCTTTTCTTTTCCTTTCTCTCTCTTTTCTTTTCTTCTCCTTTCTCCCTCTCTCTTTTCTTTTCCTTTCTCTCTCTCTTCTTTCCGGTTTCTCTCCTCCTTCCCTCTTCTTTCTCTCCCTCGGCTTCTCCCTTCCTCTCTCTTTCTTGGCTCCCTCTCTACCCGGCGGCACGGCGACAAACAAGGGGGGGGGGGGGGCAGCGGCTCACCGACGGCGGCGGTGGCGACGACGGCGGCGGCGACGACGGCGCACGGCGCGGCACACTGAGGCGGCGGCGCGGCGGTCACGAATGCGGCGGCACGATAGAACGAGGGCGGCGGCGCGGCGGCTCGAAGGCGGCGACGCGGCGGCGCGTGGAGAGGGGGAAGAGGGAGAGGAGGAGGAAGATGGAGTGAGGAGAGGGGAGAACGGTGGCTCTTATAGGGGAGAGAGGGAATAAGGGGAAGAGGGAAGAGAAGGGAGGGGGTGACGCGACGGCGGCGCGGGGCTCGGGGCGGCGCGGGGCTCGGCGCGCGGTGAGGGCGACGGGCGACGCGACGACGACGGCGGAGTGTCGACGGGACGGCGCGGCGCGGCACGGGGCTCGGCGCGCGGCGATGGTGACAAGGCGGCGCGGGGCTCAAGACGACGGCGACACGACGGACGCGACGCGCGGGCGCAGGACAGCGTGACAGCGGTGGCGCGCGGCGCGAGGCAGTGACGGCGATGGCGCGCGGCGCGGCAGCGGCGACGCGACGGGCAGGCGGCGCGGCGTGGGGCGCGGGCGCGGGGCGGCGTGGCAGCGGCGGCGCGCGGCGCGAGGCAGTGACGTCGACGGCAGCGCGGGGCAGGGACGGCGATGGCGACGTCGGCGCGGTGGCAGGCGACAGAGAGAGGGGGAAAGAGGAGGGGCTGGGTTAGGGGACCACGTCGAACACCTGGTGGCCGATGAATAGTGTCTTTTCCTATTTAATCCCTATTTTAGCCTATTTTTTGTGTAAATTTGATTCTATAAATCCTAGATTTTGTATAAATGAAGTTACCCAATATTTGTGTCATTCCAACCAATGGATTTATTCTAGATTAATATTACTCATATTTTATTTATATAATTTATTTGAATTTTTAATCAGGGTTAATTCTTATTATTATTATATATTTTTCAAAGTTTTCCTATTTTTCTTCTTTTAGGGTTTTGGTAGATTTATAAATTGAGAAAAGTTGCAAATTAAATTTGTATTTACTCCCAAGCATTTAGGTGACCGTATTAAGTGTTCAAATGTGAATTTGCCCAAAATTTAATATTGTCCAATATTTAAGGTTTATTAAAGATTCTATAATTTTCTAATGAGACCGTTATTAACACAATAGCACATTAGCTCAATTTATCTATATGTTAGTTTATTTTATATGGAGGGGTTTAATATATCAAATTTCAATCCCTGAATGCAATTAGGAACTTGGTGCAAAATCGATCTACATATCGAATTAAATACTCCCATAATTCTATTATATATATAGAGAGCTCAGTTTATTTGAATGATCATCATTTCATGTGTACACATATTATGGCACCCACCTACATTATTCAAATATTTTAATATTTGATAAAATAGGTTAATAATAACTTTTCTTTTATTTGATTTTAATATCTTGTGCATAATTATTTGTAGGATTAAATATATTCCCGTAAATCATATCTATTGCTTAAATGTAGTTCTTTTCTTTACTTTCTTGGTGATCATTTACGGTTTGGCAAGCAATAGCAATCATAACAACCAGCATGATGCAAAAGTTTTAAAAAGTTCGAAATTTTTGTGATTTTTGTCTTGAATTTTCAGGATGTTACACAAACTCTCAACACACATACCATCCAATATCTTCGCCATAGCCTCCCAACGATGTCATCGTCATCACCAACTGGACCTAATCTAATTAACCCATATTTTTTTTGGTTCGAAAGGAGCCCTGAGACGCCTGACATGTTATAAATGTTCTCATCATGGAAGTATAAACTATGGTATCCTGAATTTCCTGTCTACGAGACGAACAAACTCAAGAAACCACAAGAAATTAGTAAGCCTGCAAAACGAGGCACTGAATGCCAATGGGAGGTGACAAGGTTCACTGAACATTCCACAGAAATGAGAATGATGACTAAATGAGGATGCAAATTCATCTGTTTAGCTTAAGATTTAAGTCCAGCTGAAACCAAAGATGTGTTCATGGTCCAATGGACCTTGAAATCCGAACCATATACAGTTAGTTTCAGGTGCATTGCAAGTTTGCAACATGCCATTCAGCAAACTAAACAAACACTTTTAGCCTTTGACCTATATGGAGCACTGTGATGCATGCTATTCAGACTATCTATCTTCTGAAGGAATGAGCCAATACATCTTTTCTGCAAGTTGCAGTAAGTGGAGACAAGTACCTTGTGAAATAACATGCTCCTTGCAGTAATGTTCCTCAGCAGAGGCTCTGGTTCTGGTAACCATCAGTTGTGAAAGACTGAAAGTGAAGAGAATAGAATAAAGACACTTAGAAAGAAGGTTTTCTTTATGGGATTGACTAGCACATACACTGAGAATAATCTTTACATGTTTCCAGGATTGAACATATAACCTCACAATTCATTTTTATGTATAATGTAATGTAATAAATAGTTGGACCATCTTGGTCCCACTATTCCCTTAAAAAGACCTTAAGATTTAGACCATGCTTGGGTGAGTTTCGGATTTAATTCGAAGCTGATTTTAATTTTTTGAATTTAATTTTAGGATTCTCTTCATCATTGCCGTTGCACGAATATATTCTTTTATGATTTCTAAGAAGGCAATTACAAAATCTACCTAATATTATTCTTAAAGCCTAAACACTAAAATTCAAAATAGCTTACAGTTCCAATCGAAAGTAGGGCCAGGCACAGAATTCGTATATCATATTTTTGCACAATACTTCCCTTTTTCTTTTTTTTTTTAGAAAAACAACTAGATCAAAGTGGTCCGGTTGGGTATATAGTACCAAGCCAACTAATAGTGTTTTATGACGATCAACCATCTTACCATCTTTTAAGGACGTCAATGACATTTAGCAGTGGAGATATCAACGGCGAAGCCTAGAAGATTGCCCGACAAGCCTGGGAGCTGGCTCCGCTGCTACTTCATGGCAATATTTCTGACCTTCTCTTGCATCCAAGAGCTATGATCTCCACTTACTCTCTGCCTATCCTTACTTTGCAAATGCAATGAAACCATAAGCCCAACTAAAATACCTTTGCCTTAAACAATCTCGTCAGGTATGAAGATATGCTACCTCCTTTTCACTTAGTGGAAATACTGATTGCCACACAATTGTACTTAACTATTGCAGTTAATTATCTCAATTCTCAACCGTACCGGTTTTGCAACTTTATGCCAAAGCCACATCATTCACTCTCTCTCCCCCACTAACACCCCAAAAACTAATCTTGTTTTCACCAACATGGCCTCACCTTTAGGTCAAAATCAAGTCAAACACCTTTCTCCAGCCTTGTTTATCCTCACATTTTGTAGAGATAACCACAACGAGGGTAGAGAGAGAGAGAGAGAGAGAGAGAGCACTGGCATATACTCCGAAAATTGTTAATTAGAGCATGTACGCTGATACAGAAATAGGTTTTGAGTTTAATTTCTTGCTCCTCAATTACGTTTGATAACAGTATTGCCAATAGACAATAGAGACAAGTTTCAATACTATCTAGCCCGCCAACTAGTGGCGGAGTCATTGCCCGGCGACCCTAGGCAGCTGCCCAGGCTCGTCATCGATCACTCAATAGAATCTTAATACTTTTGCAAGGATTAAAAATATATTTCTTTAGCAAATACTATATTTGTCTCAAAATAAGTTTATTTTTCATCCATCTCATACTGATATATAAAAACAAAAAAAGATTAGAATATCTCTGCTTTATCACATCGCAATACAATTATTTCTCACTTTATCTACTTTAAATATAATTATTCTTGCTTTTACAAACTCCGATGTGACGATTATTCTAAAAGTGAACTTATTTTGGGTAAATAGGATGAGCTAAAAATGAATTTATTACTGAATGGAGGAAGTACAAACGTAGTTTGATTTAGCTAGCCTCTAAACTTTTTTTTTTGGCTCTGGCATTGCCGCCAACACAACCAAACAACCAATCAAAGTAAAAAAATAATACTAGAAATTTTTTTTAAAAAAAAGTCTGGATAAGGTTTTTTCCGAACACGCAAAAGAATTGCACGTCAATATATTAAAAGAAAAGAGTTATAGTGATACGACGCAATTAGCCAGACCGGCTTATGCCAGGGGAAGGAAGAAAAAGCTAAATAAGAAAAGGCTGAACAAGGTAGGCGCCATTGTGTTAGTTGCATGGTCACTGGGCAATGTCAAAGACTCCCAAGCCCTATATATATACACACATGTATGGCAGTGCCTAGTGCACACAAGCCGCCATTGCAGCTGCAAGCAAGGAACAAGGCCAAGAACACCTCTCCTCTACTCTGTCCTCCTCCTGTTCGTCCGAGGTCGATGGCAATGGCCGCCGCCGTCCTCGTCGCCATCGCATTGCCGGTCTCGCTGGCGCTGCTGCTGGTGGCCAAGGCCGTCTGGGTCACCGTCTCATGCTACTACCTCACGCCGGCGAGGATCCGGCGGGTCCTGGCGAGCCAGGGCGTGCGCGGCCCGCCGCCGCGGCCGCTCGTCGGCAACCTCCGCGACGTGTCGGCGCTCGTCGCCGAGTCCACCGCCGCCGACATGGCCTCCCTCAGCCACGACATCGTCGCCCGCCTCCTCCCCCACTACGTCCTCTGGTCCAACACGTACGGTGAGTGTTCGTCCGCGGTTCGCCGCCGGCGATCGACGATCGGATCGACACTGACACCGGCGACATGGGTGCGCGCTTGCAGGGAGGCGGTTCGTGTACTGGTACGGGAGCGAGCCGCGGGTGTGCGTGACGGAGGCCGGCATGGTGCGGGAGCTCCTGTCGTCGCGGCACGCGCACGTCACCGGCAAGTCGTGGCTGCAGCGGCAGGGCGCCAAGCACTTCATCGGCCGTGGCCTCCTCATGGCCAACGGCGCCACCTGGTCGCACCAGCGCCACGTCGTCGCGCCGGCGTTCATGGCCGACCGGCTCAAGGTAACGCACCGTCTCGCCACGGCGGTGCCATTGCCGGCGGCGGCGGCAGAGCAGAGCTAACCCCACCGCCGTTTCTTGGCACAGGGGAGGGTGGGGCACATGGTGGAGTGCACGAGGCAGACGGTGCGGGCGCTGAGGGATGCGGTGGCGAGGTCCGGGAACGAGGTGGAGATCGGCGCGCACATGGCGAGGCTCGCCGGCGACGTGATCGCGCGCACCGAGTTCGACACGAGCTACGAGACCGGCAAGAGGATCTTCCTCCTCATCGAGGAGCTCCAGCGCCTCACCGCCCGCTCCAGCCGCTACCTCTGGGTCCCCGGCAGCCAGTGAGTCACCGCCATTGATGCTCTCCTCTGCTCCTCCTTGGAGTGGAGGCTGCACCGCAACCATTCGACGAAATGCTCCTCCCATTCACGAGCAAAAGCTAGGAGGCACTGGACAAAAAGCCTCAGCATCTTAAAAACACGAGTACATGGAAAAACAGTGAAATTTGATATAAAAAACTTTCATATTAAATATATTTAATAATTTTATAAAATAATGATAAAAAGACTGAACCCATATCCTTACCAACAAGTAAAAAAAAAAAACCGGAGCAGTAGCAACCCAATATTTTTTTAATTCTTAGAATGTTCGTCGTTAAGCAGAGCTGACGGTTACACTTTTTTGTCACCAGCTCTATTTAAAAGCGGACGCTTTGCACATATACATATATATTTTTTAATTGAATGTCCGTATATATAGGAGTAAACTTTTGCACAACGATCGACGACGTATTTCACGAGAGAAATGTGAAAAATAATTTACTACGGTATACATTTTTATTTTATTTACGTGGTTAATAGTTCTAATACCATGGTTTTTTTTTTCTCCAGGTATTTTCCGAGCAAGTACAGGAGAGAGATAAAGCGGCTGAACGGCGAGCTGGAGCGGCTGCTCAAGGAGTCCATCGACCGGAGCCGGGAGATCGCCGACGAGGGCCGGACGCCGTCGGCGTCGCCGTGCGGCCGTGGCCTCCTCGGCATGCTGCTGGCCGAGATGGAGAAGAAGGAGGCCGGCGGCAATGGCGGCGGCGAGGTCGGGTACGACGCCCAGATGATGATCGACGAGTGCAAGACCTTCTTCTTCGCCGGCCACGAGACGTCGGCGCTGCTCCTCACCTGGGCCATCATGCTGCTCGCCACGCACCCGGCGTGGCAGGACAAGGCGCGCGCCGAGGTCGCCGCCGTCTGCGGCGGCGGCGCGCCGTCGCCGGACAGCCTCCCGAAGCTCGCCGTGCTCCAGATGGTGATCAACGAGACGCTGCGGCTGTACCCGCCGGCGACGCTGCTGCCGCGGATGGCGTTCGAGGACATCGAGCTCGGCGGGGGCGCGCTCCGGGTGCCGAGTGGCGCGTCGGTGTGGATCCCGGTGCTCGCCATCCACCACGACGAGGGCGCGTGGGGCCGCGACGCGCACGAGTTCAGGCCGGACAGGTTCGCGCCGGGACGGCCGCGGCCGCCGGCGGGGGCGTTCCTGCCGTTCGCCGCCGGGCCGCGCAACTGCGTCGGGCAGGCGTACGCCATGGTGGAGGCCAAGGTCGCGCTCGCCATGCTCCTCTCCAGCTTCCGCTTCGCCATCTCCGACGAGTACCGGCACGCGCCGGTGAACGTGCTCACGCTCCGGCCACGCCACGGCGTGCCCGTCCGCCTCCTGCCGCTGCCGCCGCCGCGCCCATAGGCGGGCATGGCGTGTTCTTCTTGGACTACAATTTTGGAAACTTTTTTTTTCATTTTTTTGAGTTGAGAGAAAATTTTGTAGTTCTATTAATTCGGGTTACCCAATGCTTTGGAAGAGTACGTAAATTTTATCGGCAATTAATGTTTTTGTAACGAGTAAATAATCTTAGTGTCCTCAAATGGACATATATGTAAAATGTTGAGCATGGAAACGGAGGATATTGGAGTATTTGTTTTTTCGATAATGAAATTTATTCGAGATGTATCCAACCACTTGGCTCGAGTCCTATTTATATTTTAGAAAATGGAATAAAATAAAATTCCGGCCTCCTTCCGAAATGGGTGAACAGAACTATCCCCGAATGCTATATAGGAAACTATATGTTTTCACTCTTTCATTCTTAGGTTAAAGTCTTTTGGGAAACCAAGGTTTCAAATTAGTATCCATAAAAATATGTCTTTTGGGTCAAAATGATTATCGGAATTTACTAGATAAAGTTTTTTGAAAATAATAATCTAATTAAAATTATTGGTATCAACAATAAATGAGGCTATAATAACAAATACATGCAAAAACATAAATTTTAATCCTGATACAAACTCACTAACCGGTTACCACCGATTCTTTGAACCCCTTTGACACTTTTAAAAAGAAGTTGAGGGAGTATGCATGTAACCATCTCAATGAGTTCCTTTTTACGAGTAGATGGTTCATGATCTTGATTGTTTCTCCTGTTATTTCTATTGAATAAAAGCGGATTTAACTATCTAGGATTAAGATAAAGGACCCATAGTCAACCAAGATACAACTGACTAATAGTAACACGCACAATAAAGAGCACTGCTACACGTACTAATTTTTTCTTACTAAATTTGTACTAACAATCATCTCAACCGTTTAATTTAAGCAGATGAAAGTTATAAAAAATCTAGATAGACTCATAGCATGACATGTCAGTGTTAGTAAAAATTTAGTAAGAAAAAGTTAGTACGTATAGACTTTTCCCACAATAAATATATATATTTTAGACCTTTGTGGCTCTTTCTTTACTTCCAATATGGCACTTGATTGTTGCTGTCATAGATAACACCATTGTTAGTGGCTTGAAATCATACACGACTCCCATCTTGCACATATTTTAATTCTTCTGGTGTGATATACTATACTAGCAGTCCGATAATGCCGCACATAATAGCATATTTAGTATAGACCTCTATGGCTGCTTCTTTTCTTCCAATATGGCATTTTACCTCTACATCCAACACCGTTATTAGCGGCTTAAAACCCTATATGACCTACAAATATAAGTACTACTAGCAATCACTATAAAAGAAAAACCGCACCCGAAACCTAACTCATTGTTTTAAAAAGCCCTCTAGTGCTCTTTGTCTGTTTGCTGCCATGCACCTGCTGGGATCTGATCTTAGCTCACTAAAAAAATCATATCAAGTACAGATGACCATATTACCTTATTGTTTATCAATGAAAACAACGGAACCAGGGTGGTCCAATTGGTTATTATACGAATATAAACGGAATATTGTATATTTGTGTTTTACAGGGATATGCAGAAGTTTAGAGATCATTTAGCTCCATGGATAACCATGTATGAACCATATTTTTTATACATAGCCTCTAATGCAAGACATTGAATTTAAACCATGTAGGAACATACCAGAAAATTTGAAAACATTTTGCAAGAAATCCAATATTGCATGACATAGCCATATATTTGATTTACATTATTTACTCTTATCTATGAGCTCACAGCACATAATCATCAGAACGCTAAATAACAAACATAATTTCCATTCCTATGGTCTGATAGCGAACGAGCATTGCTCTCAGTTAGTGCCTAATTAATAGTGGGCATAATTAATCAGCATAACGGTGTGCCTTGTTTTTGGGCAAAACCAACCATTAATTTCTATGTGCTCCCAAGGCCTCCAGGTAGGTGTTTTTGATCGTTGCCTGATGCAGCCGCGGTTTTGTTACAACTTTGATCTGATTCACCCTTCTATGTGCTCCTTTTAATTAGTACTATTTCCAACTATATGCCATAGTACTATTTCCAACTATATGCCAATGGTCTCTTAAAGCTATGAACACACTAAATTGTTTAGTATTTTCATGATTAACCTATAGAATATCATAATCTCTATGTGATAAAATAATGCACTTCTTTTTTTATTTTTACATCAACGACCAAAGCTTTGTTTCTTCTTGTTAAAATAATCGAGTGTGCATATGCATCATAAAGCTAGCTATGGCAGAGGGGACTGAGTGATGGGCACTAGTAGAATATTAGTAGTAGAACAAATTAAAGCTTAGGTGGTATTTGGATCCAGAGACTTAACTTTAGTTTCTATATTTAGACACTAATTTTAAATATAGACTACTTACAAAACTAATTACATAAATGAAAGCTAATTTGCGAGACAAAATTTTTAAGCCTAATTAATCTATAATTAGAGAATATTTACTGTAGCATAACATAGGCTAATCATAGATTAATTAGGCTCAATAGATTCGTCTCGCGAATTAGTCCAAGATTATGGATGAGTTTTATTAATAGTCTACGTTTAATATTTATAATTAGTGTTCAAACATTCGATGTGACATGGACTTAAAAGTTTTAGTGCCATCTAAATAGGGTGTTAGGATAGGTCGTTGCAATTTGTCACTTGGTACTGACTCATGTTGTGACCACACCTTTTGGCCTGGCGATCGATCGGAATGAAGCCTCTGTTTTTGGTGAGAAGAAAGAAAGAAGCCCACTGTTTGTCATGTGCCTATGAGGGTGTGGCATGTTCAATCCATCAACGGATTCGGCAATAGGGCATGTCTCGACCACGGTTTTCGACAGGCAAGCGAGGACTCTTCTACACCTTTTGTCCGAAAAAAAAACTTATAGCTATATATTTGTACACAGTATGTTTCCAAATGCTTTATCCGTACTCGTAAAGAAAGTCGTTTTAGATAGCGATACAGTCTCTAAAATATAACTTTGACTTGTTTCTATAAAAATATTTATTGAAAAGTGATATGTATACTTTTATGAAAGTATTTTTCTAAGGCAAATTTATTCATATAATTTTTACATTTTTAAACAGAATTATTTATAATTTATATTTTCAAGATTTGACTTAAACATTTTACTAAACGATTTTCTTTACGAGTACATAAAGAGTATATAGTTAGAATTTGATTTTTTTTTACGAAGGGAGCACATGAGTTATAAGCGTAAATATTTATTTTGGTGGGTTTTTTTTCTAAGGGAAGAAACGAGAGCACTGCCATTCACTATTAGAAGATTCACTGGGTGGGTTCATATAATGCTTAATTTGTTGTTGCTGTGTTGCTTTGTGCTATACTTATTTTTAAAATACAATACTCTAAAAGCATATGCAAATATACATCATTAGGGTGTGTTTGGCACCCTCTTTCCTAACCCCTCTCCCTCGTTTTTCGTGCGCACGCTTTTCAAACTGCTAAACGGTGCGTTTTTTGCAAAAAGTTTATATATGAAAGTTGCTTTTAAAAAAATCAAATTAATCCTTTTTTTAAAAAAATAGCTAATACTTAATTAATCACGCGCTAATGGACCGCTCCGTTTTCCGTGTTTACTATTCTAGTTGGGAACTGAAAATAGCGAACACACCCTTATTAGTCTACCGTATGAATCAAATTATCTTTAGATGAAATAATTTATCCAACAGTGTTTGTGTACATCATAATTTTTTCATATTTTTCGAATGCCATAATAGTGTTGTTTGTAATTTAAATTAAAGAGAAATTGATACCTAAACAATACAATGTCTAATTGTACCAAGATCATAGCAACTTCGCAATCCGCTAAGTGCCAAATGGAGCCTAAGTTGATCACTTAATTAAGCCTGGAAGTTCATTTTCGTTTCTCTGCAATTCTAGTTAGTACCTAACATTCATATATATGCTTTCCATGATAATGCGTACTAGGCAATATAATTTTTGGGAATTTCCTTTGAATCAGTTTACAATTGAGTATACCTTAATTTCTGTTTTTCTCTTAGATTAAGTCGCATGGATCTTCAATTGCAATCATTAATTTGGATGTGGGGGGGGGGGGGGGAAATAAGGCGTGTTCTGCGTTGCAAAGATTAAAGTGAATCTTTGTTTAGATTGAGAGATAGATAGCTAGCTAAGCTGGTTATCTTGTCGTCTTTTGTCTCATGAAAATATTGCATCATGTACTTCGAATTCCAAAAGGTAGTTAGCAAAAAGGTGCAGAAAAAATAGAGGCACAAATGTAAAGAAGGAGGCATGATACTAGCAAAGGAAAAAGTTCTTTTGCCTGGAAGGATATAGAAATGACAAGTGGTTCAAGAATAGGTAATCTAGCAACTTTTTTCTAGACTTCTAGGCTATAATTAATCAGATTGCATGCTAGGATTCTTATGTTTGCAATCATGCAAAATATGAAATTCTAAAGTTACATAGTCATGTTATAAAATTTAATAACAAAACTAAGTTGTCTCCATTCTGCCCAAGACTGATATGATAGTCTTGGACAAATGTAACATGGGACTATCAAATTATTACAATAGAATGACTTTTAATATCGACATAAAGGACCGATATGTTTAGCGAAATATTTATTATAATTCGTTCTATTGTTTTGGGAGAATATATATATATATATATATATATATATATATATATATATATATATATATATATATATATATATGTGTGTGTGTGTGTGTGTGTGTGTGTGTGTGTGTGCGCGCGCGCGCGCGCATATACACACACGCACATGGTGAATAGTTGCCTTTTTGCGATAGTATTAGTTGTGTGGGGTAAAGTCATGGGTGTATGAATCTACTTATTAGGATTAAAATTTTGGTGACTACAAATACTACACATGCGTGAGTGTGTTTTCAATAGGAATTTAGTAAAACCAAGGATGTAACTATAATCCCCGTCTTTTTGAGCTTGTGTTATGGGGGCACACTTACGAATGTGTGTGTGATAGATAGTATGTACGTGAATCTTTCATGTAATCGAAAAAAATAGTACATAGATTGCGCTGCAAGTTTGATAATGGTATGGCTCCAACCTTTTCAAAGATAATCGATACATTCATACTTCAATTATATTTTTCTTAGTATCTCCTAATTTTCACTATAAAAAAAGTTATAGGTGCCGGTTCTTAAGAACTTATAGGTACCCGCACCTATTATTGATACCCATAACACAAGTCATTGGTGTCGGTTCAAGAACCGACACCTATGTGGTACTATAGGTTTTGTTCTAATTTAGAACCAGCACACTTTTTTTTTTGCAGGTGCTGAAAAAACCGAAAAAATATTTGGTATTTTTTATTAAGCACCTATACCCACACTTCCCTTTTGACAAGGAACATGATTTTTTAGACCCATATTGATTGACATAGGTCAAGCAAGATTCGAACTCAAAACCTCTCTCTTTACACAAAGTCTCCTTACCATCTTACCTACAACTACAGTTATCTTGAAAACAAATGCTATTCTTTTGAGACTAATGTCATCCAAACTTATAATCCATATTTAATACTATTGATGAGCTCAAATGAAAAGTTTATCAACTACAGAAATGTAGATCACATCTAGATCTACAACTTTCATATAGGTTTTGTTTCCATCCGATATCATTAAATTTTAAATATTCACTTATGCAAATATATATGAGAGCTTGTAACACATTTTCGGACATCCAAACAGCCTTAAATCGAAAAGTCATCAACTACAAAGTTTGTTGATCTCGTCGAGCTCTAAAAATTTTATATAAATTGTATCTTCATTCGACTTTATATAAATAAGTTAGATAAAAACACACACACATATATGAGTTATGTCATCAGTGTCCCCTTGTCCAAATAGAACTAGGGAAATCAATATGGATACAATCCGAATAGTCTTTGTCGTTTCCATGTAGAACTCTATTCATCCTTCCTTATGCGGAACTTCTCCTATATCCGAAGGTTGTTTCCGTATAAGACATGGTATGTGGTGGGTCCTACTGAGATTTAGTCAACTTCTATTAGGTATGGGGTATCCATAACCTGACATCATATATGTTGATTCTTATAATAAATCGGTACCTATATATGAACATCACAAGTGCCAGTTGTTAATAAATCGGTACCCATAAGGATAATATCATATGTACCATTTTTTATCATGAGCCAGCACATATGGGCATTACATATGTGACTATTCTTAACTGTAAAACAATTATGAGCTCATATGTGCCGGTTTACAATTAGAATACAAGGCCCCCTAGGAGGAGAGGGGGCACGGAACAATAGATCAAGATACAAGATCAACATACAAGCCAATATACGCCAAGACACGCCGCCGGATATCGACATCAGAGATATGCCTGGACTGGCCCTATCCGGTACCTATAGAGGCCGGCTGTAGGGATCTAGCGCTGTCTCTGATCTCGCCGGGCACAAATTCGAGGAGGAAGACTACCCTGTTGTTGACTACGTGATGATACTTCAGTCCGCTAAGTCGACAATAGTTAGATAGGCTACCCCAAATATTGTATTGGTGTGATTATGGTGAATAAGAGCAATGACCGGCTTCGGCTAACAGGAGTATGATTATTACCTGACAATTCAGGGCCCGAACCTATATAAAAATCCCCGTTCTCTTCTCTTTTACCTCAAACTTGCATATATCATAGTACCAACGATCCCCATACTATCCAAATACCTTAATCGTGACATCAAACGACGACATATGACATTAATGGACTATTGGTATCGATTTTTGTTATAAACTGGTATCAATGAGTGGTTATAGATACCGACTCTTAATTTTACATTGAAAAAATTGGAAAAAAAACTTTATAGGTGCGTTTCAAACAAACCAACATCTATAAGACCAGTTTTTACGTGCTGTTTTGTAGTAGCGTTCCATGTAGTAGTGTTGTATCCGAGATGAACGATTTGTACTCATTTTTTTCTGCCGTCTACAATTTCTTTCTGTCGTGTTTTGAGTTTAATAAAAAAAAAGCTCCAATTTTACAGCCGGGACAAAAAAAAAAAGAAAGAAAACCTGGGTCCAGCCTCCCGCTAGTTTAGCCTAATTAGTAGCTTCGAGAAGAGTACGGAGTATGTGATAATTAAAAAAACATGTTAGCGCCGCTAACTATAGCTCCGCCTAAGCTCCTTTAAGGCATGTTCACTTTGATGCCAAAAAAAACCTTATTAAATTTTGGTATTGTCAAAATTTTAGTAAATTTGTCAAAATTTTGGTAACTTGTTAAAATTTTAGCAGGATTTTTTATATAGTTACAAAAATTTAGTAGCAAACTAAATATAGCCACTTTTTTTTTTGATAACTTTATCAAAATTTGATAAGGTTAAAAATGGTATCAAAGTGAACAGTACCTTAATCTTTTCAGCATTTGTCCGGACAGGCTGATCTCATACTCGTGCAGCGCATATATATATATATATATATATATATATATATATATATATATATATATATATATATATAGCTTTTGCTAAGCTACCGGATAGCTTGCTTTTGGAGTGCACGAGTGGGCGGCCACTGGATAACGAATTACCGATTGATAGCGAGGCACCTGACCCCACCACCCATATATTGCTAATACAGTGTTACGCATGCATCATCTTCCGGCGGTGACCGAGCCAGAAATTTTTAAATAATAAGGCTACGGTAGGGCTAATTAACTAATGGAGTGATGGTTTTTTTACAAAATTTTCGTGATAATTCAACACAATTTAAACAAGATTTTGGAGGTAGGTCTAGGCTCAAGCCCAACCTGCTAGACCAGTCTCCTCCCTTGCCTTGTAGGTAGTGGTGAAAACGGTACGAAAACTTTCCGGATTCCGGATCTATTTTCGAAAATGGAATCTGTCGGTCGGATTTTTTTCGGATTTTTTCGGAAACGGAAATGAATTCGGAAATATTTTCTCGGAAACGGAATCGGAAATGATAAGGGTAGTTTCCGTCGGAACTCGGAATCGGTCGGAAACTTTCCGGAAATTTTCTCAGAATTACCAGAAATTTTGTGATAGAAATACCCTGAATTCTTTTTTTAAGCACTGAATAGTGAATATCATGGTGTTTGGCTATTATTGTTTAAAAAAATATTTATTATGCAAATCTAAAATTACATAAGAATATTTTTTTCCTGCATTGGGATTTATCAACAAATTACTCTCTTAAATATAGATAATTTATTCAATTGGATATATCAGTTTGAGTGCTTTTTTTTATTCCGATAAATTTTCGTTACTATATTCGCGCTGGTTCGTTTTCGCTCCATTTTCGGTTTCGATAATATTCGATTCCGTTTTCGTATCCGAGGTTTCCGATTCCGATTCAAAAAAGATATGAAAATGAAAATGATAAAGATGGTTTTCGTCCGTTTCCGTATCGTTTTCACCCCTACTTGTAGGCTTCCACTACCTAGCAGTAGTAATTTTTCCGTCTTAAAATGTATGTAAGGATTAGAATTTTTATGAAGATTAAAGAGAAATAAAACTAAAGATAAATTTTATGATCCGTAAAAAGTATTCAGAGGTATAAAAATTTTAGTTCCTCAATTTATCTAGTACTCAGAGTTAACAAATTTTATATCAGAAAATGTGGTATCTCCCGATGGGTAAAATTATTCAAAACTAAATAGAAAATGGTTGTGATTAAATGAGAGATTGTTATAAGTAGTTGAAATAAGAGAGTAAATAAAGAAGTAATTTTATTTTGTGATAAGATGGAGGGAGTAATAACTAGCAGCAATAGGCTTATATAGTTGAGCGGATTATCTACCCGTGGTTATAATGATAAATTAAATATATTAAGGAATAAATATAACAAATAGTATAAAATAATCAATTTGAGTAATGTAATCGAAAGAAAGCTTTTAAGAACATATTTTATAAATGTGGTGTAAATATTTTTTATGATGAATAAGCTGAAATAACGTGGAGTTAATGAGCTACGTACGTACTCGATCTTAATTAAGCTATAGCCTACATACAGACAGCAGTGCCCCGTGTTTCAATCGATCAATCACCTGCAGATTGACAGCTTTCGGAATAATCAAACCACTAATCTATCCTGTTTCTCCTAATCCAGGCCTGCAGCAAGCATCCATGAAACGACGTGTGCTTGCATGCACGATAGTGCAGCATCCCTAGCTAAGCTAAGAGAATTAGTAGCACACAGTATTAGCTTCGGTGATGACGGTACATGCACAAAACAATTTTCAGATTATCATCGATCATAGAGAAGATGCACGCACAAATATTATCGTAGATTGACCCCATTTACAGTGACGCACGTTATTAACTCCAACTACTCACGAATAACATTTTTCCATACGAACGAAACCTAATTTTCTATGCGGTTGGGACACCCGTATAAAAAAATGAAGGTCGATTTTTGTAGACGCGATTAATTACGGTCCGGCTACAATCTATATGGGTCCTCAAACACAAAAAATCGTTTTTTAAGTACTTACTAGCTCCAAACCTACACTATCGAACACACCTTTTATGTAAAACTAGAAAAGTAGCCCGCGCATATACACGGACACCTTATTTAATATTGCTTGTATTTTTATTACGATGGTTTATTTGCAGGTAATATTTTTTTTCTAAACATTCTTTGATTCCTTTTTTAATATGTATTTGTTTGGGCATTGGCTACGATTTTATGCTAATTACCCTTACATCGTATAAAATTTTAAACTAAAAAATATTACTCCATCCATCCTAAAATACAAGTATTTTTAGTTATGAATCTGGACAACTGTGTGTCCAGATTCATAGCTAAAAGTTGTTATATTTTGGGACGGAGGTAGTATATTACAATAAAGAAGTTGATTCCTATCTATTTTCTACCATGTGTTTATTTTTTAAAAAATATTTAGTATATCTTTTTTTAGTTTTCAAACTTAGTAAAACTTTTTCTTCTATACTGTAGATGTCTTTACGTATTTTAGGACAGTAATAAATTTTGAGGTGTTTCATCTAATGTATTAGACATAGCAATCTATTTATTTTTAATTAGAGTGAGACGATTATTCGTGTATAGAGAGATATGACAGGTTAAACAGTGAGTGGACGCTTGGCAGGTCGGTGACACCATGCTGGTGTCGTGTGCCCTTAGGCAGACCACGTCAAGGCGCGTGCCCCACAGCTTGGTCTCACCTCTCCTCGTGGCGACGACAGTGCGCCAGCATGGTATCTCCCGTTCTCCCAGGGCGAGTCATCTATATTTCCCCGGGCGAGTCGACAAAAAGCATATTTATATTTTTTTAGGCAAAGCACATACACAGAAAAAACATCTTTCCATTGCTGGACTATTCTCATGGGACCAAAGTCCAGCTTAGCATTTCCCACCAACCAGCACATCAATAGACCCTTTTGCTAGTAGCCATATCGAACAATATTCAGAGTCGGTTTGTAAAGGAGGAGCAGAGGTCGGACTTGATCACTTATGATCCTATTTATTTGTTTAGATCAATCTAATCTAATGGTTATAAAGTAGAAAGTATAGGACAATCGGTTTAAATGAGTTCAATTTTTAAGATTTTCTTTGATAATCACGATTCTAAGCCATGCTCCAAGAGCTTTACATCTCAATGCTCCCTGGACAGCAATGATGTTATTATCTTCAATCTTCATTAGCAAACCTATGACACCTCGGCAACTACCTGCTGCTGTTGGGCAAGTCGGCGGCACGCGGCGTCCATTTCTACAAGTTTTTGTTGTGCTTGGCTGAGTCCTATAGATGGTCACCAACTTGTGGTATTTGAATTGTGTGTGTAGCAATAATTTTCTGTCATTGAATTTATAATTTTTATTTCCTTCCACACCATCTATCTAATTTATACATGTAAATGTTTACAATGATAAATTTATTTCCAATTTCTTACAATGTTCCATTGATATTTAGTTGGCATGCAAAGCATAGGGTTCTACTCCTTCCTTTTTTTAATATATCATGCTGTTGTTTTTTTATACGTTTGATAATTTATCTTATTAGAAATATTATGTAATTATCATTTATTTTTTATGACTTAATTTATCGTCAAAATTTATTTAAGAATAGCTTCAATTTTTTTATATATTTATAAAATTTTTTGAATAAGACGAATGGTCAAACATTTATCAAAAAGTTAACAGTGCCATATATTAAAAAACGGAGGTAGTATGTCCAAATGTTATATATGATAATATGAGCAATATATATCCCATATTCTTGGTTCATTAATAAATTTAATAATAGTTCCAATAAATTAAAAAAACGGATATATTGCTTAAAAATTATGGCAGTAGAATATATAATTGTACGCATGCAATGGATGGAGAGTACGTATATAAGTACCTGAGGAGACATGGTACATATGTTTTTTTTATTGTTTGATCCAATCTGTGATGTACAGAGAGGGAGGTGGAGGTGGAAAGTATTGGTTCTTTTTTAAGTTTGATCTAACGGTTAAAAATAATGGGTCCACCGATTTAAATGAAAATATATAGATATATGATTTCCTTTTTTCTTAAGATTTGTATGATTTTTTTCTAATTTATTAGTAGGACATGTGGCAGCCTAGAAGCGTTGGTAGGAGTGCAAGGAAGAAAGGAAAATTCCAAAACTATTTGTGAATCTTAATCTCACCCGAGTTAAAATTTATACCATATATACTTGAAAAAACACACGACTAAATACATTGTTAATTTGCATGTAGATTCCAATTAGCGATTTATATTTGTTAAGCAATATTTGAAACTATAAATCTGATGTGAAATATTTTTAAAAATTTGTTATGGAATTATTTATTTCATGTCAACGTCATCAGTTGTAATGTATTTTGCACTAAAACATAACCAACATAAGTCATTAATGTAAAATCACAATAAAATAAATTATAATGACATATTTTTGTTTAATCTTTAAAATCAAATATATACGCAAAAATCAACAGCATAAAAAATGAAGGTAATATACACATATTATAAGGTATCTCAAGTGAGAAAAATAAAGGGGGTAAACGGAAAGAAAAATTGGTGAGGGTACGACGGTACGTACATACGTGTGTGGGGAGGGACACGTACGTACATGAGAGAGAGAGGACAAGAAGGCACTAAATTCAATCTAATCCAATCCAATCTAATGGTTTGAAATAATGGGCCTGCCAATTTAAATAAAAATCGAGGGCTAGATTTTCTTAATCCATTAGAATGCCACATAGCGGTTTAAGAGCGTTTCTAGGAGTACCATGTGGCAGTACGAGAGCGTTTGTAGGAAGTTTAATGGACTTTTAGTATATAATAGATAGATAGATTGGTATAATTAATTAATATTGAAAAAAAGTTTACTTATGATTATGCTTTTTATCACATAAATACATACTTACTCCAATTAAAAATAAGATATATTTTGTTTGATTAGAATAAAACTTTGAACACCAATTACTTTATGATGATTTTTTTATGAAATATACTATTCCATTTGTATTTTAAATTTATTACTTATAATTATGTTTTTATATCATAAACATGAGCACTAAATTTTAGGTAAAAAATAGTACAAGGAATACCTAATTAATTAGGTACATAGAATTTACCAAATTTTACACTAAATATTTGTACCTATAGGTATTACTTAGGAACGGTAAAAAGTTATCTTACCAATTACTCCTATATACGTATATCTTCTACACATATTTAACATATACATAGATTTCAACTAAAATAGTATACGAGTCCCAGAATTTCTAATGTTAACATATGTGTGCACACGCACATCATGGGTGTAGATTTCAAATTCTAATGCCCACAAACATTATGCACACTCAGGTGCCATCAATAAAAATTTAGTAAGGCCATAGATTTACCATTGGCTTCTGTTTCTTTGAAAGTATATTCTTATAGGGTATATTCACTTGTGTATAAATATGTACACCTGTGCGTCTTCCATATAATTAAAAAAAAAACATAAATTGAATCCTGCTGGTGGATAAAATTTACAGCTATACATAATTACATCACTACATCAAAGCTCCTCGTATAAATATCGATCGCTTGGTGAGTTTATAATAGTATATTTTGTAATTTGCATCTACCTCTCAATCGACAAGAAACTAGCTGAATATAATCCATGTGCAGGCATATGCGGATATATAGGTAGCTAGCTAGCCAATTGCAATCCGGCAACAGTGTGAGAATATTTTCTTCTTAGCTGGCTCCGACAAATCTTTTGCAGATGGACATGCATGAGTAGTGGAAAGCATACGCAAGTACATCCATCCCAAAGCTGTCTCCGACCACTGAATTTCGGTTGTAATATAATGTTGTCCAGCGCACATATTGCACAAAAGACTGGAGCAGATATACGTGCACATATACGTGCAAAACCTGCATGAAATAATGCATGCATATGGACGTATACCACAGTCCATTTTAAAACGTAAGTATAGCTAGCTATAGGTTGCTTAACTTTTTTATTTCCGAATGCGTAAAAGAATTGCACGTCAATATGTAAGAACTATAGGTTGCTTAACTAAGGTTGAGAAAGAAAATTTTTAGCGTCCCTTCATAAATGGTGAATGGTTGAGTCTGCTTAGAAGTGAGAAGGGTTAGGGTAAAACAGGAAAAAATTTAAATAAGAAATAATTGATGAGATAAGTAAGTACTTTGAATAGTGGTAACAGTGTTTATTTTGTAGAATAAGTTCTAAATGTTAGAAGTGATTGTATTTTAGAATGAAGGGAGCATATCTTTTTTATAGGTGTTCATTACTTACTTGATTGATGACGTTTGGAACCTTACATGCCCATGTAAGACATGGTAGTATATTTTTCCATTTTAACTTTTTTTTTTATTTGTGCCGTCCGTTAATTTTATTAGTTTTGAAGACCGCTCGAGAATCTTGGAAATCTAATACGCATGGGAAGTATATGAGACAAGGAGGTTATGATTTAGGGTGAGTTATAAAGGGCAACTTCGTTTTCAGTTAGCACATTTCCTGATAAAAAATCTACTTTTTAGATTTATAGTACTTAATATTTAATTAATTACGTGTTAATGATTTTTTTCATGCGCCTGTAGAGCTTAGGTGAAACATACGCTGAAAAGAATGCACCATTAATTAATAGGCTCTTAAATCTCGTCTCGCAATAAGGCAATTGGCTCTTGTATGGTACAAACAAGCTTGGCATGACATTGTGTGATGTTGTATTCAGTGAATTATCCGTCTTTACTCATTAATTTTAATATGAATTAGCCTATTAGTTAGCAAAACTAAAGAAAATTCTCTAGCTCACAGAGGACTTAATTTTTCCATTAATTATTAGTAAACATGAATATAATATACAGATTGCAATGCCATATTGGCATTACACTCACGCGGCCTGATACATCCTGATCAATTCAACCATCCTTTTCTCTGAGTGATTTTTCTCTTGTCGATCGATTCTAACTTCCACTGGCTGCATGCTTGGATTGCTTGCACCTACTTTATTGATCAATTGCCCCTAGGAAATGATTGTGGAGAAGAAACATTGGGTAACGGCCGCTATATTTTTTTTACTAGATTTGAGTAAACTGCATGCCAAGTGAATTAATTATATTGGACTAGGTTAGGAGCTAGGATACGTCCTATGTGTGAGCCAAAGCCAAAGTTTTGGATTTACCAAGATATGGATGTGCCAAAATCGTTTTCTAGCTCCCAGCATAATTAATTTGGTGAAATTCTACTTTATAAATAGATAAGGAGAACTAATGCGACTTAATCCTACTTTTGGCCTCTAGCGAACAGTTAAACGCCAAGTGTAGCAAAATGTTGCCAAAATTTCACTTGGCACAGTTCACAAACCAAACAAACCTGACCTAATTTGCATATGTACATATCCTGTTAGGTCTCTTTTGCTTACATCAAGTTTTGAGGTAATTGGACCATATAAATTAGCGGCAGTTGTTAAACTCGGACAAATGGTTGAATCGTTGAGTTTGTGGGTTCATATATGCATCTCCGGTCTTTTACTCGGATTAAACCACTTCATGTATTGCTCTAGCTTTCCTGGTTTAACGGTCGGTCTTCGCCAGATATCTAGTTTAAGCGTCTCATTGTATACTTGTTGTCTTATCAACTGCGCGCGTGACCAAAATTTAAATTCTAAAACTTGATTTAGAAAGTAGTTTATTTTGAGATTTTTTTAAGTACAAAAATCATTTTTCCATATGGCCAAAACTGATTTTTGTATATGACCAAGCGGCTCGCCTATATCCAGGTATCTGCGGAAATCTAACATTTTTTCATGCGGGTAGCGCAACCGCATGTGAAAAAGGGATTGACGTACACTGTCACCTATGCTGATCGTCCGTGAAAATAGTTTCGGTAAAAAAAATCCCAAAAAACAAAGTCGCCTAAAACCCTAGCGTCCCCGATTCTACCGAAACTCTAGTTGTCAGGGTTATGGATAAGGTATACCCTCTACCCTTCGATGTATGTTGTATATCGATACGGTATACCTGTGCGTACACGGATGTTTCCTGTACGCATTAAGGAAATTCATCGTGTAACAAAAACGGAATCCACGGACGGAAGGAGTCCTACTCGGACTGAACTGGGTCTTTACTGTATCATGTGGGGTCTGATATCTCCAAGTTCTACTTGGAGATCAACTGACCCGCGGTATAAAAGGGACCCCCCGGGAGGACCTAAGGCATCGAATCTCATCGCCAACACAACCACCACAGCCTACAAAGTCGGAGCCTACAGGAGCCAAGTCGCCGGATGATCTAGTCGAACCAACTCGACTACAGTCTCGTCGGTATCATCGAGTTCTGCTATTTCCTTTGTAATTTGTGGTTTCCACCATATAATCCCATATCAACTGGATTAGGGCTATTACCTATCAAGGGGCCTGAACCAGTATAATCCTTGTCTTTTATTTGCTTGATGTCGTATTACATAGATCCTCGTACCAGCGTACCCCAATACCCTCTATATCCGGTCTACGGGTATCTCCCGTCGACACTAGTCACTGCTGCCGTCGTCGTCGGAGCAGCCACCACCACCAGTGTTGTTGGAGCAGCCATCACTGCCATCGTCATCGTGCAGCTGTTACCGTCATTGTCATCATCGCAGCCTCCATCACTGCCATCATCGTCGCCCCTGCTCCCGTCCCACTGCCTGAGCCCGCTGCTCCCGAGGACAAGGGCAGCATATCCCTGCACCGCAGTCGCTCCTGATGGCGGGGGCGGCGAATTCTCCTGCTGGTCACCGTGACCGTTTGCTTCCACCGTAGCTCCTGAGGGCGGGAGTGGCGGATCCGCCCACCGGCGTTGCTCCGATGGACAAGGGCAACGGATCCGCCCGCCAGCTGTCGTGGCCGCTCGCTCCCGAGGATGGGGGTGGCGCCTCGATCTGTGCACGGCGGATCTACCAGCCGGTCGCTGTGGCCGCTCGCTCCTGCCGTCACTGTTCCTTAGGTTGGGAGCAGTGGATCCGCACGCCAGCGCCCGCCCGCCCCTGTGGCCACCGTCTCCACGCCACCTGCTCGTGAGACCGGTGATGGAGAAGAGAAGGGGAGAGGGAGTGGGAGATGAGTGATGGGATGGAAAGGGAAGAGGTGGAGAGGAGGAGAAGGAGAAGATAAAAAGGAAGTATGCGCACCGAGGAAAAGGCAAAGGAGGAGTGGGTTGCGTGGGTCACACGTTGGCCACGTGCAAAAATGTATTTTCACATGCGGCCCCTCAAAAGGTCCGCCTGTGATAATGCACCTATTCTCGTAGGTGGACCTCTTAAGGGGACGCATGCAAAAATAAATTGTCACATGTGACCCCTGAATCACCTCTTGTGGAAGTGATTTTTGCATGAAAGGACACTTATGGCCCGCCTGCAATTTATAGGGGTTCTCGTAAAATAATATTGATTTTTAGTAGTTTTTTTTTTCTAGTATAGACTTTTAAAGTACTTTAAAACATATATTTAAATGTCTTACCCAAAAATTAATTTTGCTTGCTTAGTTCATTGTTGCTAGGCTTATCAGCCATAGATTAAATGATCGGAGCAATTTAACTATATGATCAAGGGCAAAGCATGGATTATGTAACCAACTGTAAGAGGAACACGATGGCCTTGAAAGAGGAATCGATTATGGATTATTATTATCCGTTTGTTAGTTTTGGTTGTTAATTTATATGCAACCATCGAGTCAAAATGGTTCCCTTTGTCCTCCTTTTCAAAAACACGCAAAAGTTACTTTCCGAATCTCAATTGGCAAGTATTCTTACAAGCATATTATATATTAATATTTCACTATCAGTTTCTTTCCCTTAACTTCCGAAAGTGGAATGAAAAGGAAAATTGTAGCTGACAATTATCCACATTTTATTTTTGAGGAGGAAAGCTAATATATATGTACTAATCCACCTAATTAAGAGTGGCTAGCTGGACATACTTGAGTTCCATGTGGCTTCCTATATGATTGTACAAATATTCCTAACTGATAGATCAGCACTACGTATACAGTGGCAATTTAATGTATTTATTCTTATCTGGTAGGAGTCGCCTGCCGAACTATGGACAGTGATTTTGAGTGGTAATTAATTAACGACCACGACACATTTGGATCAGAATGACCGGCCACTGAAATGTAGTATAATTAATAGAGTTCTTGACTAGTCATTTTCTTAAGAAAGGCAAAGTTTATAGCTCCTTCACTAGATAAACACGGCTGTCTTCTCTTAAATTAAGGAGTGACTTTACAGTCTCTTTAAAGCCGTGTTCGATTAGTCTCCGAGAGAGGGTTTGAAGGGACATAATAAAGTTCTTAGAAAAAAAGACATAATATCACACCCATTTTCTTAAGAGATTAATCGAAGAGACCGTAAAAATGTAACTAATAGCTATATATTAGAGCACAGGGAACAAACGTTGTAGTGACGGCAGCCAGCAGATCGCTAGCTATAGCTAGTAGGGGTGGCAATTTTCCGGGGAAGGAACGGGTTGTAACCAACCTGGCCATGGGTGATCTGGCGGGACCCTGCAATGTGAATTTCCTTGTAAAAGTAGCCCATTTCAACAATGTAGGCTTACTTGGCCCAATTAAATAGCCCATATATAAACTAAACGGAAAGGCTATATGGCTGTCGCATGTTTTTGTTGGGCTGTATCATTCGTTTTTTGGTCCCTTGGATTTTGTTTGAGATTCGTGCTATCTAAACTTTTGTTTTCTTTTGTATGTGGGCTTTTGATTATTGTAAGTTCGGGCTTCCATACGTGGGCTAAATGGGCTTCTTTTTTTTTTTACATTTTTGTGGGACCCACTTTGTGTTGCCGACAGAGAGAGATTTTTTTGTGAGAGAGTGTTAATGGTGGGACCCACATACACTATTCAAATTTTGAAATCCGCACCGGAGAGAGAGATTGTCTGAATCAGACTAGAGAGAGAGAGTGAGAGATTCATTTTGCTTTTTGCCTTTTTCCTCGTCGTCTCGTCCGGCGATTTCGGCGGAGATTTCGTCGGCGACTCCGGGAAGCGACGACGCGGCGTAAGCTACGCCGCGGTGTGGATTCATGCAGGCTACGTCGCGGCGGTGATTCCACTGGAGTTTGCGGTGTGGGCTTCTCCATCTTGTCCTCGAGCTCCTTCTCCTCTTTTTCTCCGGTGAGTATGTTTTGATTCTTCTCTAGCTTCATTTGTTAGCTTGCTGCTCGATTCGTTGTTGTTTTGCTCCGCTAGTTGTGCTTTTGCCGATGGAGAGAGAGAGAGAGTTATAGAAGGAGAGGTTGACGATTTCGTCGTCTCGTTCTCATCGTCTCCGGCGACGCGGTGGCGATTTAGCGAGGCGACGAGGCTGCTCTTCGGCGAGTCGACTCGGCGTCTGCTGCTGTTGCGGAGGTGTCGCGCCGTCGATTGCGCAAGATTATTCCAGTGGCTTTCCTTTTTGTTTTTTTTTTCTTTTTTGTTCATTTCCATCTCCTATTTAGCATGCTACATGTTGTGTTTCGTTGATTCTGTAGTACTAGTCATTCTAGTTTTCGTAGATCTGAGCACCTTTTGTTTCGGTGTTTGTTTCATTGAATCCCCATGATTCGTGTTCGATTTTGCTTTTGTGATTTTTTTTAGGTTTCTGTGATATATTTGTTCATAAATTTGTGCTATGCGATGTTCTAGAAAGTTTCGTTTATGTGATGTGTGATGTGTGATCTGTGATATGTGATATGTGATTTACGAATTGTGCTATGTGATCTGTGATGTGTAAAGTTAGATCTAGTTTTTCCCATGGGAATTTGAGTTGATTCTATAGTTGCTCCCTTGTTCTCCGGATGTTAGGTTGTGATTTGTTGAATCTGCGAGTTGCTATTTTAGTAGATGCGTGTGATTTGTTTTGAATGATGTTTGTGAAGAAGTTTGCTCATGTTTGGATTTATAGAAGTTTGTGTTGCATTATTTTGTATCTCTGACTATTTGTACTTTATTTGTAGTCTTCAACTATTTGTTTAGCTTGCTAGCTGATGAATTATTGTTAGCTGTAGATCTGATAGTGAATTATTGCTGTGATTTATGTATTGATTATGTTTCTATTTTCCCTGTGTGCTATGCAATGTTCTATTTCTCATTTCATTTTTTCCATTGCTTCTAATATGTGCATCCTTATAATAACTCCTTGTGCTTTTTTTTTGTCTCTCTCCCTTTGTTTTAATTATTAGATGGGTCATCAAAAGAACTGTTGTACAGATTCAGAAACTTTGCATCATGATGATGTGTGTGATTTAGTTGTGTGTTGTATTACTATTGCTACATAAGTACTATATCCACGTTGTATTTTGTTTTCTAGTTCTTTGTGTGTACTCAAATGTAAGCTAGAAATATGAAGCCTGAGATATTGATCTGAAGTGTAGATCAATATAGGTTTTAACTTATATAGATCATTCGATTCCTATATAGACAGCCCCTTAATTTAATTTATGTTAAGTTAGGGCAGGCAGGCAGGTTAATTGATTTTGTTACGCTAGTTTATTGAGAACTTTATGATCTATGCAAATTTGTTAGCCTTGTGGGATTTGGATGTCTTTTTGTAGCTGTTCATAATGTTTGTAGTAGACTGGATTACACTCTAGTGCAAACCCCATTTTTGTTATTGGACTCGTGTTTATGTACTTAGGTCTAACATTTCTTCCCCTTTAGGGATTTAGACGCCATTTGTGTCGGTTCTACTGCTAATGTTTGTAGTAGACTGGATTCATTGGATTGCGTGCCTCTGCATAGACCAACTGTGGAATGGTCATGTTCCCTAGTGTGAATCAGGTGTACAGGGCTTAAGTTTGTGAGATTGTTTGACTTTTTATCATAGTGTGGACCTCTTTGCATATATTTGTGAGGACATGGAGATATACTATAACATTTGACTTACAAGTTGAAAGTACTAACCAACGTATATATTGTACTGGGAGTTAATTTTGTTCGTTTGCCATGTTTAAGTAATGTTCATTTTTTTCCTGAATAAAGTGGTCAATTTCTGAGGAATTATATATATCTTTTTTTTAATGCATACCTTCACTTATTTTATAATTTATAGTCTGCCAAACTTTATTGATTTTTTATTGCTATTTTTAATAGATGGTTCACCAAAAGCGTTCAAAATTGGATAATTGTAGCCAGCCCATAAGTGAATCTGATGATATTAATTCTGAGTCTTTGCCTGCTAAAGATGATGATTACAATTGTGATTCTGATGATAACTCAGCCAGTCATGTAAGTTTATTTTACATTTCAATTTCATTGATTTGTAATATAGTTGTTCTTTTCATTTCCATTTGTAAATTCATGAAGAGTTTGCAATTATACATTCTCATTGCTTGGTAGCCAATGTAATAGTAGGACCAATATTTTCTTGTTTTATTTGTTCTTGAATTGTCATGTTGTTCCAAGGTCAGAATAGTATCCATTATTCTTTCATTATTTTTTTCATTAGTATGCAGTTGTAGCTCTGTTGTAGCCATGTTTCATAGCACATTTGCAATGTTTTAATTGTTTAATATGTTTTTTTAGGATATGGATGTTTCACAACCACATGTAAATGAAATTTCTACAAATGAACTTCTGAAAACTTTGAAAAGGAAACTCAGTAAGTCTAAAAGAAGTGAAGATGATAACATTAAGGTAATTATTTTGTTTGTTATTTTTCATTTTATATTTTTCCATCATTCTTGTTTTTAATTTTGAATTTTTTTTAGATGAAATGGTCTGAATCTATTGAATTGGACAATGATGTAATGATAAATCAGGTTCTACGTGATATCATACAAAGGGATCAAATTATCAACAGTTTGAAAAAAAAGCTTAATATTCATCACAACATAGGTGATCAAAATTTTAAGGTTAGTTTTTTGCAATGCCCTTTTATATCTATGTTTGGTTTTTATTTATTGATTAAATTGTTTTATTTTCTTTTTGTCAGGACAAAAATGTTGACACTGATTTGAAGTCTGATGCATTCTCTAGATTCTCAGTCAAATATTTCTCAAAAGTTCTTGATTCTTTAAGTCCACATCACAAAACAGTCATTGAAAATTCTTGTTTTCAAAGCATGCTGCTATTTGACAAGTGTTTTGTTCCCAATTCTTTTGCTCTCTGGATTGCAAAACAAGTAGATGTGAACTGTTCTGATATAGTTTTGGGCCAAAAACTTATTCCATTGAACAAGCAATCTGTCCATGTTGTGCTAGGCCTCCCTGTTGGTGGTAGTACAATCCATTCAAAATTTGATTCTGGCAAACAAAAGATTCTTCAGATTTTTGGGAAAACTTCTATTCCTTCTGTCAAGTTCATTGGAGAAAAGTTAATTAAAAATGAAGAATTTCCTGATGATCAAATTCTCATCTGCTTTATGATTGTTTCCTTGAATTGCTTCCTTTGTCCAAACTCTTCTTTGATTCCAGGTACAAAATACCTAAGTGCCTTTGAAGACATGGACTTAATTGAAAGTTTGGACTGGTGCAAGTTAGGTTTTGACTGGTTGATGGAACACATTAGCAAGATTGAGAAATCGAAAACTTTTGGTGGTTGTTTATTCCATTTAGCGGTAAATTTTTTTCCCTCCATTTATGCTAATTTATATTTTGTACTAAATGACTATTCATTTAATTTCTATATTCAATGTTTCATAGGTTAATTACCTGGATTTTCTCAACTTTGGTTCACAAAAAGTATTACTTGATACACCAAGAATTAAAGTTTGGAAAAGATCTATGATTAAGGACTATTCCAAATTTGATAAAATATCTGAAGGAGTGTATGGAAAAAGACCAGTCAATGATATTGCTTCAACTTGTTACCAAATGGTAAATGTTTAGTTTTTTTTTCAAATTTTTTATCTTTTCAAGTTCTAATAAATTTTCTTAGATTGGAATTGAAAATTCTGTTTTAATTTTTTAGGTGAATAATAGCTCATCTTCATTTGCTGATATGCTCAAAAGTTCTGTTGGTGATCTGTTGCCAAGTGATGTTCAAGACAAAATTTGTCATTTGCTCTGTAATCATTTTGGAAAAGAAGATGAAATCTTTGAAGACAAGGCTAAGAAACTTCTTATAGATGTTCTGTTGTTGTTAGCTGATTGCAGTTCCAATTATCCTACTCAACCTACTACACATGAAAATTCAGGTTATTACTTTTAATTTACGAATTTTGTTGTTTATTTTATTTTTAATTTTTTTCCATTCATATGTCTTGATTTTTTTTATAAATTTTAAATTAAGGAATTGAACCAGATCATGAACCAGTTGAAGAAAATAATGATGATGTTAATCAAGCTGTGCAAAAAAATAACAATTTCACCTCATCTCCAAAGGTACATTGTTTTCTGTTCTCATTTCAATTTTTTTTATTCTAATAGTCATGTGAATCATTAAGCATTTTTTTGTCCTTTTATTTTTTTTTGTAGGGAAACAGTAAAACAGTACTAGATGATGATAAGTTGCCAATTCCAAATGAAGAATTTAATCCTGTGAATAAGTCTACCATTTTGAATTCTTCAGAAGAGGTTTTTCTTTCATTTTTATTTCAATCATTATAATCTGAATATATAGAACTGTAATTGTTGATAGTTTTTAACTGTCATTTTTTATCTGTGCAGATTAAACATATCAACATTGATGAAATAATGACAAAGTTGAACAAAACAGGTTATTTTTTTTTCTAAATTTGTTAATCTGTTTTTTAAAAAATTAAATATGAATTATTGATGTTTGTGCCTATTTAACATTGAAGGTCATGTTCCTATTAATCCACCAGATGAAACAGAGAAAAATTCTGCCTTGACTGGTAAATTTTTTTTAATGGAATCTCATTTGTTTTTACTTGTATATCTTTAATTGTTCTAGCATCAAAAAAATTGAGTTATTGTAATATTTCATTTCTTTTGTCATGTGATTTTAGTGCACTGTACTATGGTCCTCTTACTTTTTGTTGCCATATTTTTTGTTTCTAATTCTTATGTTATTGCTGTAGCTCGAAACAATCAAGTTTTTCATGATCAACCGTCTTTTAAAATCTGGGGTTCTGATGATGACCTCCATCATGAAAATGATGATTTCAAAAAAGAAATTACAACTGCTCATCTTGCAGATTCATATCAAGTTATTCCTGATTCATACTCCCCAAATCATGTTTTAAGAAATAAGGTACTTGTGAAGTAACTTCAAATTTCATAAGGAATACTTTTTTAGAACATTATATTGATTTATACAAATCTTGCAGATCACTCCAAGAAAGTTGTCTCAAACTTTTGCTGCTGCTGTTGAAAGCCTAATAATCTGTTCAGACAGTCCGGTAATTCTGACATTAATTTCTTTCTTTATTTCTTCTGTATATACAAACTAAACTTTCATTTGTTAAATTTTAAAATTTTAGGATAAGATGTACATGGTGACACTTGAAAATTCAACTTCTCCTAATGCTTCTCTCAATGAAAACAAAGAAAATGAAAAAGGTTGTCACATCATAAAGGTATGAATAATCTCATAGTTTATTTTCATTGATGTTCCCTTTTTGAAATTAAATGGTGTTTAAAAATTTTTCTAATTCCATTTTTGCATTATTGTTCTCCATAGTTTTGCTGTAATTCTTGTAGGTTACAATGTATTTCAGTTCTAGTAATAACATACATTCTTTCTTTTTTTATTCCAAAAGGTTTTTCTTCTCACTGCTTATTCATTTCTTTTTATTCAATTTATAATCTCAAGTTTGTAAGTTTGCTGTTGAACATCACTAGTTTATTTGCTTAACTGTTATTTCATATTGATATTTCAAATATTCCATGCCCTATACCTTACTTTTATTTATCATTTTTCTGTTCTGGTTATAAGCTAATAATTATTATTTTTTATTTCTAGTTATTTTGATCTTCTTTTTTTAATATGTTTCTAACTGTACTATTTAATTTATTTGTTAAATTTCAGGATTCACCTGATGTTGTTTTTATTGGTGAAAAGAAATTCTCTAAGAAATGTGCTGATATTGGAAACAAAACCAACATGATGTACAATAAAATGAATAGAATTATGTTGGATTCTCAGAAACAAAACTTCAAAACCTTTGCTAGTCCAGAAAGAGTTTTGTTATGCAACATGAAGAATTTCAATCCAAGTACTTCTGGAACAAAACCAATTCATCACGATCTTAGAAGGGTAATCAATCCCGCAAAGTATTGCACAGATCCTTATACTCCTCAAAGATCAAACTTCACAGTCTCACAATATGAAAGACAAATTTATAATGCTGTCTGCACTCTATCAACAAGCAGATATCAAGAGTAAGTACTATTTTGTACTTTTTTTTCTAATAATCTTCATTTTCAATGTATGATTTGTAATTTGAATTTATTTGTATTCTGAATGTAGACGACATGCAGTTGAAATTGATGGTGTTCACTGCAAATTCAGTTCTTTTGGAGGATCATTTAATTTTGGACATGAAGTTTCTAATTTTGTTGTCTCTGTGTTCTGCCGATATTTGTTTCATTTATCTCACCCCTCAAAATCCAAATGGTTTGTGAATTTGTAAATTACTTGTCATATTTAATTTCATATTTCCTTTTACATTTATAATTTGTTTTATTTAATTGTTTCAGCTCTTCTTTCCAATTCTCTACAAGCGCCACTGGTTTGTTTTCATTGTTCATCTGAAAGATGAAATGTTTGTCTTTCTTGACTCATTACATGAAGAAGGTTCTGAATATCAAGATGAAGTTAAGAATAGATTGGTCAGTTTATTTTCAAATTTTTAAATATATGTATTACTGTTCAATTTGTGATTTGGAATTTATAATTACAGAGTTTTCTTTTTATGTTTTGTAGACATCCAATTTTGCACTTGCTTGGAATTCCATCATGGAAGAATATCAAATCAATTTTGATGCTTTCAAAATTGTATATCCACCAGTACCTCGCCAAAATAATCTGTAAGTTGTTTTTCTTTACTGTAACTTTTAGTCCAATAATATTTTTTATTTGTTTGTTTTTGTTGGTTAGAGTTGTACAGATGCCCAATTGTTCTCTTGTTGACAGGAATCTTGTATGTTCTGTTGGTCATTCAGAAATTCTTGACTATTCTGTTTTTCTAATTGTTGCATAACCTGTTTGTTTTGCTGTTAATGCACAATTTTAGTTTGTTTGTTATGATTATCATTCAAAAAATTTAGTTCCTATTTGTCAATTGTTTCATTCAGAATTACTAGATGGGATAAGAGCCTGTTTCTTAGTACAACATGGACTAGAATTGCAATAGATTTCATTAGTAAATTTACAGAGTAAATAGTATGACCATAACTGCATTAGCTTTTTTTAATTTTTTTTTGTTTGTTTTATTTTTTATGATAAGTAACTGTGGTTACTTATGTCCTTTTTCTTTTTCCTAGTTTTGATTGCGGAGTTTTTACTCTAAAATACATGGAACTATGGGGTCCAAGAGTTCAGCTGACAAACCATTTCTCTCAAAAAGACATTCAAAACATTAGGATTCAATATGTCAACCGTCTTTTCTTCTATCCAGACAATTCTGTTCTCGGTACAGGAACAAAGAAACTAGTGATTGACTTTGCTCAGGTAAATTTTTTTTAGAATCATTATTTTTTTCACAATTTTGTTTTTTATTTAGTCCTTATATTTTTATATCTCTTTTTATTTGTAGGGAAATTGATTCTGGAATAAATTTTGTTTGTTCAAATATGACAGTTGGCAACTTTTGCAGGGCTACAACTGTACATAAACTCATGTGGTAGATAAAATGCAAAGTAGTTCATAAAATGTAGTTGATATAAGAAACAAACATTTAAGTACAAACCAGAGTACATGTTCTAGAATATTACAGAAACTTATGGAATATGTCTATTTCCATTGTATTCAAGTAAACCTCTCTCTATTTTCAGTCATTTCCATTTCTATTCTTTTGTGCCACCCCTTTTTGATGAAGATGAATTTCTCTTCTTTTTGCCTTCTAATTCAGCCCCAGAATTATGCTTCTCCTGTGATATATCTTGTTGCAAATCTTTTCTTTTGTTTGAAACATCTTTCTTTTTCTGCTCTACACCATCCTGCAACAAATAATATCTTTCTTTATTACTTTTTTAAAAAAATTCAATTCATATGGATTTGTAATTTTTGTTACCTGTTCTCTTGTATTTTTAACCTTTCTTCTCTTCTTCCTTGGCAAGTCAAACTCAACGTGTTTCAGAGGGCACGTTGGAAATGTGTGATCTGTCCTCTGACAATGACTGCAATGATATAGTTCTTTTTGCTGTATTTCTTCCCTGATTGTCTTGTATCTTTGAGTTGGCCTGCCTTTGGATTTTGCAATATCTAGATCCAACAATATTTCATCTATATTTTCCTCAGATTGTTGATTGCCTTTTTCATGTGAGTTCAAATTGTCTTCTGCATTTGGATCTGAATCATTGATCTCCTGCTCAGCATCTTTATTTGAACACAATAATTCCAATTGTTTAGCAATTTTGTCCATCTCTTCCACTACAAACTGGAAAGTTTCATAGCTTTTCGATCCATTTGATGCTATTTCTGCACTTTTCCTTGACAAAATGTTGAATCTCAGGATTGAGCTCTGTGCTAAAGGTATATTTCCATTGCCTTTTCCCTCAAGACCTTTGTACTCTTTTTTTGTCCATCTTTCAATAATATATTTTTCTGGTATCTTCATTGCATTGAGGTGGAGCATTACTTTCAATACATGGCAGCATAGAAGTCCATCTTTCTCAAACTTTGAGCAAATGCAGTTGAAATCCTCCTTTTCCAAGTCCACAATAACAAGGTACTTCCTTCTTCTGATTACTTGAATATTTTGATTCAATGCCAAAAAAACTTCATAAGTTTTGAACTTCTCTACTTCATTTATTTGAAATCTAGTTGTTCTTTTCAACTCAACTTGAAACTTGATGAAGATTTTGCGATTGTACATTCTCATTGCTTGGTACTCAATGTAGTAATGGGACCAAAGTTTGCTTGGTTTCTTTGTCCTTGAAATGTGATCATCAAACTGTTCCAAGTTTTGAATTGTATCCATTACTCTTTCATACTCTATCATGAAGTTTGTAATGCTGTACTGTGGACCAACATTATTCTTAAACCTTGAGTTAGTCCCTTCACTGAGAGCTGTGCTTTTTATAAATGGACAGAAATCACCCTTGAAATACACTGGAATAAATCTTTTTCTAATTGACCACATGTGCTTTAGAAAATTGATATGCTGAACTTCAAAGCTGTCAATCATTTCTTGCCATAAATACTCAAATTCTTCTTCTGTAACTGAGTTATTTATAATGTCTTCATACTCATCATACAACCCTTCTTTTGCTTTGAGCAAATTTCCAGATAGATTGAAAGCTTTCTTTACAATATGAAAGAAGCAATTTCTGTGCTTTGCATTTTGAAATACTTGAGCAATTGCTGATCTCATTGCTCCATCCTGATCAGTAATGATTGTTTTTGGTTCTTTTTGTGACATAGCTTTCAAAAAAGTTCTGAACAGCCATTTAAATGTTTCTGAAGTCTCATCATGCAAAAATGCACAACCAAAAACAATTGTGTTTCCATGTCCATAAATTCCAACAAAGGGAGCAAACGGGAGGTTGTATTTGTTGGTGAAATATGTTGTGTCAAAACTCACAACATCACCATATTTCTCATACCACTCCCTCGATCTCCCATCTGTCCAAAACAGATTTTTCACTTTCTTGCTCTCATCCAAATCAAACTCATAAAAGAAATGTGGATCTTTTTCTTTTTTCCTTCTGAAAAATTCTAAAGTTTTCATTATATCATTGCTGCTTGTCTCCTTGTTAATTGTGGTTCTCACATTGCTTATATCTTTCTTCGTATAAGGCAAAGAAGTCAATCCTCCTCTTAGAACAGATAAAATCACAATCATGTGCCTTGTTGGTATATTACATTCCTTCAAGGTCCTTATGAGCATTTTTTCTTCTGTAGTCATGTGTTTGTGTGATTTGAGAAATCTCACTTCATCTCTTGGACTTAGTTGATGATTGTGGTCTAATTGCACCCTTGAAATATTCCAAATCTCATTCCTCTCTGAAATAACCAGAGCACACTTGCAATCTGTTGCATCATTTTCATTTGTATTTCTTTCCGAAACCACTGTTTCCTCTGCGCTTACTGATTTGGATTGAGAAGTTGGTTTGCCTTGTCTATTACATCTGAACGTTACTCTAGTCACTTCTCCATTCCTTTTCTTGCTTGTTGTGTGGTAGTTGTGAGCCCTGACAATAGAAAATCCAGCCAACAGAGCATAGAAGTTAAAGAATTCATGTGCTTCTGTAATATTCTTAAATTGTGTTCCAACTCTTGGTATATATCTGCTATCAATTGCTGCATTATTGCCCTTTGTAGCTTCTTCCTGTTCATTCTCTACGAAAATATTTATGTCTTCTTCTATCAGCTCTTGTTGATTTGTTTCAGAGTTATCATTTGGATTATTGTCATCATCTCTTGTTCCTTGAACTGAAGTACATCGATGATTATCCATTGAACTTGGTTCCTGCAAAAAAAAAAGCAGTTCCATTAGTTTCTGAAATTAATTTTCTAGCCTATTCATTGCTAATCTGAATTATTCAATTTAATTTTTTAAGAAATATTAATGTTTGTACTCTTTTTTTTGCAGACTATGAAACTTCAATCATCAATCATTGTTATCTAGAGAAAAAGGTACAAACAACAAAAATTACCTTTTCACCATCTAACAAATTGAATATATCAAGATTCCAATTATCCATTGCATCCTCTTCATTACTCTCATCTTCCTGGAATTTGAATTACATTACAAAGTTAAAATTTACTAAAATTATCATAATTTTTAATACTACAACAAGAAGTAATACATCCAAGACAACATGCCTCATTTGCCGCATCATTATTCCATTCTTCAATATTAGCATCAGTACGATTTGTTGTTAATATCATTGAATTCTGCAAAACAAAATTTTTATATCAATACTTATTTGCTTTTGAATTTGAATTATTAGATTCAATTAAATAATTAATATTTCATACCTGAAATGCACTTGGACTCGCAACAAAAATAGAGTGTGCTGAATTTTGTTCCTGTAAATTCCAATAAAAACATAAATATTACAACTAAATTATATATAATATTCAAATATTGTTTTTCTTACCTGCATATCAGAAATCGTAGGCTGTGATGATATGATTTGTTCCATTAAGCTTGTGTATGACATATTTGCAACCTGCAAATAAATTTTCATATAGTATTTTGACTACCACCTTCAAATTTTTCCTTTAATAGCAAAAACTTTGTAATATGAACTTACTGAATTCATTGATCCGAAAAGAGATAATTCATCATATGAATATTTGTTGCTGTAATCAACAAATGCTTCTGTCATACTTGCTGAATTATCCATACTTTGCTTTTCTACTGTTGCATCTTCTGCTCCTAATCCAATATGATCTGTTATATTTGCAATTAAAGTAATTGTGATCAAATTATATATAGGTTCCAGTCAAACTGTATAACAATCAAGTTGAAGTTTAAAATTATTCTTATTCTGTTTCAAATTGACTGTAATTTTTGCATTTTGTGTTTTTTTACTAAAGGAATTATGCATTTGTTCAATTCCATTTTGAATTGTTACCTGTGTTTGGTTCATCCAGAGCATTGCTTCTTCCTACCTCATTACCTATTATGCCTGCAATAGATTGATTGATTCAACATTAAAAATTAGAGTAAATTTGTATTCCAGTTTGAAATTTTTAGTATTGGAATTACAGTTTTTTATGTAATTTTTATACAAATTAACTGTAATGAAAGAATTGTTCTGAAACAGAATAAGAATACCTGTGTAAGATCTTACCTGAGTTTACAAAAGTTGTTTTATACTCTGTCAAAATACTTTGTTTCATATTCTGAATTTGTTTTGACTGAATACTTCTTTCTCCTTCTGACAATTCAATTGTGATACCTGCAAAATAAAAATCATTATGAAGGAAGTCAAGATAGATACTGTATTTTCAGTTATTGTTACATGTATTTTTATTACTTCTTCTCTGTAACTAGTTTTAATGTTTTTAGATTTTAAAAAGTACCCACTTGAAAGTATATAGTTCAGATCATCTAGATGTTTGTCATTTTTTAAAAAATACATTGAACTACATAATTTTTTGTTTCTTACCTGAGCTCAACATAGCTGTGTTAATTTCTGTCAGATTTGATTGACTTATAATCTCTGTATCCATTTCTGTCAGAGCTTTGAAGTGCTTTTTTATATCTGATGGCATTTTTTTAAAAAATTTCAGACTCATTTTAATCTTCTTATTTGTGAATAAAATTTGAAATTATCTTGTTCACCTGATTCTTTTTCTTCTATTTCCATAGAACTCTTGCTTTGTTTCTCCTTTTGTATGCCACCTGCATAGAAAGAATAAATTAATATTGCAAAGAACTTTTGAATTTCTAAACCAGCAAGTTCTGAAACATAGAGTGTATTTCCCAATCTTTTTCATAAGTCCATTTACAGTGAACATATATTTGTATTACAGAGAAATTATACTATAATTCCAGTAAACAGAAACTGTAACTACTTAAAAATCCAACTACAATCAATTTGATACTTGATTATAGACAGTGAAGTGAACAAATGAATTAGTTTGTATAATTCTTTCAAAATAATTTTAATATTACACTAAGTATGTATTTCAATTACAGTGTAATGCTACTATAATTCCAGTTAAAATTTACTGTAACTCTTGTTTACCTATATTTTTTCCTTCTATTTCCTTAGAACTTTTGCATTCTTTGTCCTTTTGTATGACACCTGTAAAGAAATATTCAAGATAGTCTTTAAATGTTTTTCAAACCTGTATGAGTATGTTCCATAAGTAGTATTACAGTAAATAAGTATTTCAATTAGAGTGTAATGCTACTGTAATTCCAGTTAAAATTTACTTATGGAACAAACTATCTGATGGCACTTTTTCTTTTCTATTTCTTTCTATTTCAATTAGATATGATTTGTTTTGGTTTTTACATATGTACTACTTTTGAAGTATTTGATACCCTGTTTTTTGCTCGAAAAATCTGAAATCATCTTGAAATTGAGATTAAACTGCATTAGATCATGATTTCATATGAATTTTACATAGTTTCTTTGTAGTTACATGTATTTTCAATTGAAATTGTAGTGTTCACTCTATATATTTGTAATACAAGTTCACTGTAACTAGTTTCATTATATTCTATTTTGAGACATTGAACAAATCAACAATGATCTATTATCTGAAATCTTCATTTTGTTGTCTGATGATGAGAGAAACATTGAACTGAGATAGTCTTGAGTTTAAAACATATCTTGAATGTGTTCCTGAATTTGTGCATGATTGTGTGAGCTAAACTATTTTGTTTACTGAACTAATCTTTTTACAATGAGTTAATACTAGAATTACTGTGATTCTTGTATGTAATTTTATTACTTTTTTACTGTAACATGTTAAGAAATTTGTGAGTTCATATGAATTGGCTCTTTTGTTTGTGCTGTATGAGATATTGAACTTTTATGTAATATTGAGTTGGATGAGACAAGTGGTTGACATTGAGATTTGAATTTGTCATTAGTTTAATATGGTGATTATGCTGATAAAATTGAATGTATGACAATTCAGGATATGCTATATGGCCTAGTTGTTATATTTCTGTATAACTGTATAACTGTGATATCTTCAGAGTGAAATTCAGTAAGGTTGGAAGACTAATCAATCTGTCATGTTTTTTTTATAAAGTTAGTTTGGTATTCATCAATAGTACACAGTAATACAATCATCCAGAATGCAGTTTTGTAGTACTGAATGCAGTGTAGTTTTACTTTTAACATTACATAGTTCAGATCTACAGAGCAAACATATGAAATTTTCAGTTCTGAGTTGTTGTATTTATCCAGCAAAGTGGATTGTTAACCTTGTTTCATTTGACATATTCAGCAATTTCATGTATTCTTTTGAATTGTATATTTGACCTAAACTCTCTCTTTGATCTTTTTCAGGAATTGTATATAGGGGATAAGAATTGGAACCTTGAACTAACCTTGAACTGGAGCCTTCTTGTTTCTCTTGATTTTGCCTTCCTCTTGTTTTTTCTTTGTGTTCTCCAGATTCTGTGTTTCCTTTGTATGGATCTCAACTTTCTGTTCAAAAGTTGTCTTTGATTTCTTCTTTCCTCTAGAACTACTCTTTGATTCTGACATTGTACTCTCTCCTTCCATCTGCGATTTGGATCCTCTTTTTCTCTCTTCTTTCTCTTCTCCTAGCTCCATGTTTGATTCGTGCTAGATCTGTTTGTGAACTAGTAGTGCTGTTGAAAAGTAGGGGATTGAAAAGTGTGGTCCCATACATGGTTGATTCACGTGACATGTTTTTCATCTACTTGGCTTCCAAGTTTGGTCCCTACTACTTTTTTGGATAGGCTGTTGGATTATGATTTGGGCTTTATTTCCTTATGTTTTGCTTCTAATTTTGTATCTTGGGCCTGCTTTTTACTAATGGGCTTTTATGGATCTGGATATGGACTTGGGCCTTCAAATAATTCGCATGGGCGAAAAAATCATGGGCTTTGTTTATTTGTGTTTGATTCAAATTTTGTATTTTGGGCCTTCTTTTTACTAATGGGCTTTTATGGATCTGGATATGGATTTGGGCTTTTATGGATCTGGATCTGGATTTGGGCTTTAAAAAAATGGCGTTCAAATAATCAAATAATATATCTGTTTTTAAGTGTAATATCTATTTGTATCACTTTTTCTGAGTTGCTGGATGTGCATCCTATGGTAGATAAAATCTGCATGATTGGAGCTTCAGAAATCATTCGATTCCTATATAGACAGCCCCTAAACTAAAACCATAATTCCCCAACTCCCACTCAACGCACAGTCGCCGCTCGACACGTCGCTCACCGCGTGACCCTCACCTCCACGCCGTGGCGCCTCTCACCACTGCGCGTGCCTCTCGCAACAACGCCGCTCATCGCCTCCTCTCGCCACAGCGCTGTTCATTGCTGCGCCTCTCGCCACAGTGCCGAGTGGCGATCGTCGCTGAGCCTCCTTGTTCTCCCATCGCCGTCTGTCTTCGCTGTGCCACCTTATCATCTCGTCGGTTGTCGCCGCGTCACCAAGCCGCCTCGTCTCTCATCACCGATGGTTGTTGCCTCGCCTCTCACCGCCGATGATCGTTGCCTCGCCTCTCTGCCTTGTCTCTCATGGCCATCGGTCATCTCACCGGTGTACCACAACACGATTCATCGCTGGAGCCACGAGGTTGTTCTCGGGCAGCTTCAGAGTTCAGATCTAACGAGTTGACTCTATGTGTTTGTTGATTTATGGTGTTGTTTGTATTGGTTTGAGAATATTGTTATGCATTTTATTGCATTGATTAGAGGATGTGTATTGACTCTATACGGAATTGTGGGGCCTCACTCACCCACGAGGTCCCCTGCGGGGACGATGACGGGTGAGGCTTTCCACCCGGTTAGCAATGCAAGGCTGGGCACGGGGCGGCAGGGGCGTTCATGTTCAACCTGGCCCCGCCTTGTCCCGTTGCCACCCCTACTTAGCTAGCTAGCTCACGTCACGTGGGCTTGGCTCAATCGCAAATGTACCCCAGCATCTTTATTTAATCTCTCTCTGATAGGCTAGCATGCATGTGGTACAGTAAAGTGCAATATCGAGCGCACGGCATGTGCGCACACACACACTATAGTGGCAGCCAAGCAAGACTCCATTGAGTCAGCGATATGATATGATCCTCTGCCCTGCCGGATAGAATTCAACTAGCATAGACGTACGTACGTATGTGGTACTTACGTACGACCAGTATGATTCTATACCCAGGTTATATAATTAATTATCATCAAACTAGAAGTACACGATCGAGCACTATATATATAGCTTGAAAAAGGACACCACGTTACCTTAAAAAGTATAGTCCAAATCATCGTATATCCAAATTATTATAGGTTAATTGATATAGCTGTATGCAAAATATAATTATATTTAGGGAAGCTAATTTTAACTTCTTTCAAAAATTAACTTATTAGAGCGATTGCTGTTCTTCCGGCTTTCTGTTTTCGAGAATACGGATTTGGTTCAACACAACAAGTATATGATCTTCTAATACAAGCTAGCTAAGAGTTATACAACTTGACTTTTATTATAGAACCTATTGTATACTATATATATCATTGGAATCAAAAGCGAACAGTGATATATCAAATCCGATCTTAAAAAAAATAGCTTCACATAAAATTAGAAAAATGTGAATAGTTATCTTAATTTTTGTAAAAAAGTAGATTCCCCCAAACTTCAACCGTTTATTCAAACCAATCATTTTGTGACAACTTTAATTAACTGTGTATTCCACAAAACTGTAACCATGTATTCAATACTATCGATATGCTACAATTTTAATTAGGTACTTTTCACAAAATTACAACAACAACAAATGGTTTTATGAGAAAACTGCAACCATTTGTTACAATCTGTAACTTCACTACAACTTTAACTGGGTGTTTCACAAAATTGCAACAATTAATAGTAAATGATTATATTAAAAAACTACAACCAATTATTGTAAACTATCATTTTACATTTTACTACACTTTGGGTACGTATTTGAGAAAACTACAGCAATGGTGAACGATTTTATTATGTAAACTTCAGGAATTAATATCTATGCTCCTATAAAAGAAAATAGTGATGGTGGTAGTGAATCTGCCACTTCACTAGTTCCATTGTAAATTTTACAAGTTACCCCCTTGAACTTATTAATATTAAAAGGGATCAAATCTAAATGGATAGCCATGTAAAAAATTAGATTAAGATGAATATTCCCTACAGTAAAAAGAATGAAGAACACATTAATACATTTTCTTTTATCCATAGCAAAACACGGACATTCAGCAATGGAGCGAGCCAGCGTGCGTGTGGCAAGTTAAATTTAAAAACAAAAATTAAACTTAATTAAGCCACTGGTGGAGAGATCATTTTTACTCCCGGTTCGTAACCCTTTGTAGTCCCGGTTTTTCAACCGGGCCTTCGAATCCGGCAGATCGTTATCTCTAAAGAGGGGACTGTCGACAGTCCCGGTTAGTTTCCTTTTTATTTTTTTTTCATTGTTTCTGTTGATACTTACTACTTACTCCCTAACTATTTTCCCCAAAATCAAGTGGGATGCATATCCCCAAATCAAACCCCAAATCAAAGTAACATCCCAAATATCACAAATCAAATATATCACATATTATACATCTCAGATCACAGATTCTCAAAAAAAAAGAAATTATATATCTCAATCCATACAACGAATTACAAATTCTTTATCTCAATCGAATCACAAATTCTTAAAAGAAAAAAAAGAAAGGACAAAAATCCACGAGTGGGCACTGTCGGCCGCTGGCCGCCGCCGCCGCCCTCCCATCCACCGGCCCGCCGTCCTCTCGTGCCCACGGCCGGTGCAACCGCTGCCACCTCCCCTCCTCTCTGGCCACCGCCACGCCGCCGCGCAGGCCACCACCCAGCCGGTCCAGCCTCCTGCGCTCACTCCTCCTGAGAAGGAAGGAAAGACAAGGAAAGAGATAAGGTAAGAGCAAGGAAAGAGATAAGGATTAGAGGGGAGAAGAGGGAGGAGTTTGTGTGTGGATTGGAGAAGAGGAAAAGTACTAGAGATTATATAGTGCGTTTTGATCTTTAGTCCCGGTACCTGACTTTAGTCCCGGTTGGTATTACTCACCGGGTCTAAAGATCACCGGGATCTTTAGTCCCGGTTGATAATATAAACCGGGATTAAATATCCGAACTTTAGTCCCAGTTGGAGTTACTAACCGGGACTAAAGATCCCGAGAGCCCTGACAGCCCTTGACAGCGTGTGAACGGTTGGTGGTAATAACCGGGACTAAAGTTCATATAGTCCCGTTTTGCTTATAAACCGGGATTAAAAACCATCTTTAGTCCTGATTTTTATTGCAACCGGGACTATTGTGGTTTTTGGCTGACCGGAAAAGATAGTTTCTCCAGTAGTGAGCTAGGATCGAATGGTCTCGCGAGCTCGTGCGCCTCTAGTGGTGTGTCGTCATGCTCATGCATCGTCATGATCCAAGGCTAGCTAGGACGACTAAATAGCTGATCGATCGATCGTTGGATGTTTATCTGCTCTCTGCTAGCTTCGTCTCTCGCTCCATCGGCTGCATTTGGTAGAATTAGAAAGCAATCTCGGCGGCGGCGGCCGGCCAACCGGGCGGCCGGGTGTTGCGCCTCCGACGTTGCCTGCATGTGCGTGACTCCTATACTATAGTACTAGTAGTAGTATAGTATATACTAGTATGTAGCTAGTGTACATCTCAGTGATCGATCACTGTGTAGTCTGACGTACGTATGTACTGACGTATTTGGGCCTTTAGTTTTGGAAAAGACAAGTGTGGCCACATATGTGTACTACTATACTAGGCACTCACTACGCTTTTGCACAACGCATGTACTGGGAATTTAATATATACTAGATGATGTCCGCGCTTAATTTGATGTGGTAATTATATTACATATTAGAAAAATGGTGAGATGATTTGGATTGAAATATTATAAAAATGATTTGAGAATGATGATTTAGTATGGGTATGTTTAGTTTTAGAATGAAATAAATTATAGATATAATTACTACTCCCTCCTTCCCTAAATGTTTGACGCCGTTGAAATTTTTGTACATGTTTGACAGTTCAAAATTTTTTGTAAAATATGTAAAACTATATATATACATAAAATGATATGTAATAATGAATCAAATTATAGGAAAAGAATTAATAATTACTTAAATTTTTTAAATAAGACGAACGGTCAAACATGTTTAAAAAAGTCAACGGCGTCAAATATTCAAAGATGGTGAGAGTATATGCTTGCATATTGAGCTTTATATGCTTAATGTGTGGATGTGGCATGCTTGCATGTATCGGTCTCCCTCCCCAGCTCTAGCACTCTCCCTCCCCCCCATTGTCGACCTCTTTCCTCCTCGTCGGGACGTCGTCGCTGCCCTGCTCCTCGGCTCCTCGCTATATCCGGCTTCAGGCTCGTTGGATCCCGCCACTAGTGGTGGCGCACAGCTTGACCGAGCGACCGCCAGTGGCCACTCCACGCCTCCTCCTCACCGGATCTGGTCTTGGGATGTGGTGGCCGGCAGCGGCGACAACTCAACTAAGCTACCCCCAACGGCCACTCCACGCCCCTTCCTCACCGGATCTGGTCTTGTGATGCGGTGGCTGGCGGCAGCGACAACTCAATTGAGCTACTCCCGGCGGCCACTCCGCACGTACCCTCCTCACTGGATCTAGCATTGGGAGGTGGTGGTGGCGGCAAACTCATGCCGCTCGTGTCTCCAGCAAGGTCCGATGACAGCGCGAAGCCTATTGGGAGCGTATGCGATGAGTCATGTTATGTGCAGCCCAAGATTAGAACCGGTGAAACCGTGATTCCAGTGGCTGGATTTTTGCTTGATTTGGGTTTTATTTTCTTCGTCTACCGTTAATTCTTATATTTGGGTTGTAACTTGAGAAAATTTTGTAACCAATTTTTGTTTGTCGTATATGTAAATTCTCCTGGTGTAATACGAACTGGTTTAAATTTAATCCCATGCACGTAAATCTCGATCAGATTCGATTCGACCCGGACTTGGGATGACGAGCGCATGACGCGAGAGTGGTGGATGAAAAAAATTTAGGTGACGGCGGACGAAATTTCTTACCGGAATGCTTGCATTTTTTTTTTTCATTTGGTATATATAGATCACTTGCCAATTTACCAAGTGCTCCAAAAGAAAAGAAAAAAAAATGTTTCTCAATCACCGCGGCCCACCTTGGAGAGTAGCCCACCGCACGGGTTGCAAGCAGCAGCACCGTACCCGTACGGAATAAGTACATTTAAGGTCCCTTAACTTATCAACGAATCCGATTTTCGTCCTTCAACCCAAAAACCAGATACAACAGGTCCCTCAACTATTAAAACTGGTGCAGATTAGGTCCCTCGGCGGTTTTGAGGGTGGTTTTGGCTGACGTGACGCCTACGTGGTTAATTTGACTCGGTCTTCATCTGACGTGGCATTGACGTGGCGCTTACATAGTAATCCTATCTGGAAAAATAATAAAACCCGTGGGACCCACAGGTCAGTTTCACATACAAATTAATAAAAAATGGTGGGGCCACGTGGGCCCCACATGTCACCCTCACCCCTCTTCTTTCTCTTCCTCTTCCTCTTCTTCCTCCTCTCCCCCCATCTCCCCTCTCTTCGGAAGAGCCGGTCCGTTCGCGGGATGATGGGCTCCCGCGCCAGCATCACGAACCGCGTCACGTTCCCGGCGTCGTCCTGGATGCCGTCGGCGAGCACGAACCCTGGATTGGCTTGTTCTTTTTTTGTCCTGAATCGAATAGTTTCTTGCTACGGTTTCTGTCATAAATTTACCAATGTAGCTCTCTCAACTATGGTTGCCTCAAAATGGATCCTGTATGCATATCACTACTTATAGCCAGTAGGTTTGATTATAGTGCATATGTGCGTGTGATGAGTTCTTGACGAGCAGGACGGCGTGGTCGGCGATCCAGAGCTCCACGGCCTGGAAGGCCACCTCGAACTGGTCGCAGGGGATGGCGTCGCAGGACGGGTAGGCCTTGGCCGCCGCCGCCTCACTGTAGGCACCCGGGGGCTTCCGTGCATGGGCGCCGGGGAGCAGATCTAGGTCGAGCAACTGCGCGGTGTGGTCGGCGAGGGCGGGCTTGATGCTGTTGCTGTCGCCGTTCACCCGCGGACTCGGCAGATGGCGGCGCAGGTGGTCTGACAGCGGGCGCGGGAGAACTGGGTAGCGCACGGCGGGCAGACGGCCATGGATCTGGGGATGTGCGCGGGCGAGGTTTCCGTCCTCCGGAGGCGAGGGGTTGGTGGCGGGAAAGGGCGGCGTCGCGCAGCGGTTTTGAGGGTGGTTTCCCTGGTCTACCGGTGAGCGCGCGCAAGAGAGATGGCCGGCGGCCGCTCTTCTCCATTTCCGCCGCCGTCGTCGTCGTCGGCCGCATCTGGTGCCCAACTGCCCATCCCCCAGCGCAAGAGAGATGAAGAGGGGAGATGGGAAGAGAGGAGGAAGAAGAGGAGGGGTGAGTTGGACTGATAAGTGGGGCCCACGTGGGTCCTACCTTTTTTTAATTATTTACTGTGTGAGATTGATATGCGGGTCCCATGGGTTTTATTATTTTTCCGGATCGAATTGCCACGTAAGCGCCATGTCAATGCCACGTCAAATAAAGACCGAGTCAAATTAGCCACGTAGGCGCCACATCAGTCAACAACACCCTCAGAACTGCCGAGGGATCTAATCTGCACCGGTTTTGATAGTTGAGGGACCTGTTATGTCTGGTTTTCTGGTTGAGCGACGAAAATCGAATTCGTTGACGAGTTAAGGGGCCTCAGATGAACTTATTCCTACCCGTAGAGGAGATGGGCCGTGGAGAAGAGATGGGCCACACGGCGCCTTCTCGGTGAAGCCCAGAAATGGACGGGGCTAATGGCCCATGGGCCGGGTGATCCAACGTCTGGCCCAACCGAGCGGAGTCGAGAAGGAAGTCGCCGACGCTAAACACATCATCGTATACACACACACACGTGGTTCCGATCCTTGAGCACCGTATCTACATTGTAGATACACAGGCGGATTTACGTGCAGTTTGCCTCTTATTACAGTGCTCTATATAGATATTCTCTAAACCAAATCTCAACATACCACATTCGTGAAAAATTGCAGCCAATTTTGTAGTCGAGAATCCTCCATCTTGCATCGTCTCCACTACCTACAAGCAGTAAGTTTGGATAATAAATAGGGATGGGTAATTCCGCTACCCACGTAAAAACCCACTTGCAAGTGTATTTTTCGCATGGTAGTACAAAATTTAAAAGAAAAAATAAACGAAGTGGGATAAGCGGGACAAAAATGTCCGCTTGCCCGTTCCGCTTGCATCCCTAATAATAAACTTGCGCATCCGTTTTCTTGCTCCATACAGGGATAGAAATCCTACAATCAACATGACACCTCAGTTGCTTAGCTAGAAAAGGTCCTTCCCGAAGAATATTAATTGTATACAAATATACATACAAATATTATACATACACACGCTTGCTATGAAACCTCCTGGTGCGTCTTGAACAATTGCCCCAGTTCCTCCTGATTCCTGAATCAATGTCAAATGAAACATCCAACATTAATCTTGAGAAACCCTTGGGGGTTTGTGCCATCCTTCTCATGGTTTTGCATTTTGGATGTGTTTACTTGCAATTATACTTTAGAGTTAGGACAGACAGTGGTTTGGACCCTTTCACCATTAACCATCCGTGTCCTTTCTCACCAAGTATACCACCCCATGTGAAAACAATTTTAACAAATTAAGCCCAAATCATTAAGTCGTGGTAACTGCCTCCCCTCATAATTATTTCTGGTAGTACCACGTAGCCAGATCGATCCATATTCAATATATTCTCAATTCTATTCCAAATACCCATCTTCGTCGAAACCTTTCTAGCCCTGTCACAAGTGAAAAGAATATGTTAAATATCCTCGCAATCGGTGTCGAAACAAGATTTCGGCAATACTAAAAGGAGGTGGCTATCAAACTAGAAAAGTGGATGGGTTGAGAGACAAGGAATTTTATACAGGTTTAGGCTTTCTTAACAAGAAGTAATACCCTACTCCTGTCCAGGGATTGATCCGCCGAGTGTATTATTGATCGTATGATCTGGGAGCAAAATCATGCCCCAAGAGGCACCCGAACCCCTCCTTATATAGGGGAAGGGGTTCGTATTACAAAGTACAGTCCATATCCCTAATGGAATAGGTAGTTACAGATAAAATACAATCGTAACAGACTAGGATCCCGGGTATTTCCTTGACATACAAGTTTGGAATTTAACCCGAGTCCCTTTAAAGATATTCTATCTATACATGGCACCCCATACCCAGTCGGATATACATGCCATGTAGGTATGGGGTATCCACAATCTCCACAGTAGCCCCTGAGACCTTTACAGTCGACGAAGATAGTCTTCTCTCGTAATTCAAGCAATAATCCGAGTGCTCCAACTTCTTTTGTCTTGGTCTCCCTAGTACCAAAATCAAAGACTGTGAAGGGCTCCATCCGAGTGGTTTTACAACCTAGTCTCCCAATGTATCATATAGCTAAGCATATGCGACGTTTAGTAAAACATCCAGCCGACTGCTTTAGCTTTAATACACAAAAAAGGAGATATAAAGAGGCCCGAGTGAGAAAACACTCTAAAGGTCTATAAATCAACACATATGATAAAAATCCGAGTAAAAACTCTCAAAAAGATCCATCAAATGTGGTATAAAGCATGACAAACGATGAGTCTAAATAGCCTAAGCTATGACTCACGTCATGATTAAAATAAGCATATAACATGCTGAGAGAATGACTATTCAAAACCAGTCATCTCAACAAAACCCGAACAGCTTTGTAGCCTAAGAAGGCCTACAAAATTAGTATAACACTTTTCTGTTGGGCACCTTTTTATGTGCATTGTAGTAATTCCAAAAAATTATCTAACTGCGTCAAAAAGGATTTTAATCAGCATTGGGCTATACTGTCGTGAGCAAGTGTTGCCAAAGCAAAAACAAATGCCTAAGTCCCTAAGGATCACAACTAGCCACGCTGATAATAAAATTGGGCTGAAATACTGTTTAGGCCCAGGCCCATTAGCACTTTCGATATCCTAGCGAAATAAACGCCGAAGGCAAGGCGTCGTTTCGTCTTCCCCGCCGAAACTCTCGCCACTTTCCCCACTCACTGCTACAGTGCGAAACCACACCGGCAAAGCTAGGGTTCACAAATTCCCTCCAATCCATTCGCTAGAGCTCCACAAAAATCTTCTGCGCAACCACCGCATCTGTCTCCCTTCCATTCCCGGCCATTTCTCAAACCAAATCGCATCATCCAATTCGCATCCATGGCGGAGGAGAGAGAAAGCTTCGAGAGTCAGTGGGCGCCTTCCGATGTGACAGAGGAAAACTTGAAGGAAATGGTGGTGCACAGTGTTCTTCCGGCGAAGGAGATCATCGGGTGGCGTCTGGCGTGCGGTGAAACATTTCCGACCCCCGATACACACGAGGTCGTGGTGTTCTCCCATTTCTTCTACGGTGGGTTTTCTCTTCCAACCTCAAGATTCTTCCAAGGGATTTTGGATTTCTATGGGATTAGTTTGCATCATCTAAACCCCAATTCCGTACTCCATATTGCCAATTTCATCCATGCTTGCGAGGCTTTTTTGGGTGTTAGACCGCATTTTGCCCTATTCCGCCGCATCTTCTTCCTCAAGCCCCAGCCGAACAAGAGCAAACTGTGCGTTGTTGGGGGAGCCGGTTTTCAACTAAGGGTAACCTTGAGCCAAAAATACTTCTCCATGCCCTTCAAGACCTCGAACAAGGGTTGGCATGCAAATTGGTTCTTTGTGCAAAACCCCGAGCCAGCATTTCCCGGGTACTCCTGTCTTCCTCCAGTATACCGAGATACCTGGAACTCACTTCCCATAGGAGAAGAGGCCGCCCAAGCACTTGCCCTGTTGGACCGCATGCTGAAGCTTAAAGAACAGGGTCTGCAAGGGGAGCAAATCAAAGAGAGATCCCGCACAGCCTTCGAGTTTGACGGCAAGCAAGACCCCAACCGAGAGGACCCAGAATCTCTTGAGTTCAAAATCATGCAGGAGAGAATGTACAAAATCTTCTCGAATGTTATCGTGGTCGGCTATTCGCACTTGTTGCCAGTCGTGCCATACAATGCCTTCAACCCTCCTCCTCCGGTACGTATCAAACATCTCGGCCTCTCTGAAAAACATCTTTTTGTCTTCTACAAGTTTAATTGAAAACTTGGAATGTCATGCACAGGAATTCGCCTTGATGAAGTCGGATCCTCCGATCGCTCAACGCCGCTCACCCCGTCGGCAGACTGGCCAGGCTAGTGGAGGGCCGAAAATCCAGTCCGACGTTCAACCCAACACCTCGAAGTCAATTAACCAGTCAGACTCTCGTAAGAGGAAGTTGGTTTCAAGTGACGATGAGGGCGACGATGTGGAAAAGGTAGGCAACAAAGGGGCGACTGAGAAACAACCAAGGCAAGCTAATCCAAAGAAGAAAACATCCAGTCGTCCCATACCAAAAATCAGGAAGTCATCCAGGTATGAGTCATTTAGCAATTTCCCTCGTATCGCTGGTCATTCACCATTGAAGTAGTGTTGATAGCATATCTCAAATTTGCAGGAAGCCATATGACATCGATCCTTCTAGAAAGAACTCTGAAACGACCAGCACGGAGACTGGTCCTACAACTGAAACCGGGCCAACTGCCGAAGATCGCCCGAGTAATAATCAACCAGCAACCGACAATGTACAATCCAGCAACGAGCCTCCGACTGGAAACCAGTCGGCCGAAGCTGAGATAGGTGCTGATCAGGAGCCCCCGACTGGAAACCAGTCGGGTATAGAACAAAATGAAGACATCCCGGAAGTAGAGGCTCAAACAAGCAGCCCTCTCCGAAAAGATACCAGCGCCGACCCGAGGTTAGGCTCACCTGTTAGGGTGCAAGGGCCTGCTCGTCCCCGACCAGAAGTCATAACAGGTAAACAGAAGATCCAAATCCATTTTGATCCGACAAACTTTCTTCGATTGCTTTATCATCGTTCATAAATATGTAAGGCCCAATGGTCGGCGATGAAGAAGAGGTCCTCCGGATACGGTTAGCTGAAGATTCTTGCCCACCCATCTTAGTTAAGTGGTGGGATGATGAAATGCAACCGCAGGGAATTGTAATAAATAAACAGAAGGAAGACGAGGAAGTATGTCTGCTGAAAAAGACACTCAGTCAAGCCACTCGTCTTGTAAATGTATGTCTCTTTACCCATAGCTTCAATCACCCTGTCGGCAACTTTACTGAATAAAGATGAAATTGCAATGCAGAGAATCCATCTTAGAAATAAGGCGAAGACCGCAACTCTCGAGAGATTGGTCCCCCACCTTGGAACCCTGGAAGCAACCAGAGACCAACTTCGTGAAGCCAAGGAGCTTGCTAGAAAAACTGAACATGATCTTAGAGACCGAATCGCCGAGCTTCAAGATTCCAACATTGAGCGGAGCGGTTCGTCCAAAGGTAACTTTTATTCTTGTCTGACTTGTCTGAGCCGCTTTTCACATGTGATTGACCAGTGGGCAACGATACAGTGCAAGCTGCCAAGATATCCGAACTAGAAAAGTGAATCAAGGCCCTGGAAACAGACAAGAGTGAACTGACCAAACAGAGAGACTCGGCTCTAAAAGACGTCGAAGGTACTTGTTGCTGAAACCTCGAAAGCATTCTTGTCTTCATGCTTTATCGTTAATGTGAACCATTTGTGCAGATCGTAAAGTCAAATCTCAGGCTCAATTCAATGTCTTGGTCAGCAAAATCAAAAAGCTTGAAGGAGCCAGAGACGAAGTCGCCAACGCCACTACGCCACTCGGTCCAAGCCATGTTTTTCAATAACAATGGTCCGAGTTCAATTGATGCTGTCGAAATCTTCGACAAACTGAGATCTACTCTAGATACCTATTTTAAGAACATCAAAGAAGCTGGAAATATAGGGGTGAGTCTGGCATTGGCGATGACCAAGTCCTGGTACCCGAAGATTGATATTGATGCTGTTGATGGCTTTGCAGATGGGACAAGTGAGGAAGCCGCCCTTGATCTCATCAGTGATGTGCAAAAAGCTGCTGACAAGATAGCCGCTGATGTAGTTGAGAGGTTCCATGACAACGATCTTAAGCCGACTGGGTCTGATAACTCTGATGATGAAAAAACTGAATCTGATTGATTTTGTATTCTGATGATGATGGAGGCACAATTTGTACAATACTGATGAATTTATGTTGTGCTTGATGATTTAAACTCAGCCCCGGATTTCTTAAAAGTTTCTGTCAAACCTTATTGAGCCTAAAACCCGCAAAAGTTCTTAAAAACTTTCAGTACTCATTGACTAAGCCAAAAAATCGAACAAAGCAATGATAAATCAAGTAAGCAAATTGAATTGATAAAAATCACACTCCATTATTATTATAGTAGCCCCCGACTGATAACTCAAGGAGTAGCTTGATGTTAGCAGTCAAAGAGGAAAGTACAAAAGTAATGCCTAAGCATAAAAACGACGAAGATGCTCAATATTCCAAGAGTTGTCAACACTAGTACCGTCTTCACGCTTGAGTCGGTAAGAACCTGGCCGAGTAACTTCGGAAATTATGAACGGTCCTTCCCATAAGGGAGATAACTTGTGCCGATCTCGTGTGGTTTGAATTTTTCTCAAAACCAGGTCTCCGACTAAGAAAGCTCGTGATCGAACATTGCGGTTGTGATAACGTCGCATCCCTTGTAAATATCGAGCCGAATGGATTAAGGCTGCTTCACGGGCTTCCTCCAGTCGGTTGAGATCATCCACTCGGTCTTCTCCATAGCGCTCCTCGCTGAAGTTACGAAATCGCAAAGATTCAAATTCTACCTCACTTGGCAACATTGCTTCCGCACCATAGATTAGAAAGAACGGTGACTGGCCCGTAGCCCGACTGGGTGTAGTACGCAAGGACCAAAGTACAGACGGCAGCTGTTCTACCCATTTGCCAGCACAGGGATGCAGTCGGTCGAAAACTCGTGCTTTTATTCCTTGAAGTACCATACCGTTGGTGCGTTCGACTTGTCCATTGCTCATAGGATGCACTATGGAGGCATAATAAATTTTGATGCCAAAGTCTTCACAGAAATGTTTAAATACTCCGCCAGTGAATTGAGTGCCGTTGTCAGTGATGATCCGATTAGGTACCCCAAACCAATGCACAATGTTGATGAAAAAATCTCCAGCCTTGTCTGTTGTGATTGTGATGACGGGTTTGGCTTCGATCCACTTGGAGAATTTGTCAACAGCTACAAAGAGATGAGTGTAACCACCGATAGCCTTTTTGAACGGGCCAACCATGTCGAGCCCCCAAACCGCGAACGGCCAGGATAATGGGATGGTTTGCAACTCCTGAGCTGGTAAATGAGTCTGTCGGTCAAAAAACTGACAATCCTCACATGTTCGCACGATTTTGTCAGCATCAGATACAGCGGTAGGCCAGAAAAAAACCCTGCCGGTAGGCCTTGCCAACAATGGTTCGTGCGGCAGCGTGATTGTCATAGATGCCCGAGTGTATATCTCTTAGCAATTGCCGTCCTTCTTCCAAAGACACACAGCGTTGCAGAATTCCTTACGGACTTTTCTTGTACAGATCGGTCTCATGTATGACATAAAGTCTGTTGCGCTTAGAAATCCGCTCGGCTTCGTCTTTATCTTGAGGGAGTTCTTGCTTGGTCAAAAATTTGATGAGGGGCTATCTCTAGTCAGCTTCAATCATGGCTACTACTTGAGTGTCCGTAGTCTCGGCTGTTTCTTTCCTTGGTACGGTTGGTTCATAAAGGTGTTCAACAAACACATCGGAAGGAGTTGCTTCTCGTTTTGAACCGAAATTGGCTAGTCTGTCAGCTGCCTCATTGTTATGTCGAAGAACATGGGTTAGCTCGAGGCCATCGAACTTATCTTCTAGCTTGCGTACCTCCTGCCGATAAGCAATCATATTATCATCAAGGCAGGACCACTCTTTCATGACCTGATTAACAACCAACTGAGAATCTCCGCGAACTATCAGACGCCGAATTCCCAAAGATATCGCCAGCCTTAATCCGTGGAGGAGCGCCTCATATTCCGCCACGTTATGGGACGCAGAAAAATGTATCCACAATACGTAACTCAACCTTTCTCCAGTCGGGGAAATTAGGACTACTCCTGCTCCGGTGCCCGAAAGCCTCTTTGACCCGTCAAAATGCATAGTCCAATACTCCATCTTCTCTGCAGACGTGTCTTCCTGGCACTCGGTCCACTTGGCGACGAAGTCTGCTAAAGCTTGGGACTTGATCGAAGTTCGCGGCTTGAAAGATAGATCCAAAGACATCAACTCTAAGGCCCACTTTGCGATCCGCCCATTTACTTCGCGGTTATGAAGTATATCCCCAAGTGGAAACGATGTGACAACCGTGACCGAGTGACCTTGAAAATAGTGAGATAATTTCCAGATGGTAATCAAAACACCATATAACAACTTTTGAACCTGAGGATATCTTGTCTTGGAGTCGGCCAAAACCTCGCTGACGAAATATATTGGTCGTTGGACTTTTTGAACATGGCCTTCTTCCTCACGCTCAACAACCAGGACCGTGCTTACAACCTGGGAAGTTGCCGACACGTATAACAACAGCGGCTCTTGCGGATGTGGCGAAGCTAAGACCGGTAGAGTAGTGAGAAGTTTCTTGAAGTCTTCAAAGGCTTTTTGTGCTTTGGGTCCCCACTGGAAATTGTCGGTTTTCTTTAGCAGCTTGAAGAAGGGCATCCCCCGCTCGCCGAGTCATGAGACGAACCGGCTGAGCGCCGCCATGCAGCCAGTTAACTTTTGAACATCTTCCTGGGAGCTCGGCAGTTTCATGTTGAGGATGGCATTGATTTTCTCCGGGTTGGCTTGTATGCCTCTATGGGATACCATAAAGCCAAGCAACTTTCATGACGGTACTCCGAAGATGCACTTTTCAGGGTTTAATTTCATCCTGAAGGCGCGGATGCTCGCAAAGGTCTCTTCTAGATCCGTAATCAAATTATCCTTCTGCTTGGTCTTGACGACTACATCATTAACATAAGCTTCAACGTTGTGACCAATATGAGTTGAAAAGCATCTCTGGATCATGTGTTGATAAGTTGCTCCTGCATTCTTTAATCCAAAAGGCATGGTGATGTAGCAGTAGGCCCCGAAGGGTGTGATGAACGAAGTCTTCAAGCAGTCGGACTCCTTTAGTCGGATCTAATGATATCCTGAGTAGCAATCCAAAAAACTGAGTAACTCGCAGCCGGCCGTTGAGTCAACTACCTGGTCAATGCGAGGTAACCCGAAGGGATCCTTGGGACAAGATTTGTTGAGGTCGGTGCAATCAACACACATACACCATTGCCCCGTCTTCTTCCGAACCAGGACTGGGTTGGCCAGCCAGTCGGGATGTAGGACTTCCTTGATGAAGCCTGCTGCTAACAGCTTGGTCAATTCCTCCTTAATCGCATCCTTCCTATCATGTGCGAAACGGCGGAGTCATTGCTTGATAGGTTTAGCATCTTCCTTAACATGCAAAGAGTGCTCAATCACCTCTCTAGGAATATCAGGCATATCAGATGGTTTCCACGCAAAGATATCTTTATTATTTTGAAGAAATGTGATGAGCGTGCTTTCCTATTTACAATCTAACTCAGCGCCTATTACAGCAGTCTTAGTAAGGTCAGAGGGATCTAGAGGAATTTTCTTGGTCTTGGCATCGCCTTCTCCGCTCTTTGGCATCTTGGTTGCAGGCACTTCTCCTTCGGTTGCTGTGGACGCAGCCAGTCGGATTTCTTCTCGGGCAAGCGTGATCTCGCGGGTCTGGGCCATCTCGCAGCTTTCCTTGTCGCATGTGACGGCTTGCTTGATGTCGCTCCACAGGGATATGACTCCTCGGGGACCTGGCATCTTCATCATCATGTAGGTATAGTGTGGGACAGCCATGAACTTGGCTAACGCCGGGCGTCCGAGTATAGCATGGTACGCTATCTCGAAATCAGCGACTTCGAAGCAAATATTTTCTGTGCGAAAGTTCTCCCGAGTGCCGAAAGTAACCGGCAGAGTGATTTGGCCGAGTGGAGTAGAAGATAGCCTGGGGATGACTCCATGAAAGAGCGCATTACTCGGCTTTAATTCTGCGCGAGGGATCTGCATGTCGTCCAGAGTCTTGGCAAAAAGGATATTGAGTGCGCTGCCACCGTCGATGAGGGATCTTCGAAGCTTGACATTGCGAACCACTGGGTCTAGTACCAGGGGGTACCGCCCCGGGTGGACCACTCGGTCGGGATGATCCGAGCGGTCAAACTTGATAACTGTCTCTGACCACCGAAGATATTGGGGCGTATCGGGCTGAACAGCATTGATCTCCATCCAAGTCGTCGTCGTAACAATCTGGTGAATGGTGGGGGATGTAGCCTCTTGCCGCACGGCGCTGGTTGATAGTTTCGCGAAGATTGATGGGATGCATGCGACGTGGGGAGCGGGGATGTTCAGCCCGACGCTCCCTGTGCCGGTCAGGAGGCGAGTGGACAGATCATTCGCCGTGATCCCTGCTCCTGCGGCTGGATCCTGCACTGACGACGCTGAGGCTTGGTTGGTGATAGTCTTGAGATCGAAGAGGCGGAACTCGGCTGCCAGTCGGCGTACGGATGCTTGCGGAGTTGACCGGGACCGAAGCGGTGATCATGGTCTTAGTCTAGTTCAAGATGTTGACGACGTGATTGGCCTAATTAAGTGTGTCTTCCTTGAGGAGGGTGTCGAGAAGGGTGATCGCTGCAACCGTGTTCTGCTGGGGGGGTGCGAAAAACCGTCGTCCCCTCGACGTCTTGTTGCCCGATGAGCTCTCGTGCTCGTCGCCCGGCCTCCAAGGCGCGTTGTCGCCGGTACTCAGCCTCCTTTGCAGCCCGTTCGCGCTCCTGTTGCTCACGCTGCAGTCGCTCTCGCTCTTGTGCTTGGCGTTCCTCCTCCAGTCGGCAACGTTCGGCTTCTTGTCGTACGCGCTGTTCTTCTGCTTCTCAGGCTTGACGCTGCTCTTCCGTCTCGTTGTCGGCCATGAAAATGCCGAAGTAGAGGGGCGTGTAGTTATCTTTGTAGCCTTCGTTGAAGTCGTCAAGGTTGCGGTAGTCATAGCGGTAGCCGAAGTCGTCGTACTCTACGATCTCCGTTGGTCGAGAGTCGACGCCGGGGGAGCTGAGGTAGCCGTCCTATTGTTCCGTCGAAACCGTGCCGAGAGGCTGGAGTATGACGCCAACTTCCCGGGAGCCAGACTGGATCGGGGTCGAGGCCAGATCCCGCGTAGGCCTACGGGGAGAGGACGCCCTTGTGGTGAAGACGGCAGCCAAGTCATCGGGGAGTTTCATCAGGATTGAGGGATAAGCTCCATCGTCTTGATCAGGTCGTGTTGGAGTAGATTGGATCTCGTCTGAGTGGTTTGAAGCAAGCTCGGTTGAGATGATCCTGGAGTAGGTCTCGGCCGAGTTCGGGATACCGAACGGGGCGGAAACCTGGCCTCTTCCCGACTGGTTCGAATCCGAGTCGAGGAGAGAAATCTTGCCGAAGTCGTTGGTGATGAAGTCGAGGCTGCCGAACCGGAACGCCTGCCCGAGAGGGAAGACAAAGTCGTCGATGCCAGAGACGAAACCCATCGCACTAGTCGGCGAAAAACTTGACGCTACCCCTACCTGGCGCGCCAACTGTCGAAACAAGATTTCGGCAATACTAAAAGGGGGTGGCTATCAAGCTGGAAAAGTGGATGGGTTGAGAGACAAGGAATTTTATACAGGTTCAGGCCTTCTTAACAAGAAGTAATACCCTACTCCTGTCCGGGGATTGATCCGCCGAGTGTATTATTGATCGTATGATCTAGGAGCAAAATCGTGCCCCAAGAGGCACCCGGACCCCTCCTAAGTACAGTCCATATCTCTAATGGAATAGGTAGTTACATACAAAATACAATCGTAACCAACTAGGATCCCGGGTATTTCCTTGACATACAAGTTTGGAATTTAACCCGAGTCCCTTTAAAGATATTCTATCTATACATGGCACCCCATACCCAGTCGGATATACATGTCGTGTAGGTATGGGGTATCCACAATCTCCACCATCAGTTTGGCACACAAGACAACCTCCCTGATTATTGATGTGTTTATTCCCTGCTAGTACTCCTGGAGCAGGAGACACCATGCCATGTAAAGCTCTTCAACCAAAGATTTTAACTTTTTTTCAGGCAGATTCATCTTCTAGAGTCTATCCCGAACACCAGAAATATCAGCGTTGCCTTCTCCATTAAGTAGCATTTCCTATGCATATCTAACAGTGAACAAACTGGTGTTGGAATTCTACCAGTGGTATCTCTAAAATTCGATTAACTGCCGAAAATAAACTTTAGACCAGGTATTCATCCCAAACTACTAGATTATTCAAATCATTTACCTAAGTTTGATAAGAGAAATTTACCTTCTGGCGGTGTAAGTATTGACTTTGAGATTGTGGCTTGAGGGGATCCAGTTGGCCTCCCAAATGGTGTACCATATCCTTTCTTTCAAATACGGTTTCTTTTGAAACTAGCTAAATACCCCTGCGATACATATAGTGAAACATCATATCCATATGCAACAGGGTTTGTTACAATTTTGTACATGTGTGTTGAGCTACACAGTCACTCGTAGTGAGAAACAATTGAATATAAATTACCCATGTGTATTTGATTCATACAATGAAGATTAACATCATGAACCCAAGTGACATTCGACCACCACCATCACTACTATATACTACCACCTTTTTAATATACGACGCTATTAACTTTTCAACAAAATATTTGACCATTCATTCTATTTAAAGTTTTTATGCAAATATAAAATATTTAAGTCAGGTTTAAAGAACATTTGATGATAAATCAAGTCTCAATAAAATAAATGATAGTCACATAAATTTTTTAAATAAGACAAATGATCAAACGTATCTTAAAAAATCATATACTTAAAAACGGAGGGAATAATATTTAAAAGTAGTATAGACATTCTAGTCCCACCAAAATACTTATTAACCATGCATGTAAAAGAAGGGCCATCCTTCATGTTTTGATTTCAACAGTTTGCCATCGGGGTAATTACCTAGCTCAATGCATGTTCCTGGTTGGTAACCTGTGTTCGGTACATTACATCAGATTGATAATGGGGATCATCAGCTGCAGAGATTTGTCCGGTCGGTCGGTCGCTGTGGCCTCCTCTTCGTCCCCACGCCCAACTGTGCGTCGTCGATCGTATATGCAAATGCAACCAAGCCAAGCCAGAGCCAGGCCAACCCGCCGTCCTCCGCTGCTGTAACCGATTGCGTAGCTGCACGTACGCTAGCTCGTGGTGTGTGTCGCCGTGTGCTGTGCAAACACGTACTGTGATCCATATAATTAAGATGAGGGAGTGTTAATTAGTAGTATATAAGATAATGAACCTACTGTCAGGGGCTCAGGCAGCCGACAGAAGGCAAAGACTAAGGCTGTCTTTAGATCGAGTGTAAAAAGTTTTGCCGTGTCGATACATCGGATATACGGACACACATTTAAAATATTAAACGTGGTTTAATAATAAAACAAATTACAGACTCCGCATGTAAACTGCGAGACGAATTTATTAAGCCTAATTAATACATCATTAGCAAATGTTTACTACATATTGTTAAATCATAGAGCAATTAGTCTTAAAAGATTCGTCTCGTAATTTACACATAATCTGTATAATTAGTTTTATTTATATTTAATATTTTATACATGTGTCCAAATATTCGATGTGATAAGATGAAAAAACGTGACATGGGATCTAAACAGGCTCGAACATAACCTGATCTGACAGATTCTATCGGTCGATCCCATTACATGCATACGTGGCCTCACCGTACCTCGCTCTCGCCTCCCTAGCTAAACCACACATCCATATCAATCGATCATAGAAGTAGTATTCAATTATTATTCATCTCACTCCTAGTTAATTTAATCTAGCATTGATACTAGTTAGTATCTCCATCCCAAAATATATTAATCTAAAATCTAAATAGAAACGTTCCTCCAATCTTAGAGCCCCTTTAAATCGTAGGAATGAAAATAGATAGGAATAGAAAAAATACATGATTCTAACATGAATGAAAATTTAAAATAGAGGATTGTAGAACATAGGAAAAACACAGGAATGAACATTTGATTAGACCATAGAAAAAACACAGGAATTGGATGAGAGAGATAGACTCAAAGGAAATTTTCCAAGAGCTTTGAGCTCTTGCTAAGTTTTCTTCAAAATCTCTATAGGATTGTCCATTTCATTGGGATTTTAAAGGATTGGATATGATTCAATCCTTTGATTCAAAAGTATTCATAGGAATTTTTCCTATAGGATGAAAATCTTCTGAAATTCATATTTTTACTCTCCAAACCAAAGGGGACCTTAATGTGTGTTTGGTTTAAGAACCAAGATTCCTGTTTTGTTTATAGGATGGAATGATCCAATCATTTTGTTTGGTAGAAGATGGGTAATGTTTGCAGCTAAGTCCATATCCAGTTCCGACAGTGTGGTAGAGCCCGACATACAGCAACCAGCTAATGGGCGGAGCGATGTAATCTGGCGGGTGAAGGAACGGGTGGAGGAGACAAGCAACTGCTGGAGGAGCTCGATATATGGCGACTGGATTGTAGCGGAAGCCCACGCCAGCAATCGACTAGAGACGGAGAGGAAGTTGATGACAACCAGCTGCCGAACAAAAACAAAGTAGTGACGGAATCCAACAGGTGGAGTGGAGGAGAAGATCTGCCAGCGGAGGAGCTGGATCATGACCAGATGGGCAACGGCCAGCGAGCAAGGAGCGGCGCGGCGCGATGCGGATGGACGGCGTGGGAGCTTGAGCGGTGGAAGAACGGTACGGCTCACGCCGTGCGCTCAACCCCGGTAGGTCGAGCTCGTTCGCCAGATTTTCTCGAGTGGCTTGGACCCAGATCTAAGAGGAGTATTCCTCTAGAGGATCATGCTATTCCTATCCCATTCATTCTCAAACCAAACACCTTTAAAATTGAGTTCGACTCAACCCTATTCATATCATTTCTTCAACCAAACGCATGTTTAGAGTGGTATATTTTAGAACACAAACGTATACGTATATACTCCATATCAGTAATGGGTCAGAAATGAGACGTACGACAAACCCGGGAGGCCTTCCTACTGTCTTCCCCTTTTATCGTCTTCTTCCCGTGACTCGCGGCATATCTGCCTGCAGCGTCAGCATGTAGTCTTCTTCTTTAATTAGCTGCTGCTGCTGCTGTTTCTTCTTCTTCGTCTTTAGTTTTGCCTCGTGCATCTATCACCAGAGAACGACATGGCATGGCCTATATATGATCACTGTAGTATATATGATAGTCGTCTCCATCGACCATGGTGGACATCGAGACAAAATATTTAATGTCGTCGTTCGTCGACAGATCGATAGATCACTCGCTCACCCCCATGACCAACTTCTGTCACCCACACGTCAGCCTTACGTATGCACCTACGTCCTACGCTACAAGTTAAAGGTACTAACCATCGCAGCGCAGGTGTGAATGAATTGTGAGCAACTGAGCATGGACATTAGGACAGTACTATCTGTACTACCGTTGATCGTTCGTCCCAACATAAACGAATCTAAACATAAAGTCACATCCTATCATGAACTTAAGTTTATTTTGGAAGGAGGGAGTATATATACATCACACGACTACTCGATCGGTTCATTAATTCTACTTACACACTGTAATTAGCACTACCATTACACAATTACTGGCTAGTACACCTCCATCTCAAAATAAATTTAACTTCTATCTACGAATCTAAATATAGTTGTTTAGATTTATAACTAGAATTTGATTTTTTTAGATGAAAGGGGACTAGCTTGCAAAAATAATATTAATTGCCATTTGTACGGACTAGTCATCAGCTAGTTAGCTAAAGCACAAACTTTACTATACTGTACTGTACGTGCTGACAAAGAGACGACGATTAGTTTAATTTGGACATGCTGAAGAAAAGGCTACACTAACTAGCTGCCTCTTGTCCTCTTCACGTATGGAATTTACCTGACAGAGATCAGCATTTATCGATCACATATATCCCGCGGTAAAACGCTTGGAATCATATCGATCGACACAGAAGGTTCTCTCATAACCGACATGAAATTGAAATCGACTGACATTTCACAGAATTCTTCTCAAAAGATCTCCAGAATCCACGCTGGATGGCCGGCCATGAGGTAACCTGACACCGAGGGTAACTCAGCTCGATCGTATGTACTACAGCCAAAGCTAATTCTCAACATTTTTCTTGAACCAAGCCAAGAATTTAGGACTAATGAAAGAGATATTTAACGGAAATGGAGAGCTAGCCACACTTTTATTTTTCCCTGTTCTCACCGGACACCGCCAAAAATTAACAACGACACGCACTCGCAGTTCTATCTCTGTTCCGTTGCCGTCTACGCACGCCCCTTCTCACTTGTAGCTTGCCCGTTGCCCCGTCTAGAAGGATGTAGTACTAGTACTCTCTCTGGGTTTTAGTTTTTAATGTATGATGTTACTAAAATTTTTATATATCTGGTTGCATTCACATGGTTAAGAAAATTGCGTAATTATTATGTATTTAATTTGTTGTGATATTTATTACTTCCTCCGTTTCAGATTATAAAACGTTTTGACTTTGGTTAAAGTCAAACTATTTTAACTTTGACTAAGTTTATAGATAAATATTATAATATTTATAATACTAAATTAGTGTCATCAAATTAATAATTGAATATATTTTCATAATAAATTTTTCTTGGTTGAAAATATTACTACTTTTTTCTATAAACTTAGTCTAACTTAAAACAGTTTAATTTTGACTAAAGTTAAAACGTCTTATAACCTAAAACGGAGGGAGTACCAAAGGTATTTTAGACAAGATTTGTAATTTTCTATATATTTATATTAGCAGTAAATATCGTAAAACACCGAGAGTTTTTGGGCACATCTATCTCAAATTTAACCATAGGTTTAGCAGTTTTTATCATAAAACCACACTTCTTGGGGCATATTGTATCATAGAACCCATATTCCGTACGTTTTCTATTATTCTCCCTTTTTGTTGGCTAATCCCACGGAAACAATTTCTTTGTTTCAGGTTATAACATTGTCCACATTTATATAGATGTTAATGAATCTAGGCACACATATATGTCTAGATTCATTAACATATATATGAATGTGGGCAATGCTAAAAAGTCTTATAATATAAAACGGAGGAAGTAATATATATGAACAACAATACAATTACTCTACTATGCAAGTACCAATTTATGTTAGAAATCCGTTCACTCAGTTAACACTTAGTTCATCATGCTATAAGTACTCCCTTCGTTAAAAAAAAAAGACCAATCCTAGCATCCCAATTTAAACTTAGTGGGGAGTAAAAATGCCAAAAATAGTCCTCATTATTAAAAAAAATAGTAATGGTGATAGATAGGTGAAGGGTATTTAAGAAATAAAACTTCTCGTTTTATGTGCCGAGGGTTGGTAGCTGGATGGTAGAAGTTGGTTTTTTATGGGATAAAATTCAAACTTTAGAGGTTGACTTTTTTTTGGACGGAGGGAGTATAACCCAAGTTCTCGCAAAACTTGCATATTGATGTCATTCTCGACACTTCTGCGCTATTAATTCAGCTATCTTCGTCAAAGCAAAACAATTACAACAGGTGAGCATATGAACTTTGAGATAGATGTGGTCAAAGCATGGTGCGCTTTGTGATCTTTACTTTAACTTTTTTTAAATGTTAAATGTATGTACAAGAGACAATAAACGTCATACATTAAAGAGAGTAGCTAACAACCAACAAATTAAACATTTAGATGCGCAATTAATCACTGTTTTTGTTAGCTAGTCTACGCATGGATGATCAACCACATTTAATTAAGGGCATGGCATTGTTATAGATGATAGAATTAAACCGTACCTAGAACATCGATCATATACAAACAGCTCACATGGCCCTCTTGCTCGTCGTATGTACTATAGTACAGTACTGCACACTATATACTAGTACAACATATTAGTAATATACTCCCTCATTTCCTAAATGTTTGACATCGTTGACTTTTTTAAACATGTTTGACTGTTCGTTTTATTCAAAAACTTTTGTGATATGTGTAAAACTATATATATACATAAAATTATATTTAACAATAAATCAAATGATAGAAAAAGAATTAACAATTACTTAAATTTTTTGAATAAGACTAACGGTCAAATATTTTTAAAAAAGTCAACGGCGTCAAACATTTTAGGATAGAGATAATAGTTAGATATGTACATCATTATTAGTGTCCAAGTAAATCCAAAATGCAATTATTTTGCCACGCCCATACAACGATGTACTAATTAAAGAACATGCATCTCTAGCTACCACGACACGTCGACGCCTGGACCCTTGAATAATGCAGGTATCGAAAAGATTATGCTTCTAATCACCTGTAACTAATTAAACTAGTACAGTCCCTCAGTTTTAAATTACTCAGCGTTTTAAGATTTTCCTAATCAGAAATCCGTACATATGTCCATCTAACTCTAAAATAAATCATATAGTTTAACTATCTTTTTACCATTACACATGCAACAACATACTCACACACTTCTATACCCACGCCTCCTGACATAAACCAACGACATCTTACTAAATTTTATTCGTGTGTATCAGTATTTGAATCATGATGGATGAAGCCAACAACATTATAAGGTTAATCTTTTTAGATTCACGCTCTCGTAATAAATATATAATATTCAAATATTATTAAACCACACAAAATTTTAAATTATTAACGTTTTAAAAACAACTGTTTTAACTTAGCATAAAATTAGCGACGAGTAATTTGAAAATTGGGAATAATTTAACAATTAGACGTGAGATTTGACTTTGCCACATCACATGCGTGTGCCTCCCTTTATATGCTCTTCTCTCCTCTTCCTCTTGCCTCGCGAGCTCACGTCAACTACTCGAATTCGAGCTCGTCGGCGAAGCAGCAGCAGCCAGCTGAGTGAGGCAGCTAAGCTTTTGATCGATCGATGGGCAACGCGATCGCCGGCGGGAGGCGGCGGACGGCGAGGGTGATGACGGTGGACGGGACGACGTACAAGTACAGGCCGCCGGCGTCGGCGGCGGCGGCGCTGCGCGACCACCCGGGCTACCAGGTCCTGGAGTCGGAGGAGGTCAGGCGCCTCGGGATGCGCGCGCGGCCGCTCGACGCCGACGCGCCGCTCAAGCCCGGCAAGCTCTACTTCCTCGTCGAGCTCCCTCGCCTCGCCCGCGCGCCGCGGCGGACGTGGTCGGGCGCGCTTGTCCATGTCGGCGGCGCCGGGGAGAGGTTGGAGAGCATGATGCTGTCGCGGCGGTCGGCGTCGGACGTGGCGGCGTCGCCGGTGTCGTCGGTGGAGGCCGGCGAGGGCGGCGCCGTGCGGCTGCGGATGCGGCTGCCCAAGGCGGAGGTGGCGCGGCTTGTGAAGGAGAGCCGCGACGCCGCCGAGGCCGCCGAGAAGATCATGCAGCTCTGCGTCGACAGGGACCACAGCTCCGCGCCGGCCACCCCCGTCCTCCGCCGCCCGCCGCCGCTGCCGCTGCCGCTGCCGCTGCCGGCGGCGCTCGTCTCGTCGGACAAGAAGAAGGTCGCCGACAAGAAGCAGGTAAGGAACAGCATATAACATACTCTCTCTGTTTTCTAACCCTTTGCTCTGTTTCCTCTGCTTCGAATTCAAACCACAAAAATGGCGGAAATTTTCAAAAATCTTCGACAATGCCATGTTTCATACTCTCTGAAACCTCTTCGAAATGTATGAGTTCAGCGGCAAAAGAACAATTAAAGAATCAAAATTTCAGGTCAGAAGTTGAAGTAATTGAAGTGTTCATTAGTAGATTAACCACCGAGCACTTTCAGCTTGAAATTTTTAAACCTGACTATACCAACTTTTAGATTGAAAATATTTTTTTTCAGCTCAGTGGTACTAAAAAGGACTATGATAGCAGATAACAGGATCTATCAGAACTGCAATCTGTTTAGAAAACACTAATAGCTTGTTGTTAAGAGGATGACGATTACTTTAAGTCATGTCTCGCGTCTTGACAATTTTTACGGTGTTCTCTAGTGATATAATTGTTCCTATTAGTGGTAATACCGGTGCTATTATTAATACTACCAGTAGTCACCACCGTAAATATACTCGTAGACCAATGATTCAGAATTTTTTTTTTTCTATTCGATCATGTATACTCCATGGATCGGAAGTGCAAATCACTATCCCATTATTAAAAATAAAAAAAAACAATCTCAATCCATCACTTCAACTTTCCAACAATTAGCAATGAGTTGTCCATGATTCGTTGACTTCCCCTAATCCAAATCCACTTCGTGTCAGAATTTCACTACTCCTTCACATGGTTTAGGTGGTGCAGAGCTGTGCATGCAACAAGTGAATGAACTTGCTTTTCTTTCTAGTTGCCTACTCCTCTCCTTCACCCTGTGTTTGAAACATGGTCTCATGAACAGTTTTGAAACAAAGGGAAAATTAAAAGAGATATCCATGGTGACCTAGAATAGTTGGGTTGATGTGTCCATGCATGTGATATGGATGAAGGGGACATGCATATGTGTCAATGGAGGACCATGTGCAAGGGCTTAATTGGTTTAGTTAGTTAGAAGCATATATTGTGTGAACAAGTTTGGTGTGGCACTTAAATGAGGCCTTTGAAAATAATTGGAGGGGTCATACATATATTGATCATGATCTCCAACTCCCAAAGTTAAGAGGGAGTAAGTCAAGTCATTATCATGATATTGGCCGTTGATGTTCAGAGATCAGTGCAGTAGTTAGTAAATCTTTTTTTAGGGATGTAAGCGGGCTTTGAAACCCACCTAATCATTACTCCCTCCGTTTCATATTATAAGTCGTTTTGACTCTGTTGAAAGCTAAACTACTTCAAATTTAATCAAAATTATAGAAAAAAATAGTAACATTATGAAAATATATTTAATTATCGACTTAATGAAACTGATTTGGTGTTGTAATATTACTATATTTATCTACAAACTTAGTTAAATTTAAAGTAGTTTAGCTTTGACCAAAGTCAAAATGACTTATAATCTGAAATGGGGGAGTATTATGAATATTTTTATGATGATCTAATAAAAAGTATTAGTATTACAGTGGAATGTCCTCTTATAATTTCTTGCTAGTGACATAGGCTGTGTTCGGAACTCCAAGTTCCCAATACTCTCCTCTTGTTTTTCGCGTGCACGCTTTTCAAACTGTTAAACGGATTGTTTTTTATAAAAAGTTTCTATACGTAAGTTGCCTAAAAAAACATATTGATCCATTTTTGAAAAATAAATTAGCTAATACTTAATTAATCACGTGCTAATGGATCGCTCCGTTTTTCGTGCGCACTGTTAGAGTTGGGAACTCAGGCATCCGAACACAGCCCTAGTGTGCAGAGTAGTGTCTGTGCTACCTTGTTGCATATGAGGTTGTTAGGTGCTTCACGTATTAACCAATTCATGCAAAAGTTTAAACTGATCAGGAAAAAATATATAAAAGATGATAAAACATAGTTAATGGTTCATTGAGATGTTTATAACTTTATATATTCCATTGATCAAGTGGTTGAGTTCCTACTAAAGAAAGGTCAATATGGCAATGGTCAACTTAGAAGAGTGTTTGCTTTAAATAGGTAAATTTCGCATGTAGAGGAGTTGCTAGGAAGAGTAATTTGAGGTCAAATGATGAGCAAGTAAGTCTAATGTAATTGAGTACTAGTACTACTAATACAACTAATCACACGTGCTTAGATTCTGGCACTTGGTTAATTAGACTGAAACTGATTAACCACGTTGTTTACGCGAATCGATCGATCATGACATGTTGGTTTTTTTTCTAGAGAGAGTTTTAATTGCAAGAGTGGACTTCATGTAGTACTAGGTACAGCTAGTAGCTGGCTGCTACGTGGAAGCTGTCAATGCATTCTCCATTCTCCAATGTCAATTGTGTACAGTATCATTAACGAATACATTAGAACAGTGATTAATTTAGAGGGACAGGTCTTGGACCTCTCGTGTTTATGAAGTTGATGGAACTAAACCTAAGTTAGATTACACTCCAATGTACTTCTAAAACATCAGGGTTGTCTATCTGCAACTACTTTAGAATCTATGCTTAAATACTATGGCGTTGTTAGAAGAGGTTTAGGGCCTGTTTGGGGGAGCTTTAGATTCTGAGAAGCGGCTGTTTGGTAGCCAGCTTCTGACAATCTGAAAAAACTCTGAAACCCAGCTTCTCCAGCTTTTGGCTTCTTAGTTCATTTTTCAGAATCTGTAAAGCTGTGGACTGTTTGAGGCAGCTTCTAACAGAAGCAGCTTTTGGGAAAAGCTGCAGCTGGGACAAGCTCCCCTAAACAGGGCCTTAGACACTTGCGGCTTCTTTCAGAATCTTCAGCTTCCTAAAGTAGTCTAACTTCTAAACAAGATTTCAATAGTTCATAGTTATAAAAACTAGAAATGAATCAGAACATAGAAAGTAGAAAACTCAAATTTTCTATATTCTCACGAGTAGTTGAAAAAAAATCACAAGCTCCCCTGTCCTGTGTTCTTTTGGGAAAAATTGAAGTCTGAACTTTTTTTGTTCTATACACACATAAGAAATGTAAACGTATCTGAACTTTATCTGAACTGGTCAACAGTTCCTCTCGATGAAACCAGCTTATGGCCGGCATTGGAGTGTCGGTTAGGCCGTCGAATCGATCAAACGGTGCAGTTAGTCGTCCTCTGTCCTGACGGACACAATCATGGCCGGTCAGAAAGGGATCCAAATCCATGGATAGCTTCTGATTCAAGCACAGGCTGCAAAAGCAGCGCACACACCACACAAAAGCCATTCGTCCTTGTCCGAACGAAAGCAATCCGAATTAATCCCCTCTAGCTAATTGACACCAAATCAAAACACACCTAGGAGGAGAAGCAGATGCTGTGGAATGTTTAAATTCATGCGCTTTGAATTAATCTTTCTGAAATGTATGTTTTCGTTCTGAACTTGGTTTCTCTTGTGTGTTGATTCCTTGGCAGAAGAAGGCGAGGTTTATGACTGACGTACCTGACGAGATCATCGACTTCTGAACATTTGATGATCGGCATTATTGCATGCAAATCACCATGAAACAGTAGTGCAGATGGATGGAGGCGAATTTTAGAGAATTAATGTTTTCAGGGAGGAGATAATGAGATGGATCGATTACTATCGCGTTTGCAGGTTAATTGGGAGCAATGAGCACTGACACGAGAAGCTGCGATGTGAAGATATGAATGGCTTCCTGTCTCTCCCAGCCTGACGAAGTCTTGTCATCTGCAGCTGTAGTAGCCTAATCTGAATATTTATCTGATATTTCTTGTCGTCAGAAACGGCTTAGAATTAGTTGGTGATTGACTTTTGGTGTGTAGGAAAAGAAGAAAAAAAAAACAGAAAAGGAACAGATGCTAAAGGTGTTGTGGGGTGTGTGTGTGTGTGTGTGAGTGTGATCATGGACTGCTCGGTGTACATATTATTGTCCGGTTAGTGTGGATCTCCCTTTCTTTCTTTTTGCTACTGATGTTATCCTTTTTTTCTTAGTGCGCATCTTGTTGCATTCATATGGACTTTGACCGTGGATAAAGATAAGGGATTTTTTTCAACTTTGGAAAGCATGGATGATCGCTATTTAATCTCAGTGGATGTGCCGAGGACTGCTTGGATAACATATCAACCAAACAAATTACATGTGTATATCTACTCGTGGATACAAAGGCCGAATTTCGACCTACATACTCCTCTATTTTTGAATAGATGACGCTGTTGACTTTTAGACATATGTTTGACTATTCGTCTTACTTAAAAACTGTATGCAAATACATGAGATATAAATCGTGCTTAAAATACTTTTACTGATAACATAACTCACATAAAAAATGATAATTACAAAATATCAAACAAATATGATTGCCTCGATAGGCTTTTCCCTTTATTTCTCCTATATGTGTGTTAAGAAATAATGTGGTTTTTAATTTTGGGGTTATAGTCGATGGTTTCTCTTCTTTTTTTTCATCCTTACTATAGAACCGAACATGAGAGCAGTGGCATATCTAGGATCTTTATATAGGTGGTCTAACATATATATATTTTTTAAATATCCTAAATATAACAAAGTTAGAAAAATAAATTGATTAAATGTGCATCATATAATATATTAATAAAAGAGCTTTGTTTCAAAAGTTTTTCTTACATATGTATATTATACATTATGCTAGGATTTTATTTGAATGGTTCCGGGACCACCCCTAGATCCACCTATGCATGAGAGCTTCTTCTCATCCAGCTCCTCGTGACTCGAATGAAAAGGCGTGCAAATTTATTTGATTTTACAATATTCAAGCCTCCAATAGGAAGCATGGCTCTTACAGGGAGAGAAGTGGATGTGTTGTTGGAGGTGGGGGTTGCTATGCTGTCAAGGTTTGAATGTGGGCATGAAAAAAATATGACATGAACAGAGGGACATGTATTAACTATTTTAATCCCTAGAGACTAGAGAGCATGTACTCTCTCGTTGTCTGCCCCTTTACACAGACATATATAGTTAGATTTAATCTACACGTGAAGAAATAAAAATAACATGCGTACTTGTGAAGGGATATCTTATGGAGTACATAATAATGCGAGAGGGACTATGCGGGTGGTTTCTTTCGTTGTGATCGGAGAGATTAGTCGACAATTCGAGGTCACGATTTATTGTGTGTGTGGTTTCTTCTCTGATAGATGGTGGCCCTTTTGCCGAGGGCACAAACTCCTATCATGGACGGTTGTATAATGTTGGCACTCAACTCTAGCATGAAAACCCTGATTTAGTTTGACAATGCCTGATAAATGTTTGGTGTTTCGTTGCTGAATGTGGTCTCTAACTTTTACATGGATGAAAATCTAGCACCGATTGATATTTGGGTTGTTTTGAATGATACCAGTGGACAAAAATTATTTTCTTCTTAAAGGCATTGTTCTACAGTACGCATCATATATACTTATGCTACAGATTCAATCGTTGGAATCTTCGAGTGTTTGGCGTTTGGCATGATATTGTGATCCCTATCCTAGGTTTTTGCACCTATTCTTCCCTTTTTTTCTGCATTCCTGATAGATGGAGAGGTCAGGTTTAATTTTAATTATTAACAAAGTATGCCTTATTATCTTCAAAGAAAGCTTGCACAATAATTTGTGTTATCTATTTTTTTTCAAAATGGTTCATAATTGTTTAGATCGTAACTAACAAATGAGAGCACATTCCTTGATCGTTTAATATCTAATTCAAGCAAGTTTATGAGGTTAAAATCAATCAAGGTACCTGTTCAGTTTCAAAATGCAAACAAAGCACAAAGTGAGTGACACGAGTGCTCATATTTACGATTAATTTCAAGATATACTGGACCAGTCGGATGTGCTCGTAGGGCTAAGGTGTACTAGTGTATTCACATAAGTAAATGTTCGCGCATTGTACTAGAAAAAAAAAAAGAAATGCGAGTTTCCCTCTTATTTTCAATTGAAACAGGGGGCAAATTCATAACTCGGTTTTCATGTTTCTTTCTTATTCGAGACCCTCGCTCTTTGAGAATTGGATTTGGGATGGTAATAAGAAACTGATTGACAAATTAGTCGAGATTAGTGCCATGTTCAAATATACGATGATTAGCTAGCGTCATACTAATCATTGCTCTGCATCTATAGCACGTGTGAGTATCCAATGATCAATATTGACTTTAATTTCCTCGCATAAATGCCACGTCAACTTCGTCGAGAAGTTCAGCTTTTGCTTCTCTCACGGACTACTACGTGTTTGATGACGAAATGCAGTTTGCAGTTGGATCTTAATTAACATCTTGATTATATTATTTGTGCCTTAATTGGACTAGAAGGTTTGGTAAACGTCATACTAAATATGATTTGCATGGTACACAGGCACAGTTGGGGTGATGTTGCCATGAGCATGGGGACCAAGAAACGGTTGGTTAGTGAGATTGATTATTAGTACTGGTTAATTTGTTGGTAGCTAACGAGATTTCTGCATGATTGTTTATACTTTTTTAAAGGATTGTGCTTTTCTCCTATATTGGTTACCTACCTACTAGTAAATTGTAAAGAAAGAGATACTGTAGTAGTCTGGTCAATTCTGAAGTGTACTAGCTAATAATAAAGCACATAGCACACAGTATAGACAAGCTGGTAGCAGCAGAGCCAGAAAACTTTTTTTTTAAAAAAAAGGCAAATTTTGCTATAGGACATCTAAATTTTATGCAATTTGCTAATAAACATCGAACAAACATGTCACGGCTAAAAGACATCCTAAAAAATTGGTATTTACAAGAGGATATTTTCGGTTCAATTAGATTGATAAATTCTTAATAAAGACGAGAATGCTCTAAGACCACATGCTCAAATATGACGTTAAAGTAAAATTTAGAAATTATGTAACTCTAAATTTGCCATCACCCTAAGTACATCATTAGCATACATTATATTCCATCTTCACTCTAGTTTCAGCTCAAAAGCTTTTGACCCTAGGGGCATTCTTGTCTTTTTGAAGAATTTATCTTTTCAATTAAACTGAAAGTGTCATCCAGCAAATTACTAGTTTTTAGAGTGTCTTTTAGCCGTGACACATTTTTATGACTACCAGCAAATAACATAAAATTTAAGTGTCATGTAGCAAATTATGCCTTAAAAAAAGAATTGTTGAAGGAGACCAGTGATATTGATCTTATAAAACTTCATTCAAGCTGCAAATTATGAGAAATTCAGGGAGGCTGAACGTCTTGAACCCTTGGTTGCCCCTCCTTTCTCCACCACTGCAAAGCGCAAACCAGTGTGCATATGTGGTCGGTCATAATTATATCATCAGCATATTTGTACATGTACATACTAATCAGTCATTATAGTTATTTCTACACTAATAATATGAGTGTTCATCTAAATATGTCAGAATTACAACAATTTTAAGTTAACAAATTCTACATAAGCCACACTTATTAACTAACAATATTAATGAACCATCATAGATTTGGTTGCCCTCAGCAGCACACAATCTCGATGTCTACAACGAAGGAGGAACCTAGGGGCATCCTCTTCCTCGATGTTGCCTCATCCCTCATTTTAGTTGAGACTTCTTCTTCTTCTTAATGAAAAACCGTAGGGATAGTGACGAGGGAGGTAGGTCCCGATTTTCCGATAGGTATTGATAAACAGTCGATTTGGACGGAGTGGTGACATAACTCGATCCGACTTCTGAACGAACACGCTACTGAGCCTCGCAATCGCAGCACCACGTCTCCTCTGGTTATCAACCGTGCCGAAACCTGGTTGACCTCGCCGAGAAGGCTAATCCCTGCATGTGAATCGAAAAACACAAGCAAGAACAAGATAGATTGCAACCAAATTGCATATGAATGATTAAGCACTCGAATTTGGGGTTCCACAAACCGATCTAGCGGCGAAACTGTTCTTGACAGAATAATCTAAGCAAAACCCAACTCTAAACGATGACGGCTACTGAATTAATATGATTAGGGACGTCCTAGGGTTGCCCTAGGGCGCACACCCCCTTGGGCTAAGCCCACGACAAAATTACAAGGCCCAAAACCCGAGTCAGATTCGGACTGGATGAGATACGTGGCTTGTTTTGCAGATTCCCAGCAGCTCGGTAGGAATTTTGACGTGGGACCAAAACCATCTGAAAGTAGACTCCATAAGCTTTCCAACAAGTACTCATGGGCCCCGAAATTCCTTCTAGATCAGCGGCTAGGTCCGTTTGAAGTTGATGCTGTCAGGAGGCTCGAATCCGAATCCAAAACGTGTAGAACTTTATCTCTTGTCTTCTATGGACCAAAAGTGACGTGATGAGATGGAAGTGGACTTGGAGAGGGTCTTGATATGGTCCCCAATCAACTTCTTTATCATCTATGAATTCGTTACGCTCGGTCTTTTTTCCTTCTCCCAAGCAAGTATCTTTGCAAATAAAAACACATGAAACTCATTGTGTAGCAACGTTTTTTCAAATATATAACATGTAAATCTAATGTAGAACATATGCACCTTCTGTTGATTAATACATAAGGTAGTTATGGTTATATTCGAGCTAGTTGTGTCCTCATCAGATAATCTTTCCTTCAGCGGTTGAGTTTTTTCATTGCCGGTGACAGTGACGACGACTGAGCCACATCATTTTGGTGGTGAGAAACATGTGGTTGGGTGCTCACACCTCTTTGTCAACCACATTAAAAATGTGAAAGAGGCAACAAAGACATGGCTCATTGTTGAGGAAGAAAAGAAAGACGAGGGGAGATATGATGTAACATCTCGAAAAGAAAGAAAATCCCTAGCAAAAATGGGAGCATAAAAGACATGGCATGAATATTTGTGAAAATGGTCACACAAATTCGCACTGACCGAATATACCACTTTAACATTTGTACTTTCTAAATCGGGTCTTTCAGTGATAAGTGATGTACTCATCGATAATGAGACGTCCATGATAACTGCATTAATTTTAAAATATATCGGTTCAGTTTTTCAAAAGTACTCATATAGGGTGTGTGTATTCATAGGGGTGAGTGTGCGCCACCCGTGTTGTGAATGGCTACGTTTGTACTTATTTCTTAAAAAAAATCTGATGAAAAATAATTCAGAAACACAAATGTTCGCGGAAATGGTCTGGACAAATTAAAATGGACCGTTGCCGGTTGGGTGGGCTGCTGGTCAGGTCGATGAGTGATGGGCTCTTTTCTGTCATGGGCTTCATGTCCCATCCACCATCCGATACACTGGTCTGCAATAGGTAGTGCTTTGCCTGGGAAGGTAGCCACCTGGGATATCAATAGTTCGACGATGATGTGGCAAACAAGGTTCATGTTCAAATTTGGTTGAAAGCTACAAAAATTTTGAGGTTTCAGTGTGAGATGAAAGAAGATTCTGAGACAAATTTTAAATGATTTTTGAGCATTTCAAATTTGAACAGTAAATTCGATCAAATGATGGACGAAGACCAGGACCTCTAGATTTGCGATCTGGAGGTGGGCCTGGATGTGAGGACCTAGACACTGGGAGGGAATCGTAGGAATGAGATAGAGATGTCATAACACGTTCAGAATTGATCAAATGGATTGCTTGTTAATCTTTCAAAAGTTACGAACCCAAAAATCTGGCGGAAGTGAAATAGCAAAACCGTTGGTCAAATTCAATTGTGGGAGATCAATGTGCTCATGGGGGCCTAATGATTTGTAAATGGAATAAGTTTTACTTTAGGTCCCTCATCTTGCCGCGAGTTTAAATTTCATCCCTGAATCACAAATTCACAATACCAATTAAAACACATCCCTCATCTTTCAAAACCGGTAGAAGTATGTAAGCTGTTTTGATTGACCTGACGTTAACTTAGCGCAAGAAGCAAAAACAAATACTAAAAGAACTTGTGGGCCCCCACATGTTAGTGAAACAACATCATCTTCCTCCTCTCTATCTCCCCCTCTCCCCTCTCTTTCCCATCTCTGTCTAGGTCTCTAGGCTGCGCAACCGACAGCGGGCGGTGGCAGCTCCCTCCTCCTCCGCGATGAGCATCCCCAACACGCGACGTCGGTGCTCCCTCCTCCTCCGCGGCGGCCGCCCCTCTTCCCAGTTTTAGATTGGTCTATTGGTGAATAAAATGTAGCTCAAAATCTACTGCAATTCTGTCATTCCAATGTGATATTTGGACCTAATTTTTCATGTATTCTTGTTGCTTGATAACCTGGCCAAATTGGCCACCTACTCCTTTGTACTGCAAAGCTAATCTTGGTGACATAACAGCCTGGATAATCTGCTTGTTTTGGTGGATCAATAGATCGAGAACATACTGTGCATATGGGCTCTTCTGATGGACAAACAACATAAAATTCACCGGTTCCAATATTGTTTCACTTACATGTGGGGTCCATGAGGTTTTATATTAGTTGTTTTTGCTTCTGGTGTCATGTTAGCGCCACATTAGCCAAAACAGCTTACGATACTATCTTGGAATTACATTTTTACTGGTTTTAAAAGGTGAGGGACGTGATATATGTGGTATTGTAATTTCAAGGACGTAATTCAAACTCATCGTCAAGATGAGGGACCTAAAGTGAACTTATTCCTTGCTAAACTCGGCTTACAAATCCACCCACTATGGGCCTATTTGTCCTACGTTGACACTTAAGGCCCATGTAGCTAACCCTTATACAGTACTGATAAGCCAACCAAACTTCAATCCAAGTGGACACATTTATTTGCTTTTTTGTCCAAATTAGTTTCTCAATTCATCTTGCTCAAACTTCTGCAAGAACTACTTTTACAATAGCAAGAATTAATTATATAATCCATTTGTGTACTTGGTATTAACCAACCACCGAATAATCTCAACAAGCACATGCAACAACAGAGCTACTCTCAAGCAACAGAGCAGCTCACAAGAAAGTTCTTGCCAAGATCCCAAGTAACCTTACAGAAAAAAAAGCCAGTCCACTTTACTGAATCACAAGTATCTTGGCTACTAAGGAAGCTGAACATTCTTGCTACACATCAGATTAACACAGCCAAAGCAAAGTTAACTCTGCCCATGATCAAACCATAATTTCCAAAAAGCTAATTAATCAAGGATGCAATGTCACAGCATCTTCTTCCTCTTTTTGCTTCATCCTTTTGTTGTCTCTTACACCACTTTTCCAGGAATAATTGGGACCAAACATTGGCAGATACAGCTCCTCCCACCATCTAACCTTCTTGTGTGATCTTTCAGGAGCACATGTTGTCATCACACAATCAGAAGATTCCTTGCTTCCATCATTTCTGATGACTTGTAGGCTTCTAAGTGTCCTGCTAAGTTTCTCCTGATAGCGATTTATCGCATCGAAAAACAAAACTTCCTTTCCCATTTTTTCTTGGTGACAAAAACAGTAATGACAACCCACATTGACAATGGATGTAAAGTGATGGGCAACCATTTCTGTCTGCCATGCCAACATTTTCTTTCCAAAGGTTACTTTTCAAGTTTTCATTGCTTCAGTAGTTCAGTCCTTCTGTTTTATGCCACAAGGGAAGCAGAAAGTTCTACACCTGTACATTTGTAGATCTCTTTTTCAGTTGTACAATAAGATGTGCATAGTAGTGTTTGATGATCAAGTAATCATGAACATTACATATAACCTAAAATGGACTATCGGTGTGTTTAGTTCACGCTAAAATTGGAAGTTTGGTTGAAATTGGAACGATGTGATGGAAAAGTTGGAAGTTTGTGTGTGTAGGAAAGTTTTGATGTGATGGAAAAGTTGAAAGTTTGAAGAAAAAGTTTGGAACTAAACTCGGCCTATTTCTGGTGTGTGACTCTGTGAATTGTGTGATGTGACTAGGAACTAATTTTCTTTTCATAAGAAAAAGGTGAGACCAGGGCACTGCTGATCCATATTGCTTCTGGAGGATAATTTATCTCTGTTGAGATGACTGTACATCATAGTTTAATGTGATATTATTGTTCCATAAAAAGATATAGCTAGCAGTTGTGGTGATGTACTGTTGTTGTCTGCTTAGATTTTGGCCATAGAATCTCTGAATGGCTACCTTCACTGTTGCTCCTCCTTTCTTGAACACCTCATTGCCTTGTCATTTTCTTTCTTGTTCAAACATGTATCAGAGCTGCTAAGATAACATTGTTTTCTCAGTGACATAATGTGTACCTAACTTCTTTTGATCTTCTAAAAAAATGTCATCTGATGTTTTGTGCGTATTTTGCATGCTTATCTGCTGATTTGATTGGACCCAAGAAATACGTTCCACCTGCAAAATTAGGATGCAAGAAGCACATTTAGTTTTCATTTAATTTTCCCATTTCTCAAAGTATATATAGTTATTCCCTGGGGATTAATTTGCAGCTACTCACATTTTCACTTTTGCTTGTAATTAATAATGTTATCAAAGCTGCAAAGGGAAATTATAAGTCTTCCAACCTGGCTATTTTATCCTGCAGGTCAAATGCTTAAATTTCTCTTACCCTGAATCTTAACTGTGTGCACAACTTTTTAGTTAGCACTTGCAAATTGCAATTTAATGTCATCTTGTACTGTGAAAAATGAGCTGTACCAAGATAAAATGCTCTTAATTAAACCACTTGCTAACCTGAGATTGAAAAGGTTGTGCATGCATCAACTTGCTGTATTGGTTGAAGATCAAATCCAGACTTTTGCTGCCCTCACACACAGGCCAATTCAATCCCGGCATTATTACCACAAACATGGAATTAAAATAGGGATTTACATGTTATTCCCAATTTGAAGTAATGGTGCATAATTATTCAACTTGTCAGCATGCTGCATATTTGTCCTCGGATCAAACAAATTCCGGATTCCAATGCCGGCAGTCGCATGCAAAATCATTTCTTGACAATTAGGCTGACACTGCACCACACAAAGGTTGGCAAAAAGAATTAATTTCCACAACAAATTGATCATATCCTGAATTCAACGAAAATGACAAACCAAAGAGTTATCCATGTCTAATCCATGAACATCATTTGAGCCCTATAATGTGGAATATTATAATAAATCCCCAGCTGATGATCACCATGACATCCACAATTTGGGTTTGAGGTGACTCCAACAAGAAGTAAAGATATGGCCCCTAGATGATCCTGACAACTCAGGCAACCTGATCAATTTTGATTCAAATGATCCACCAAGAAACCCTACACCTAGGGCACAGGTTAATATCAACAGCTCATCACCACCCATGCTCCAGCACCACTGGCCATGGAAATTCATCTCCCCAGAAACAATTCCAATCACACAGTTGATTGAACTTAAGCATCATCCCATAAATAGGCTCAATGAGTTTCAGTGCCTGGCTCCATTTGGTTTCCTGCAGCTCATGAAACATGATGCAATGGCAACTTGGATGGACAGTGTGCATCTATCCAGCCAAGGTATGTACTGTGTGGTGACAAGAGTGCATAGTGCAAAGCGAGCGTACAGTAAAATAGTGACTACAAGTAAGCTATAAGCACATGTAGAGGTGATAAGAGAAGATAGAAAAGGAAAGCGAGTTATAGATTTGTAGCCAACTGCAGCATGCTGGCCCCACCTCTAAAGCATTATGTGTATGAGAGGTGGGGCTATATATTAATGGTGAAGTATATATTTACATATGACTATTGTATTAATGAGCTATTAAATTAGTTATAGATGATTTAGAGCTATACTATTAAACTTGCTCTTATATAAATGGTAACAGATAACGATAACAAAGAATTTTATGATTGGTCCTACTCATAGTAGAAATGGTAACATACAGCGATAACGACGAGTTTTGCAATGGTTTCTATTGATAGTATAAATGGTACTTCCTCCGTTTCACAATGTAAGTCATTCTAGTATTTCCCACATTTATATTGATGTTAATGAATCTAGATATATATATGAATCTAGATAGACATATATATCTATTTAGATTCATTAATATTAATATGAATGTGAGAAATGCTAGAATGACTTACATTGTGAAACGGAGGGAGTAACACATAGTGATAATGACGAGTTTTATGGTGATCACTACTGATAGTAAAAATAGTAACTAAGTCATGTATTAGTCAAGTAGAGCAGATAAGGAAGGAAATTGTAACTAATTAATTAACCCAAGCTGCATCAACATAATATGTGTCCCTCTCATGGAAAGAGGCTTTTTATGGGGGTGATGCTGAATTACTGATCTGTGATATATACTGATATCTGACTAGGAGGCTTTGTGGGGCCCACCTGAAGGATCTGGATTTTTTTTCCCATTAATTCTGACAGTGTGAGCTCTGTGAGTGAGAGGTGATTATTGTACCAGCTGCCTGGTGTCTGGTGTGTGTGCACCGTGCACTTGTGCAGTGTGGACTGTCAGAGTGTGCACTTGATGCATCATGCATGATTAATTGAGTGATATGTATGATTAATTGAGTGATATGAGAGGAGATTGATGGCAGGTACTACCTCTGTTTCAAAATAAGTGCAGCCACAGATATCCGTGTCCAGTGTTTTGACCGCCCGTCTTATTTGAAAATTTTATAAAAAAAAATTTAAAATATTAGTCACACATAAAGTACTATTCATATATTATCATCTAATAACAATAAAAATACTAATTATAATTATTTTTTTAAATAAGACGAACGGTCAAACGTTGAACATAAACAATATTAAAATTACACTTATTTTGGAACGAGGGAGTAGCGGTACTGTGAAAAAAGATCATATGCATTCATGCTCGCCAGGAGACACTTTAGTGGAGGAGATCGAGCTGTAAAGCTTGGGGTCTGACTAGGTCACGGCATGTCTGCCATTGTCCTTGGGATTCTCAGAGAACATGAACATCTAATCTAGGAGAAGGGAAATGTTTGCAAAAGTTCTAGGAAAAGGTTGATTGATACTATAAGATACTCCGGCTATGTAGATTTTCTTACTACTTCCTCTGTGTAAAAATTGTAACTATTTCTAACACGGTAACTTATCTCAAAATAACGTTATTTTTTCAACTACCTCCTCTTAACCAATCACAGTCATTCTACATTTAATTATCTCACTTATTTTCTCTTTTTAACCAATCACAATATTTCTTCAACTATTTCTACCAACTTTCTTAATATCTGTGCCCACCTCAAAAATTCCTATATTTTAGGACAAAGGCAGTAGTATATTACATCGGTTTTGGTACTCCACCGTATCAAAAAGAATTAAATTTTATACAAATCCATAGCTACAAAATTAGTTTTTTCCCTCGTACAGAGAGTATTCGTTAATCTCACTTGATTTTTCTTCAACTCTTTGGATGACTACACTTGCACGACAATAGACTAAACTTGTACAATTCAAAATATATCAATCATTTGCTTATTGGTTTATCAATCACCAATATTTGATTTTTGAAATTTGCCACACCAACAAGTTTGTTACTCCCTCCGTCCCCTAATATAAGGGATTTTGATATTTTGTTTGCACTATTTGACCATTCGTCTTATTTAAAAAAATTAGATTTATTATTTATGTTTTTACTTACTTTATTATCCAAAGTATTTTAAGCATAACTTTTTGTTTTTTTATATTTGCACAAGTTATTTAAATAAAACAAGTGGTTAAACAGTACAAACAAAATATTAAAATTCCTTATATTATGGGACGGAAGGAGTACCATATAGCTGTCATTGTTTCACCTCAATAAAATTAAGGATTGACATGTAAGTTGCTAAGTTCTAATTTATATATTACTCGATTCGATCTATATTCGTAGTATTAGTCTAATCTACTAATAGGTTTTGCTATATTTTGAGACAGGAGAATAGAAAAAAAGATTGATAGATAAGGGAAAAAATCAACTACATGATTGACGAATATATAGATTCCCCCTAATATTTAGAGGGAGTAGAGAGATTAAGTTCAGATTTAGCACAATTATCTCACTAAACCTCTTTTACGATGATCTCCACTGGCATCACCGAATTAGAGCATCACCTAGAGATTACGTATGATCTTCCACAAAAAAAATTGTTTTAAACTGAAAATAGAAAATAAAAATAACTAATCTCTTCAAGAGAGAGCCTAAATTTTATCAAAAAAAAATAAAAGTGAACCCTTATGTTAAACTAACAATAAAATTCTCTGTTTTCCTACATGCACGCAAATAGATCATGTGGTTCTTCCAGCGCGTAAGTGATTGGGAGTCAGAGGAAGCGATCGCTCTCCCTCAAATCGACAGAGCGAGAAATACAGGGAAGAGAACTCCAAAACGTGTGAGGGGATCTGCTGGATCCGATTTTTCAGTTAAAATCTTCAAAATCAGTTTTGGAAACAATATACGATGACTGTTGGTGATTCTTTAACGCTCAACTTCACGTCACTGGTCATACAGAGGTCTAAGGCTGCAAGTGGATCAATCCACAAATCCAAACAAATTATCCACTTGTTTAACTTTTAAGTGGATTTACAGATTAATCCACATGTAGGGCTGGTTTGGTTTGTGACCTAAATTGGCCTTACCAATTTTTGTCGATGCCAAATTTTAGCAAGTTTAGGCATGGCTAATTTTGGCAAGGTAAAGTTGTGTTTGGATTGAAGCCAAAATAGCCTAAGTTAACTATTGAAATAGCCTATTTTCTTAGGCATGCTAAAATTTTGCTTCAAACCAAATAGACATTAAACATTGTTAAAATTATCAAATATTGATAAGGCCAATTTAGGACTCAAACCAAACCGGCCCGTAGTCCTTACACATGTCGTCATGAGCTGCTAGCCAAGGCCGGTGGAAAGGCATCAGCTTTTGAGTTTTGATGCAGCCAAATCTTGGCCGCTTGCGCCGCCGCCCACCGATCTTCTCTGCCTTTTTCCTGTTGCTGATTCCTGCATGCTGCGTTCGGCAGCTGGAGATTGCCGGAAAGTTATGTTTCGTTTTCCGCGTGCACTCTTCTTTAAACGATGTGTTTTTTTAAAAAAATATATATATGAAAATTATTTTAAAAAACCATATTAATATATTTTAAAAGTTTAAAATAGTTTATAACGTGCAGCATGGGTTTTTGACCATTTTAAACAGGATAGGTTGGATGTACTGTGCAGCTCGGCCACAAGGACCTTGCCATTTCCAATTTTTTCCATACATTTTAGTGGCCATCCATTTCTCCTTTTCGGAGTCAAATAAACCCCAGCCAGCCACTTATTATGAGTCAACTTTTTTTTATTACAAGTCGCTCCACTATAGTACTATATACTAGGTGTAATGCTAGAGGGGTAGTTCGAAAGAAAACCGATGAAATGTTTGGAGTGGTGGAATCGATATGATTTGTCTAAATCCATAGGTCTTCATAATAATATATGTACAATTAGCCGAGTGTTGTATTTGAATTATTCATATTGGGTGGAGATATGCATGATGATTGGCTAAACTCGATTACCTCTAATTTTTCGTTGTTTATAAGGAGCAATATATATACGAGCCCCACTAAATAATCTTTTTGAACCCATTTTCCTTTTCAAGTCATATGGTCCAAAATTTCCTCCATTTTTAAATTATTGATAGTGGAACTATTCATTCTCAAAACTCGTGATCTCTCCTTTTATTTACAGTAATATTATTATAAGTAATTTAAAAGCTATTATATTATCGAGTGTACTGAATTTTAAATACATGCATAATAATTTTGTTCATCATAGTCTAACCGTTTAAAAGTAATTAGTGGTTAAAGAGAAAGGATATATAGTTAACACTATCATATATTTTAAAACGAAAGGGGTAATAATTATTTCAATGTGAGAATGAGTGGTTTAACTATACAAGTCAGTAGTGCTTCGAAAGAGTGGTTTAACTGTATTTATATTTGCACATTTTTCAAAAGGGAAAATGGTACTCGTGCATCGAATCAAAAGTGGTTCCCAGGGTTAATTTTTAATTCAACTCACATAAAACACTTTCCCTCCTAACACATGCTCACATTCTCTAAGCACAACCTGCTAATGTCCTTATTGCTCTTGGCCGCTGATTCCCGTGTTTATATATTTTAATTTCAATTTTAAATGGGATCTTTGCTCTTCAACAAACAAAATTAATCATGCAGCGAAAGCATGCAAAAAGCCTGCGATTTCACATGCTAATTATTCTCGGCCTTGGCGTTTGCTCTTGGGTACCTAATTAAATCATCACCTAAATTTTGAATTGATTAGTTGCATTGAGCATTTGAGTGCAATTCCTGCACAGTGAGGATGACTTGACCAACTGACCAATAGCAAGGCTCGTTTCTATCATGAACTTTTAAAACAATTAGTAATTAATTAATAATTGCACAATTAATTAATTGCTAGTGATGACATGGCTTGCACAAGCGCGATCATTCCCCTTATCCGATTAGTGACAAGAGAATTTGGTCAAGATATATTCTCCGGTCAGAATATTCATAATGTTCTTGTAATGAGGACAAAATCCAAAGTTGAATGATCCATATTAGCTGTCCACCGGATAAAAAATTGGAGAATTTTCCATGCAAGGCACGCTGCATCGTTCGAGAACTAAAATTTGACTTCGACAATAGAACTGCGCAAGTACAATTTAATTTAATTTAATTTCATAAAATTGTTAACAAATATAATTTGATTTAATATGTGATCTAAATGCGAACGAAACGTCTCACGGAAATGGGTGCTGCATGCGCTGTATCGACCAGGTGGCTCGAAGAACTCGCAGAGGACAATTTGAAAAGGCCCTGACCCCTTTTTTGCAAAAATAATATGAATAATGTGTAGTTTGTTTTATGGTCAAAAACAAAGAAGCTTCCTGGTGTATTTCCTCCAGATCACCGAACGGGTTTTGTATATTCAGAAATCAGCAGTCAACTCCTATTAAAACTGTTCTAGATAAAAAAAATTGTGTATATAAATTAAACTGGAGCAAACAAACTGCAATGGTGAAGGACTTTTTGGTAGAACATTTTTACAGCTTGTTTTTTTTTTAAAAAAAAAACAAAACTCTGAATCGAACTTCGAAAAGTGGAGATCTTGCACGGCAGTTTTTATTTTATTTTCTCAATTTTAATTGTGAAAATTCAAATATCTACGAAGGCTACCACAATTAAATTGGAATGTTAAATATAATGATTCAATTTTAGAGAACTCGGTCCCTTTTTCAGAAACTTCCTACAGTATTATTTTTGTACAGCAGTGCGGTACTAAGACTCACTGTGTGTCTTCATGCTTCGAGTTTAATTTTCATATTTTTTTAAAATAGAATTCCGTTAGCAAAACACAATATCAAAATTGATATGTTCATTCCTAAAGTTATGGAGTATCTGTATTGGAACAATGGTCTCGAGTTTTCCCCATTTTCTGCACAAAAGTAACATTATGAAATAGAACTAGACAGCTTCACTTTCTACGAGGAACTACTTAACTCAATCACTATACATGTTTGGCTTAAATTCAGATCCTCTGCAGTATTGTATGGACCCTAACTCTAAACACATAAGCTGTGAGACATCACAACCTTCAAAGCATTGAAATTTTGGAATGAATGGTGAAAATGATTGTTTTTGGATTAAGAGTGTTGGTATAATACAATGGCAATAGAGGATATCGACATTAGCGGCGACGAGAGATAGGTGGGTAGGGGATGGATGGTTTGCCCCCATATATATGACTTCGACAATTTCACATTGTAGAGCCTTTTAACATTGTAGCATGAACTTGAGTGAATTATAGATAAAACAATGATATATTGATCTTCTAATCAAATACTATATATTAACTTAACATTGTAGGGAAAAAGATGGAGTATATATTTAGAGACAAACACGCCCGGTACAAAGAATGGGCATAGTTACGCTTTGATTGGCTGTGACCAATTAGCCATAGAAAATTACATATAAAAAGTTAGTAGGACCCATGTGTCAATCACACTGTCGACGTTTGATGTCGCGATTCCGGTATTTACATAGTATGGGGATCGTTGGTATTAGGATATATGCGAGATTGTAATAAAAGAGATGGGGATGATGATTTTTATATAGGTTTGGGCCCCTGAATTGTCAGGTAATAACTCTACTCCTGTTGGCCGAAGCCGGTCGTTGCTCTTATTCACTATAATTACACCAGTACAATATTTGGGGTAGCCTATCTAACTGTTGTCGACTTGGCGGTCTGAAGTGCTGACTCGTAGTCGACAACAGGGTAGCCTTCCTCCTCGAATCTGCATCCGGCAAGATCAAAGATAGCGCTATGTCTCTCCTATCAGTATCCATAGACACCGTAGGGGACTAGCCATGCTTATCTCTGAAGTCGATATCCAGCGTCTTGTCTTGGCGTATGTTGGCTTGTATGTTGATCTTGTGTCTTGATCTATTGTTTCGTGTCCCCTCTCCTCCTAGGGGGCCTTGTATTTATACCCATAAGTGTCCCATTGTCCAAGTAGAACTAGGGAAACCAATATGGATATAATCTGAGTAGTCCTTGTCGTTTCCATGTAGAACTCTATTCATCCTTCCTTATGTGGAACTCCTCCTATATTCGAAGGTTATTTCCATACAAGACATGGTATGTGGTGGGTCCTGCCGGGATTTAGTCAACTACTATTAGGTATGTGGTATCTATAACCCTGACACACATATAAAAAAATAAAAAACATATTTTTCTCCTCTCTATCTTTTTCTAATTTTATTTTTCAAAATTAAAAACATCCTTATGTCCTCTCTCCCCTCTTTATTTTTAATTGTTTTTCTATGTGACTGGTATATAGGTCCTTAAAATCATAGTCTCACAACACATAGACATCATCGTGACATGACATCCAAAACAAATTTGAGATTCGAAACTATATTTTAAGGGTTTGTGAACCTAGATAGCACATCATATTATAAGTCTAAGGGTTTTCCGTGTTCAGTTTATTAATTTCGATGATCCGATACGATAATTTTTTTCTCATGGCATGCGTAATGAACACACGCACGACTGTACTACATGTGGGTAGGTCGATCATATTCGCTTAATTTCCAGTACCCCTAGGGAAAGATTTCTAGTGTACAGTCCTTCAGTTCGTGATATCTTTGACGAGACAAAGAACTGCTCGCTTGCTGGTTAATTAAGGCTGTGTTTAGTTGACACCAAAATTAAAAGTTTGGTTGAAATTAGAATGATGTGATAAAAAAGTTGAAAGTTTGTGTGTGTAGGAAAGTTTCGATGTGATGAAAAAATTAGAAGTTTGAAAAATTATTTTGGAACTAAACACGGCGTAAGTCGGACAAATATGCAGAGTCAACTTGGTACTACTGTACTGGAGTACTAAGCTGTGATAAGAGTTTGTTTGGTACAGGGCTCTCTAACTCTATCTCTTTTAGAGCTTGAGCGCAACTAAATAGTTTCAGCTCTGACTAGAGCGGATCTGGCTAGAGCACTCTTACAAATGAATTAGAGAAATAAAACTGGGTTTAACTGCTTCACAACTATATTCTATACCCAACTTCTAAAGTTAAATTTAGGACATGTTTAGATTCCAACTTTTTTCTTCAAAATTTTAACTTTTCTGTCATATCGAACTTTTCTACACAGATAAACTTTCAACTTTTCCGTCACATCGTTCCAATTTCTTCAAACTTCCAATTTTGGTGTGGAACTAAACACAGCCTTAAGAGTTAGAGCACTAAATTAGACCTAAATCGCACTCCCTTCGTCTTTGTCTCCTCTTATTTATGTTAAAACAAATTTATTCATGAACAAGCATTATATTAGAGTTGATAAAAATATATGACCAGCTAGATAATGTAGGGGACAATTATATTAGGATTAAAAAAAGAAAAAATATTTTAGTCTTATTTTTTATTAATATATATGAGATGAAAAAAAGTAAAAATTATTTTAGGACGAATTTTAGTAGTACAGTGGCGTAGTAATGTGGGCAGCATGATGATCCAATTAAGTCGCTCGCTCAAGACATGCAATAAATTTCTCACTGAATCTCTGATAGTCCTCTGCTCCTCTTGTGCCGTGCAGTGCATGCACAGTGAAAAGGGAGATAAAGTGATCAACGGTCAGCGAAAGCTTCAAGGTGACTGAGAGATGAATAGTAGTAGTAGCTGCCTAGCTCGGGTGGATAACCCAACCATTGTACTCCCTTGCATCTACTTTTGATAGTTCTTTCATTCTAAAATATAAGGCATAACTACCCCTAACCTAAAGACTAAGAAATAATTATTATCATCTTGTAGTTTGGATCATCCTAATAAATACAATACATGCATCCAATAGAATTAGAGAACATGAGAGTGGATGATTTAAAAAAGTAATAATTTAATGAAAAAGGGGCCATAGTTAATTGTCTACATGTATACATGTCTTATATTATGAAACATCTAAACAAAGTGGTTGTACATTATACTATTATGGAATGGAGGGAGTATATTTTATCTTCGCACACAAACCAAGGATAAGTAATTCTGCTTATCATCCATTTAAACATACTACTCCCTCCATTCCAAATTGATCTACATATAGTGTTTTTGAGGTTATTCCTAAATAACATACATATTTGTATTCATTCATTAAGTCTATTCGTTATCTATGCATGGAGTAAATGGATATTAATGCATGCATCCATGCAAACAAATATTTATAACCCACATGCAATATGTTGATTTGCTATTGGCTAGGAAATAGTAGAAATGGTGCATGCATCAAGTTTATTGCTAGAGTAAATATAGTATGAGAGAGTTATTAGCTTTTCATGGTTTTGGTGTACCTATGAAATATGTAGATCAATTTGGAATGAAGGGAGTACTAGTTATTCCTCGTAAACAAGCGATTCATTAATATTTACATTTCTTGATGCCCATGTAACCAATCTTGTGTGGAAGAATGGAGAGTCACACATTAAATCTGAGATACTCCCTCCATCTACTTTTGATAGTCATATTTCTAAATCTGAAAAATTTATTTTTAATAGGCATATTTCAATCCAACAACCTATCATCTTAATGACTTTTTCGGATTTAATGCGTGACTCTCCATTCTTCCACACAAGATTGGCTACATGGGCATCGAGAAATGTAAATATTAATGAATCACTTGTTTACGAGGAATGACTAGTACTCTCTCCATCTACTTTTGATAGTCATATTTCCAAATCTGAAAATTTTATTTTTTGATAGGCATATTTCAATCCAACAACTTATCATATTAATGGCTTTATTGGATTTAATGCGTGACTCTCCATTCTTCCACACAAGATTGGCTACATGAGCATCGAGAAATATAAATATTAATGAATCGCTTGTTTACGAGGAATGACTAGTACTCTCTCCATCTACTTTTGATAGTCATATTTCCAAATCTGAAAATTTTATTTTTGATAGGCATATTTCAATCCAACAACTTATCATATTAATGGCTTTATTGGATTTAATGCGTGACTCTCCATTCTTCCACACAAGATTGGCTACATGAGCATCGAGAAATATAAATATTAATGAATCGCTTGTTTACGAGGAATGACTAGTAGCATATTTAAATGGATGATAAGTAGTATCACTTATCCTTGGTCTGTGTGCTAAGATGAAATATGATTATCAAAAGTAGATGGAGGGAGTAGCATTTTTAAATGGATGATAAGTAGAATTACTTATCCTTGATCTATGTGTCAAGATGAAATATGACTATCAAAAGTAGATAGAGGGAGTATTATCTAACTAACCATACATTTGTGTAATTTCTTTTACAAGGATTTTATTTTGAATGACTAAATATATGTTTGAAATGAATATATTTGTAATCATAGCAAAATAAGTAAAGTATACAACTTGAACAAAAATTATAACAAAATAAATATTTCTATTTTTTTCTCATTCTTTTCCACATTTTCCCTCTTCCTCTTCCTTTCCTCCTCACTGCCTCCTCTCTCTACCTCCTCTCATCCTTCTTTTCATCTTCCTCTTCCTTTCTGCCTCCAGCCAAGCAGCAGCTCGCGAGGGGCGCAAGGGGCAGCATCTCGGCGCCGGCTCACGAGCGGAGGGGCGACGGCGGTAGCTTGTGGGTGGAGGACCGGCGGCGCAGGCGGTGGGTCATGGGCAGAGGAGCGGCGCGACAGTCACTGGGCGGAGGAGCAACGGCACGGGCGGTGGGGTCGCGGGCGGGGAGCGGCGTGGGCGGTCGCCGGGCGGAGGAGGAGCCGCGGCACGGGCGGCGGGGTCGCGGCCGGGGAGTTGCACAGGCGGTCACCGAGCGGAGGAGCCGCGACACGGGCGGCAGGGTCGTCGGCGCGGAGCGGCGCGGGCAGTCGCCGGGCGGAGGAGCTGTGGCGGCGCTTCTTCTCCGATAACCTTCCCGGCCCAGATCTGGCTGGTGCCACCTCTCTACCTCCCTTCTTCCTCCTCTGCCCGCTTTGTCTGCCGCCGCTGTGAACTCTGGATGTTGGCGGGAGAGCGGCGGTTGCGATTTGGCGTGGGGAGAGAGGAACGCCAAAATTGGCATTCCTCTCTCCTGTTTTGGCGATCCACTACTTTTGGCATAGCCGATGGAGTATTTGCTGGAGGCCGATTTTTCACTCCCATACGCTATTTCTCAGATGGAGGATTGGATGGAGCATCTGCTAGGGATGCTCTTACTAGATTAGAAAACATGAATGATCCATTTTATGCTCAGTATTTAATTATGTACCAGAATCAATTAAAAAAGCTCAAATTAATTTGATGTCTTCCATTCATACTACATTAGAAAAGATGGATTAATTATTTATTTGTAAAAGTGGTGATAACTCGACAAGAGCAAACTCAAAAGTAAAAGTTGGAAAATGTGCCTAGGTGTTTCAAAACAACTCATATTTTGAAAAAAAAAATGAAAATCACAAGTGCGCGTTTGAACCTGAGAAATTTTGGAGGAATTTCACATGAATTAGTTTAAATACCATGAAAATTCTAATTTTCCAAAGAGGTGCTAAAACAACTTACATTCAAAATCGAAAGAAGCAAGATTTACTTACGTTATGCAACGCTACCATGACTTGTGGGAACTAAAGATAAATTAGTAGTACCATGACTTGACTCTAGAGTAAAGTTATGCAAGGGCTGCCACACACATTTGAAATAATTATCCTGGCTAATTAATTTTTTTTTCATTTTTTACTGACTGGATACTGATCTTTATAACAGACCATATTTTTCTACATCCTGTATATACCTAGGTAAATTAACTTTCTTTTTTGGAAAAAAAAAGTAGATAATCGGTTTGAGTGCTTCATTGTTACTAGAAGATGGAGATAGTTTTTTTTACATGGTACTGCAAGATTAACTTCAGAGTTTATTAAATATGTAGTGCCGATCTTAACAAATTAATCAATAGTAATATTTCAATAAAAATTAAACCTATTTATGCCTTTCGATTTGAATTAATTTTGTACCAAATTTCAATTAAATTATGGTATAACTTGCGTATAAGATATCCTTTAACGCACACATGATTATAAGTATCTTTCATAATCATATTTTTATAAAAAAAAATTAAGAATAACACAAATTAACAAGTACTCCCTCTATTCCATTTTGATTATCACCTAAGATTTTTGAGGTATTCCCCAAATGATTATTCTCTATCAAGTATCTCTTTATTTATTTGGACAAAGAGTAAATAAAGAGTAAATGAACATCATTAAATGTGCTACATGCAGCTACCTAAGATTAATTTATATTGGTGTAAATATTTAAAATTCTATACAATTCACGGGATAAAAAGCGATGTAGCATGTTAATTGATAAGAATTAACTACAGAGTGATGAAAATTTTATTGTCCCTAATCTCTGCGCTTTTTCTTAAGTGATTATCAAACAAGGATGAAGGGAATATTATATTTCTAACCTATAATAACAAAACTTAATTACTCCATATAATATGTTAATGATGTGAGATTGTGATACGCACACACCCTAACAATTTAAGAAAAGACAGGAGTATTTATTAAACCCCAATAAAATCGCTCGCTTCACACCACACAACAGTTAGCCGACAATCCATGAGTTAGCCACACAAGATTGACATGGTCCTCCGACTATCCGACCATGCATGACACACACCACATCCACTTTCGGCTTAACTGATAAATATACTTTGATGTTATAAAATCCTCCGGCTGTGTTCAGTACCTGGGGATGGGACTAATCCCTCGCGTAAGTGGAACAGAATGACTCATTAACACATAATTAATTAAGTATTAATTATTTTTTAAAAATAAATGATATGATTTTTAAAGTAACTTTTATATAAACAATAATCCGTTTAGTAGTTTTAAAAACGTTTGCGCGGAAAAGTAAGAGGTGAGTTGGGAAAGCTGGGAAATTAACTCAACCTAAGGCTGACATGTGGGCCATAGAAATTATGGTGCCCATATTTCATCATATAATTGGGTTCTCTCAACTGTCACGGTAGGAGTATTACTTTGCGACGACTAGTCGTATTTATTAATTTTGCTCCTGATTCCTAACACGTATACACTGCCCCTTTTAAATGTGCGTATATACGTATGTCTTTTGAGGGCAGCGCAACACGACTTGAAAACACCACCCAAAAATAAAATTAGCAGCCATATGTATCAGAATATGCAATTTTCATTGATAAATAATAAATCCTGGTTGATCCATTGGTTAAGTTATTTCGGATATAATCAAGAGGGCACTGCATTTGCATTGTAAATAGTACTAGTTAAGAAGATTAAAAACATTAGTATTGTACACATTTTCGAAAACAAACGTTTGATCATGCAATACGAATTGGAACGAGAAAATAAATTATTCCAACCATAAATATTAGTATTAGTATTATTGTGACTTGTAATGCAGAATTCATATCTAGACATTTCTTTTCCCGTTAAGTGAATTTAGCTTTATACTTCCTCCGGCCTTAAGTAATAACTGTCACGGTTGACCATTATACTTTTAACTTTTGCCATCACCTAATTTTAAATGATTAGACATATCATATGACAATGTTTAGGATACAACATGCTTCGTTAATATAAAATACTTTTGAAGTATTTATACATTTAATTTATTTGAAAAAAGATGGGTATGGAAGTAGATGTTTGTCAATTGTCACCATGTTTCTTTAACCGAAAACAACATGGTGGCCTCTGTTGTTAAAAATTTGTATATAAGAAAAAGAGTGCAATTATAAGGAGATTGATAAATATTTATGTAATTATTTGTACAGCACCAATTTATATCTCGATACAAATAAACACCCTCATGCTACCCTCATGATACAAATAAACACTTTGATGGTGGTGTTTTTTTTTCTGATTAAGATACATATTTTTTTTATCTTGATTCTCGTTAGCACGATTTTTAAACTATTAAACGGTACGTTTCATACGAAAACTTTCTATATACATGTTGATTTTAAATATTAAATAAATTTATATTTTAAGTGTGAAATAATTAAAACTCAATTAATCACGTATTAATGGTTTTTCTTTGTTTTTTATGTGTGCCTTAATTTAATTTTTTATCTTCGTTAAAAAAGAACACCACCTCAGACCATTCGTACTAATATTTTTTTTCCGACTGTTCGATCAGTTAGGGTCGTAATTTTCTATTTAATCTGACAACCTATCCGTTGTACCATTAGGTTCGTATTTGATCAAGTAAACTCCCTCACTCCGGTTGAATACACACTAAAACATAGACAACTCAATGCTCATGATACGTTATTGTTGACTTTACCTTTTGACCTTCACATTTACTTTTGAAAAGTATATCAAGATATTCCATTGAAAAATTATAAGATCATATTAAAAACATGTAATGACAATATATTTTGAATTAAGTGTGTGTATGTGCATGCCTTAAAAAATTACTATTAATTAAAGGATCGCATGAGAAAACACCGATCATATGAGGCCAGTCACAATGGCTAGTGTCATTGCACGGCTACCCAAAATATTATACCATCTTCTCTCAAATGAAATCTTTTATGAAACAATCCCCACAGTGGAGGGGTTTCACTTTGACGTTTCCAAGACTAAGCAAAGCATTTAATTGATACAAGTTGCTGGGATCATTTGTACCCAAAATCCGGCGCGGCGCGGGAGAATGCGGAGGTCGCACGGCGGAGGCGGACGCAAGAGATCCGGTGAATGAAACGAATCGGCCTCAACGGGGGTTTCACTCTGTTACCGAGGACTTGGAAACGACGCTGACGAGTTTCACCAGGATGAAACTCTTTCCTTCTCTCTCATCCCCATTTCATGCAAATAATCATTTTTTATTCAGTCTTACCCCTATTAAATGTGCATGACACACCAGTGAAACCCCCATTGTGACTGGCCTGAGTAGTCATTGATGCATGATTTTCTACGACTATTCATATGACGGTGTTAAGGCGATGATATGAACAGTAGAAAATTCTTAATGGCGGAACGAAATAAGGGGAAAGGAGGGAGGGGGTGCTTTTAATGTTCACCAGATTCTAGAGCGTGTGTTTGAGAACATATTTGTGGATATGCAATTACTACCTCCCTTTTCAGTAGATAACATCGTTGACTTTTCAACGAATATTTGACAATTTATCTTATTAAAAATTCTTATGTAAAAAATTAAATTATGCTGAAAGAACATCTCATAACAAATTAAACCACATTAAAATAAATAATAAATATATAAACTTTTTAGTAAAATAAATAGTTAAAATGAACGGCGTCATTTAGTAAAAAACTAAGAGTGAATGGGTTAAACAAAGTATTCGCGGGTATCACTGTACATGTACGAGCTTTTATCATCTAACAACAATAAAATACGAATTATAAAAAAAATTTATATAAGACGGACAGTCAAAGTTGGATAAAAAACATAAGGTTTGCCTTTTTTTTTCGGACAGAGAGAGTATGTATGAGCAATAAATACCGCCTCATTTTGTGTGTTTCGGTGTGACGCAAGAGGCCTTAAGAATTGCCGTCCTTCATCCCCGCAATTAAAACCACCCCCCCTTCCCTCCCTCCCTTTCCCCTCATTTCCTTCCGCCATCGCTTTGCGTTTGCACCCCCACCTCCCTCTCTCTCTCCGGCGATGCTCTCCGACGGCACCCCCCGCCGCACCATCGCCGCCGCCTCCTCGTCCGCCTCCGCGCGCGCGTAACCCGGCACCACCGCAGCGACGGGCAACCTGACCTATGCCCCCCGACCAGTCCGGCATTGGCTGACCCCCTAATGCCTCGCCACTGACTAACCAAACCGAACCCTGTACATATACCCGCCGCCGCCTTCGTCGTCGTCGCCGGTGAGGGATTTTAGCCTCGGCGGACGCGAGCCAAGGCGTGGTTCTTCTAGAGTTTTTTTTTATATATATTTTGGTGGTGGTGATGGGAGTGGTGGAGTTCTCGGTGCTGGGGGCGGTGCAGAAGTTCAGATCCCTCATCGCCGGCCCCACGCCCCCCGCCGCCGCCGCCGAAGGCGAGGAGGTGGCCCGGCAGACGAGCGGCCCGCCGTCGCCCGCGACCCCGACGAGATCGCGCAGCGGCGCCGCGGACACGACGCCGCCGCTCCCCGCGAGGCCCGGGGGCGGCAGGCGCGCCATCGCCCTGCGCCGCCAGATCTCCTCGCCGCAGCTGCTCCGCTGCCACGCTGTCAGGTACTCCCTCCATTTCCATCGCCTTCTCATGCCCTCCTTACGCTACCACGACTTCCTTTTTTTTCTTCTTCTTCTTCCTTGGCTTGCTATGGAGGAAAAGGGGAAAAGCGAGGTAGAGATTGCTTGGTATTACGATATTATTATTATTATTATTATTATTATTATTATTATTATTATTATTATTATTATTATTATTATTATTATTATTATTATTATTATTATTATTATTATTATTATTATTATTATTATTATTATTATTATTATTATTATTATTATTATTATTATTATTATTATTATTATTATTATTATTATTATTATTATTATTATTATTATTAAGTAATCACTTACATGGCATCTAACCTTTTCGATGGTGTTGGTGAATGGTGATACCACCTATTATTGACTAATTTAGGTGTAGTGGATTATGCAACATATGCAGGTAGCACTCATGGATGTTCATGTATGCTTGTTGGTGTTAATCCGGCGCTGCTTTGTAATCGATTCGCAAATACTATTGTGCTGAATTTGTTGTGGTACTTGTTTTCGTGGATGCAGGCGAGGCGATGGAGAGGACGACGATGAGCCCGGGGTACAGTTTTTCACCCCAGGGAATGACTACTTACATGACTTTTCAGATACAGACTCTCTTAGCGTCAGTACTCCTAACGGGGTCGCCAGGTCCTTGACACCAAGCCCTCTGGAGAGCCCGACTTGGATGGTGGGGCACAACGACGCCTCGCCAACGTCCAAGAGGAACGAGCGCCTCAGCCTGGATTCTCTTGGTTGCGATACCAGGCTGAACGGTGGCATCGCAGACAGGAGTGGAGGTGACATGACCCGTTATCCTGCTGATTTCGATGCCAATGTCTGGCTCCCGCCATCACCGGAAGATGAGGGTGACGATGTTGAAGCGAGATTATTTGGATTCGACTACGAGGATGATGAGGCTGGGGACTCGGGCAAGCTTCTTGCTCTTGGTAACTTTAATACTAACAAAATAGTTGGTGTTGACACAATCACAGACATAGCTCACAAAGAGGGTCTGAGGAATGCTGTACTTGGGCATTTCCGGGCTCTTGTGGCTCAATTGCTTAAGGGAGAATGTATTGATCTGGAAAATGACAATGGATCCAAAAGCTGGCTTGAAATAGTATCCTCCCTAGCTTGGCTAGCTGCTGGCTATGTGAGACCAGATACCAAGAAAGGTGGCAGCATGGATCCTACTGATTATGTGAAAGTTAAATGTTTAGCATCAGGGGATCCAAGTGATAGGTATGTTCTTAGCTTTGTTGTTTGACTGGTTTTTACATGTTTGTACTTTCCATCATATGAAACTGATGGGTGTTCCTTTTATGCAGCAATCTTGTTAGAGGAGTGGTTTGCTCTAAGAATGTAAAACACAAACGCATGGCCTCTGAGCATGTGAATGCAAAATTGCTCATTTTAGGGGGAGCACTTGAGTATCAGAAGGTCACGAACAAACTAGCATCCATTGATACTATACTTGAACAGGTTTGTGTTTTCTTCATGGTTGTGTTGCATATATTTGTTGTTTCTTGTTTTGCTGAATGAAATACCATTGATGCAGGAAAAGGAGCACCTGAGGGCAATTGTTGCAAAGATTGAGTCTCGGCGACCAAATGTGCTGCTAGTTGAGAAAAGTGTCTCATCTTATGCCCAGGAACTCTTGGCAAAAGATATTTCTTTAGTTCTGAATGTTAAGAGACCGCTTTTGGATAGGATATCAAGATGCTCAGGAGCACAAATTGCCTCGTCAATTGACAATATTGCTTCAGCAAGACTAGGTCAATGTGAATTGTTCAAGGTGCATAAAGTTTCAGAATTCTCATCAGGAAAACAGACAAACAGGAGGTCAATGAAGACCCTGATGTTCTTTGAAGGCTGTCCGAGGCGTTTAGGTTGCACGGTAATAATCTATTTCTGTTCCCTAAATATTCCATTTAGATTCATTTCACTAACATAAATTGATAACTCCTTGCTTGTATATTCAATCATACGCAGTAGTAGCACTGGTTCTGTAATTAGTTTTCAATTGAATATCTCATTTTACCTTTTACACTAGTTAAATGCCCGTTTTTTGCCACGAATAAAAATGAATCATTCCTGTTCAAAAGAAATGATTTTTCCATTGAATACACTGAAACATAATCACAATTCTGTTACAACGGGAACTAAGAATCAATTGTAAAATCAGCTTGTACACATTGTAGGGGGAGGGTGTCAGATTCACCATCACCATTGCATTCTTTTCAAAGGACTATATATTTCTAATCAATGTACCTCAACTTCTGCAGGTTCTACTGAGAGGATCATGTCGAGAGGAACTAAAGAAAATTAAGCGTGTTGTGCAACTTGCTGTGTTTGCAGCTTATCACCTCTCTCTTGAAACATCATTCTTTGCTGATGAAGGTGCGACTCTTCCCAAGGTTCCTTCAAGGCCAATGGTAGTGGTAAATGATATTCGAAGTGACCCAAGTAACTATTTTGCTGGATCTGCTGGTGTTGGTATTCCTCATGGACTTAAACCTGTACAAGGCAAACATTCAGAAGCTACTAGAGTCAATGGTATGTTTAAGGAAAATTCTATATCACCTGGCTCATTATCGTTGAATGAGGAAGGAGAGGGGGTCATCTCTGAGCATAGGGAATCTAAAATTCCTGTTGAACATATGAATTGTCATGATCATGATTCATTCCATGCAACTGAATCATGCAAAGGTCATAAAATATTTCCATGTTCATTGGATCATGACATTAGAACTTCAGATATGGTGATGCAATATCAGTATTTGAATGACTCGACACAACTTCCCATAAATGATGACCGTCAAGGCATGGTTTCAGGAAAGAAATTTCAAGAGGTAGACCACTATGGTCCCAAACCACATGATGATTATTTGATGGGAGATGCAGATGGCCCGAATGAGCTTTCTGGTGAATATTTTCCTGCTACTGACAACCATCAGAGCATCTTAGTTTCCCTTTCAAGCACTTGTATCCCCAAAAGCATGCTATGCGAGCGTTCTCAGCTCTTCCGCATCAAGTTTTATGGTAGCTTTGATAAGCCACTTGGGAGGTACCTCAGGGAAGACTTATTTGATCAGGTATTTCCTGTACAATCCGTATGTGCACTATCATATGGCCTTCTTATCATTATCATAATTTTTGGAAATGTTTTTTTTCATGCAAAGGCATATTGCTGCCCGTCATGCAAAGAGTCATCAGAATCACATGTCAGGTGCTATACTCATCAGCATGGGAGTTTAACAATTAGTGTTCGGCGGCTTCTGTCTCAAAAGTTACCAGGTGAACGTGATGGTAGGATATGGATGTGGCATAGATGCCTCAAGTGCGAACCTAAGGATGGTGTACCACCTGCCACACGGAGGGTAATTATGTCAGATGCAGCTTGGGGTCTGTCGTTTGGGAAGTTCTTGGAGCTAAGCTTTTCAAACCATACTACTGCTAACCGAGTTGCAAGTTGTGGACATTCTCTCCAGAGAGACTGCCTTCGTTTCTATGGGTATGTATCTGCTGTATCCTTCACCAATTAACATTGCTCAATCCTTCAATGTGATTTCAATTTATCTGCTAAATATCCAGGTACGGAAACATGGTTGCTTTCTTCAGATATTCTCCTGTTGATATTCTCTCAGTTAACCTACCCCCCTCAGTACTGGATTTCAATTGCCGCAGTCGACAAGATTGGATGAGAAGGATGGCAGTTGAGGTATGCAATTTTTCTAAGTTATGATGACCATGTTCATAGACTGCATCATATAGTTTTGCTGTGAACTTACTAATAATATGATACTCATATACTTGACTTTTGGCTTTTGCAGATATATAGCAAAATGGAGACCTTACATTCAGAGGTATATGATTTTCTTCATCATAATGAAAATAGTGTTACATCAGAGGATGAGCCGGTGAAAGCAGGTGTTCAAAGGCAGATCATAGAGATGAAAGATTTGCTTAAAATGGAAAGAAATGGATATGAGGTAGTGCAACGAGATTTTCCTGGTTGTATGCGTTCAGGTTAAACAAAAGGTTATGTTATCTTAATATTGACCCCCTGTCTCTTTCTTTGTTTGTTTTGCAGATCCTGCTGTTGCCAGTTATTACAGATAGCAATCATTCTGTGCAGGTCTCTATTGATGTTCTTGAGCTCAACCGCTTGAGACGCGGTCTTCTCCTTGATGCTTACATTTGGGATCGAAGGCTTTGTTACATAGATTCACTCCTTAAAAAAGACAGTCATGTTTCAAATCCTGATATTTTCTTAGATGTCAGACTGAAAGAGTGGAAAGCTGACCTGCTTGTGGGGGATACAAAAATAGGAAAATCCACAAATTTGTCGCAATCTTCAGGAAGTCCAAGAAAATCCTTGCTATCTAGAGAAGGCTGCTTGAATGATACGGAATACAGGATGGGTGAGACAAATTCACAGATTGATCTTGTAACTCATCCTGTGGATGATGCAGAAGATCTGGACAAGGTTTTCCGCAGATTCAATGGAGAGACAGAGCAGCCAGTTACTACAGCTACAATGGGTAAGGAACCTGTTGAAAGGTTACCCTCACTTGCATCTATTTTTTCAGATAAGATTGATTTGGCATGGACTGGATCTAGTGAGATACAAGATGACCTTCTACAAGGTTTTACCAAAATTGATGAGTATGGATCGTTTAATTTCCCAGACAATCCAAGCTATGGGAATTCTGTAACCCCTGTCAGAATTCATTCATTTGATTCTAAATTTGCTATACACCAGCGAGAACGCAATGGATTGGCTCCTACTTCATTGCATCTGTCGTCATTCAGATCTGCTGAATACTTTGGGGATTTTACTAGTATCCTGAAAGATCCAATGCCAAACATACGGAGGGCTTGTTCTCAAAGGTCTCCTGGTGCAGTAGAGAAATTAAATGTTGTTCTTACCCGTACACTTACATATATCTCATCTGCTTCACATATGATCGATGATGGGGCACGGCTGCTGTTGCCTCAGATTGGGTATGAAGATGATGCTGTCATTGCAGTCTATGATGATGAGCCTACCAGTATCGTGTCCTATGCAATGACTTCACAAGAATATGTGCAGCAAGTCACACGCAAACTGAATTCAAGTTTGAGTTTCTTACACCTACCAAATGCCATTGACAGCAGCCATGGACTTGACGGGACCTTGCTCTCACAAGAAGACCATTTGGATTCTAAGGGAACTCACTTTAAGTTTTCTTTTGATGATGAATCGCCACTTTCTGAAGATAAAGCAAAGTTTTCCATTACTTGTTATTTCGCAAAGCATTTTGCCGCACTTAGGAAGAAATGCTGCCCAAAGGATATTGATTTCATCCGTTCACTTAGCCGCTGCAAGAGATGGAATGCGCAAGGTGGAAAAAGCAATGTTTACTTTGCAAAGACTCTTGATGAGAGATTCATAATCAAACAAGTCACCAGGACAGAGCTTGAATCGTTTGTAGAGTTTGCTCCTCAGTACTTCAGATATTTGATGGAATCCCTGACTTCAGGTAGTCCAACTTGCCTGGCCAAAATCGTAGGAGTATATCAGGTTTGTTTTCTTCTTGTTGCATGATTTATCTGATGATGAATGAAGTGTATAGAGTATTCCCCTGGTTCTAACTTCTGCTGCCTTTTCTTGAGTTCAGGTTAATATCAAGGGCTTAAAAGGTGGTAGGGAAGTAAAGATGGACCTCATGGTGATGGAGAATCTTTTCTTTGAAAGGAAGATATCTAGAGTCTATGATCTAAAGGGTTCATTGCGCTCACGCTATACATCCAGTGAGAGTAAAGTCCTCTTGGATTCAAACCTCCTAGAGGCATTGCATACAAAGCCAATATTTTTAGGGAGCAAGGCAAAACGAAGATTGGAAAGAGCCGTTTGGAATGACACTTCTTTTCTTGCGGTATGTTGTTATGGAAATTAATCTTGATAATTCATCTCATATATATATTCTTATTTCAGACAAGGGATTGCACAAAATACTTATTTCTTGTAAAACTGCACAACTTCATGAATTGGTGCATTTTATATTACTGAAAATGACTGTTAATCATTTGAAATACTTTGCAGACAGCGGATGTCATGGATTACTCACTACTTGTTGGAATCGACGAGGAGAAGAAAGAGCTTGTCATTGGCATTATTGACTACTTGCGCCAGTACACCTGGGACAAGCAGCTCGAGACCTGGGTGAAAGCTTCAGGCATCCTGGGAGGCCCCAAGAACGAGTCCCCGACCGTCATATCTCCGATGCAGTACAAGAAGAGGTTCAGGAAAGCCATGTCAAAGTACTTCCTCACCGTCCCCGATCAGTGGTCCTCTTGACAGGCAGCAGCTAACCTTGTTGATTTTTTTCAATGTAACCACCAGCGATCAGAATTCAGAAGCATCGCCACCACAATAGTTTTCAAGTAAAGATTCATAACCCATTTTTTCTCTGTCCCTATCACGAGGTTAGTCGTCGATTCATTTTGTACCCAACTTGTATCAGGTTGTAGTCAGTCAATAGTAGATAGGAAGGATAACCTCTCCCCCATGGACACCAAGCATGGTTATTTGCAGTGTCCAGCCACAGACAAGGAGAGGCCTGATCCATGTACATTATGACCCACATAGTTAACATGAAAAATCTGTCAGAAAGATTGATTCTTTTGAAGCTATCTGGCCTGTATAATGATGCTACTCCTACCTTGTAAAGGACACTTCAACTCTGCAAATTGAGGTTACTATATTATTATATACATTAATTCTTTCTTTGGTGACTGCATCGTAAGGGCATTAGCAATGCATTGCAAATATACAACTCAGCTCAAGAACACCTAGGAACATTGTTAGCTACATGTTCCACAGTGCATATACCTACCCTCACTTTTTCTCTCCTCTCTCTCTCTGCTCTATCCCTTCTCCACCGGCCGAACAAAGCGAGGCGGCGACCGGAGCGGCGGCAGAGCGGTGGTGTCCGACGCTCCTCTCCCCTCTCCGGCGCTCCTCTCTCCGAGGACGAGGAAGAGCGACGGTGGAGAGGAGGACGATGAGCTCGGCGGCGCAGACAGCGACGAGCTCGGCGGTGCGGAGAGGACGGCGACAAGCTCGGCGGTGCGGCGAGGAGGATGGCGACGGCGCCAGCGGAGCGGGCAGTTTTCACACTCTCCCCCCTCTTCCCTGTCACTGCGCCAGCATTTTCAGGCTTTTAGTGGGAAGAACGGGTGACCAAAATTTGCTACGCGTTCCTAATAAGGCTCCGAACGCGATCGACGTGGTATAGAATATGCTGTTTCTCAAGCTGAGGCTGAACGCCACGGAGGCGTATTGTGAATGGCCTAAGTATCCTGAAGAGGCTTACTACTATTAGTGTCTGTCATATCAGGAGAAAGGTCACTTTAACTACCCTATGAACTGTGGTACTGAAACATCATATGGTTAGATGAACAGGTGCTTTGAATTGCCGGTCCGGGGGCATGTCATACCTACTTCAACTTTGAGACTGATGGCAAAGCGGCAGCAAACACAAACCTACCCATTTCCTGCATGGAAAGCTTGGTACAGACCAGGGGTTGGTTTGCCCATTCTTGTGTCAGCTACTCCCTCAGTCCCTCTGTTTCAGAAGTTCTAGTATGTAAGGTGGTTTACAAGTTCCAGAATGTAAGGTGGTTTTAGTTTTGTCGTAGGTCAAACTTCTCTAACTTTAACAAAGTTTTAGAAAGATAGTTAACATCTGCGATTCCAAATAAATATACTACGAAGACGTCAGCTTGCTGTTCTGTGGCAATTCACTTGCGCATAGTCACCGGAATTTATTGAACGATGCAGACAAATCTGATTCCATACAAACACCAACCCTTGTTTCTGTTTGATAAGCAGTTCCACTAAGCCCCATTTTGCAACGTACTTAAGGAATTCGACAAAGATTTTGGTGAGAATCTCATGTGGAATCTTCCTGGCTATTCATACAGTGATCCTATAAATTTCCTGTTCCTGATGGGGCCTTAATTAATTGAGGTTTAGCTCGCTAAAAATTGTGGGCTGGATTAATTGAAGCTAGCATATTTAATAATCTTCGCGATTAAGATCATGTTGTGTTGAAGTATGTCATACACATCTTTCTTCATCAACTAAGATTCAATTGATTGCTACGTATAGAACTCAATGTGTTTCCGAAGGTAAGAAGTTGCTTTATAATCCCTTAATTAGCTTAAGATTTAGCTTAAGCTTCAACTATAGCTTAACATTTCGGTTGGACTGATAAAAATCCCATAAAGGGTTTTTAAGCAAATTTCATATGCATATACCACATGCACGCCCTCACACTCATATAGATGTACCCTAACAAATTTATACAGGATTGGAGATCAAATCTCACATAGCATGTCTATCCCATTACATAGCTAAATAATATTAGTTGGGGCCTAACCTTATGTAAACTAGGCATGCATATTGGTCATGAAGAAATTGGGGATAGGCAGGAAAGTACTTCTCTTCCCGTCTAGCCTTAAGGTGAAGTGAAATCAAGATGTGTCAATAAAACACTTGTCGTCATTGTACCAGTAAAAATGTATTTTAGTTCGCTAGGATTGGGTCAGCTTATATAGCCTTAGGAGGTACACATGAAGTTACAATAATGCCCTTCAAAAGCTTAGAACCCTAAGGGTGTATCCATACGTTCGGACGATTCCTAGGACCACTAGCGCCAACTTGCAAGTGAAGTTGGAGTGATATCCCGACATCTTTTTGTGCGAATATTCCTGCTTGGTAGCATAAAAGCTTATGTTTTTACCTGCCAAAAGCTTGGTAACAGTGCTTGAAAAGCTTCTGTTTCATTCTCCTTGTACCATTTACCTCCCGTAGCACGCTCGAATACTACTCATCCAACCAATGTGTTCTTGCTCGGATAGTTCGATCTTCTTCTAGTTACATGTTAGGAACTCAAGAAGTATTTACCTCCATTTAAAACATGCTTTAGGAAAATACTAGAGGTGGCGTATTGGTTGAATAAGAGATATGACACTTAGTCCTTGCTATAAATCGGGATACAATAACAAGTATAATGCAAGCATCCATGCCAGGTTTAGGACCCAAATCTAAATAACTATGCATGTTTCACCACAAGAATCCTAGTCAATACCACAGTTCCTCCTATAAAATTATTAAAGAAAAGCAAAACACAAAACTAAAGAACACCTATATAAAAAAAACCTACAATGAAGCCAAGTAAATATATCAAGCCAAGCAAGTTTTTGTTATACCAAACAGAAAGGTTGGATGACATGCTTGTAGAGGTTACTCAATCTACTGCAAGAAAGGATTGCTATGCGTGCCTATGAGAGGTGGGGTCAGGCTGTCAGTGACTAGATGAGGGGTTTGGTACATGTTGTTGCATGGGTGCAGCGTGATCACGTGCTCCGGAGGTTGGTTTAGCTAGCTAGCTGCATCCACAAGTCAAAGCCTCTCTCACCTTCGATCGGCTGCTCCAAACGAAGAGAAAATATCACGGTAGTGTCGGTACAAAAAAAAACCACAACCCCTAAACCTAGACCTTCCCATTCCTTCTATAAAAATCCACCATCCATCTATCCACCGAGTGCACAACAACAACCAATATATAGAGAGCTAGCATACATATATAACAACAATTAAACTATATGAATTTCATGTGGTATTTTTGTGTTGTCTTTGTAAGTGTCATTGTCTCCTCTCCCCAACATCATTTTGGCTGAATCTATGAATTTCATAAACAAGGTGGGTAGTCTCTTAGTTTGGTTGATTGTGTCACAATGAGATCTATATCGAGCAAATGTTTGTGTAACAATTAATATTTGTTTTTTTTAGGCTAACAGTATATAGATTGACATGTGGGATCCACCATCAGATTAGAGAGATTACTGGAGTGAAAAAGACAAATTTAGCTCTCTAATTTGTTTGGCAAGCTGACTAAATAGATACTCAGAGAGTCAGATTTAGAAAGATTGTTGGATATAGGGGTGTTTAGATTTATGGGTGTAAAGTTTTGGCGTGTCACATCGGATATACGGACACACATATTTTAAGTATTAAACGCAAAATAATAAAAAAATAAATTACAGATTCCGCCTGTAAACTGCGAGATGAATTTATTAAGCCTAATTAATCTATCATTAGCAAATGTTTACTATAGCACCACATTGTCGAATCATGGAGCAATTAGGTTTAAAAAAATTCATCTCGCAATTTACACGCAATCTGTGTAATTAGTTATTTTTTTCGTTTATATTTAATACTCTACGTATGTGTCCAAATATTCGATGTGAGAGCAAGTATAATAGTAGGCTATAAGCAGGCTAAATGTTGAGGTGGAGGAGAAAAGAGAGAAGAGAGAGGAGAAGCGGGCTATAAACTTACAGCCGGCTTGCACACAAGAACCAAGAAACTCTGTGAGAGAGACAAGTGGGCCCTATATTAATTGTAAAGAGCTAACTATTATATGGGTAGACTAAGAGAAGGCTATAAATAACCTTATAGCCAACAGATTGGCTGTATTATTAGCCTTGCTCTGTCAGGGTGAAGAATTTTACCGAGGATCTAAACTGGTCCATACTCTCATGCATAATGCCTTTTTGGTTGTAGGCTTGGAATTTTTAATAATTTCATTTAATGAGCTCGTTTTGGAACTGTGACTGTCAACTTGAAATTGGTCCAACACATAGCCAGAATAAATTGGACCTTTTGCTTTCAAATTATTTTGTTAACCTGGACGTTGCACTTTCTAGTGGCCAGTTTTTGTGCAGCCCATAAAGGAAAAGTTGAACAAGTGCGGTTGGATGCCTTTGCATAATTGGCTTTTCTTGTGGATGAGCCTACAAAAGAGGTCTTTAGGAGGGCAAGGCATGCTCGTCTCATCATGTGATTATATGATCTAAAGAAAAAAAATCCACAAACAATTGATAATTTTAATAGAGCACAATACATCAATTTGGCATATATGTGAGTGAAATTTAGTGTAAGAACATAAAAAAGTAAGCATGCTATTGCAAGAAGTTAGTAGGTGGGTGCGATTTAATTATTCTGAACATTTTTTTTCTATACACATTTAGGTTTTAAGCATGTCAACATACTTTCGATTTGTATAAGCATTTTGTCATTCTAATTATATAGTAGCTAAATAAGTTATAGGTCATGTTCAAGAACCTAACAGAGGCGAGATTAAGTTTTAGATTTTCATGGCACGCTTTTCAAACTGCACAAAAACTGTATATTTCGTGTGAAAATTTTCTATATGAAAGTTGTTCTAAAATATCAGATTAATTTATTTTTCAAGTTTGTAATAATTAAAACTCAATTAATCACAAGTTATTACCACCTCGTTTTACGTAAAACACTTAATCTTCATCTTCATCTTCATCTTTATAAAATTCAAACAGAGCCATACTATGTAAAAAAATGTATTTCGGTTAAAATTTAAGAAGGTGAAGAAAAAAATCCAATCTGGTGGTGTAGATTGGATAAGCTACATAATTTTTATAGATTAAAGTCAAGATTGGAAGGTAATATTCGTGTTGGCTATTATCCGCCTTCAAGCACCGCCACCGCTTGCCGTCGACGATGGCTAGGGTTTCGGGTCCAAAAGAGGAATGAGTCAAGTCTTTGGCATGCAAGGACAATTTTGACCATATAAAAAATACAAAATTCAGAGCAAACAAAACCAAGTCAAACCGAGCTTGTGAACCAAATATTTTCGTATTCGGGTGGCATGATTACGAATAGTATGGAAACGAACATTAGTGATACTTATCTAAAATCACACTTTTATAATAGGATGGATCAAATTAACCCATATACAAACTCTAGAGGGGGTGTGTGCACAAAGTGACAGTACTAGCATACTCTTTATTACTACAGTAATAAAAAGAAGTGTGGGGGGACCAGTCAGTCACCGAGGTGGAAGAGGGAGGAGAGTGCTTTAAATACCCCGTTCCCAAAAAGCAGTTCATCAGCAATGCAAATCCCACTCTCCACGGTGCACACACACCCTCTCATCCATCCCTCACCGACAGGTGGGCCCCAGGCGCACCCGGCCCCACCTGTCAGCGACCGATGCGCCAGCCGGGGCGAGCCGTGCTCCCGGTGTAAACGGCTGCAAGGCTACACCTATTATTATGCGTACACGGCGCGTGCGCACCCGACTACTCTTACTCTCACCGACATGCGGGCCCCACTGGCGCAGGGAGGAGATGCGTTGCCGTACGAGTAGCTTTTCGGGTGTCCTGGTGACAGGTGGCGTTCGCGCGAAGCAAATGCGGCCAGCATTAGTACTCCGAGCTCAAACTGAATTGGGAAAAAACAAAACGAGTACTATATATATATAATATTTTTTTTCTTTTTTTTTTCCTCGTCTTCTTCTTCACGCACTCTTGGCTCGGCCCAGCGCAGCGCACGCTCCAATTTCAAAAATTTCGAAGCTGTGGGCTTAGCTGGCAGCTAAGCTATACTACTACTCGATGGCGAAGCGCCAAAAAGACGATTTTACCCATGCGCTCAAGCAAGTAAACTTCCCGCTTGGTATTTTAAATTAAAAGGAAGATGCCTCTATTATCCCAATCGAAAATTTTGTATCTTTCGTTATCGGTGAGCTTTTTTTATAGTGCCGGCTAGTTCATACGGTCCACACAACTGTACATGTCGAGCTACTAATCTGCTTAACTCTAGTAGCTGTTTTTGTTGGCCATGTACATGCAATTGCAATGCGCACATGATCTCACTTTTAAGGTATGGGAGGTAGAGTGCATCAAAACAAAAGTTGAGAAAACCTAAATTCTTGTTAAAAAAAATTATACGAATTTTACTTAAGAAATTTTGTTACTTGTCTTAATCTATCTAAATTGTTACTCTGTACTCATGTTCTCTAGCTATACAAATACTACCTCATACTAAAAAGAACCATGATAAATAGGAGCAATTGCGAATTTACCCCGTTCTAAATCGTTATGGCAAAATTCCCACTATAAAATTGAAAAGAAAAAAAACTACCAACAGAACTATCATTCAAATAGTATTCTTACAAAATAAGAAAATCCAGTGGCAAATTTGTAAATGCCACTATACTTGTGAAAACATAAGAATAGGAAAAACGTAGGAAGAGTGTCATGCCCATTGATTTTCTATAGGAATTAAGAACACGTGGAAGTTCAAAAATTATTGTTTTGGATGGTACATAGAAAAAACAGAGGAACCTTGTGGCTGTGCCATGGAAGAGATAAACATGCGGTAGAACCTTATGCTAGATTGCCCTCCAAATTCCTATGAAAATAGTCCATTACTGAATTTCAAAATAATCTGAGAGAGCTATTCCTTTATTCCAAAAGACTACATAGAAATTTTTCCATATGAATCAAATCCTCCACAATTTCCGTAGTTCTCTTTGTTCCAAAAGAGTTCACGATCATGGCATCATATTTGTTCAAAGGTTAATTCAGTTGCAGAAAAATATTTAGGTATAATTTTACAATTCAACTAATTACATTCCCATCTGTTCCAATAGGATTGGGAGATAAAGTTATGATTTAGTTTCTTTCTATGCCGGTTTTCATGATGGGCTGGGTCTTTGGAGCTTTTATTGGAAGCTAGGGGATCGACATAGCAGGATTTTGTTTTTGGGAAGGATGGATGAAGACAATTGCGCTTTTAAAGTAGCTAAGATATAAAAAGTGGTTTATTAGATCACATGTTTCATAAGCCCGAGTGACCATTTATTTATTTGAAATTTAGTTACATTAATATTCGCTTAATATTTTGAAAGTTAAAACTTTCCTTTTTAAAGTGTTCATTATATGTAACCATAATAATCACATCTGCCTAAAAAAAACCAAATATATTTCTTCGTTGCCTTTTACTTAGAATGTCTTATCTTACCAATTATACACTCACCATATTACAACTAATGAAAACACGATAACTTATAGTAGCACTATACCCTATTCATCAACCATATGCATAGCAATACTAGCAAGCATACATGTCTATCCACTGAACATTCCGTGAAACTCTATTTTGAATCTAAATTAAAAACTTGATTTTATTTCCGCTCACCTAAGTAAAGCACAAATTCACAACACGTTATGAAAGAGGTCAACTATATTTCACCTAAATCCGCAAATCCAGGCAACCGTTGCGTAGACTTGAAATTCAGTTGCACTATTCAGCGCCGGACTTTTCGGAAGTAACAACTTTTCTACTATTTCTACATTACGATTTACCTGTAATTTAAACTTCAATAACAAACAGATCAGACAAAACCTAAATCATCTTAAACCAATTACATGCATACCACATTACAACCAAAACAGGTGTATTTCCAGCCACACTATACCGTTGTACATCCTCAGCTGTGCATGTAACAATATTAGCAATAATAACGATATAAACACACACAACTCAGGGGAGGGAGGGCATTTCCGCTTTGTCCATGCAGCCAAATCACAGGCCTGACCACCGCCCACCTCCACAGAAAAAACCAAAAAAAAGAGGCCACCACGGAGGGCAATACCGTCATTCCACAGCTCCCCCAAAAAAGGCACCCGCGGGTCGGGTCGGGACGGGAGGCAAAAGCAAACAAAACATAAAGCTCTCGAGCGCGCGCGTTCTCCCCTCCCCTACCCCTACCCCTGCCACGTCACCGATCCGCGTGACCCATCCCTCCCCGCGCCGTCCGATGGCGGCGGATCGACTCATCCCAGCCGTCCATCCTCATCTTCTCACTTCCCCTCTCACACAGGTGACACAGCCGAGCTTAACAATAAAAAAAAATGGAGAGAAAAAAAAAAGAAATAAAGAAGGCGAGCCCATCCATCTCCTCTTCCTTCCTTCCTCCTCCATATTTTCTTATCTATTCCTGATCCAAATCCATCTCTCTCTTCTTCATATATCCTCCTCTTCGTGAGCGAAAATTCCCCATCCCCATCTCCCCCACCCCCTCCTCCTCCTCCGCCATGGCCGCCGCCGACGAAGCCTCCAAGCCGCCGCCTCTCCCGCCCTACCCGGAGGTGAATTTCTTGTTTTCTCTTTGTTTGGGTTGGTTCTTGGGGGTTGATTTGGGATTTGTGGTGTGCAGATGATACTGGCGGCGATCGAGGGGCTGAACGAGAAGAGCGGGTCGAACAAGTCGGCGATCTCCAAGTTCATCGAGGGGAAGTACGGGGACCTGCCGCCGGCGCACGCGTCGCTGCTCACGGCGCACCTGGCCAGGATGAAGGAGTCCGGTGAGCTCATCTTCCTCAAGAACAACTACTTCCGCGCCGACGCGCCCGACGCGCCGCCCAAGCGCGGCCGGGGCCGCCCCCCCAAGCCGCGGGACCCCAACGCGCCGCCGCCGCCGCCCAAGCCCTCCTCGCCGCGCCCCCGCGGCCGCCCGCCCAAGTCCAAGGACCCCATCTCCGACGCCATCCCCAAGTCCCGCGGCCGCCCGCCCAAGAAGGCCAAGACGGCTCCCGCCCCTCCTCCCGCCGCCGGCGACGGCTCCGCTCCCGTCAAGCGCGGCCGCGGCCGGCCACCCAAGGTACGCCCCGCCGTCCCCAGCGAGGCGGCGGCGGCCTGACCAACCCCAATCTCTAGGGTTAGGGTTAGGGCGTAGTGGCATCGAATTGGGGGGGGGGGGGGCGAGATGGGGTTTGTTAATTACTTCTTCTTAATCTTAATCTCTCTTAGGCTTCGCTTCCTTTAATTTCCTCTAATTGTTGTGCTCTTAGTACAATTAATCGGGTAATTAGGCTTAATCATGTTGCTGCTGCTGCTTATGTGTTGTTGTTGTAAGATTAAGGCTGAGCTAGGCTTCTCCTCCTGCTCCTGCTGATGCTGCTGAGTGGATTAATTAAGCTAAGCTAATGTGGATGATGATGTGTACAATTAATGGATGGTGATTTGTTTCCAAGGGATGCTGATTTGATTTGCCTCGAGTGTTTTGACCGTTTCTGATGCTGATAATGACGGTGCTTAGCATGCTAACTGCTGTGTTGATGGCGTGCTAATCATTCAGCTGCAGCTGGTTTGACCATGCTTATCCAGTGGAGTGGAGTGGACAGTGAGAGAGTGGTGGTGGTTGTGGCTGTGATAGTACTTTGGATGTTTTGTCGTGTAGCTGCCCGTAGTGTTGCATTGCATTGCACACATCCATTCATTCTACTGTACTGTACTGGTGTGCTGCCAGCTGTGTGCCTCTGTTGCATTTGCGTATAGGAGTTTTTGTTTTTGTTTTTTTTTGCTTTCTCACTTCTGTGAGGTATTAGTAGTTAGAATCTGGGTTTATCAAACCGTTTGGGATAGGATTATCGTTACTTCACGGTTTAGCTGTTACCGTTGTAACTTTGCCTTTACTGCGAAAACCGTGTGGTTACTGTGAGTTATATCGTGGTCTGGTTTTAAAAAACCGTGTGGTTACTGTGAGTTATATCGTGGTCTGGTTTTAAAAGTTGAGAAGATTACCTCACATCGTGGTCTGGTTTTAAAAGTTGAGAAGGTTACCGTACGTGATAATTGTTACAACCGCGTCCGCGTGATAACCAAGCAGGAACCTTGGTGGAATTTTTCTTTTTTTGGTCTGCAGCTTGTTTATGCCGATGCCAATGTAGGATCATCTTGTAGTTTGTGCGCATATACATAGCACTCTATACACGATGGTAGTGCTGCATACCGAGGGCCTCTTTCAGAGAGGAGGAATTTCACAAGAATTGAAAAAAAATATCTGAAAAATCTATGAAAGTCCTAGTTGTTTCATGGAAGTTCTATGAAATTCTATGAAAGGAGCCCTAATAGAATGCACTGTAGTACTTGCAAGGGCTCTCTATTAGCCACGTTTTCGTAGGAGTTTATGTTAGTCAAGCTGTTCGAGGTTAAGGTTCTGTTAGTCTCTTCAACGCTGGGCCGTAGGGAAATAAATTTTGTTATTTCAGAGTAAATACAAATGGTAATGGTAATGGGCTTCTGCTATATACTTATAACTAGAGTTTGGCAAGTTGATTCACAAGTCTAAGGGCATGTTCACTTCATTGCTTACCTTACCAAAATTTAGTGTTACCAAAGAGTTACATTTGAAGCATTCCCCTCTCGTTCCCCTTTCCTCTACAGTAACCTCTCTGATTTCTCTCCCCTCCAGCCCCTCTTCCCCTTCGATTTCAGCGGTTCGCTGTCGGCGAGGGTTGGAGGAGGGGTCCGGCCACCTTCCCCTAGTACTCTTTAGTCAGGTTGGTTCTGTTTCTCTAGTTAGTCTGGCCTCTAATGGTGGCGACCGGTGTTCTCGTTAGCGGCGGTGGTGGGAGTTGGTACCTCTGCGCCTCGTGGACGGCGAATCGAAGACATGGCGGTCAAATCATCCCCGAGCAAGAGCCCCAAAGTAAGATAGAGTTTCCGGATCTGGATGGCCTTGGTGGTGGTGGAGGAGGAGCTTCTGGCAGTGGTTGCCGACACCCTGCTCGTGTGCGGGTTTGTGTTGGTGGTGGAGACGGAGTCTGCGTCGCGCCTGGCACTTCGGTGGTCGTCGTTGAGGTGGCGACGGTCTCTGCGCTGTCCTCGGCGTTACGACGTCTGTCGTCCCCCTTCGCCGTGCCCGAGCTAGCGGTGGCGTTGTTTCCCTCTGTCGCACCTATGCTAGCTGTGGCGCCGGCAGGCGTCGGCATGTGTGCTATGATCGGCGGTGTGGCAGTTGTCGCCCCCTGAACTCCAGTCGCTTGCTGTGTGCTAGCCGGTGCCACTGTTGGTGCAGCTTCTTCCTCTGTTGGCGGCAGCGGTTGGCTCGTCGTCATCTACATCCTCCTTCAAGCCGAAGCCTTTGGAAGCCTTGTGATTGGGTGTTTGTTCTGCTCAAAATCTTATGGTTCCATGTTGCAGGTCGCCCTCTCCTTAGCCATCTCAGGCCTCAAAGCAAGACAGAAGTCTATTGGCAGCCTCTCAAAAGCCCCATTGTTGTTGGTTGGCTGGTCTACGTTTTGGCCCTCTCTTTTGATTCCTAGTAGCAGAAGCCGCACATGGTTTGTCATTCGGGTTGAGCTCGGACCCCCTGTGCAATTTCGATTGTCAGGGTTGTTAGAATTCCTCAGATTCAATGACGAATCCTATGGGGATGTTTTGCTGAGTCCGGTGACGCTCACACCAAAAATCTACGGCTCAACAACCAACCTCGATCTTGTGCCGTTCCCGTGGAGGCAACCGAAGGGGATTAACGGTTTGTCAAGTGGTGTGCACTTCAACTGAGGCCCAAGGTAGCAGTCGTCACGGTTTTAAGACGTTGTGGCTCTGCAGTCGTCACGGCTCCACCGCAGCTCTCTGTCGGCTTGCTCCTTTTTCTGCTGTTCGGTTTCATCTGGAAGGTTGTTTCCATAGTTCGGTTAACCCTCTTTCTTCAGGATTGTCTCTGCTTTTAACTTCTATCCGTTGTTGTGTACCGGGGTTTATCCCCTAATATCTGTTCTTGCTTAATAAAGTTGTTTGTGTTTCAAAAAAAGTTAGATTTGAAAGTAGGGTTTGTTTGGTTTGCTACCATGCCAAAATATTGGTAGAATTTGGGTGGTAGTTTTGAGAGTAGAAAGTTGTAGAATTACCAAAAGTTGGGACGTTTGGGTTGGTAATGGGTTGCCTTACCAAATTTTATTTTCAACTTTGAAAAAGATGAAAATGCTAAGAAAGTGAACCAGTCCTAAGGCGCCTCTAAGCTGATGATTTTATAGTCCGATGGTTCAAACTTCAAAACGCGATTTGTGCTTAGGACATCGTAAGTCAAGCGCGACTTCTATACTTAAGTAGTGAGAAGTCAATTTTAGAACACAGTACTCTGTAAATTAGTTTTTAACTTGTTTAGCTCACTTAATTACTACACTGGCATAATGTCCGTCCGTAGAATCTTCACTCTATCAGTGACCTAAAACGCTTTTACTGGTCGCGAGCTACTAGTACAGGTGATTATCAAGGCCAAAGAAGGTATATGTGACCAAAGATAACGAATTGTAGATGTGATTGGATGGTCTCGATGGATTCAAAAGGACGCTACTTAACAAAAAATGATGCCAAATTGGTGATGCTTATTTGATAGATTAGAGCAAGTTTAATAGGATAGTCCACCACTAGCTTCAATTCATACAATAGTTGCTTACTATACTATTAATATATAGTCTCACCTGTTATACACACACTATGTCTTGGAGTCCGTGTTATAGCTGGCTATAGATCTGTAGCCGCTGCTCTTCTCTCTCCTTATTTATTTTATTAAAATATGTTTACAGCTGATTTATAGCCTGCTATTGTACGTGCTCTTAGCGTTGATGTTACTCTTTCTCCTCCGAGTGAGCGATTATTAATAGAGGATGGAGTTTCCCTAAACCTTGCCACGTGTGTTGCCGATCGATCAACAACAACCCATGCATGTTCCAGCCGTCCAGTGCATTTGTTTGTTTACTCTAGTCAACAAAAGAGGCTTGGGGGTCTTTACTTTACAGTATGGCACAGCTGTAGCTCCTAGTAAACAAATGGCCGGTGTAGCTGTAAAATGATGCTTGTTTTAGCGTAAGAGGATCCGTTTCGCTGTACAATATGCAATCCTCTTCTATTATTTCAGATCAATGATGCCTTTCATTTGACCAGATTTTCTTTTGCCTGACAATTTAGGGTTTTGATAGCTGTAAAACAACCTAGGTAATCCCTCCGTTCCATACAAAACAAATATATGACAAAATCTGGCATATCCTATTTGTATGTAATATTAGAATATATCATTTTCTGTTTTAGGTTTTTTTTATGGGATTGAGGGAGTATTCCGCAAGTACAGCCGAAACAAAGATCGTTCTCTTTACAGTTTTGACGCCGAGAGTTAATCTACTACTCCTACTTCAAATTATCACATGGTTAAATACTTTTAACATCGTGTAATTCTCAAAAAGAAAAATACTTTTAACATCTCGCGGTACCTTCGAGTACGAAATGAAGGCAAGTCTTGGCACTGTAAGCAGAATGAAAAATCTATGGTTTCGCCAAAAAGAGAGAAGAACAGAGAGAGAGAGAGAGAGAGAGAGAGAGAGAGAGAGAGAGCTATGCTACATTGTCTCGAGCTGTTTCAGCCCAAGCTCACTCGGACAGCCCAACATTCTCGAAAGTCCATATAGGCCCAGCCAGAATGTAGTCCGTCTCTGAGGGATGACATCGGTGGGCCGGGCCTGCCCAACAGGATGTTGTTGGTTTTGGGCTGGATTCATTCCAATAAAACGGCCCACGCGAATGAACTACAAAATTAGGGAAGTCTCATCTCACGAATTTGCAAAAATCTCAGCTTATTTATTACATTTGCAATGATTTTATTTTTCTCTTTCTTTTTCCAATGTTCGAAACACATGCATCAGACCCTTGCAGGTTGCATGCTTGCATCTCACCAAAGCGGTTTTTGTATTACTGTGGTTGCCTTGTTGGTACTTCTCATGTAGTTCTTGCTGTTTAAGGTTTCATGTTACTCAACCTCTCACTTTCTCGGTCCACTCAATTCTAAGAGAGATGTTGGGAACATTTCAGGGTTTGCACTCTGCACTCAGGTAATTTCAAGACCAATAGATATGTCCACATCCTTAGATAATAGAAATCTGTAGAGATTATCTGTAACAATAACATGTAGGACTGGATCCATCTGTCAGTCACTGGGACTGCAGGCGTAGTATTGCAGAGGATCCATGTCTATGAAATGGAGAACAGCTTCTAAAGATGTGTGTGCTCTATATTTTCACTCTGTAATATAGTGTTTGCTCCCTGCACTTAGGTCACTAGAGGATTCAGGTCCCATCGGTTCGCCTAATAAGCTAAAGCAAAAGACAAAACTTGAACTTTTAAACTTAATTTTGAAGTTTATTTTAAGATATTTTCAACGTAGTTTCTTTTTACGCATTAGCTTTTAAGTCACTTAAAAACAAATATATACAAGTTTTATCTATAAATTATTTTATATTCCTTAATAGGCCGTTTTGGCTTATCATATTCAATTTTACTGTAAAGTTGATGTCTACTAACTTCTAAATCTCAACATGCAAGTGTGCCACATCATCATCCACTAGCAATTATTATCTAGAGTATTTTAAATCATATGCAAGTGTGCCACATCATTACCCACTAGCAATTATTATCTAGAGTATTTTAAATATCATGCAAATATGATATATCGTTTACAATTTTGTTGTATTTTTAGAACTTAATATGCAATCAATGTCAAATCATTATCTCCATATTATTTTCACATTATTTAAACATGTATGTATTCATCCACATGTACCGCGGCAAAATGCAGGGTATCAACCAGTATATATCTTGTCTCTATCCCTTAGATGATTGATTAATGGCCCTTGGATGATATCACAAGTGAGGATTTGCGACGTTAGAGGACGTAGGCGTGGGCCGTACCTATAAATGAGAGGTTTCCGAGCATGGTGAGACCGCGCTTGACCGAGCTCGCCGTCGACCGCCACCATGCTGTCCACGATGTGTTTGTTGAGCTCTACCTCACGCTCGGCGAGCTTGGAGAGAGATGGAAAAGAGAGGAGAGTCTCTGACATATGCTCCCTCCATCTCTAAATGTTTGACGCCGTTGATTTTTTTAAACATGTTTGACTGTTCGTTTTATTCAAATATTTTAAGCAACTATTAATTCTTTTCCTACCATTTGATTCATTGTTAAATATACTTTTATGTATACATATAGTTTTACATATTTCACAAAATTTTTTGAATAAGGCAAATGGTCAAACATGTTTAAAAAAGTCAACATCGTCAAACATTTAGAGAAGGAGGGAGTAGTTTCCATCTTACACGGGACAATGTACAGTTCTAAACGTAGGTAATCACTATATTCGAAACAAAGGGTGTTTTCTCTGCAGTTTTTATGCTGTACCCATAATATTTTTTTTCTAGAAAATCTCCGAAAGAAAGGCAAGTTTTGGCACAGTGCAAGTAATACTGCCCTATAAACTTGTTACTCAAAGAAAAAAAAAACTTACTGCACTATAAATCTTCAGTTCCTCCAGCCCAAGCGTATGGCCGGTCACTCAGTCGGCCCAATATTCTCACGAGCGGACAAGCCCATATAGGCCCAACTAGAAGTCAGCCCGCTACTGAGAATCGCCGGCCCATCCCAGCCAGTCATCTCTTAATTTACTGGCCATGCAATTTCATTGAACTGAGATTCTGTGTTGTTAATACTGGCGATTGCAAGTCCGTAATTGAAGCCACACAGGTTCTATACACGTTCAGTAGTACTCCCCACCTTTCATATTATAAGACGTTTTGGGCTTTTCGTAACTCAAATTTATTTAAGTTTGATTAACCTTATAGACAAACATAGTAACATGTGGTGCAACAAAAAACTCAAAGTGAATCTATCATCGGAAATATTTTTATGATATAGTATTTGTTTTGTGTTGGAAATGCAACGAGCACTGCACAACTTTTTCCAGCACAAACCTCATCCATGCCCACCTGCTCCGCTAGCATTGTTTGAATGCTGCCTGCTGTTTTACACAAAAACACACCTTGTGTATTTTGTCTGTTAAACCAGACCACACAGCATAGCTCTAAAATCAGAGCAGATATGGTTAGGTGACACCACAACAGTATCAACTTAGTATGGTTTTTGCCCTACTTAGTGTGGTGAAGCCTTCCCTTCTGATCCCTGGAATCTGTAATCTCAGACGATTCATTACATTATCTTTTGTTTCATGTTTGAAACACATCAGAGTATCAGAACGACCCTTGCAGCTCACCAAAGCAGTTTATGTACAACCATCTTTACCTTTGCTCCATGTTTTTATTGGTGTTTAAGGTTATATTTTTTTCCTGAACTTCTAGTCCACTCAGCTCTACCTAGAATGGTCAGAGATACTACATACCACACATTCCAAATTACAAGTACTGGAATGTTGAACATATATGGTATTACTCATTAATCATGCTTCTTTTGTAGGTGTGCTCAATCAATCCTGACCCGGTACCTGAAGGCAGAGGCCCGAAATGTAAAACATTTCTATTATCTAAGGATGCGTGTGCTCGGCATTTCAACTCTGGATCATACTAGAACATAGTGTCTACAGTCTGCTATCAGGACATGGCAGGAATTCTGGTCTGGTTTGGGACTTGGAACCTTTTTCTATGTGAATACTCTATCATTGCAATTTCCCAGAATACCAAGTTTGCAGTTAATTATTGTTTGATATTCGTTCAACATTTGCCAGTTTCTGCTTGGAGCGCTCACCAAACTTGTGTCGCTCTGCAGTTATATAGTACACATCGTCTGCTTTTTAGCTGTCTTGCTTCGGAAATTGGGCTCTTCGATAGTGCTATCTTCACAATTCAGTTTGAACAATCTTAAACCCCCCCTGTGCGATTCAGTTTGTCTGAATTCAATAGCTCAGCTGCACCATTCCGAAGAGATTAGATCCGATTGATTGCTTATTATCTTTGCCCTGCAGCTCGACAATTGCCTGACAACTACGTCTGAAAGAGGCAAGAAAAAAACCTCTGCACCTCTGCCGTTCTGCATTCACCATCAGTGGTACTACAATACACCTGTTTCACTGCTGATCGATCCAACATGTGACTGAATGTCTGAAACCTGCACAGACAAGGATTACTGTGGTGGTTAGAGATTGGGATGAATTGGGTTTAGCAGGAGGATCACATTTCATTTTCTCTCGAGTTCTTTGTTTGCTAGTACTACTGTAGTAGCATATATGCATGAGAGTGAAATGGTCACATACATGGTGCGATCGATCGATCGATCCAAGCAGCTTTGGATTTGCATTGCACACAAGCTGCTTTCTTTCTTTCTTCTGCATTCCTGTTCAGGCATGTTCCTTGTGGATCTGGGTACAGGTGATGGTATGATTGTCTATTGTAAAGATCAAATCAATCCGTGCAATCAAAGTATTCTGAGGTAGTAGTGCTGGCAGCCTGAAGCTTTTGACCCATGTACCTGCATGTCTTTTGCTCCTCCCGCCTTTTGCTTCTTTTTTTTCTTCTTCTGATGAAGATTGAACTAGTGTCTTGTGCCTGTCTTGCAGGAGAGATTAAGCTAGCTACTAGCTTAGCTTCTGCTCTTTTTATGCTACTTAGGCTTTGTTTAAACTTTAAAGTGCTTCTGCCAGCCATAGTTTCTCTCGTAACCCTTAGCTTCTCTAAGCAATCTAGAATTTTCACTTAGATTTTGAAAAGCGGTGGTTGTAAAATCCAAAACATACACCACAAGTCAGAAGGACAGAAGCTGAAAAAAAATAGCCTTTTTAAATTTTTACTACTAATTTCTTACTTTCTTGGAAGTTTAAGCTCGCTAAGAGTAGGTATAGTAGCAAACTATAAGCCAGCTATAAACACATTTCGAGGAGATAAAACATGAGAGAGAGGAGCAGCGGGCTACAGATTTATACCCAGCTGCAGTACGATCTCCAAGATGCATGTGTGTATGATAGGTGAGACCAAATATTAATTGTGTAATATATGTTTATAGGTAAGTATTGTATAAATTGGCTATTAAATTGATTATAAATGATTTGAAGTCAACAGTTAGCTATGAAATTAAACTTGCTCTCAACATGGTCTTATACTTTCTTGCTGCCTTGGGAGGATAAGCATGCTCATTATATATTGTTCTTCCATCCCAGCTGATTCATCCATGCTCAGCTAGGTTATCACTTATCACAGAATGGTATGTGAACTTGTCTGAAATATATATTGCTGATAGTGATAGCAGGTGCGTGTGCGTGTATGTTATTGTTCACGCTTGCTTTTGCAAAAGAGAGCATAGCAAGATTAGGCTAAAGTATGGTGCTTAAGGCCGACTGTTTAGTATGAGTACTACCTCTATTTTGTTACTTAAAAAAATTTACGTAACTATAATTTATTTTTCATGAGTTGTTTTATCACTCAACGTACTTTAAGCATGATTTATATCTTATATATTTACATTAATTTTTTAAATAAGACGAATGGTTAAAAATGTAACTCCCTCCGTCTCATAATATAAGGATTTCGATTTTTTACTTGCACTGTTTGACCACTCGTCTTATAAAAAAATTGTGCAAATATAAAAAACAAAAAATTGTGTTTAAAGTACTTTGGATAATAAAGTAAGTCACAAATAAAGTAAATAATAAATCCAAAATTTTTTGAATAAGATGAATGGTCAAACAGTGTAATAAAAAGTCAAAATCCCTTATATTATGGCACGGGGGAAGTATTTAAAATTTAACGGTTTCATATATTTATTTTTTTAAAAAAGGAGGAGTAATAAATTTGCACGAGTCTTGCCCATCATACAGTTCACAGTCACACACGCATACGTACTGCCTTTCAACTGCTACAGGTTGATAAGCTAGTGTAGCTGCAGATCTTTGTTTATTGCCAATGCAATTTGCCATGGCTGTGGTGGCGGCTTTCAAGTAGGATAGATAAATAAATGCATGGAAGAGAATGCTTATCTTTGACTCGAATTATATATAGATTAGTACCTTTCAATTTTATTGTTACCACTTCACTACCTACCTATAGTGAGCTCCAGTGCTGGACCGACACTTTCACAAGGTGCACTCTTGTTTCAGTACTTTTGCATATTTTTCTTCGGAACAAGACGGATCCGTTCTAAAGCGATGAACGGGTACAAAATGAAATGGATGATTCAAACTCGTTTATATAGGGGTAGATTAAAAATTAATAAGCTCGCCAAACTAGCTTGGGATCTAAACAATACAGTATAGAAGATTTCTTTTATATAAAAAAATGTATTTTGAGAAGCATGAAGCAAATAATCCACGGCAATAATCTGGTCATAATATACATAAACGCAACTACTCCTACTAAATTCTAATTATTGGTAGTTTGTAAATATCAATCTCATCAATCAATCATTCTTCAGTTTCTGTACGCAATGCCCAATTGCCCATCAAATATTTTTTTCTTTTTTCCCCTTCCTTTTGTTATCCATTTATTTTCTTTTTTAATATGGAGGAGAAGGTAATAACAAGAAGCTGGCATATAATTGGATTAGGGCAGAGAGAAACGTGTAGGAAACAATGCGAGAATGATTGGATGAGGGCACCCACCGTGCAATGCATCACGTGGAAGCAGCGATATTATCAGGTCGATCAGGAGGACGATGACAGTGGGCCCATACAAGGAGTGGGGCCCACGCCACAGTGGCACAGCACTCTCTCTGTGCCTTGGCCTCTCGTCCAGAATTCTTCGGACACATGCCTGTCAAACCTGACGAACGGCTAGCTGCCTGTTGGCTATGCATATGCACGTGAATGTGGTTCAGATTGCCTAGCTCTTGTCCGCAGTTGCTATTCCAAATGGGACATTTAACTATTTACCACTTTTAAGGCGTGGCGTTTAACTATTTATCACTTATAGCTGATCCTCATATATTCATTATATGTGGGTTCAGTGACAAATTCTTAATTGTCAAAATGACAAAGGAGAAAATGTTTATTGTAATGTCGCTCAGATCCTGGTAGTTATGAATTATTTATGGTGAAATTTAAGGATATCCGCATAGAAGTCACTGCTACAGAAAATGCTATAGGTGCTGGTTGGAAAACCCCCCATACATGCCAGTTTTTCCAACTGGCACCTATAGGTCGGCACCTATGAAGATAAGTGATAGGTGCCGGTTTAGAAATCGGCACCTATAACATCCCACAATCAAAAAAAAAAAATTCAGCTCGATGCAGCCGCTCCCCATCATCCCTGGTAGCATCTCAAGAACACATTCATCATCTAAACAACAACATATAGACACCTGAGATTCAAGAACATCAAAGAACAAATCTTGAAGGATCCGAGAGGGAGGAAGGGAGAGAAGCACGGACAGAGGGAGGAAGGGAGAGAAGCACAAACAGACGCGGGAGAGGCCACCCGTTGATCGGCCGCTCGCCTCCCACCGAGCGCCGCCACGGGGAGTCCACCGGCGCACGCCGTCGTGGGGAGTCCGTACCCCTCGATACGACCGCACATCGACCGGCTGCCCCTGAGCCCCTCGACTCAGCTGCTCGCAGTCCTCCGCGCCACCGTGGGAAGGCCGCCTATTGAGCGGCCACCCCTAAGCCCCTCGACGCGGCCACTCGCCGTTCTTCACACGCCACCATAGGGAGGCCGCCCGCCGTCCTCCGCGCGCCACCGTCGGGAGGCTGCCCGACGACCGGCCGCCCCTGAGCCCCTCGACACGGCCACTCGCCATCCTTCGTGCACCACCGTGGGGAGGTCGCCCGTTGAATGGCCACCCATGAGCCCCTCGACGTGGCTGCTCGTCATCCTCCGCACGCCGCCGTGGAGAGGCCACCCACCGTCCTCCACGCGCCATCCGCCGACCGGCCGCCCGCCATCCTCCGCGCGCCACCGTTGGGAGGATGCGCCGTGTCACTAGATCCAGATCCAGAAGAAAAGAGAAGATAATGGGGGAGAGAAAAGGACACGGGAGAGAAAAGGATGGGAGAGAGACGAAAGAAGATGGGAGAAGAGACTAGAAGCGATGCACACTTATTTTCGTCGGTGGCGCAGATATTTTCGTCGGTGGCGCCACATTCAATCGGCTCGGCTCGTTTTATAGGTGTCTGTTCTATTAAAAAACCAGCACCTATACTATAGGTGTCAGTTTTTCCTTTAGAACCGACACCTACAATATAAGTATAGGTGTCGGTTCTATTAAAAAACCGGCACCTATATCGTATTGGTACCGGTTTTTCTTTAGAACCGACACCTATTGTCCTTAAAGGTGTTGGTTTTATATCTTTTTCATCACCTGGATATGGGAAAAGGCCTGAACCGGCACCTATAAGGCTGGTCTATACAAGGTTTTTTTAGTGGTGAGTCAAGTATACAGTTTTCGAATTTCTTTTCACTACATTAACGACATAGTAAAAAAATGTGGAGGGTGAGAGATAAAGACTTATTCTCTCCCATACGCGTTGAAAGAATGTGAGACTTAATTAAACCTTGAGGAGATATGAGTGAGTTCATAACTATCATATGTTGATTATGTCCATGAGAGTTGTCAAGGTTGTAGATAGGGATCGGCTAATGTTAAATTCCAGCCATCATATGTTGATTATGGCATTCATGCCAAATGTTGTTGAATTACATTGAAATGAGATGTTCGGTCTTATACCCCATGAGGTGATGAGGGCAAAGGGAAAATCCAACGAAGAGTTCCCTACGAATAAAAGAAAAACTAAAACAACGTGATCTATGATAGCACAAAGGAAATTAAGAATTTAATTCTTCCTATAAATAACTTTGATATCATATTAATTCTACCTTTTAATTCAAACATCCCTCTTATTCAATATAGCTAAAAAAACTCTCATAAACCCATCGTTTCATCAGCAGCGCTCAACTTAGTGTCGACTCTAGCAAGGATAAGTCCTCAGTACTAGTTTCCTATTTTCTGTAGCTAGCATCAAGGTTAAAATTGGTGCCACTAACCTCTTACACCTCAATACCTGCTACCATTATTATCCTTGAAAAACATATCAAAAACTTATTTTCGCTACGTTAGACCGTTTGTAGGCTTAACTTGCTAGTTTATTCGCGTCAGTTCACCAAGCTCATTTGACCTTTTACCTTTAGTAAAGCATGAAGCCGTGTACCCATTGTATATGTCCTTACGACTTCAAATAGTTATATGTATTTCTAGCAAACAGTCTCATAGGTCTAGTCACCGTGGAGTACATACTTACCTCTCTTGAAGTTATGTGGGTTTGATTCCATATGGTTGAAAAAACAAATCTGATATGGGCCATTTTTCAGAAGATTGTTGAGTGGGTTCTTCCTATAGCGTGAATATATATGCTTATACGATGAGCTTAAGATCACTTTGTGTAACGCCCCAGGTAGCCACGTACCTGGAGTGCCACACTAAAATACACTCAAAACCACTAACTCCCAAAATTATTAGAAATTTCGGCAGAGTCTCCCCTGTAAATATGGACATTCACGACAAACAGTTATAAATTGAACTAATAATAATATCATTCCTACAGTGCGATCCATCCTTATAATCCATGGGGAAGAAACTATTAGAAATCTAAAAGATTATTACAAGACCGAATCATGATATAGTTTAAGTATCATTATGGACCTAGGCAATATAGTTTGATAGTGTGCAGATAAATGTGTATATAAAGGTGCTACTTCCCGCCCATGCATGTCGGTCTCAATACGTACCTAAAACCAAATAAAATACAAGAGTGAGTATAAAAATACTCAGCAAGTACAATATGGAACTAGAAAATACATATATACATCATTGACAATAAAGCATGAACATAAGGCTTTCTTTCTTTGATAGGAAACACATTTCCAAACACCAAGTTAAAGAAGATAGTAGTTCCCATCCCGTGCAGGCATGAATTGTAATAGTAGTTTCCATCCCGGACAATAGTGAATATATCCTAGCATTTGCCGGCAAAGCCGAGTAAGCGTGATCAGCGCTTACCCACAGAAACTTGAATAAAGAACCAAATTGCACTCCCATGACTACGCATGGTACTTGAATAATTGAAACCGGAATCAAAGAACCAAATTGAAACCATATTGCACATCCATGACAAGCAGGGAACTTGAATTATTTAAGCAGAACCAGAATCCAGAATATTAAAACAAGAATAACATCGTACACATAAGATCAACTTGAAATCTAAATGGCGTGAACAATAATATGAACATAAGCAGTTACTTATCACGTAGAAATATATCAGAAATAAATAGATAGAGTAAACAATCCATGAATCACACAATTAGTTCGTCATGCACTTGCCTCCAACGAAGGATTGGTATCATGCACGATCTGATGGACCACCACCTAATTATAAACAAAACCTCAGAAAACACATTCAAACATGCATATAAAACAATGAAAAAGGTGAACCTACTGCCCCATCCCATCAAAACTCAATAACAAGGAACACCGCTTGGACTATACACAAGACTACTGCTTCAAACCTTTATATCTTGAAATATGAAAAGGCTATGAGTGAAAATAAATACATTTTGGAAATCTACAGAACAAGGCCTACAACTCTTATGTGGAAATCGTATTTTTATTCTGCCATTTAAATGGTCTAATTTGCGCTTGAAAGCAGGCTTCAGAATCTGTCCAGAATTTCAGATTCCGCACTAAAACAACTATAACTAGAGTTCTACTCGCCCAATCAGGGTGTACTTTACCAATATGGAAAGCTAAGAAAAACCTCTACAACTTTGTCTATAGGTGACCTGGCTGATTGTACTGTTTAACCCGTCCAAAAACAGTTCAATCTACTACTATCCAGATTATGACATAAAAACAACAGTCATACTAAAAAAAATTATATCTCCTAAACCACTTGAGATAAAATCGCGCCCTTTGGTTAGAAGATAGATCCAAACATTATCTACAACTTCCTAGTTATACACGTTTGCAGAAAATAACATTTAGAGCCCCAAAATATCAAAAAACTGAAGCACTGTAAATCTGCCCACATGCAGAACTGCAACAAACCGAACCGCAACTACCCAAACTCCTTCTCTAGCCTTCCCTGACCACGAATTAAAGCACTAAAGCCATGCTAGAACAACTGATACAACAAAAGAATAAGCCTCACCTAGGGTTTCTTTAGAGAACTTGTAAGGAGACAATAGGGGAGACTCCGATCTAACCCCTCCTTTTACTTCTCTCCTCCTCCTCGTTTCGTTTTTCTACTTTGCTTCTTGATCCAAGCTATGAAGGCGGAGATATAGAGAGAGCAATTTGCTGTAGAAGGGAGAGATGCGAACACAGCAGAAGGGAAGGAAGGAGGTGCCGGCCAGGGAGAGGGGTGGCGGCACTATGAGGGGAAGTGGGATTCGGTTCCCCTCTCTCTAGGTTTTAGGGGAGAACTAATGGGCTGGGTTTATGGGCCTTCTCATGTTGGCCCACTTCTAAAGATATTTTTTTTATTTATTTCGGTTAACATCTTTATTTTAACAAATCAATCCAAACTAAAACAACCTAAATATCTTTTAATATTTTAATATACGGGGTATTACACTTTGCTTTGCATGTGCATTCAGAGCATCTAGACAGGACACAGGCAAGTATGAGTATGCTTCCATCCAGTGGCACAAATCCACTATACCACCCACTAGCTCTCTCTCCAGTCAAGCCCTAGCTAGTTGATCTTAACCACAACCATACATCTTATGAAGCCGGTCCTACATACTTTGCGGTGTAGATAAATTAAAGATGAAAGCATGCCTAAGAACGAATATGCAAAACAAATAATAGCAAAACCTGAGCAATTTACTGCGAGCCATTCTTTTTACGATTACATAGTAGATGGACATGCACACAACCATGTGTACCTCCTTACAACACGGTCAAAGAGAAGTCGACAACAAATATTTAAGCTTACCAAATTTCTATTGAAACACACCTAATAAATGCGAGTAATATTTATGATCACTGGAATTTACCTATACTGTAACTCCACTACCACACATTTAATTTGGTTCTTGGTTCTTCAATTTTGCCAAAAATGCATTGGCAATATTTCCTGCAGAACTATAACTAGTTACCTCCGATCCTCCTTATGTCGTATAAAACTTTCCGGAGATATTAGAATCTGATCACTAGCGTGGCTCCCCGGCATAGATGAGCTAGACCATCATCACTTGTGGCCTACCGGCTTTCACATCACAACTTGCGAAATCTTGCTTGGTCTGAAAGCCATCACGGCGACAAAATCGACAATGACCTCTTTGGGCTGCATCTATGGAAAAACACATGCAATATTAAAGGGTGATCAGGTAAAGCACTATACCACACCCTTAATTATTGTACTAATGTTTGTCAATCAATCTAGTCACTTGTCTGTCTGCCCATTGTTGGCCATTTGAAGATCAGACAAGGAAGAGCAGAGAGAGAAGACGGTACAGATTAGCATGGGAAGAATATATATGGGTCTGTGTCACGATCTGCCTAGCTTTTAATTTTGCTTTGAGGGTTGTGGAGAAAACCAACGAGTTCACATTTATTTATTTGTTTGTTTGGTTCAATTTGCATCTTCTTTTTCTTGTGTGTATATGATGCTGGAGTAGCTTTACTAATTAGTCTTTTGCAAAAGTGTCTTGGTTAGATTAGCTATCACATGCATGCATGCACTTTGGTGAGACAACTTCGATTTGTTTGGCTTTGCTTATAGGTGCAGATGCTAGCTGCAACTCCGTTTACAGGATGTATGCACTGTTTGGCCTGAAATAACATTTTTTTTCCTTAGCGAGAACCGAGTCTTCTTTTTATATGTTCCTAATTAATAGAGAATTTCTTATTTGCCACTCAAAATTCACGAGTTTCCTTATATTCCATCGAAAAGTTGCTAATCCTTTATATGCCACTGCTTGATGTTTTTCTTCCCCTATATGCCATCCACATCATCATCTTGTGTAATAGGGATGCAAAAGTATAATATTACTATTTTAATACCTTGAGAGGATGTCCACTTATTTCTTTCCATGTTATCCAAATAATTATAAAAAATAAAAATTTTAATAAGATAGAATAACGTGTGATATATCATTGCATATTAATACCTTGAAAGGATGTCCACTTATTTCTTTCCATGTTATGCAAATAATTATAAAAAATAAAAATTTTAATAAGATAGAATAATGTGTGATGCATCATTCCACAAATATGCAAGTTTAAATTTCACTTTTACAAGTTTTCTTTTCTAAAAAAAATCACATTTGTCTATGAGCAGATGTATACTAATTTCAATTAAATTTGTTATTTTTATTACAATTTGTGAAGATCAAATTTGAATTTAAATTTTTGTACCGATATATAAAATATTAATCTATCTTGTTATTTATTTTTTAAAAATTCATAACTATTTTAATGACGGTAAGAACAAGGGGACATCCTCTGGATGGATTAGCAAAAATGATAAATCAACTGCAAGGTGGAACCATCATGCGTAAGTGTGTGTATGTTGATGATAGCTGAACAGAAGCAATGGAAGAACACACGAGGGTAGTTTTGTCATTTTATTGAAAAAACTGACAAAAGTGATTGTATGATGTTATTGTTAAAAAAAATTAAAAAAATTGTTAAAAAAATTGTTCATCAAAAGGTAAAACATATTATAGGATGTTATTGTTGGTTATGTCTAGTTTTGTAGTTGTTGATTAGTGATTTACTAGGATTAGGATGTACCTAGACCCTTCTTTATTATGAATCAGTCGTGCTTTCAGATAAGCTAGCGACTTTTTTTTTTGGCATCAACCTTAAGGCGAGAAACATTTTTTTCTCTTATTAATTCGGTTTCCCTGGTCTTATCTTCCCGATATCGACCTTCTCACTTTATGGAGTGTGTGTATATTTTTTGCAATATAAACTTCTGACTAAAATTCTTCTAACCGTTACGTACGGCCATGACATCAATCGTCCAACCAAAGAACGCTGTTAATTGATTGGCACTCCTATATGAAATCACATGATAAATAGTGCATGTCATATTTTTGAATAAAAAAACGTCCGTCATAATTTAATATCTATATATATGTTGATCTAGAAACAAATGCCATTTTCCTATAGTACATATAAGTCCATTATTATTAGGGAGTAATTAAGCACAATACATATATATGACTTGATCGTACAAGATGGACAGAACACAATTTGGATAGATTGATATATTATTGCTTGCAAAAACAAATGATTATATGTATCATGATGTACTGGCAACTGATTGCCATATGCATCGGTCTCTTTGAGGCACTTAGCTTGGAAAAAGCTCCTCTTTCCGATCAAAATTTAATGGAGCCACGATAAGATCGATCGTGGAAATTAATTAGCTTGCTACCTGTCTGCAAATTAATTAAGAGCTACTTCATCTCAATCCACCACACTGTTCTTTAATTAGTTAATGCTCCACTAATTATCGAGTGATTAAATGAAGGCCCCATTGTACAAGGAAGATGACACTTTTTCTTCGTCAATCTCCCACTACCTGTGCATGCAGACTGCAGATCAACACTCTCTTGTAAGTTCTAAAAAGAAAAAAGAAACTATCTTGTAGTGCGCCGGACACCACCTTGGGGGTATGGTCCGGATGCCTGTCATATTGCCTCAAGATTCGTGATAAATAAAAATAAATATTTAAGTGTATATAATAAGTTTATTTTTAGTTGTTTCTAAAAAAATACATTTTAATTAAAGGTGTAATATGTGTGTTCGTATATATCTTCTATATAGGGAGAAAATGTGGTTCAAATACAACATTGCATATATGTTCGAGGAATCGCAGTGAATTTGTTTGGATAAACATGTGTGTAATATATATATTAGGTTGTTTGAATACCTAGAGATCTTTAATTTGGTTTGAATTTCCTTGTAAAAGGAGGTAATGGCTGGCTGGAGAACCACCTTGAAATAATCTTTGCTTACTGTTTTCTTCCACATCTCCTTAAATGTTCCTAATTATCAATCCAAACGGAACAAGGTTTTATTGAAAACACTCATTCTATTGTTCGTCTATTTGCTAATTTATTATCTGATCCCTACTATAGAAATTCTTTCCATGTTGTCAAAACTCATTTTCCCATACGGTTGGGTTGCACGTCTACTCGGAGATGCTTGCAAAAATTGATATTTTTGCTTGCGGGTGGCACACCCGCATGCAAAACTCAATTTTTTGCGGCCGGTCAGTAATGCTACCCACCCAAAAAAGAAAAATCACAAAAAAAATAAAAATCCCCAAAACCAAAACCTAGTCGTTATGGCCGCAGTGAGTTCGCTGCAGCAATCAACGCCCCTCCCGGAGCAGGGGGCGACGGATCTGCCCCTATATACCAGAGTCGGGGATGGTGGAAACCCTAGCTCCCCAAGAGAACGTTATCATCACAGCTGCCACCGACATTGTCGTAGCTCCCATGCCAGATCCGCCATCGCTGAGGTCATCCACGCCGCCAGATCCATCCTGTCATTGTGGTCCCAGCGCCGGATCCACTGCCGCCGAGGTTCCCCATGCAGGATACGCCACTCCGCCAAGCTCTTCGCATGGAGAAGAGGAGGCCGCACGAAGGAGACGAAGAGGCAGAGGAGAGGAGGCCGACGGCGTAGATCCAGTGCGCGCGGTGACGACGAAGAGGCAGAGGAGAGGAGGCCGGCGGTGCAGACCCAAGCGCGCGGCGACAATGAAGAGGCAGAGGAGAGGAGGTGCCAGATCCAACTCTCTCGAGGTTGCCCAAGCTGGAGCCGATCCTCCCATGTCCACCGGCGTGAAGAAGGGGGACAGGGGAAGCCTTTCCGCCGCACGCTGCCTTATGGGGGTTGGTCTAGCCTCCTAGCCACGATTTACGACCTTCCCACCACTCGATCCGACTTCCCCGTCACTAGATTCAGCCTCCCCACTGCTTGATCCTGCGGCTTTCCCACAGCCGGATCAAGCCTCCCCACCTCTCCATGTTGCTCGCCTCACACGGGCTCCCCGTGCACTACGCTAGGTGGAGCCGCACCTCTGGGAGGCCTGGGCGCGGGTACATGGCTGGAACGGTACGGAGGCGGAGGCGCTCCGCTTCCGCGCACTCAACTCTGGGCGATGAGACGGTGGAGAGAGAGAGAGAGATGAGGCCTGCTGGTTGGAGAGAAGAGAAAATGGTGCGGAGTGAGTGAGGAGAGTATAAGGATGGGTGGTGCGCTAGGGTAGGGGTGGGACCGAGGATGCATTCGCCACTTTGTTGTATGCCTGCGTCTCTTTAAGAGGTCCGCTTGCCATTGTCGCAGCCGGGCCTGCTAAGGACCTACTTGCGAAAATACATTTTTGCAAGCAGCCCTTAACCCATCCCAGGAACCGATTATCACATGCAGACGCTATTACAGTCCACCTAGAAGTTGGAGGAGATCTCGTACATGAAACTCAATTCTGTAATAGTGCATTCTTGTTATATACAAATCCTTTTAGGCCAAAATATCCAATGCCACTCTATGAAAGAGACATCTCGCAAAAAAGTATATATACGCCCATCATACATACATGCCTTATAATGTTTATTTGATAAAGACATTACGGAATCCTTTAAAAAAAGACATTACGGAAATATATAGGATAACAAGCAAAAGATGGGCATCAACATGAACACAGTATGATGCTAAATTAATGTAGATCCATGCATTTGGTTTTTAATTCTAGATCAAGCATCTTTTCCAGCTAGTGTGCCATGCATCTAGTCATGTTTTTTTTTTTTGGAACAATAGCTAGCATATATGGTCATGTTTGTTGGACAGGGTCAATCATTCAAAAAAAATGAATTAACTAAGACTAACAGAAGGCTTAACAGTTAACACCACCACCTCCTGCTCCCCGGTACTGACAAACTTCACAATAAAACAAGCTAATTAAACCAGACTGAACCAAACAAAGGCTAGAGATTTCAGTATTGCTGCAGCTAGCTCTCACACGCTGGTTAATTTGCACAAGCTATATTACTTTTCTCTTATCCTTGACTAATTGAACATCTTAATTAATTCCTGCTATGACAAAAATGTGGGTGCCACGGCACATGAAGGGTCGTCAGTCACTGTATATAATTAACATCATTTGATTATGATATTTACAAATTGTTTTCTAGCTAGCTGCACTGTTCATTATATTCCTTAATTTATACAGAATCAAATGAGACAAGAACACACAATTGATATACATAGAGCTGTCAAGTTATTATCATATGGCTAGGCCTAGAACATCAAATCCATACTCAATCAGTGCATATATAGATAGATCAGTATGAAACATCATCACTCTCCCCATACCTGTCCAGCTAGTATTTGTTTCTTCTTTTCTCCTTTTATTTATGCTCCGTAGATACATTATTTATTTGTTTTCTTCTCCTTTCATTTATGCTCTGCCAGCCTATTTCTAAAGTGCCGATGGATGATGGATCATGAATAAATCTGAGTATATGACAATTAGTCAAGGGTGCAAACGGATGAATTAAATATTAGAAAGTTAAAAGGTTGATTTAAAAAAGTTATTCGAGAAATGATGACAAAGAAAATTCTTACAAAGATAATACCGTGTAGAAACTTGAAAAGCGTGCTCGCGATAACCCATCGTTAGCTCAAACGAACAATCCCTTACTTTATCTACACCTCTCCCATCCCAACATAAGTTTACTTTTATACATGAATTAGGTCAGTGTATAAAAATGTACTTATTTTCAGATGGAGGGTACGTAGTTATCTACAATGTAGCACATGTGTGGTAAATAAGAAAAATATAATAGGGTATTATAGTTACATTAATTGTGTGAGTCACAACTCATCCAAGCATCAAAATAATATACAAATGGCATGATTTTCAATAGAAGGAAATTTGTTTGTTTGTTCGTTCGTTTCTCTTTTTTTATCATCCAGCAATTTCTTTTGCAGATCTCAATGAATTGGTCTTACCTCCTAAGCATGTGCTTATGAGTTGCAGCGAATGGCAATTAAGTTGACATTGCGCTTATATAATAAACAAAGAAAATCACACGTACCGACTCACGAGGGGCTAGCTAGTGCCACTTGTCGAAATGGTACTTGGTTATATCCATGTGTGGTGTGTTGCATGCATCAATGGTCTGACAGAGACTAATTTTTCAGTTAATTTTGGCACAAGGCATTCAAAGTACAATCTAACAAAAGATTAAATGGTGGTGTCTCTTTAATCTGTGCAAGTTGTCTCAGCATATTTGCTGAACAATGAGATTGAAAGATTTATATATATATGCATCTCACATCAATTAATTCGATCCAAAAGTCAATTTTTAAGACTATATAGGCTCATGATGCTATATTATTATGTTCCAAGTGTTTTTGCAAACATACAATCCTTAATTTAATGCCCTAAAAGTCAAGTGAAAAAATAATTGTAGTAGGTACCAACTAAAACTGCAGGTGCATTTGCATGTTAATTACAATATTTTTTTTGAACAAGTTACAATATTGTATAACAGGCTAAGAACTTTGTTGGTTGATGTGTATTTTCAAGGCAGGAAAGATATTTGTCTAAGCAGCTGTACTATATTGTGCTCCTACACACGAACTAAAATATACTGCTCCATTAATTCGTCCAGATCACATCCTATTAATTTGTGGTCTCCTTGATAATATTATTTTTACGTTTGATATATTATATTGTGAAAAGAACCGTCCTTCGAACCGTTTTTTTAGGTTTTGAATAATTGAGTCGTTCATTTTCAAAAACAAGTTAAGAAATCATATATATATCTTTCAGCTTTTCAATATATTCCTGTGATTTTTAAATTAATTAAGATTAGTTAGGGCAAGATATATGCACGTTGACTAATGGTACGTGATCCCCAATTTCGAGTTTATTGCTTCACGAGATGTATGGATTTGCCACATGCATGTTTAATTTAACTGTACCTTGTGAGACGATTTTTGAAGAAATATTAATTACTAATTAAGCCGTTTTCCCATAGATCTAGATCATCGATCGACTAGATTTTTAAAAGGAAGTCAATTTGTCCCCTACGTACTGCAGCTCGTGCAGTGCAAATATAAATATTAAAAGTAGCTTTCAAGAGATGCTTTTTATTATGTAAAACATGATTAAATTACAAATTGGCCCTTTTGGACCACAATGTAAGCTGTTTAATTAATTATTAGCGATAGATTAGAGTAATAGAATGATATGTGCCTATGTGATAACTGTATCCGTCCATTCTCTGCGAACCCAGCTAGCTAGCCAAATTTTATCCATTAATTAATTTAGTCTATCATTCATCTCGCATGCTCACATATACGAGCACTACTATGTCTTAAATAATAATAATAAATTCTAGCTACGAATTTGGATACACATATGTCTAGATTCGTAGTTAGGATTAGTTTTTTTTTACGTAGAGGGTATATACATATATTTATGAATTATTTCTAGACTCAACCGCCTATATACTTGTTTATATAGACTACATAAATTATCAGATCTAGAGTCTTTCCAACTCCATGACAGCCAAAGCATACATCCAAATATATATAATGCTTCCCCAGGTGCGTGTTTATTAATTAGTACCGATCGATCATGCAAGCATGATTCAATTGTATATACTAACCGAAAGCTATCATCTCCAATGAAAAATAATGATCAAAATAATCAAAGGCAAATGGCTCACCGAAAACAGAAGTCTATCTTGTTAGGCCAGGGCTAAATTAGCTTGTAGCCACAATATATATGTACCACCCTCATGTAACACAAGGTCTATATATATATATATAAATGATAAATCAAAGTGCTGCACCATCATAATTAAACATAAGTTTTTAACGATATTTGATCTACACAACATAAATCATCCATGAAATTTGCAATTACTATTATTTTCCAACAAAATTACATTTGGCATATGTGAGGTGAATTAAATATTTTCTTGACTTACAGACGTCCATCCAGCTTTGTAGAATGCCAACACATATAAATTACAAGGTTCAGTAACAGACATGTCAATCAAATATTAAAATTATTTTTTGAGGGGATTTTAAATATTAAAATTCTGGAATAGTAATATATACATTATGAATCATTGTCATATTAATTGGGCTTTCTGCATGGATCGAAGTTAATTAACCAGGTTTTACACTCAATTGGTGGAATTCGTTCGACATAAACCCTAAACCTTAACCCTATGAGTAATTGGTATGTGATGACAGTCTTATTAATTATCACACACATAGATATTCACTTCCACACAAATGTAAAAGAAGATATTTCTTCGATAAAGTAAGTCAATCAATATGTCATATATCAGGATGTATCCGGCCAAAACTTATTACAAGGTTTCAGCTGCAACTTGCTATATATCTAATAAAGCAAAAAAAAATAGAGATTGTTATGAGAAGGCAACACTTTTAATGAAAATAAATTCAATTTGCACTAAATCCTATTACAAAAACTCCATTCATGTTATGGCATGTAAATATTTCCATGGCCCCATTTCCAAAGTTCAACAAGCCATGATGATATAATAACCAATGGTGGACCCAATAAGTTCCTGAGGAAGTCGCATGTAGAGAGATTGTGTTGTTATTTTTTAACCAAATACAATATCGTCATTACGACTTAGCCAAATTGCCCAGCAAATATAGTTATCGCACCAGTAATAATTTTGAAGATATCTGCTTTTATTTACATATTGAAATTGTCTTGTTTTATATCACTCACCTGGTGTTTTTATCAAATGTGGGATTAGAACCACTTGTCTTCAGGACAAGGGATTTCCCAAATTAGTGGTATATGTAGAGTTGGGAAACAAATTGGCGGATGTATATTTGATAAGGACGCATCCTAATTAATACTATGAATATGGACAGCTAGTGGGATGTGTCCAATCCACCCAAAATCCTTTACATTTTCGGACAGATGAAGTATATATATTAAGAAAAAATTAATGACTGCTGTACATGTTTTGACAAATGAGGTTTTATTCGATTTTGCGCTGGTCTAAGTATATGACTATTGTAATGTAGTTTGACAAACGAACTTGGAAACCAAATTCCACAGAATTAATTGATCCTATTGTGCAACAAACCAGGACAAACTAATTTGCTGAATATATATGGAAATAATTTTCCACCAAAAATTGTGTCTGCCATATTGATGTTTTGCACATGGATATGTAAAACAAATGTTATATACTACCTGCTGTTGCTTGCCGGACATGCATATGCATTGGTTGTATCATTTCTACGGCCACTATTTTGACCAATATAATTATTAATTAAGAAGTGATGATGATCGAGAGTGTAGTATCACGTGAACTCTCATGCGTACGTATTGAAACTCCAATGTTACTGCTCCCTCCAGTTGATAATACTTGTCGTTTTGGACAAAGACACGGTCTCTAAAAAACAACTTTGACCATTATTTTTCATTATAATATGTATAAAATTGTTAGCAAATATATGATCTTATTAAAGTACTTTTTAAAGACTAATCTATACACATATAGTCACCATATTTGAAAGACAAATATTTTAAAAATGATTCATAATCAAAGATTCTAAAGTTTGACTTCATCCTTGTCCAAAACGACAAGTATTATCAGCCCAGAGGGAGTATCATGTTGTACTATTAGTATTAATGTATTGTGTTGTGTACGCGTGTCATATACTCCCTCCATTCTAAATTGATCTACATGTAGTTTTTTTTAGGTTATTCCTAAATGATCTACATATTTGTGTTCATTCATTAAGTCTATTCATTATTTGTGCATTGGAGTAAATGAACATTGATGCATGCATCCATGTACACAAGTATTTATAAATTCATTCATTATGTCTATTCGTTATTTGTGCATTGGAGTAAATGAACATTGATGCATGCATCCATGCACACAAGTATTTATAACCCACATGCAATATCTTGATTTGCTATTGGCTAGAAAATAGTAGGGATGGTGCATGCATAGAGTTTGTTGCTAGAGTAAATATAGTATGAGAGAGTTATTAGTTTTTCTTGGTCTTGATGTACCTATGAAATACGTAGATCAATTTTGGAATAGAGGGAGTACTATCGGACCCATTGGAATAAGCGAAAACGGTATATTTACAAATAAAAAATAATTTATGAATAAAACTTTTATATTCATGTTATTGGCGATCTAAAAGTAAAAATAAACTCTGATGGAAAAACCCTAAAATCAACGTTAAATTTAAGTTTGAGAATTCAAATTTTGGCTGATAAGTCGTATAAGCCAAAAGATGATTTCATTCTGATATACATCCGCCTATACGCATCCTTGATAGCGCGCAATATATGTATGAGTAAATATATATGCATATATAATAGGCCAAAAATTGCAGATGAGCAGTACACTGGTAGTGGTTGGCAGGCATGCACTAGATCTGCTGAATTATTTTTCATGTAGTCGGTGAAGATCTCTGACGATATTATTTCGGTATCAAACGTAATAGAGAGATTAAACAACCCGGTGACTAGTAACTTTTAATTAATCTCGTTGCAGCCGTGTCGAGCTTTCTTGTGTAGCTATAGGCTGCAAATGAGTCCAGTACACTGTTAGTCATGCAAACTGCCAAACTCACTTTAAAAATGAGGTTAATTGCATCAATGTCACTACAAATATTCTATTTTAGATAAATACGACTACTATTCATGATATTGGCTACGTACCACTGTAATTTAGGAAAACTAGCATAGTGGCCCATGCAGATTGTGCGGCTAGCATTATTATATTTTCTCTCTTATAATAGCATATATATTTTCTCAATGTATTATTCAAATATATTAAAATGACAATATAATTTTACATGTCTTATGAGAGCGAACTTCAAATATGCCTTTAAATTTTAGTTATTTGTAACTTGTATTTCTATATGTACTCTAAATTCTACTTTAATTTTATTAGTTTTATTTTGAATTTTAAATTCTTATATGTATTCTATACTCTTCTTCTAATATTCCTTATTTTAATTCCTAATTTCTATTATTTCTGTATTTCTTTATGTTGATCTAAACTTATCTTTCAATATTTTTTTTAATTCTGAATTTTAATTATTTTTAAATTCTATTTCTATATTGACTCTATATTCTCCATCCAATATATTTTTAATTTTGAATTTTTTTTATTTCTAATTGTATTTTTATATGAACTCTAACCTCTACATTTAATTTTTTTTATTTTTTAATTCCGAATTTCCATTAGTTCTATTGTATAACGATATAGACTCTAGTCTTACCTTCCTATATTCCATACTTTTAATTCCGAATTTCAGCTATTATTAAATTGTATTCCTATATGAACTCTATTTTTTCTTTTTCTCCGATTAATGTGATAAATTCTAGGCCATGAAAGCGAACGTGGAGGCTTCTTTTTCTATTCCTTTAATAATATAATAGATTGGAACCATACCACTCTAGCTCGGATTAATATAATTCACCAAATTATTATCTCAGATTGTTTGCTTCTTGCCTCTTTAAAAATACGTTTTCACCAAAAACTTTCTTTGAAAATACGTTTTCTCAAAAAAACTTTCTTCAACTGCATTGATTACAATACATGTTCTACGTTATTTGTAAATTTATTTTTAAAAAATATTTAATTTATTATTGTAATAAGGTCGATAATCCACAACAATAATATGGTCAATCATCTATCCTTATTCTCTGTATGGATTTTCATCCTCTTGTAAATCATTAAATCATCCCAAGCAAATTAGAATGAAGCCTAGTAGTGACTAGTGAGCCACCGCATCAATATTGTTCGCTCTCACAACTTTCACTAGCCTCATATTCACCCTTGTCACCGAGTGGAAAATTTTGTGGTTTAATTATAACTGCAATTGGAAATTATCTTTGATTTTGCTTTAGGTACAGAACATCAAAACAATGCTTCATCCGGTCAAAAATATTTGTTGTTCTAGACAAATATTGATCAAACTGAAGTGTTACAGTTTTGTTCATCAATAATTTCTTGCATGCAAGAGCAAAACATTGCTTCGAAATGTACTTATATCATGATAAAATTGCCCACTATACAAAATCGTGAACTTATTTTCATATAAAATTTCCTATTGAAAATTTATAAATCTTTTAATCAAATCTTATTTTAAATTCTAAGTATTTATGATAGGAGGAAGTATAATATTTATATGCATACAATACTGCATTCGTACATGGATTCTTCAATTCACAATTGAATAGTCACAAACTCAAACTCAGTCACTGGTCAGTGGTTTTGTATTTCTGTCAAGTGGTCCTAGGACTAGGAGTATCTTGCTGCATGCTCTTTCTTATCAAGGGCATTACAGTCATTTTACAGACGGCAATAAACAAATCTGCCCAAATCAACCTGGACCGACCAAGAAGAAAAATAAAATACTGCACTTAGAAGGAAAAAAACGAAAGCAACTCACAACCAAAATTTAAAATCAGCCATGCGCACATGGTGGTAGGGTCAAAAACAATAGAAAAAATTAAAGGAAACTAAACATTTAAATTTAAAAAACCCTCAACGCCACCCCCACTAGCACACTAACCACATCGCTAATTCCAAACTCCCCCGTGACGCAATTTCTATCATTTTTTTTAAAAAAATTCAATTTAATCTTTTTTTACCACTACTCCGTACCATGGGTTTGCGTGAACCCGCACACGAACCACGTGGGACCCACCACCCTCCCGCTTGGCCAGGTGGGCCCCGGCGTCATACTCCGTGGGGCCTCGCGGGTTTGGATCGCAATTCGGCTCGTGTGTGCGCGCCCCCGCTGGTGGGGACACGTGTCGCCCCCGCGTCGCGCACGTGGTCGGGCCCACCTTAGAGCAAGTATAATAGTGAGCTATAACCTGACTGTAAACTTACGTGAAGGAGAGATGTAACAAAAAAATCAAGTGGATTGGCTCTCATGTAAGAGCTAGCTTAACACAATCTCCAAGACAAATACATTAAATGTATAAGTGAGAGATAGAGAGAGGAGAAGAAAATTATAGTCAATTTTATAGCTAATCTTATTATATACTATGTTGGCTTTAAGAAGAGCTAATCTTATTATATACTATTATCCTTGCTCTTACTCCCCCCGAGGCGTCGTCGCACGAGGCTTTAAATAATAATCCGCGGCACAACGCCCCCCCGCCGAGACCCCTGCCACCTCACTGACACCGCGGCCCCCACCATCCCCCGACCCCACCTGTCGGTGACCGCGGGGTACGTGGCGCGGGGGGTGGGGGGTTCGCGTGTGCGGAGGCGAACCACGTGGGACGGGGACGACGGGAGAGGAGGAGCCGGTGGGCGGGGTGGGGCCCACACCCCCATCCTCTTTTTTTAATTAATTAATTAATTAAATGCGGTGAGCAATAATGATTAAATTATCTCTAACTAATCATGGCTCCCTCCTAAATCTCGCGAATAAATAAGCGAGCAATCGAATCGAAACGAAGAGAAAGAGAGAGAGGAAAGCGAAGCGAAGCACAGCAGCGCGAAGAAAGGTCAAGGCATCGTGGAGAAGAAGGAGAGGAAGAGGAAGAGGGGATAAAAGTTTTGCTTGGATTGGTTCTTGTTCTTGAGGCGTTTTTTCGCGTGGGATGGAGAGGGATTTTCTTGGCGCGATTTGGAGGAAGGAGGAGGCGGCCGGCAAGCCGGAGGAGCATTCAGGTCGGTGCTCCACTGTTCTTCTTTGATGATGAACTCGTTTGGTTGGTTGGTTGGTGCTAGTAGTAGTAGTAGTAGCGGCTTAGCTCGCGGCCATGGCGATGCGGGTTTTTAATTGGGTGGGTGCGATGCGAGCTCGGATTTCGGGCATGTGATGTGATCCACCAGAGCAGAGATGAATGCGTGCAGCTGCGGATTTGGGATGGCATCGATTGGCCGCCCAATTCGCAGCTTTCCTTTTTGTTTTTGTTTAGTTATAAAAGAGGCTTTCATTTTTTTTCAATTTTTTTGACGGCTTTAAATTGCTTGTTCAAATCGGCACGATTTTCTTGTGCGTGATTTAGCGCCTTTTTTTTCTTCGATTCTGCGTAGGTAAATCTGTGCTGCGATTGTTGTGTTTTTTTTGGCTGTGCGTCGTGATTTGTGAGTGAATTTGTAGTTTCTCGTGATGCAGATTATCGAGGAGGAGGAGGAGGCGCGTCGGCGGCGATGCAGTGGCAGTTTCCGGCGACCAAGGTCGGCGCCGCGTCGTCGGCGTTCATGTCCTTCAGGTCGTCGGCGGCGGCGGCGAGGGAGGAGGACCCCAAGGAGGCGGCGGTGTTCGACCGCTTCTCCCTCTCCGGGTTCCGCCCGCCGCCGCGCCCGTCCCCCGGTGACGCCTTCGACGGCGCTGCCGCCATGAAGCAGGTTCGCCTCGCCTCCGACCTCCCCGTCGCCCACGTCGTGTCCCTCCCATGGTAGATTCTAACGGTCTGAGCTGTGTGCAGCGGCAGTTTGGATTCAACGGCCGGCAGCAGTACGCCGCCGCGGCGCAGCACGGCCACCGGGAGCAGGGCGTGGACTCCTACGGCGTCGCGGCGCCGCACCATTTCCCGTCGCCGTCGCCGTCGCCGCGCCACCCCGTGCCGTTCGGCCACGCGAACCCCATGCTCCGGGTTCATAGCCTCCCCAACGTCGCCGGCGGGAGCCCCTACAGGAACCAATCCTTCTCCGTCGGCAACTCGGTGGCCGGCTCCACCGTCGGCGTCTACGGCGGCCCAAGGTGGATAATCTCTACTCTGCTCTAATAGAAATCATTTCTGAATTTTGAGTGCAAAGCTAAGAAAAAAAAATGAGAAAGCATTGAGCTGACAATTGGATCGTTGACTTGCAAAAGGGACCTTCAAAATCCGAAGGTGACACAGATGACCATATTCTACGATGGATTGGTGAATGTGTTCGACAACATTCCGGTGGAGAAGGTATCGTATCTTTGCGACGCGCGAAATCTGTTTGATGTTACTTCAGTTCTTGGGGGTATGATTCCTGATTGTGTCATAACTGTGGCAGGCTCAAGAACTTATGCTTTTGGCAAGCAGGGCATCCATTCCGAGTCCACCGAGTGCAGCTCGTAAATCAGATTCGCCTATTTCCGCTGCTGCGAAACTTACAGTGCCCGAGGCTTTGCCTGCAAGGCAGATTGTAGTTCAGAAACCAGAGGCTTCTGTGCCTCTTGTATCAGGGGTTTCGAATCCGATCACCATCGTGTCGCAAGCTGTGACTCTCCCCAAGAGCTTTTCTAGCTCCAACGACTCTGCGGGGCCGAAATCTGGAGGCCTACCGTTGGCTGTTACTCCTTTGAGCCAGGCATCCCCGTCCCAGCCGATTCCAGTAGCAACCACAAATGCTTCGGCTATCATGCCAAGAGGTATATGGCTCTACCTTCATGTTGCTAGTTCTGTAATGTTTTTGGAATTCTGAATTCCCGGCGTAACTACTGTAGTGTTTCATAAGGTATTCGAGATTGATTCATGTTCTTGCTTGTTCCAGCTGTGCCTCAAGCTCGAAAAGCATCTCTCGCCCGATTCTTGGAGAAGCGAAAGGAAAGGTATAAATCGTGTCATCGTGTGTCTTGTGGTTTTACTTTGCAGCTGAAATCTGTTACTATGGTCTTGTGCATATTTTTGACATGTGCCTTGTTTATCATGTAGAGTGTCAAGTGTTGCGCCATACCCATCCTCAAAGAGTCCACTAGAGAGCAGTGACACCATTGGCAGTCCCAGCACACCGAGCAAATCATCGTGCACGGACATCACCCCTTCGACCAACAACTGCGAGGACTCACTGTGCTTAGGTCAGCCAAGGAACATCAGCTTCAGCAGCCAGGAGCCCCCCAGCACAAAGTTACAGATATGAGACCTGGTGATCATTGTATACCGAAGATTCAGCTCAGCGAGAGTCGGCTGACCTTGATGCCAGATCGGACGCCTTCTTTCGCATCCGTGTTAGGGTATGATGAGACATAGGAAGAGATCACTAGATGCTGTTTCTATCCTGGCTGCAAAATCTTTCTTTGGCTAGAGCTGTTTATAAGTGCTGATCTAGCCACAGCCGCCGCCACTTAGTAGTACGAGAGCTGTGACATTGCAGGTAATTTCAGGCTGTTCTTGATTATTTTTGCCCTGAGCCATAGCGGCATTGGACTTGAGAGGAAAAGAAATGCTGCTGAGTTGTATAGGATTACAGATTCGGCGTATGTAATTTTGCTGTTTTTTGGTTCTAGCCTTAAACATACAAAGCTAGCTTCAGAATTCAAACAGAGTATCCCTGATGCCAATATGCCATTGCCATGGCCATTTTTATATGTTCGGTACATTTGTTGTTGCATACTGTTTTGTGCATACAGGCGAGAATGCTTGTCATTGTAATGACTAGCGAGTTTTTGTAGCATGCACATCACGCAGCTAACTAAGATTATTATGCTTCCCTTGGAGATCGCATGCAGTGATATGTTACAGTGTTTACTTGATTGTAGTCTCTCCCAAGCTAGTATACTCTACGTAGTCATAAATATTGTAAAAAATGACCAAAACTTGTGCTAAATATTAATATTTAATATTTATGGCTAAAGGGCTAGGAATGAAAACGGATAGAAAAATGCTCAGACCATTTCCTTTGCTTTTTTTTTCCTTTTCGGAAACAGAACCGAACGGTAGAACAAGAAAGGATATACTGTTGAAACATTTTTTTTAAAGAAAAATATATCAGAAACATAATTATTGCTACCTCCCTCATAAAAATTAAACTTCTACCTTTGAATATTTGTCTCGTAGAAATTGTATTTCTACTCCCGTTTCATATTATAAATCATTTTGACTTTTGTCAAAGTTAAATTACTCCAAATTTAACCAAGCTTGTAGACAAATATATTAATGTTTATAGCACCAAATTAGTTTCATTATATGTAAATTTAAATATATTGTCATAATATATTTGTCTTGTGTTAAAAATGTTAATATTTTTTTCTACAAACTTAATCAAACCTAGAACAGTTTAACTTTGACCAAAGTCAAAACAATTTATAAACTGAAATGGAGGGAGTATTTAATATAGGACCCAACAAATTGATTACATCAAAATATATTTCCTTGTAATCTCTCTTCCTTCCATCCCATCTCTAACTCATTGTTTTAACCTTATTTTAATCAAGTTTATATATGAAATGTGTGCATACACTGTGTTCATTAAATGAGGTTATTATGATAATTTGTCTATTCTCCTAATGTATCCTTAGTTCCTTAGAAATTTATTTTTTACGGGACAAAAGTAGTAGAATAGAGCATTAGAAACAACGTATCGTAAGTGTAAACAAGTTGCACCCAATGTTTTGTTATAAATCAACATCATATACATCTACCATTTGAATACTTTACTAGCAATAATGTCTATGCGTTGCAACATGTAAAAACCAATTTTAAATAACTGAACAAAACTAGCCCCTTTGGTCATAAAAAAATGACGTTTAGATTAAGATTTGGTCAAACTTTTAAAATTCAAATCATTAATAGTTTCTCAAAATGAGTTTTTGAAACAAAATAATCTAAGTACTCTAAAAAAAAGTGATGGTTAGAATTTAAAAATTTTAACTAAATCTTATTGTGAATGTCAAATATTTATGACCAGATGGAGGAAAAGGTTTGCGATGCATATATAGTTGTCATTGTCTAGCTACTAATCCATCACCCACTATGGTTGATAAATTGTGATGGAATTCGTTAGTTTTGAAGTTGCAAACTGCAGTTTTCTTGTACAGTAGTGTGTGCGCACTTATGTTGACTAAAATGGCTCAGGTCATGAAGAAAATATTCCCGATACAATTATTTAGTCTATTGATATTTATGAGATTTGAGGTCAGCCTTCGTCAATAATATGAACCATCCTATGATAAAGGTGAGATACATGATAGATGGACACCGCATGAAGTATTGATGTGATGTGGTGAGCCAATGTGTATGAGGCAAGTACTGAGATTACACAATGGGAAAAGCCGAGATACATGATAGACGTGCACTGTCTAAGAGAATTAACATGACAACTGGCTGACACAAGTCGATGTGTATGATCGTCAAAAATCGCAAAAAAAAAAAGTAAGAACAATGGTAACATAAGATAAAAAGAATCCCATTTTTGAAATCACAAGGGGACACGGTACTGGTTGGCTTATTGACTTATTGTTTTACGAAAACACGGATACATTTTCTATTTACGCTATGCTAGAAACTGTCCATTTAGTTGGCTTGTGCCAAACACATCTAAATGTCAGACACTTAGAAGGCATTGTTAACAAAAATGAAAATAGTTCTTAAATCAACTCTTAGGCTGCAAATTAGAAGTTCAAGCACACATTTGTAAGGTGCAAATAACTATATCGTTTGTGTTCAAAATCCTGAATCGGAGTAAAATAACAAATGGATCAATTTGCCAGCAATCTAGGCCCATACATAACTACAAACGGACCCAATTAGGCCGCTACACTGGTAGCAGCCCAGATAAAGATGGGCCAAAGCGTTGCCATACCCAACGCGGGTGTATTGGATTGGGCCCATTGGTAGCGTTCCAATGTTGGGTTGGGCCCAATTGTCTAAAATGGGCCGACTGCTTCCTCCTTTCTCCGTCCACTCGCCGGAGTGAGTCACTCGCTCCCTCGCCCACCGCCGCCGGCGCCGCCTCCCTCCCATGCCCTCCGGCGAGCGCCGCAACCAATCCGTCCTCTGGGGTGGTGAGAGGGATTGGATGCGGCCACGCCCCACGCGGCGCGAGCAAACTCAGCAACATAGCAGCACCAGCACCAGCACCAGCACCAGCACGAAGCGAGCAAGATGGCAAGGGGAAGATGACGAAGAAGATGACCAGATCAACGGGCTCCCCGACTGCCTTGAGCTCCGGCGATCGCGCGTGCCGTCTGCGAGGCTGATGCCCCAACTCCTGTATCCATTTGTTGTGCTACTCTTTCTTCTGCTCCCGCACCTTTTTTTTTTTTTGTGTGTGATTATGATACACCTATATTTTTTTTAGATAATAAAAATGATTTACATCTTCGGCCTCTGCGAATAAGTATATGGCCAATTAGTCAAGAAAAGATAAATAAAAATACTCGAGGCTATGGGACAAATCCTCATCTCCCAACCGATGATATATCAAGCTGAAATACCGAAAGAAAACACGTAGAATCTATAACGAATGATGCACCTATATGCTATGCCTGTATTCATGTTTCTGCAGGTAATTTTTGTTTGTTAAATTCTATTTTTGTTCCTGAAGAAATCATGTGTTCTGAACTTCTGATAGGTTGCTGTTGCGAAGGTGGAGCCTGATCTCTAATACAGCATGACACTTTCTACCTTATTGCATCTCATGGATTAATTCTCACAGTGTTGGAAAGAAGGGGTTTTCATTTTCATTATTCAGTTTTATTTGCCCTGTCTTTAATCTATTTTGCTTATCTAGTTGTGCTATTTGAAAAGTATAAAGGTTGTTTGGATGTTTACTTATCAGTTGGTGGTTACAGAATAGTATATTCAGTTTTTGAGTCTGTTAGTCTCATAATTGTCTATTTATACAGGTAAAATTTGCTACTTAGAAGACATTGATGATGTTAATTTTTTAGATTATTCTTTAGAAACAACATTTATATTTATTACTCTATATTTGTGTGCACAAGGCCTAACTGTTTTATATGTATAAAGACTGAAGATAATATGGAGTTTGATATGATTGGTGTTGATGCATCGATAACTAATGCCTTATGAAGAATCCTCGTACCAGAGGTATGCGCATGTTGCCATCTGTACCATACTACCATCTTGAAAACTGTTTGTTGCGTTCTAATGAGTCATGTATTTGGTGGTTCCATTCCAATACATGTACTTCATTATTTTAAATTACAATGTTCCTACAACGGAAAATTGAGAAAGTCCTCATGGTTGACAACACATCAGTTACACCAGATGAAGTTATTCTACACAGGCTTGGTTTGATTCCACTGGATGCAAATGGATCCTTTTTATTATATCTCAGGTCAATAACTTAAAATTTTCTAATTCCACATTCATATATTTGATTGCTATGTATGAATACTTGTGTATGAATAATAGCTGTATTATTCTTTCGTTGGGTTCTGTAGAGAACGATGCCTCATTATTGTGTACAAACTGCGTGTTTCATGTTAGAAAGGCCCCCAGCTTACAGTTATCTTCGCTGTCCTGCAACCTAACCCTTTCACAGTTTCCAATCATCTTATTTCTAAGTACGAATTTCCTCCCTTCCAATTTGAATTGTGCAAAACTGCAAAAGTGATTTATTTCTAAATATTCTTCTCCAGGTTATTCTTTGGAGTCATTTTTATTCACTGCTTTTTAACTTTTAAGACTAAATGCCATGTTTTTCTCATTTTTACTAAATAAGCATCAAGTTTACAAATTTATCTTGAAATTGTGGACCTTATTTTTATGGGAGACAATTTGCACCTGCCAGCTGCAACTGGATAGATTAAACAACCTGATTTGATGCTGTTAGTGACCTTCAAACCACCATCTCCTTTAAGCGAGGATGATCCAATTATCTGTTTGAAACATCACATTCTGTGCTACGAGACTTACATAAGAAGAAAACTGTGTTATGTTTCACAAATTGTGGATCCTTAGTCTTTAGATATGCGGTTAATGGGTAAATCCCCACATTGACGACATTTCATATTATTATCTGAATATACAGCATAAATCAGCTAAGGCACCAACCTTTTCTTCCATCTTAAAAAATTCTTAATAAAAGCCAAAACTATTTGGAATCATTTAAAAATATTTTGATGCCACATCAATCAGATTTACTCTGTTCAGAATAATTTACAAAGAAAAAAGTGAGGGTAAATCCTTGGCAGCAAAGCATGTGCCTAATGCTACTATGTACCAATATAATATTTTGTGTACCAAAAACTCAAACTATCTAAACAAATTTCTTAACTGATTTTCTGATACCATCATCATTCATGCACGCTGAATCAAACAGTGGATCCTTAGTTATTGGTACTTCAGCTTATTCATGCCAATTCTGTTATCATTGTTCTACTTGGAAAGCTTTGATGGCTAGACTTCTTGTTATCTCTTCTTTTTTTTTTGCGAAGTTGTTCTCTTATGCTAATCAATCATGTAAGAAATTAAATTGCTAAAACCTAAGACTTATATCAATGATAAATTAAGTATTCTATTCTTTGTGCCCTTATCGTTATTATAATCCTGTCATATTTCCTGTAAGGTTGACTGATATTTTCTACTGAGGTGTGGTTAGCAGAAAATAGCCAATTAAATATGTCATCTCCTGCTCAATCTGGGAACAAGCAAAAGACCTACACTTCCTTCGGCCAAAGCAAGAAGGATATCTCAAAAAGGATGGTGTGAAATTTAACGATATAACTATTATGAGGTTTGGACCTGGCCAAGTAAGTTTGTTATGGTGGTTGTTATCATGGCTTTCCCCTTGACACTATATGATATACTTGGTACCTATATCTGCTGTCATTTAGGCTTACTATTTGGATTATGGCGCTTTGCTGAGTCCACATGGTATAATAAAGATTTCAACGCAGTCATTTCCTGGAATCCTGATGTATGTAGCTTTACCATTATTTTTGTGACCAATCAATTTTTTTTGCGGCTTAAATTTCTGCTGGAAACCTGAGTTCATGTGCATGCTGATAGAAATTTCTGCAAAGATATTTTCTTGTAGAGACCTGCTACTCTGAAATTGCTTTACTAATTTTTCATGGGGTAATTCTCCGCAAACCACCGTGCCTTCTAATTTGCCTAGTCGGTTCTATTTTAGGCTATTGAACTTGAGGCATATGCTGTTAAGGGAATGAGGAAAGTTCATTCTAAGTGGTCTCCAGTTGCTACTACAGCCTGGTACAGAATTTCCCTGAGGTAAAATTCTTTTGCTGGAATCTCTTATAAGAAAACCATGAGTTGCTATATACTATTGTTTTCATGGCTTAGTGTTATATTATTGTGTAGTTGTTTTTCTCAAAGAAGTAAAAATTGATGATGCAGATAGGCTAGTGAAGAAGTGCCCACTCAATAT